>NC_053036.3:27536763-28206409 GCF_002575655.3 Aegilops tauschii subsp. strangulata | reverse complement strand
GACGTCATCAATTTCCAACACGTTCTCACATCATTTGCTGTTTTTCAGTCATTTACCGATTGTTTAGAGAGCTAAATGATGGTGAAATTGAAAATCACTACAAAATGAACTCTGAAAATGTTGGAACTTGGCATGGTATCATCATTTCACCCGCATAGCATGTGCAAAAGAGTAGAGAGGGTCACGGCGAAAACTGGACGCACCTCGTGTACAAACTGGACAATCTCTTTCGGAGTATCAGGGTTTCAGACGAGAACTCATCTGTTACACGGGCACTTCAATGTTTTTTAAACTTATTTGAACTCCAGCCTATTTTTGCATTCAGTATGCATCATTCAAAGTGACGTCATCAATTTCCAACACATTCTCACATCATTTTGCTGTTTTTCAGTCATTTACCGATTTGTTTAGAGAGCTAAATGACGGTGAAATTGAAAATCACTACAAAATGAACTCTGAAAATGTTGGAACTTGGCATGGTATCATCATTTCACCCGCATAGCATATGAAAAAGAGTAGAGAGGGTCACTGCGAAAACTGGACTCACCTCGTGTACAAACTGGACAATCTCTTTCGGAGTATCAGGGTTTCGGGCGAGAACTCATCTGTTACACGGGCACTTCAATGTTTTTTGAACTTATTTGAACTCCAGCCAATTTTTGCGTTCAGTATGCATCATTCAAAGTGACGTCATCAATTTCCAACACGTTCTGACATCATTTGCTGTTTTTCAGTCATTTACTGATTTGTTTAGAGAGCTAAATGACGGTGAAATTGAAAATCACTACAAAATGAACTCTGAAAATGTTGGAACTTGGCATGGTATCATCATTTCACCCGCATAGCATGTGCAAAAGAGTAGAGAGGGTCAGAGCAAAAACTGGACGCACCTCGTGTACAAACTGGACAATCTCTTTCGGAGTATCAGGGTTTCGGACGAGAACTCATCTGTTACACGGGCACTTCAATGTTTACTAAACTTATTTGAACTCCAGCCTATTTTTGCATTCATTATGCATCATTCAAAGCGACGTAATCAATTTCCAACACGTTCTGACATCATTTGTTGTTTTTCAGTCATTTACCGATTTGTTTAGAGAGCTAAATGACGGTGAAATTGAAAATCACTACAAAATGAACTCTGAAAATGTTGGAACTTGGCATGGTATCATCATTTCACCCGCATAGCATGTGCAAAAGAGTAGAGAGGGTCACGGCGAAAACTGGACTCACCTCGTGTACACACTAGACAATCTCTTTCGGAGTATCAGGGTTTCGGACGAGAACTCATCTGTTACACGGGCACTTCAATGTTTTTTAAACTTATTTGAACTCCAGCCTATTTTTGCGTTCAGTATGCATCATTCAAAGCGACGTCATCAATTTCCAACACGTTCTGACATCATTTGCTGTTTTTCAGTCATTTACCGATTTGTTTAGAGAGCTAAATGACGGTGAAATTGAAAATCACTACAAAATGAACTCTGAAAATGTTGGAACTTGGCATGGTATCATCATTTCACCCGCATACCATGTGAAAAAGAGTAGAGAGGGTCACGGCGAAAACTGGACTCACCTCGTGTACAAACTGGACAATCTCTTTCGGAGTATCAGGGTTTCGGACGAGAACTCATCTGTTACACGGGCACTTCAATGTTTTTTAAACTTATTTGAACTCCAGCCTATTTTTGCGTTCAGTATGCATCATTCAAAGTGATGTCATCAATTTCCAACACGTTCTTACATCATTTGCTGTTTTTCAGTCATTTACCGATTTGTTTAGAGAGCTAAATGACGGTGAAACTGAAAATCACTACAAAATGAACTCTGAAAATGTTGGAACTTGGCATGGTATCATCATTTCACCCGCATAGCATGTGCAAAAGAGTAGAGAGGGTCACGGAAAAAACTGGACGGACCTCGTGTACAAACTGGACAATCTCTTTCGGAGTATCAGGGTTTCGGACGGGAACTCATCTGTTACACGGGCACTTCAATGTTTTTTAAACTTATTTGAACTCCAGCCTATTTTTGCGTTCAGTATGCATCATTCAAAGCGACATCATCAATTTCCAACACGTTCTCACATCATTTGCTGTTTTTCAGTCATTTACCGATTTGTTTAGAGAGCTAAATGACGGTGAAATTGAAAATCACTACAAAATGAACTCTGAAAATGTTGGAACTTGGCATGGTATCATCATTTCACCCGCATAGCATGTGCAAAAGAGTAGAGAGGGTCACGGCGAAAACTGGACGCACCTCGTGTACAAACTGGACAATCTCTTTCGGAGTATCAGGGTTTCGGACGAGAACTCATCTGTTACACGGGCACTTCAATGTTTTTTAAACTTATTTGAACTCCAGCCTATTTTTGCGCTTAGTATGCATCATTCAAAGCGACGTCATCAATTTCCAACACGTTCTCACATCATTTGCTGTTTTTCAGTCATTTACCGATTTGTTTAGAGAGCTAAATGATGGTGAAATTGAAAATCACTACAAAATGAACTCTGAAAATGTTGGAACTTGGCATGGTATCATCATTTCACCCGCATAGCATGTGCAAAAGAGTAGAGAGGGTCACGGCGAAAACTGGACGCACCTCGTGTACAAACTGGACAATCTCTTTCGGAGTATCAGGGTTTCAGACGAGAACTCATCTGTTACACGGGCACTTCAATGTTTTTTAAATTTATTTGAACTCCAGCCTATTTTTGCATTCAGTATGCATCATTCAAAGTGACGTCATCAATTTCCAACACGTTCTCACATCATTTGCTGTTTTTCAGTCATTTACCGATTTGTTTAGAGAGCTAAATGACGGCGAAATTGAAAATCACTACAAAATGAACTCTGAAAATGTTGGAACTTGGCATGGTATCATCATTTAACCCGCATAGCATATGAAAAAGAGTAGAGAGGGTCACGGCGAAAACTGGACTCACCTCGTGTACAAACTGGACAATCTCTTTCGGAGTATCAGGGTTTCGGACGAGAACTCATCTGTTACACGGGCACTTCAATGTTTTTTAAACTTATTTGAACTCCAGCCAATTTTTGCGTTCAGTATGCATCATTCAAAGCGACGTAATCAATTTCCAACACGTTCTGACATCATTTGCTGTTTTTCAGTCATTTACCGTTTTGTTTAGAGAGCTAAATGACGGTGAAATTGAAAATCACTACAAAATGAACTCTGAAAATGTTGGAACTTGGCATGGTATCATCATTTCACCCGCATAGCATGTGCAAAAGAGTAGAGAGGGTCACGGCGAAAACTGGACTCACCTCGTGTACACACTAGACAATCTCTTTCGGAGTATCAGGGTTTCGGACGAGAACTCATCTGTTACACGGGCACTTCAACGTTTTTTAAACTTATTTGAACTCCAGCCTATTTTTGCGTTCAGTATGCATCATTCAAAGTGACGTCATAAATTTCCAACACGTTCTGACATCATTTGCTGTTTTTCAGTCATTTACCGATTTGTTTAGAGAGCTAAATGACGGTGAAATTGAAAATCACTACAAAATGAACTCTGAAAATGTTGGAACTTGGCATGGTATCATCATTTCACCCGCATAGCATATGAAAAAGAGTAGAGAGGGTCACGGCGAAAACTGGACTCACCTCGTGTACAAACTGGACAATCTCTTTCGGAGTATCAGGGTTTCGGACGAGAACTCATCTGTTACACGGGCACTTCAATGTTTTTTAAACTTATTTGAACTCCAGCCAATTTTTGCGTTCAGTATGCATCATTCAAAGGGACGTCATCAATTTCCAACACGTTGTGACATCATTTGCTGTTTTTCAGTCATTTACTGATTTGTTTAGAGAGCTAAATGAGGGTGAAATTGAAAATCACTACAAAATGAACTCTGAAAATGTTGGAACTTGGCATGGTATCATCATTTCAACCGCATAGCATGTGCAAAAGAGTAGAGAGGGTCACGGCAAAAACTGGACGCACCTCGTGTACAAACTGGACAATCTCTTTCGGAGTATCAGGGTTTCGGACGAGAACTCATCTGTTACACGGGCACTTCAATGTTTACTAAACTTATTTGAACTCCAGCCTATTTTTGCGTTTTGTATGCATCATTCAAAGTGACGTCATCAATTTCCAACACATTCTGACATCATTTGCTGTTTTTCAGTCATTTACCGATTTGTTTAGAGAGTTAAATGACGGTGAAACTGAAAATCACTACAAAATGAACTCTGAAAATGTTGGAACTTGGCATGGTATCATCATTTCACCCGCATAGCATATGAAAAAGAGTAGAGAGGGTCACGGCGAAAACTGGACTCACCTCGTGTACAAACTGGACAATCTCTTTCGGAGTATCAGGGTTTCGGACGGGAACTCATCTGTTACACGGGCACTTCAATGTTTTTTAAACTTATTTGAACTCCAGCCTATTTTTGCGTTCAGTATGCATCATTCAAAGCGACGTCATAAATTTCCAACACGTTCTGACATCATTTGCTGTTTTTCAGTCATTTACCGATTTGTTTAGAGAGCTAAATGACGGTGAAATGTAAAATCACTACAAAATGAACTCTGAAAATGTTGGAACTTGGCATGGTATCATCATTTCACCCGCACAGCATGTGCAAAAGAGTAGAGAGGGTCACGGAAAAAACTGGACGCACCTCGTGTACAAACTGGACAATCTCTTTCGGAGTATCAGGGTTTCGGACGGGAACTCATCTGTTACACGGGCACTTCAATGTTTTTTAAACTTATTTGAACTCCAGCCTATTTTTGCGTTCAGTATGCATCATTCAAAGCGACGTCATCAATTTCCAACACGCTCTCACATCATTTGCTGTTTTTCAGTCATTTACCGATTTGTTTAGAGAGCTAAATGACGGTGAAATTGAAAATCACTACAAAATGAACTCTGAAAATGTTGGAACTTGGCATGGTATCATCATTTCACCCGCATTGCATGTGCAAAAGAGTAGAGAAGGTCACGGCGAAAACTGGACTCACCTCGTGTACAAACTGGACAATCTCTTTCGGAGTATCAGGGTTTCGGAGGAGAACTCATCTGTTACACGGGCACTTCAATGTTTTTTAAACTTATTGGAACTGCAGCCTATTTTTGCGTTCAGTATGCATCATTCAAAGCGACATCATCAATTTCCAACACGTTCTCACATCATTTGTTGTTTTTCAGTCATTTACCGATTTGTTTAGAGAGCTAAATGACGGTGAAATTGAAAATCACTACAAAATGAACTCTGAAAACGTTGGAACTTGGCATGGTATCATCATTTCACCCGCATAGCATGTGCAAAAGAGTAGAGAGGGTCACGGCGAAAACTGGACGCACCTCGTGTACAAACTGGACAATCTCTTTCGGAGTATGAGGGTTTCGGACGGGAACTCATCTGTTACACGGGCACTTCAATGTTTTTTAAACTTATTTGAACTCCAGCCTATTTTTGCATTCAGTATGCATCATTCAAAGTGACGTCATCAATTTCCAACACGTTCTCACATCATTTGCAGTTTTTCAGTCATTTACCGATTTGTTTAGAGAGCTAAATGACGGTGAAATGTAAAATCACTACAAAATGAACTCTGAAAATGTTGGAACTTGGCATGGTATCATCATTTCACCCGCACAGCATGTGCAAAAGAGTAGAGAGGGTCATGGAAAAAACTGGACGCACCTCGTGTACAAACTGGACAATCTCTTTCGGAGTATCAGGGTTTCGGACGGGAACTCATCTGTTACACGAGCACTTCAATGTTTTTTAAACTTATTTGAACTCCAGCCTATTTTTGCGTTCAGTATGCATCATTCAAAGCGACGTCATCAATTTCCAACACGTTCTCACATCATTTGCTGTTTTTCAGTCATTTACCGATTTGCTTAGAGAGCTAAATGACGGTGAAATTGAAAATCACTACAAAATGAACTCTGAAAATGTTGGAACTTGGCATGGTATCATCATTTCACCCGCATTGCATGTGCAAAAGAGTAGAGAAGGTCACGGCGAAAACTGGACTCACCTCGTGTACAAACTGGACAATCTCTTTCGGAGTATCAGGGTTTCGGAGGAGAACTCATCTGTTACACGGGCACTTCAATGTTTTTTAAACTTATTTGAACTGCAGCCTATTTTTGCGTTCAGTATGCATCATTCAAAGCGACATCATCAATTTCCAACACGTTCTCACATCATTTGTTGTTTTTCAGTCATTTACCGATTTGTTTAGAGAGCTAAATGACGGTGAAATTGAAAATCACTACAAAATGAACTCTGAAAACGTTGGAACTTGGCATGGTATCATCATTTCACCCGCATAGCATGTGCAAAAGAGTAGAGAGGGTCACGGCGAAAACTGGACGCACCTCGTGTACAAACTGGACAATCTCTTTCGGAGTATCAGGGTTTCGGACGGGAACTCATCTGTTACACGGGCACTTCAATGTTTTTTAAACTTATTTGAACTCCAGCCTATTTTTGCATTCAGTATGCATCATTCAAAGTGACGTCATCAATTTCCAACACGTTCTCACATCATTTGCAGTTTTTCAGTCATTTACCGATTTGTTTAGAGAGCTAAATGACGGTGAAATGTAAAATCACTACAAAATGAACTCTGAAAATGTTGGAACTTGGCATGGTATCATCATTTCACCCGCACAGCATGTGCAAAAGAGTAGAGAGGGTCATGGAAAAAACTGGACGCACCTCGTGTACAAACTGGACAATCTCTTTCGGAGTATCAGGGTTTCGGACGGGAACTCATCTGTTACACGGGCACTTCAATGTTTTTTAAACTTATTTGAACTCCAGCCTATTTTTGCGTTCAGTATGCATCATTCAAAGCGACGTCATCAATTTCCAACACGTTCTCACATCATTTGCTGTTTTTCAGTCATTTACCGATTTGTTTAGAGAGCTAAATGACGGTGAAATTGAAAATCACTACAAAATGAACTCTGAAAATGTTGGAACTTGGCATGGTATCATCATTTCACCCGCATTGCATGTGCAAAAGAGTAGAGAAGGTCACGGCGAAAACTGGACTCACCTCGTGTACAAACTGGACAATCTCTTTCGGAGTATCAGGGTTTCGGAGGAGAACTCATCTGTTACACGGGCACTTCAATGTTTTTTAAACTTATTTGAACTGCAGCCTATTTTTGCGTTCAGTATGCATCATTCAAAGCGACATCATCAATTTCCAACACGTTCTCACATCATTTGTTGTTTTTCAGTCATTTACCGATTTGTTTAGAGAGCTAAATGACGGTGAAATTGAAAATCACTACAAAATGAACTCTGAAAACGTTGGAACTTGGCATGGTATCATCATTTCACCCGCATAGCATGTGCAAAAGAGTAGAGAGGGTCACGGCGAAAACTGGACGCACCTCGTGTACAAACTGGACAATCTCTTTCGGAGTATCAGGGTTTCGAACGAGAACTCATGTGTTACACGGGCACTTCAATGTTTTCTAAACTTATTTGAACTCCAGCCTATTTTTGGGCTTAGTATGCATCATTCAAAGCGACGTCATCAATTTCCAACACGTTCTCACATCATTTGCTGTTTTTCAGTCATTTACCGATTTGTTTAGAGAGCTAAATGACGGTGAAACTGAAAATCACTACAAAATGAACTCTGAAAATGTTGGAACTTGGCATGGTATCATCATTTCACCCGCATAGCATGTGCAAAAGAGTAGAGAGGGTCACGGCGAAAACTGGACGCACCTCGTGTACAAACTGGACAATCTCTTTCGGAGTATCAGGGTTTCGGACGGTAACTCATCTGTTACACGGGCACTTCAATGTTTTTTAAACTTATTTGAACTCCAGCCTATTTTTGCATTCAGTATGCATCATTCAAAGTGACGTCATCAATTTCCAACACGTTCTCACATCATTTGCTGTTTTTCAGTCATTTACCGATTTGTTTAGAGAGCTAAATGACGGTGAAATGTAAAATCACTACAAAATGAACTCTGAAAATGTTGGAACTTGGCATGGTATCATCATTTCACCCGCATTGCATGTGCAAAAGAGTAGAGAGGGTCACGGCGAAAACTGGACTCACCTCGTGTACAAACTGGACAATCTCTTTCGGAGTATCAGGGTTTCGGACGAGAACTCATCTGTTACACGGGCACTTCAATGTTTTCTAAACTTATTTGAACTCCAGCCTATTTTTGCGTTTAGTATGCATCATTCAAAGTGACGTCATCAATTTCCAACACGTTCTGACATCATTTGCTGTTTTTCAGTCATTTACCGATTTGTTTAGAGAGCTAAATGACGGTGAAACTGAAAATCACTACAAAATGAACTCTGAAAATGTTGGAACTTGGCATGGTATCATCATTTCACCCGCATAGCATGTGCAAAAGAGTAGAGAGGGACACGGAAAAAACTGGACGCACCTCGTGTACAAACTGGACAATCTCTTTCGGAGTATCAGGGTTTCGGACGGGAACTCATCTGTTACACGGGCACTTCAATGTTTTTTAAACTTATTTGAACTCCAGCTTATTTTTGCGTTCAGTATGCATCATTCAAAGCGACGTCATCAATTTCCAACACGTTCTCACATCATTTGCTGTTTTTCAGTCATTTACCGATTTGTTTAGAGAGCTAAATGACGGTGAAATTGAAAATCACTACAAAATGAACTCTGAAAATGTTGGAACTTGGCATGGTATCATCATTTCACCCGCATACCATGTGAAAAAGAGTAGAGAAGGTCACGGCGAAAACTGGACTCACCTCGTGTACAAACTGGACAATCTCTTTCGGAGTATCAGGGTTTCGGAGGAGAACTCATCTGTTACACGGGCACTTCAATGTTTTTTAAACTTATTTGAACTCCAGCCTATTTTTGCGTTCAGTATGCATCATTCAAAGCGACATCATCAATTTCCAACACGTTCTCACATCATTTGTTGTTTTTCAGTCATTTACCGATTTGTTTAGAGAGCTAAATGACGGTGAAATTGAAAATCACTACAAAATGAACTCTGAAAACGTTGGAACTTGGCATGGTATCATCATTTCACCCGCATAGCATGTGCAAAAGAGTAGAGAGGGTCACGGCGAAAACTGGACGCACCTCGTGTACAAACTGGACAATCTCTTTCGGAGTATCAGGGTTTCGGACGAGAACTCATCTGTTACACGGGCACTTCAATGTTTAATAAACTTATTTGAACTCCAGCCTATTTTTGGGCTTAGTATGCATCACTCAAAGCGACGTCATCAATTTCCAACACGTTCTCATATCATTTGCTGTTTTTCAGTCATTTACCGATTTGTTTAGAGAGCTAAATGACGGTGAAACTGAAAATCACTACAAAATGAACTCTGAAAATGTTGGAACTTGGCATGGTATCATCATTTCACCCGCATAGCATGTGCAAAAGAGTAGAGAGGGTCAAGGCGAAAACTGGACGCACCTCGTGTACAAACTGGACAATCTCTTTCGGAGTATCAGGGTTTCGGACGGGAACTCATCTGTTACACGGGCACTTCAATGTTTTTTAAACTTATTTGAACTCCAGCCTATTTTTGCATTCAGTATGCATCATTCAAAGTGACGTCATCAATTTCCAACACATTCTCACATCATTTGCTGTTTTTCAGTCATTTACCGATTTGTTTAGAGAGCTAAATGAAGGTGAAATGTAAAATCACTACAAAATGAACTCTGAAAATGTTGGAACTTGGCATGGTATCATCATTTCACCCGCACAACATGTGCAAAAGAGTAGAGAGGGTCACGGAAAAAACTGGACGCACCTCGTGTACAAACTGGACAATCTCTTTCGGAGTATCAGGGTTTCGGACGGGAACTCATCTGTTACACGGGCACTTCAATGTTTTTTACACTTATTTGAACTCCAGCCTATTTTTGCGTTCAGTATGCATCATTCAAAGCGACGTCATCAATTTCCAACACGTTCTGACATCATTTGCTGTTTTTCAGTCATTTACCGATTTGTTTAGAGAGCTAAATGACGGTGAAATTGAAAATCACTACAAAATGAACTCTGAAAATGTTGGAACTTGGCATGGTATCATCATTTCACCCGCATTGCATGTGCAAAAGAGTAGAGAAGGTCACGGCGAAAACTGGACTCACCTCGTGTACAAACTGGACAATCTCTTTCGGAGTATCAGGGTTTCGGAGGAGAACTCATCTGTTACACGGGCACTTCAATGTTTTTTAACCTTATTTGAACTCCAGCCTATTTTTGCGTTCAGTATGCATCATTCAAAGCGACATCATCAGTTTCCAACACGTTCTCACATCATTTGTTGTTTTTCAGTCATTTACCGATTTGTTTAGAGAGCTAAATGACGGTGAAATTGAAAATCACTACAAAATGAACTCTGAAAACGTTGGAATTTGGCATGGTATCATCATTTCACCCGCATAGCATGTGCAAAAGAGTAGAGGGGGTCACGGCGAAAACTGGACGCACCTCGTGTACAACCTGGACAATCTCTTTCGGAGTATCAGGGTTTCGGACGAGAACTCATCTGTTACACGGGCACTTCAATGTTTTTTAAACTTATTTGAACTCCAGCCAATTTTTGCGTTCAGTATGCATCATTCAAAGCGACGTAATCAATTTCCAACACGTTCTGACATCATTTGCTGTTTTTCAGTCATTTACCGTTTTGTTTAGAGAGCTAAATGACGGTGAAATTGAAAATCACTACAAAATGAACTCTGAAAATGTTGGAACTTGGCATGGTATCATCATTTCACCCGCATAGCATGTGCAAAAGAGTAGAGAGGGTCACGGCGAAAACTGGACTCACCTCGTGTACACACTAGACAATCTCTTTCGGAGTATCAGGGTTTCGGACGAGAACTCATCTGTTACACGGGCACTTCAACGTTTTTTAAACTTATTTGAACTCCAGCCTATTTTTGCGTTCAGTATGCATCATTCAAAGTGACGTCATAAATTTCCAACACGTTCTGACATCATTTGCTGTTTTTCAGTCATTTACCGATTTGTTTAGAGAGCTAAATGACGGTGAAATTGAAAATCACTACAAAATGAACTCTGAAAATGTTGGAACTTGGCATGGTATCATCATTTCACCCGCATAGCATATGAAAAAGAGTAGAGAGGGTCACGGCGAAAACTGGACTCACCTCGTGTACAAACTGGACAATCTCTTTCGGAGTATCAGGGTTTCGGACGAGAACTCATCTGTTACACGGGCACTTCAATGTTTTTTAAACTTATTTGAACTCCAGCCAATTTTTGCGTTCAGTATGCATCATTCAAAGGGACGTCATCAATTTCCAACACGTTGTGACATCATTTGCTGTTTTTCAGTCATTTACTGATTTGTTTAGAGAGCTAAATGAGGGTGAAATTGAAAATCACTACAAAATGAACTCTGAAAATGTTGGAACTTGGCATGGTATCATCATTTCACCCGCATAGCATGTGCAAAAGAGTAGAGAGGGTCACGGCAAAAACTGGACGCACCTCGTGTACAAACTGGACAATCTCTTTCGGAGTATCAGGGTTTCGGACGAGAACTCATCTGTTACACGGGCACTTCAATGTTTACTAAACTTATTTGAACTCCAGCCTATTTTTGCGTTTTGTATGCATCATTCAAAGTGACGTCATCAATTTCCAACACATTCTGACATCATTTGCTGTTTTTCAGTCATTTACCGATTTGTTTAGAGAGTTAAATGACGGTGAAACTGAAAATCACTACAAAATGAACTCTGAAAATGTTGGAACTTGGCATGGTATCATCATTTCACCCGCATAGCATATGAAAAAGAGTAGAGAGGGTCACGGCGAAAACTGGACTCACCTCGTGTACAAACTGGACAATCTCTTTCGGAGTATCAGGGTTTCGGACGGGAACTCATCTGTTACACGGGCACTTCAATGTTTTTTAAACTTATTTGAACTCCAGCCTATTTTTGCGTTCAGTATGCATCATTCAAAGCGACGTCATAAATTTCCAACACGTTCTGACATCATTTGCTGTTTTTCAGTCATTTACCGATTTGTTTAGAGAGCTAAATGACGGTGAAATGTAAAATCACTACAAAATGAACTCTGAAAATGTTGGAACTTGGCATGGTATCATCATTTCACCCGCACAGCATGTGCAAAAGAGTAGAGAGGGTCACGGAAAAAACTGGACGCACCTCGTGTACAAACTGGACAATCTCTTTCGGAGTATCAGGGTTTCGGACGGGAACTCATCTGTTACACGGGCACTTCAATGTTTTTTAAACTTATTTGAACTCCAGCCTATTTTTGCGTTCAGTATGCATCATTCAAAGCGACGTCATCAATTTCCAACACGCTCTCACATCATTTGCTGTTTTTCAGTCATTTACCGATTTGTTTAGAGAGCTAAATGACGGTGAAATTGAAAATCACTACAAAATGAACTCTGAAAATGTTGGAACTTGGCATGGTATCATCATTTCACCCGCATTGCATGTGCAAAAGAGTAGAGAAGGTCACGGCGAAAACTGGACTCACCTCGTGTACAAACTGGACAATCTCTTTCGGAGTATCAGGGTTTCGGAGGAGAACTCATCTGTTACACGGGCACTTCAATGTTTTTTAAACTTATTGGAACTGCAGCCTATTTTTGCGTTCAGTATGCATCATTCAAAGCGACATCATCAATTTCCAACACGTTCTCACATCATTTGTTGTTTTTCAGTCATTTACCGATTTGTTTAGAGAGCTAAATGACGGTGAAATTGAAAATCACTACCAAATGAACTCTGAAAACGTTGGAACTTGGCATGGTATCATCATTTCACCCGCATAGCATGTGCAAAAGAGTAGAGAGGGTCACGGCGAAAACTGGACGCACCTCGTGTACAAACTGGACAATCTCTTTCGGAGTATCAGGGTTTCGGACGGGAACTCATCTGTTACACGGGCACTTCAATGTTTTTTAAACTTATTTGAACTCCAGCCTATTTTTGCATTCAGTATGCATCATTCAAAGTGACGTCATCAATTTCCAACACGTTCTCACATCATTTGCAGTTTTTCAGTCATTTACCGATTTGTTTAGAGAGCTAAATGACGGTGAAATGTAAAATCACTACAAAATGAACTCTGAAAATGTTGGAACTTGGCATGGTATCATCATTTCACCCGCACAGCATGTGCAAAAGAGTAGAGAGGGTCATGGAAAAAACTGGACGCACCTCGTGTACAAACTGGACAATCTCTTTCGGAGTATCAGGGTTTCGGACGGGAACTCATCTGTTACACGGGCACTTCAATGTTTTTTAAACTTATTTGAACTCCAGCCTATTTTTGCGTTCAGTATGCATCATTCAAAGCGACGTCATCAATTTCCAACATGTTCTCACATCATTTGCTGTTTTTCAGTCATTTACCGATTTGTTTAGAGAGCTAAATGACGGTGAAATTGAAAATCACTACAAAATGAACTCTGAAAATGTTGGAACTTGGCATGGTATCATCATTTCACCCGCATTGCATGTGCAAAAGAGTAGAGAAGGTCACGGCGAAAACTGGACTCACCTCGTGTACAAACTGGACAATCTCTTTCGGAGTATCAGGGTTTCGGAGGAGAACTCATCTGTTACACGGGCACTTCAATGTTTTTTAAACTTATTTGAACTGCAGCCTATTTTTGCGTTCAGTATGCATCATTCAAAGCGACATCATCAATTTCCAACACGTTCTCACATCATTTGTTGTTTTTCAGTCATTTACCGATTTGTTTAGAGAGCTAAATGACGGTGAAATTGAAAATCACTACAAAATGAACTCTGAAAACGTTGGAACTTGGCATGGTATCATCATTTCACCCGCATAGCATGTGCAAAAGAGTAGAGAGGGTCACGGCGAAAACTGGACGCACCTCGTGTACAAACTGGACAATCTCTTTCGGAGTATCAGGGTTTCGAACGAGAACTCATGTGTTACACGGGCACTTCAATGTTTTCTAAACTTATTTGAACTCCAGCCTATTTTTGGGCTTAGTATGCATCATTCAAAGCGACGTCATCAATTTCCAACACGTTCTCACATCATTTGCTGTTTTTCAGTCATTTACCGATTTGTTTAGAGAGCTAAATGACGGTGAAACTGAAAATCACTACAAAATGAACTCTGAAAATGTTGGAACTTGGCATGGTATCATCATTTCACCCGCATAGCATGTGCAAAAGAGTAGAGAGGGTCACGGCGAAAACTGGACGCACCTCGTGTACAAACTGGACAATCTCTTTCGGAGTATCAGGGTTTCGGACGGTAACTCATCTGTTACACGGGCACTTCAATGTTTTTTAAACTTATTTGAACTCCAGCCTATTTTTGCATTCAGTATGCATCATTCAAAGTGACGTCATCAATTTCCAACACGTTCTCACATCATTTGCTGTTTTTCAGTCATTTACCGATTTGTTTAGAGAGCTAAATGACGGTGAAATGTAAAATCACTACAAAATGAACTCTGAAAATGTTGGAACTTGGCATGGTATCATCATTTCACCCGCATTGCATGTGCAAAAGAGTAGAGAGGGTCACGGCGAAAACTGGACTCACCTCGTGTACAAACTGGACAATCTCTTTCGGAGTATCAGGGTTTCGGACGAGAACTCATCTGTTACACGGGCACTTCAATGTTTTCTAAACTTATTTGAACTCCAGCCTATTTTTGCGTTTAGTATGCATCATTCAAAGTGACGTCATCAATTTCCAACACGTTCTGACATCATTTGCTGTTTTTCAGTCATTTACCGATTTGTTTAGAGAGCTAAATGACGGTGAAACTGAAAATCACTACAAAATGAACTCTGAAAATGTTGGAACTTGGCATGGTATCATCATTTCACCCGCATAGCATGTGCAAAAGAGTAGAGAGGGACACGGAAAAAACTGGACGCACCTCGTGTACAAACTGGACAATCTCTTTCGGAGTATCAGGGTTTCGGACGGGAACTCATCTGTTACACGGGCACTTCAATGTTTTTTAAACTTATTTGAACTCCAGCTTATTTTTGCGTTCAGTATGCATCATTCAAAGCGACGTCATCAATTTCCAACACGTTCTCACATCATTTGCTGTTTTTCAGTCATTTACCGATTTGTTTAGAGAGCTAAATGACGGTGAAATTGAAAATCACTACAAAATGAACTCTGAAAATGTTGGAACTTGGCATGGTATCATCATTTCACCCGCATACCATGTGAAAAAGAGTAGAGAAGGTCACGGCGAAAACTGGACTCACCTCGTGTACAAACTGGACAATCTCTTTCGGAGTATCAGGGTTTCGGAGGAGAACTCATCTGTTACACGGGCACTTCAATGTTTTTTAAACTTATTTGAACTCCAGCCTATTTTTGCGTTCAGTATGCATCATTCAAAGTGACATCATCAATTTCCAACACGTTCTCACATCATTTGTTGTTTTTCAGTCATTTACAGATTTGTTTAGAGAGCTAAATGACGGTGAAATTGAAAATCACTACAAAATGAACTCTGAAAACGTTGGAACTTGGCATGGTATCATCATTTCACCCGCATAGCATGTGCAAAAGAGTAGAGAGGGTCACGGCGAAAACTGGACGCACCTCGTGTACAAACTGGACAATCTCTTTCGGAGTATCAGGGTTTCGGACGAGAACTCATCTGTTACACGGGCACTTCAATGTTTAATAAACTTATTTGAACTCCAGCCTATTTTTGGGCTTAGTATGCATCACTCAAAGCGACGTCATCAATTTCCAACACGTTCTCATATCATTTGCTGTTTTTCAGTCATTTACCGATTTGTTTAGAGAGCTAAATGACGGTGAAACTGAAAATCACTACAAAATGAACTCTGAAAATGTTGGAACTTGGCATGGTATCATCATTTCACCCGCATAGCATGTGCAAAAGAGTAGAGAGGGTCAAGGCGAAAACTGGACGCACCTCGTGTACAAACTGGACAATCTCTTTCGGAGTATCAGGGTTTCGGACGGGAACTCATCTGTTACACGGGCACTTCAATGTTTTTTAAACTTATTTGAACTCCAGCCTATTTTTGCATTCAGTATGCATCATTCAAAGTGACGTCATCAATTTCCAACACATTCTCACATCATTTGCTGTTTTTCAGTCATTTACCGATTTGTTTAGAGAGCTAAATGAAGGTGAAATGTAAAATCACTACAAAATGAACTCTGAAAATGTTGGAACTTGGCATGGTATCATCATTTCACCCGCACAACATGTGCAAAAGAGTAGAGAGGGTCACGGAAAAAACTGGACGCACCTCGTGTACAAACTGGACAATCTCTTTCGGAGTATCAGGGTTTCGGACGGGAACTCATCTGTTACACGGGCACTTCAATGTTTTTTACACTTATTTGAACTCCAGCCTATTTTTGCGTTCAGTATGCATCATTCAAAGCGACGTCATCAATTTCCAACACGTTCTGACATCATTTGCTGTTTTTCAGTCATTTACCGATTTGTTTAGAGAGCTAAATGACGGTGAAATTGAAAATCACTACAAAATGAACTCTGAAAATGTTGGAACTTGGCATGGTATCATCATTTCACCCGCATTGCAGGTGCAAAAGAGTAGAGAAGGTCACGGCGAAAACTGGACTCACCTCGTGTACAAACTGGACAATCTCTTTCGGAGTATCAGGGTTTCGGAGGAGAACTCATCTGTTACACGGGCACTTCAATGTTTTTTAACCTTATTTGAACTCCAGCCTATTTTTGCGTTCAGTATGCATCATTCAAAGCGACATCATCAGTTTCCAACACGTTCTCACATCATTTGTTGTTTTTCAGTCATTTACCGATTTGTTTAGAGAGCTAAATGACGGTGAAATTGAAAATCACTACAAAATGAACTCTGAAAACGTTGGAATTTGGCATGGTATCATCATTTCACCCGCATAGCATGTGCAAAAGAGTAGAGGGGGTCACGGCGAAAACTGGACGCACCTCGTGTACAACCTGGACAATCTCTTTCGGAGTATCAGGGTTTCGGACGAGAACTCATCTGTTACACGGGCACTTCAATGTTTTCCAAACTTATTTGAACTCCAGCCTATTTTTGGGATTAGTATGCATCATTCAAAGCGACGTCATCAATTTCCAACACGTTCTCACATCATTTGCTGTTTTTCAGTCATTTACCGATTGGTTTAGAGAGCTAAATGACGGTGAAACTGAAAATCACTACAAAATGAACTCTGAAAATGTTGGAACTTGGCATGGTATCATCATTTCACCCGCATAGTATGTGCAAAAGAGTAGAGAGGGTCACGGCGAAAACTGGACGCACCTCGTGTACAAACTGGACAATCTCTTTCGGAGTATCAGGGTTTCGGACGGGAACTCATCTGTTACACGGGCACTTCAATGTTTTTTAAACTTATTTGAACTCCAGCCTATTTTTGCATTCAGTATGCATCATGCAAAGTGACGTCATCAATTTCCAACACGTTCTCACATCATTTGCTGTTTTTCAGTCATTTACCGATTTGTTTAGAGAGCTAAATGATGGTGAAATGTAAAATCACTACAAAATGAACTCTGAAAATGTTGGAACTTGGCATGGTATCATCATTTCACCCGCATTGCATGTGCAAAAGAGTAGAGAGGGTCACGGCGAAAACTGGACTCACCTCGTGTACAAACTGGACAATCTCTTTCGGAGTATCAGGGTTTCGGACGAGAACTCATCTGTTACACGGGCACTTCAATGTTTTCTAAACTTATTTGAACTCCAGCCTATTTTTGCGTTTAGTATGCATCATTCAAAGTGACGTCATCAATTTCCAACACGTTCTGACATCATTTGCTGTTTTTCAGTCATTTACCGATTTGTTTAGAGAGCTAAATGACGGTGAAACTGAAAATCACTACAAAATGAACTCTGAAAATGTTGGAACTTGGCATGGTATAATCATTTCACCCGCATAGCATGTGCAAAAGAGTAGAGAGGGTCACGGAAAAAACTGGACGCACCTCGTGTACAAACTGGACAATCTCTTTCGGAGTATCAGGGTTTCGGACGGGAACTCATCTGTTACACGGGCACTTCAATGTTTTTTAAACTTATTTGAACTCCAGCCTATTTTTGCGTTCAGTATGCATCATTCAAAGCGACGTCATCAATTTCCAACACGTTCTCACATCATTTGCTGTTTTTCAGTCATTTACCGATTTGTTTAGAGAGCTAAATGACGGTGAAATTGAAAATCACTACAAAATGAACTCTGAAAATGTTGGAACATGGCATGGTATCATCATTTCACCCGCATTGCATGTGCAAAAGAGTAGAGAAGGTCACGGCGAAAACTGGACTCACCTCGTGTACAAACTGGACAATCTCTTTCGGAGTATCAGGGTTTCGGACGAGAACTCATCTGTTACACGGGCACTTCAATGTTTTCTAAACTTATTTGAACTCCAGCCTATTTTTGCGTTCAGTATGCATCATTGAAAGCGACATCATCAATTTCCAACACGTTCTGACATCATTTGCTGTTTTTCAGTCATTTACCGATTTGTTTAGAGAGCTAAATGACGGTGAAACTGAAAATCACTACAAAATGAACTCTGAAAATGTTGGAACTTGGCATGGTATCATAATTTCACCCGCATAGCATGTGCAAAAGAGTAGAGAGGGTCATGGAAAAAACCGGACGCACCTCGTGTACAAACTGGACAATCTCTTTCGGAGTATCAGGGTTTCGGACGGGAACTCATCTGTTACACGGGCACTTCAATGTTTTTTAAACTTATTTGAACTCCAGCCTATTTTTGCGTTCAGTATGCATCATTCAAAGCGACATCATCAATTTCCAACACGTTCTCACATCATTTGCTGTTTTTCAGTCATTTACCGATTTGTTTAGAGAGCTAAATGACGGTGAAATTGAAAATCACTACAAAATGAACTCTGAAAATGTTGGAACTTGGCATGGTATCATCATTTCACCCGCATAGCATGTGCAAAAGAGTAGAGAGGGTCACGGCGAAAACTGGACGCACCTCGTGTACAAACTGGACAATCTCTTTCGGAGTATCAGGGTTTCGGACGAGAACTCATCTGTTACACGGGCACTTCAATGTTTTTTAAACTTATTTGAACTCCAGCCTATTTTTGCGCTTAGTATGCATCATTCAAAGCGACGTCATCAATTTCCAACACGTTCTCACATCATTTGCTGTTTTTCAGTCATTTACCGATTTGTTTAGAGAGCTAAATGATGGTGAAATTGGAAATCACTACAAAATGAACTCTGAAAAAGTTGGAACTTGGCATGGTATCATCATTTCACCCGCATAGCATGTGCAAAAGAGTAGAGAGGGTCACGGCGAAAACTGGACGCACCTCGTGTACAAACTGGACAATCTCTTTCGGAGTATCAGGGTTTCAGACGAGAACTCATCTGTTACACGGGCACTTCAATGTTTTTTAAATTTTTTGAACTCCAGCCTATTTTTGCATTCAGTATGCATCATTCAAAGTGACGTCATCAATTTCCAACACGTTCTCACATCATTTGCTGTTTTCAGTCATTTACCGATTTGTTTAGAGAGCTAAATGACGGTGAAATTGAAAATCACTACAAAATGAACTCTGAAAATGTTGGAACTTGGCATGGTATCATCATTTCACCCGCATAGCATATGAAAAAGAGTAGAGAGGGTCACGGCGAAAACTGGACTCACCTCGTGTACAAACTGGACAATCTCTTTCGGAGTATCAGGGTTTCGGACGAGAACTCATCTGTTACACGGGCACTTCAATGTTTTTTAAACTTATTTGAACTCCAGCCAATTTTTGCGTTCAGTATGCATCATTCAAAGTGACGTCATCAATTTCCAACACGTTCTGACATCATTTGCTGTTTTTCAGTCATTTACTGATTTGTTTAGAGAGCTAAATGATGGTGAAATTGAAAATCACAACAAAATGAACTCTGAAAATGTTGGAACTTGGCATGGTATCATCATTTCACCCGCATAGCATGTGCAAAAGAGTAGAGAGGGTCACGGCAAAAACTGGACGCACCTCGTGTACAAACTGGACAATCTCTTTCGGAGTATCAGGGTTTCGGACGAGAACTCATCTGTTACACGGGCACTTCAATGTTTACTAAACTTATTTGAACTCCAGCCTATTTTTGCATTCATTATGCATCATTCAAAGCGACGTAATCAATTTCCAACACGTTCTCACATCATTTGTTGTTTTTCAGTCATTTACCGATTTGTTTAGAGAGCTAAATGACGGTGAAATTGAAAATCACTACAAAATGAACTCTGAAAACGTTGGAACTTGGCATGGTATCATCATTTCACCCGCATAGCATGTGCAAAAGAGTAGAGAGGGTCACGGCGAAAACTGGACGCACCTCGTGTACAAACTGGACAATCTCTTTCAGAGTATCAGGGTTTCGGACGAGAACTCATCTGTTACACGGGCACTTCAATGTTTTCTAAACTTATTTGAAATCCAGCCTATTTTTGGGCTTAGTATGCATCATTCAAAGCGACGTCATCAATTTCCAACACGTTCTCACATCATTTGCTGTTTTTCAGTCATTTACCGATTTGTTTAGAGAGCTAAATGACGGTGAAACTGAAAATCACTACAAAATGAACTCTGAAAATGTTGGAACTTGGCATGGTATCATCATTTCACCCGCATAGCATGTGCAAAAGAGTAGAGAGGGTCACGGCGAAAACTGGACGCACCTCGTGTACAAACTGGACAATCTCTTTCGGAGTATCAGGGTTTCGGACGGGAACTCATCTGTTACACGGGCACTTCAATGTTTTTTAAACTTATTTGAACTCCAGCCTATTTTTGCATTCAGTATGCATCATGCAAAGTGACGTCATCAATTTCCAACACGTTCTCACATCATTTGCTGTTTTTCAGTCATTTACCGATTTGTTTAGAGAGCTAAATGACGGTGAAATGTAAAATCACTACAAAATGAACTCTGAAAATGTTGGAACTTGGCATGGTATCATCATTTCACCCGCATTGCATGTGCAAAAGAGTAGAGAGGGTCACGGCGAAAACTGGACTCACCTCGTGTACAAACTGGACAATCTCTTTCGAAGTATCAGGGTTTCGGACGAGAACTCATCTGTTACACGGGCACTTCAATGTTTTCTAAACTTATTTGAACTCCAGCCTATTTTTGCGTTTAGTATGCATCATTCAAAGTGACGTCATCAATTTCCAACACGTTCTGACATCATTTGCTGTTTTTCAGTCATTTACCGATTTGTTTAGAGAGCCAAATGACGGTGAAACTGAAAATCACTACAAAATGAACTCTGAAAATGTTGGAACTTGGCATGGTATAATCATTTCACCCGCATAGCATGTGCAAAAGAGTAGAGAGGGTCACGGAAAAAACTGGACGCACCTCGTGTACAAACTGGACAATCTCTTTCGGAGTATCAGGGTTTCGGACGGGAACTCATCTGTTACACGGGCACTTCAATGTTTTTTAAACTTATTTGAACTCCAGCCTATTTTTGCGTTCAGTATGCATCATTCAAAGCGACGTCATCAATTTCCAACACGTTCTCACATCATTTGCTGTTTTTCAGTCATTTACCGATTTTTTTAGAGAGTTAAATGACGGTGAAATTGAAAATCACTACAAAATGAACTCTGAAAATGTTGGAACATGGCATGGTATCATCATTTCACCCGCATTGCATGTGCAAAAGAGTAGAGAAGGTCACGGCGAAAACTGGACTCACCTCGTGTACAAACTGGACAATCTCTTTCGGAGTATCAGGGTTTCGGACGAGAACTCATCTGTTACACGGGCACTTCAATGTTTTTTAAACTTATTTGAACTCCAGCCTATTTTTGCGTTCAGTATGCATCATTCAAAGCGACATCATCAATTTCTAACACGTTCTTACATCATTTGCTGTTTTTCAGTCATTTACTGATTTGTTTAGAGAGCTAAATGAAGGTGAAATTGAAAATCACAACAAAATGAACTCTGAAAATGTTGGAACTTGGCATGGTATCATCATTTCAGCCGCATAGCATGTGCAAAAGAGTAGAGAGGGTCATGGAAAAAACCGGACGCACCTCGTGTACAAACTGGACAATCTCTTTCGGAGTATCAGGGTTTCGGACGGGAACTCATCTGTTACACGGGCACTTCAATGTTTTTTAAACTTATTTGAACTCCAGCCTATTTTTGCGTTCAGTATGCATCATTCAAAGCGACATCATCAATTTCCAACACGTTCTCACATCATTTGCTGTTTTTCAGTCATTTACCGATTTGTTTAGAGAGCTAAATGACGGTGAAATTGAAAATCACTACAAAATGAACTCTGAAAACGTTGGAACTTGGCATGGTATCATCATTTCACCCGCATAGCATGTGCAAAAGAGTAGAGAGGGTCACGGCGAAAACTGGACGCACCTCGTGTACAAACTGGACAATCTCTTTCGGAGTATCAGGGTTTCGGACGAGAACTCATCTGTTACACGGGCACTTCAATGTTTTCTATACTTATTTGAACTCCAGCCTATTTTTGCGCTTAGTATGCATCATTCAAAGCGACGTCATCAATTTCCAACACGTTCTCACATCATTTGCTGTTTTTCAGTCATTTACCGATTTGTTTAGAGAGCTAAATGACGGTGAAACTGAAAATCACTACAAAATGAACTCTGAAAATGTTGGAACTTGGCATGGTATCATCATTTCACCCGCATAGCATGTGCAAAAGAGTAGAGAGGGTCACGGCGAAAACTGGACGCACCTCGTGTACAAACTGGACAATCTCTTTCGGAGTATCAGGGTTTCGGACGGGAACTCATCTGTTACACGGGCACTTCAATGTTTTTTAAACTTATTTGAACTCCAGCCTATTTTTGCATTCAGTATGCATCATGCAAAGTGACGTCATCAATTTCCAACACGTTCTCACATCATTTGCTGTTTTTCAGTCATTTACCGATTTGTTTAGAGAGCTAAATGACGGTGAAATGTAAAATCACTACAAAATGAACTCTGAAAATGTTGGAACTTGGCATGGTATCATCATTTCACCCGCATTGCATGTGCAAAAGAGTAGAGAGGGTCACGGCGAAAACTGGACTCACCTCGTGTACAAACTGGACAATCTCTTTCGGAGTATCAGGGTTTCGGACGAGAACTCATCTGTTACACGGGCACTTCAATGTTTTCTAAACTTATTTGAACTCCAGCCTATTTTTGCGTTTAGTATGCATCATTCAAAGTGACGTCATCAATTTCCAACACGTTCTGACATCATTTGCTGTTTTTTAGTCATTTACCGATTTGTTTAGAGAGCCAAATGACGGTGAAACTGAAAATCACTACAAAATGAACTCTGAAAATGTTGGAACTTGGCATGGTATAATCATTTCACCCGCATAGCATGTGCAAAAGAGTAGAGAGGGTCACGGAAAAAACTGGACGCACCTCGTGTACAAACTGGACAATCTCTTTCGGAGTATCAGGGTTTCGGACGGGAACTCATCTGTTACACGGGCACTTCAATGTTTTTTAAACTTATTTGAACTCCAGCCTATTTTTGCGTTCAGTATGCATCATTCAAAGCGACGTCATCAATTTCCAACACGTTCTCACATCATTTGCTGTTTTTCAGTCATTTACCGATTTTTTTAGAGAGTTAAATGACGGTGAAATTGAAAATCACTACAAAATGAACTCTGAAAATGTTGGAACATGGCATGGTATCATCATTTCACCCGCATTGCATGTGCAAAAGAGTAGAGAAGGTCACGGCGAAAACTGGACTCACCTCGTGTACAAACTGGACAATCTCTTTCGGAGTATCAGGGTTTCGGACGAGAACTCATCTGTTACACGGGCACTTCAATGTTTTCTAAACTTATTTGAACTCCAGCCTATTTTTGCGTTCAGTATGCATCATTCAAAGCGACATCATCAATTTCCAACACGTTCTTACATCATTTGCTGTTTTTCAGTCATTTACCGATTTGTTTAGAGAGCTAAATGACGGTGAAACTGAAAATCACTACAAAATGAACTCTGAAAATGTTGGAACTTGGCATGGTATCATAATTTCACCCGCATAGCATGTGCAAAAGAGTAGAGAGGGTCATGGAAAAAACCGGACGCACCTCGTGTACAAACTGGACAATCTCTTTCGGAGTATCAGGGTTTCGGACGGGAACTCATCTGTTACACGGGCACTTCAATGTTTTTTAAACTTATTTGAACTCCAGCCTATTTTTGCGTTCAGTATGCATCATTCAAAGTGACATCATCAATTTCCAACACGTTCTCACATCATTTGCTGTTTTTCAGTCATTTACCGATTTGTTTAGAGAGCTAAATGACGGTGAAATTGAAAATCACTACAAAATGAACTCTGAAAATGTTGGAACTTGGCATGGTATCATCATTTCACCCGCATAGCATGTGCAAAAGAGTAGAGAGGGTCACGGCGAAAACTGGACGCACCTCGTGTACAAACTGGACAATCTCTTTCGGAGTATCAGGGTTTCGGACGAGAACTCATCTGTTACACGGGCACTTCAATGTTTTTTAAACTTATTTGAACTCCAGCCTATTTTTGCGCTTAGTATGCATCATTCAAAGCGACGTCATCAATTTCCAACACGTTCTCACATCATTTGCTGTTTTTCAGTCATTTACCGATTTGTTTAGAGAGCTAAATGATGGTGAAATTGGAAATCACTACAAAATGAACTCTGAAAATGTTGGAACTTGGCATGGTATCATCATTTCACCCGCATAGCATGTGCAAAAGAGTAGAGAGGGTCACGGCGAAAACTGGACGCACCTCGTGTACAAACTGGACAATCTCTTTCGGAGTATCAGGGTTTCGGACGAGAACTCATCTGTTACACGGGCACTTCAATGTTTTCTAAACTTATTTGAAATCCAGCCTATTTTTGGGCTTAGTATGCATCATTCAAAGCGACGTCATCAATTTCCAACACGTTCTCACATCATTTGCTGTTTTTCAGTCATTTACCGATTTGTTTAGAGAGCTAAATGACGGTGAAACTGAAAATCACTACAAAATGAACTCTGAAAATGTTGGAACTTGGCATGGTATCATCATTTCACCCGCATAGCATGTGAAAAGAGTAGAGAGGGTCACGGCAAAAACTGGACGCACCTCGTGTACAAACTGGACAATCTCTTTCGGAGTATCAGGGTTTCGGACGAGAACTCATCTGTTACACGGGCACTTCAATGTTTACTAAACTTATTTGAACTCCAGCCTATTTTTGCATTCATTATGCATCATTCAAAGCGACGTAATCAATTTCCAACACGTTCTCACATCATTTGTTGTTTTTCAGTCATTTACCGATTTGTTTAGAGAGCTAAATGACGGTGAAATTGAAAATCACTACAAAATGAACTCTGAAAACGTTGGAACTTGGCATGGTATCATCATTTCACCCGCATAGCATGTGCAAAAGAGTAGAGAGGGTCACGGCGAAAACTGGACGCACCTCGTGTACAAACTGGACAATCTCTTTCGGAGTATCAGGGTTTCGGACGAGAACTCATCTGTTACACGGGCACTTCAATGTTTTCTAAACTTATTTGAAATCCAGCCTATTTTTGGGCTTAGTATGCATCATTCAAAGCGACGTCATCAATTTCCAACACGTTCTCACATCATTTGCTGTTTTTCAGTCATTTACCGATTTGTTTAGAGAGCTAAATGACGGTGAAACTGAAAATCACTACAAAATGAACTCTGAAAATGTTGGAACTTGGCATGGTATCATCATTTCACCCGCATAGCATGTGCAAAAGAGTAGAGAGGGTCACGGCGAAAACTGGACGCACCTCGTGTACAAACTGGACAATCTCTTTCGGAGTATCAGGGTTTCGGACGGGAACTCATCTGTTACACGGGCACTTCAATGTTTTTTAAACTTATTTGAACTCCAGCCTATTTTTGCATTCAGTATGCATCATGCAAAGTGACGTCATCAATTTCCAACACGTTCTCACATCATTTGCTGTTTTTCAGTCATTTACCGATTTGTTTAGAGAGCTAAATGACGGTGAAATGTAAAATCACTACAAAATGAACTCTGAAAATGTTGGAACTTGGCATGGTATCATCATTTCACCCGCATTGCATGTGCAAAAGAGTAGAGAGGGTCACGGCGAAAACTGGACTCACCTCGTGTACAAACTGGACAATCTCTTTCGGAGTATCAGGGTTTCGGACGAGAACTCATCTGTTACACGGGCACTTCAATGTTTTCTAAACTTATTTGAACTCCAGCCTATTTTTGCGTTTAGTATGCATCATTCAAAGTGACGTCATCAATTTCCAACACGTTCTGACATCATTTGCTGTTTTTCAGTCATTTACCGATTTGTTTAGAGAGCCAAATGACGGTGAAACTGAAAATCACTACAAAATGAACTCTGAAAATGTTGGAACTTGGCATGGTATAATCATTTCACCCGCATAGCATGTGCAAAAGAGTAGAGAGGGTCACGGAAAAAACTGGACGCACCTCGTGTACAAACTGGACAATCTCTTTCGGAGTATCAGGGTTTCGGACGGGAACTCATCTGTTACACGGGCACTTCAATGTTTTTTAAACTTATTTGAACTCCAGCCTATTTTTGCGTTCAGTATGCATCATTCAAAGCGACGTCATCAATTTCCAACACGTTCTCACATCATTTGCTGTTTTTCAGTCATTTACCGATTTGTTTAGAGAGTTAAATGACGGTGAAATTGAAAATCACTACAAAATGAACTCTGAAAATGTTGGAACATGGCATGGTATCATCATTTCACCCGCATTGCATGTGCAAAAGAGTAGAGAAGGTCACGGCGAAAACTGGACTCACCTCGTGTACAAACTGGACAATCTCTTTCGGAGTATCAGGGTTTCGGACGAGAACTCATCTGTTACACGGGCACTTCAATGTTTTCTAAACTTATTTGAACTCCAGCCTATTTTTGCGTCAGTATGCATCATTCAAAGCGACATCATCAATTTCCAACACGTTCTGACATCATTTGCTGTTTTTCAGTCATTTACCGATTTGTTTAGAGAGCTAAATGACGGTGAAACTGAAAATCACTACAAAATGAACTCTGAAAATGTTGGAACTTGGCATGGTGTCATAATTTCACCCGCATAGCATGTGCAAAAGAGTAGAGAGGGTCATGGAAAAAACCGGACGCACCTCGTGTACAAACTGGACAATCTCTTTCGGAGTATCAGGGTTTCGGACGGGAACTCATCTGTTACACGGGCACTTCAATGTTTTTTAAACTTATTTGAACTCCAGCCTATTTTTGCGTTCAGTATGCATCATTCAAAGCGACATCATCAATTTCCAACACGTTCTCACATCATTTGCTGTTTTTCAGTCATTTACCGATTTGTTTAGAGAGCTAAATGACGGTGAAATTGAAAATCACTACAAAATGAACTCTGAAAATGTTGGAACTTGGCATGGTATCATCATTTCACCCGCATAGCATGTGCAAAAGAGTAGAGAGGGTCACGGCGAAAACTGGACGCACCTCGTGTACAAACTGGACAATCTCTTTCGGAGTATCAGGGTTTCGGACGAGAACTCATCTGTTACACGGGCACTTCAATGTTTTTTAAACTTATTTGAACTCCAGCCTATTTTTGCGCTTAGTATGCATCATTCAAAGCGACGTCATCAATTTCCAACACGTTCTCACATCATTTGCTGTTTTTCAGTCATTTACCGATTTGTTTAGAGAGCTAAATGATGGTGAAATTGGAAATCACTACAAAATGAACTCTGAAAATGTTGGAACTTGGCATGGTATCATCATTTCACCCGCATAGCATGTGCAAAAGAGTAGAGAGGGTCACGGCGAAAACTGGACGCACCTCGTGTACAAACTGGACAATCTCTTTCGGAGTATCAGGGTTTCAGACGAGAACTCATCTGTTACACGGGCACTTCAATGTTTTTTAAATTTTTTGAACTCCAGCCTATTTTTGCATTCAGTATGCATCATTCAAAGTGACGTCATCAATTTCCAACACGTTCTCACATCATTTGCTGTTTTTCAGTCATTTACCGATTTGTTTAGAGAGCTAAATGACGGTGAAATTGAAAATCACTACAAAATGAACTCTGAAAATGTTGGAACTTGGCATGGTATCATCATTTCACCCGCATAGCATATGAAAAAGAGTAGAGAGGGTCACGGCGAAAACTGGACTCACCTCGTGTACAAACTGGACAATCTCTTTCGGAGTATCAGGGTTTCGGACGAGAACTCATCTGTTACACGGGCACTTCAATGTTTTTTAAACTTATTTGAACTCCAGCCAATTTTTGCGTTCAGTATGCATCATTCAAAGCGACGTCATAAATTTCCAACACGTTCTGACATCATTTGCTGTTTTTCAGTCATTTACCGATTTGTTTAGAGAGCTAAATGATGGTGAAATTGAAAATCACAACAAAATGAACTCTGAAAATGTTGGAACTTGGCATGGTATCATCATTTCACCCGCATAGCATGTGCAAAAGAGTAGAGAGGGTCACGGCAAAAACTGGACGCACCTCGTGTACAAACTGGACAATCTCTTTCGGAGTATCAGGGTTTCGGACGAGAACTCATCTGTTACACGGGCACTTCAATGTTTACTAAACTTATTTGAACTCCAGCCTATTTTTGCATTCATTATGCATCATTCAAAGCGACGTAATCAATTTCCAACACGTTCTCACATCATTTGTTGTTTTTCAGTCATTTACCGATTTGTTTAGAGAGCTAAATGACGGTGAAATTGAAAATCACTACAAAATGAACTCTGAAAACGTTGGAACTTGGCATGGTATCATCATTTCACCCGCATATCATGTGCAAAAGAGTAGAGAGGGTCACGGCGAAAACTGGACGCACCTCGTGTACAAACTAGACAATCTCTTTCGGAGTATCAGGGTTTCGGACGAGAACTCATCTGTTACACGGGCACTTCAATGTTTTCTAAACTTATTTGAAATCCAGCCTATTTTTGGGCTTAGTATGCATCATTCAAAGCGACGTCATCAATTTCCAACACGTTCTCACATCATTTGCTGTTTTTCAGTCATTTACCGATTTGTTTAGAGAGCTAAATGACGGTGAAACTGAAAATCACTACAAAATGAACTCTGAAAATGTTGGAACTTGGCATGGTATCATCATTTCACCCGCATAGCATGTGAAAAGAGTAGAGAGGGTCACGGCAAAAACTGGACGCACCTCGTGTACAAACTGGACAATCTCTTTCGGAGTATCAGGGTTTCGGACGAGAACTCATCTGTTACACGGGCACTTCAATGTTTTCTAAACTTATTTGAAATCCAGCCTATTTTTGGGCTTAGTATGCATCATTCAAAGCGACGTCATCAATTTCCAACACGTTCTCACATCATTTGCTGTTTTTCAGTCATTTACCGATTTGTTTAGAGAGCTAAATGACGGTGAAACTGAAAATCACTACAAAATGAACTCTGAAAATGTTGGAACTTGGCATGGTATCATCATTTCACCCACATAGCATGTGAAAAGAGTAGAGAGGGTCACGGCGAAAACTGGACGCACCTCGTGTACAAACTGGACAATCTCTTTCGGAGTATCAGGGTTTCGGACGGGAACTCATCTGTTACACGGGCACTTCAATGTTTTTTAAACTTATTTGAACTCCAGCCTATTTTTGCATTCAGTATGCATCATTCAAAGTGACGTCATCAATTTCCAACACGTTCTCACATCATTTGCTGTTTTTCAGTCATTTACCGATTTGTTTAGAGAGCTAAATGACGGTGAAATGTAAAATCACTACAAAATGAACTCTGAAAATGTTGGAACTTGGCATGGTATCATCATTTCACCCGCATTGCATGTGCAAAAGAGTAGAGAGGGTCACGGCGAAAACTGGACTCACCTCGTGTACAAACTAGACAATCTCTTTCAGAGTATCAGGGTTTCGGACGAGAACTCATCTGTTACACGGGCACTTCAATGTTTTCTAAACTTATTTGAACTCCAGCCTATTTTTGCGTTCAGTATGCATCATTCAAAGCGACATCATCAATTTCCAACACGTTCTCACATCATTTGCTGTTTTTCAGTCATTTACTGATTTGTTTAGAGAGCTAAATGACGGTGAAATTGAAAATCACTACAAAATGAACTCTGAAAATGTTGGAACTTGGCATGGTATCATCATTTCACCCGCATAGCATGTGCAAAAGAGTAGAGAGGGTCACGGCGAAAACTGGACGCACCTCGTGTACAAACTGGACAATCTCTTTCGGAGTATCAGGGTTTCGGACGAGAACTCATCTGTTACATGGGCACTTCAATGTTTTTTAAACTTATTTGAACTCCAGCCTATTTTTGCATTCAGTATGCATCATTCAAAGTGACGTCATCAATTTCCAACACGTTCTCACATCATTTGCTGTTTTTCAGTCATTTACCGATTTGTTTAGAGAGCTAAATGACGGTGAAATGTAAAATCACTACAAAATGAACTCTGAAAATGTTGGAACTTGGCATGGTATCATCATTTCACCCGCATTGCATGTGCAAAAGAGTAGAGAGGGTCACGGCGAAAACTGGACTCACCTCGTGTACAAACTGGACAATCTCTTTCGGAGTATCAGGGTTTCAGACGGGAACTCATCTGTTACACGGGCACTTCAATGTTTTTTAAACTTATTTGAACTCCAGCCTATTTTTGCGTTCAGTATGCATCATTCAAAGCGACATCATCAATTTCCAACACGTTCTCACATCATTTGCTGTTTTTCAGTCATTTACTGATTTGTTTAGAGAGCTAAATGACGGTGAAATTGAAAATCACTACAAAATGAACTCTGAAAATGTTGGAACTTGGCATGGTATCATCATTTCACCCGCATAGCATGTGCAAAAGAGTAGAGAGGGTCACGGCGAAAACTGGACGCACCTCGTGTACAAACTGGACAATCTCTTTCGGAGTATCAGGGTTTCGGACGAGAACTCATCTGTTACACGGGCACTTCAATGTTTTTTAAACTTATTTGAACTCCAGCCTATTTTTGCATTCAGTATGCATCATTCAAAGTGACGTCATCAATTTCCAACACGTTCTCACATCATTTGCTGTTTTTCAGTCATTTACCGATTTGTTTAGAGAGCTAAATGACGGTGAAATTGAAAATCACTACAAAATGAACTCTGAAAATGTTGGAACTTGGCATGGTATCATCATTTCACCCGCATAGCATATGAAAAAGAGTAGAGAGGGTCACGGCGAAAACTGGACTCACCTCGTGTACAAACTGGACAATCTCTTTCGGAGTATCAGGGTTTCGGACGAGAACTCATCTGTTACACGGGCACTTCAATGTTTTTTAAACTTATTTGAACTCCAGCCAATTTTTGGGCTCAGTATGCATCATTCAAGGTGACGTCATAAATTTCCAACACGTTCTGACATCATTTGCTGTTTTTCAGTCATTTACTGATTTGTTTAGAGAGCTAAATGATGGTGAAATTGAAAATCACAACAAAATGAACTCTGAAAATGTTGGAACTTGGCATGGTATCATCATTTCACCCGCATAGCATGTGCAAAAGAGTAGAGAGGGTCACGGCAAAAACTGGACGCACCTCGTGTACAAACTGGACAATCTCTTTCGGAGTATCAGGGTTTCGGACGAGAACTCATCTGTTACACGGGCACTTCAATGTTTACTAAACTTATTTGAACTCCAGCCTATTTTTGCATTCAGTATGCATCATTCAAAGCGACGTAATCAATTTCCAACACGTTCTCACATCATTTGCTGTTTTTCAGTCATTTACCGATTTGTTTAGAGAGCTAAATGACGGTGAAATTGAAAATCACTACAAAATGAACTCTGAAAACGTTGGAACTTGGCATGGTATCATCATTTCACCCGCATAGCATGTGCAAAAGAGTAGAGAGGGTCACGGCGAAAACTGGACGCACCTCGTGTACAAACTAGACAATCTCTTTCGGAGTATCAGGGTTTCGGACGAGAACTCATCTGTTACACGGGCACTTCAATGTTTTCTAAACTTATTTGAAATCCAGCCTATTTTTGGGCTTAGTATGCATCATTCAAAGCGACGTCATCAATTTCCAACACGTTCTCACATCATTTGCTGTTTTTCAGTCATTTACCGATTTGTTTAGAGAGCTAAATGACGGTGAAACTGAAAATCACTACAAAATGATCTCTGAAAATGTTGGAACTTGGCATGGTATCATCATTTCACCCACATAGCATGTGCAAAAGAGTAGAGAGGGTCACGGCGAAAACTGGACGCACCTCGTGTACAAACTGGACAATCTCTTTCGGAGTATCAGGGTTTCGGACGGGAACTCATCTGTTACATGGGCACTTCAATGTTTTTTAAACTTATTTGAACTCCAGCCTATTTTTGCATTCAGTATGCATCATTCAAAGTGACGTCATCAATTTCCAACACGTTCTCACATCATTTGCTGTTTTTCAGTCATTTACCGATTTGTTTAGAGAGCTAAATGACGGTGAAATGTAAAATCACTACAAAATGAACTCTGAAAATGTTGGAACTTGGCATGGTATCATCATTTCACCCGCATTGCATGTGCAAAAGAGTAGAGAGGGTCACGGCGAAAACTGGACTCACCTCGTGTACAAACTGGACAATCTCTTTCGGAGTATCAGGGTTTCAGACGGGAACTCATCTGTTACACGGGCACTTCAATGTTTTTTAAACTTATTTGAACTCCAGCCTATTTTTGCGTTCAGTATGCATCATTCAAAGCGACATCATCAATTTCCAACACGTTCTCACATCATTTGCTGTTTTTCAGTCATTTACTGATTTGTTTAGAGAGCTAAATGACGGTGAAATTGAAAATCACTACAAAATGAACTCTGAAAATGTTGGAACTTGGCATGGTATCATCATTTCACCCGCATAGCATGTGCAAAAGAGTAGAGAGGGTCACGGCGAAAACTGGACGCACCTCGTGTACAAACTGGACAATCTCTTTCGGAGTATCAGGGTTTCGGACGAGAACTCATCTGTTACACGGGCACTTCAATGTTTTTTAAACTTATTTGAACTCCAGCCTATTTTTGCATTCAGTATGCATCATTCAAAGTGACGTCATCAATTTCCAACACGTTCTCACATCATTTGCTGTTTTTCAGTCATTTACCGATTTGTTTAGAGAGCTAAATGACGGTGAAATTGAAAATCACTACAAAATGAACTCTGAAAATGTTGGAACTTGGCATGGTATCATCATTTCACCCGCATAGCATATGAAAAAGAGTAGAGAGGGTCACGGCGAAAACTGGACTCACCTCGTGTACAAACTGGACAATCTCTTTCGGAGTATCAGGGTTTCGGACGAGAACTCATCTGTTACACGGGCACTTCAATGTTTTTTAAACTTATTTGAACTCCAGCCAATTTTTGCGTTCAGTATGCATCATTCAAAGTGACGTCATAAATTTCCAACACGTTCTGACATCATTTGCTGTTTTTCAGTCATTTACTGATTTGTTTAGAGAGCTAAATGATGGTGAAATTGAAAATCACAACAAAATGAACTCTGAAAATGTTGGAACTTGGCATGATATCATCATTTCACCCGCATAGCATGTGCAAAAGAGTAGAGAGGGTCACGGCAAAAACTGGACGCACCTCGTGTACAAACTGGACAATCTCTTTCGGAGTATCAGGGTTTCGGACGAGAACTCATCTGTTACACGGGCACTTCAATGTTTACTAAACTTATTTGAACTCCAGCCTATTTTTGCATTCATTATGCATCATTCAAAGCGACGTAATCAATTTCCAACACGTTCTCACATCATTTGTTGTTTTTCAGTCATTTACCGATTTGTTTAGAGAGCTAAATGACGGTGAAATTGAAAATCACTACAAAATGAACTCTGAAAACGTTGGAACTTGGCATGGTATCATCATTTCACCCGCATAGCATGTGCAAAAGAGTAGAGAGGGTCACGGCGAAAACTGGACGCACCTCGTGTACAAACTAGACAATCTCTTTCGGAGTATCAGGGTTTCGGACGAGAACTCATCTGTTACACGGGCACTTCAATGTTTTCTAAACTTATTTGAAATCCAGCCTATTTTTGGGCTTAGTATGCATCATTCAAAGCGACGTCATCAATTTCCAACACGTTCTCACATCATTTGCTGTTTTTCAGTCATTTACCGATTTGTTTAGAGAGCTAAATGACGGTGAAACTGAAAATCACTACAAAATGAACTCTGAAAATGTTGGAACTTGGCATGGTATCATCATTTCACCCGCATAGCATGTGAAAAGAGTAGAGAGGGTCACGGCAAAAACTGGACGCACCTCGTGTACAAACTGGACAATCTCTTTCGGAGTATCAGGGTTTCGGACGAGAACTCATCTGTTACACGGGCACTTCAATGTTTACTAAACTTATTTGAACTCCAGCCTATTTTTGCATTCATTATGCATCATTCAAAGCGACGTAATCAATTCCCAACACGTTCTCACATCATTTGTTGTTTTTCAGTCATTTACCGATTTGTTTAGAGAGCTAAATGACGGTGAAATTGAAAATCACTACAAAATGAACTCTGAAAACGTTGGAACTTGGCATGGTATCATCATTTCACCCGCATAGCATGTGCAAAAGAGTAGAGAGGGTCACGGCGAAAACTGGACGCACCTCGTGTACAAACTAGACAATCTCTTTCGGAGTATCAGGGTTTCGGACGAGAACTCATCTGTTACACGGGCACTTCAATGTTTTCTAAACTTATTTGAAATCCAGCCTATTTTTGGGCTTAGTATGCATCATTCAAAGCGACGTCATCAATTTCCAACACGTTCTCACATCATTTGCTGTTTTTCAGTCATTTACCGATTTGTTTAGAGAGCTAAATGACGGTGAAACTGAAAATCACTACAAAATGAACTCTGAAAATGTTGGAACTTGGCATGGTATCATCATTTCACCCGCATAGCATGTGAAAAGAGTAGAGAGGGTCACGGCGAAAACTGGACGCACCTCGTGTACAAACTGGACAATCTCTTTCGGAGTATCAGGGTTTCGGACGGGAACTCATCTGTTACACGGGCACTTCAATGTTTTTTAAACTTATTTGAACTCCAGCCTATTTTTGCATTCAGTATGCATCATTCAAAGTGACGTCATCAATTTCCAACACGTTCTCACATCATTTGCTGTTTTTCAGTCATTTACCGATTTGTTTAGAGAGCTAAATGACGGTGAAATGTAAAATCACTACAAAATGAACTCTGAAAATGTTGGAACTTGGCATGGTATCATCATTTCACCCGCATTGCATGTGCAAAAGAGTAGAGAGGGTCACGGCGAAAACTGGACTCACCTCGTGTACAAACTAGACAATCTCTTTCGGAGTATCAGGGTTTCGGACGAGAACTCATCTGTTACACGGGCACTTCAATGTTTTCTAAACTTATTTGAACTCCAGCCTATTTTTGCGTTTAGTATGCATCATTCAAAGTGACGTCATCAATTTCCAACACATTCTGACATCATTTGCTGTTTTTCAGTCATTTACCGATTTGTTTAGAGAGCTAAATGACGGTGAAACTGAAAATCACTACAAAATGATCTCTGAAAATGTTGGAACTTGGCATGGTATCATCATTTCACCCACATAGCATGTGCAAAAGAGTAGAGAGGGTCACGGCGAAAACTGGACGCACCTCGTGTACAAACTGGACAATCTCTTTCGGAGTATCAGGGTTTCGGACGGGAACTCATCTGTTACATGGGCACTTCAATGTTTTTTAAACTTATTTGAACTCCAGCCTATTTTTGCATTCAGTATGCATCATTCAAAGTGACGTCATCAATTTCCAACACGTTCTCACATCATTTGCTGTTTTTCAGTCATTTACCGATTTGTTTAGAGAGCTAAATGACGGTGAAATGTAAAATCACTACAAAATGAACTCTGAAAATGTTGGAACTTGGCATGGTATCATCATTTCACCCGCATTGCATGTGCAAAAGAGTAGAGAGGGTCACGGCGAAAACTGGACTCACCTCGTGTACAAACTGGACAATCTCTTTCGGAGTATCAGGGTTTCAGACGGGAACTCATCTGTTACACGGGCACTTCAATGTTTTTTAAACTTATTTGAACTCCAGCCTATTTTTGCGTTCAGTATGCATCATTCAAAGCGACATCATCAATTTCCAACACGTTCTCACATCATTTGCTGTTTTTCAGTCATTTACTGATTTGTTTAGAGAGCTAAATGACGGTGAAATTGAAAATCACTACAAAATGAACTCTGAAAATGTTGGAACTTGGCATGGTATCATCATTTCACCCGCATAGCATGTGCAAAAGAGTAGAGAGGGTCACGGCGAAAACTGGACGCACCTCGTGTACAAACTGGACAATCTCTTTCGGAGTATCAGGGTTTCGGACGAGAACTCATCTGTTACACGGGCACTTCAATGTTTTTTAAACTTATTTGAACTCCAGCCTATTTTTGCATTCAGTATGCATCATTCAAAGTGACGTCATCAATTTCCAACACGTTCTCACATCATTTGCTGTTTTTCAGTCATTTACCGATTTGTTTAGAGAGCTAAATGACGGTGAAATTGAAAATCACTACAAAATGAACTCTGAAAATGTTGGAACTTGGCATGGTATCATCATTTCACCCGCATAGCATATGAAAAAGAGTAGAGAGGGTCACGGCGAAAACTGGACTCACCTCGTGTACAAACTGGACAATCTCTTTCGGAGTATCAGGGTTTCGGACGAGAACTCATCTGTTACACGGGCACTTCAATGTTTTTTAATCTTATTTGAACTCCAGCCAATTTTTGCGTTCAGTATGCATCATTCAAAGTGACGTCATCAATTTCCAACACGTTCTGACATCATTTGCTGTTTTTCAGTCATTTACTGATTTGTTTAGAGAGCTAAATGATGGTGAAATTGAAAATCACAACAAAATGAACTCTGAAAATGTTGGAACTTGGCATGGTATCATCATTTCACCCGCATAGCATGTGCAAAAGAGTAGAGAGGGTCACGGCAAAAACTGGACGCACCTCGTGTACAAACTGGACAATCTCTTTCGGAGTATCAGGGTTTCGGACGAGAACTCATCTGTTACACGGGCACTTCAATGTTTACTAAACTTATTTGAACTCCAGCCTATTTTTGCATTCATTATGCATCATTTAAAGCGACGTAATCAATTTCCAACACGTTCTGACATCATTTGTTGTTTTTCAGTCATTTACCGATTTGTTTAGAGAGCTAAATGACGGTGAAATTGAAAATCACTACAAAATGAACTCTGAAAATGTTGGAACTTGGCATGGTATCATCACTTCACCCGCATAGCATGTGCAAAAGAGTAGAGAGGGTCACGGCGAAAACTGGACGCACCTCGTGTACAAACTGGACAATCTCTTTCGGAGTATTAGGGTTTCGGACGGGAACTCATCTGTTACACGGGCACTTCAATGTTTTTAAACTTATTTGAACTCCAGCCTATTTTTGCGTTCAGTATGCATCATTCAAAGCGACGTCATCAATTTCCAACACGTTCTCACATCATTTGCTGTTTTTCAGTCATTTACCGATTTGTTTAGAGAGCTAAATGACGGTGAAATTGAAAATCACTACAAAATGAACTCTGAAAATGTTGGAACATGGCATGGTATCATCATTTCACCCGCATTGCATGTGCAAAAGAGTAGAGAAGGTCACGGCGAAAACTGGACTCACCTCGTGTACAAACTGGACAATCTCTTTCGGAGTATCAGGGTTTCGGACGAGAACTCATCTGTTACACGGGCACTTCAATGTTTTCTAAACTTATTTGAACTCCAGCCTATTTTTGGGCTTAGTATGCATCATTCAAAGCGACGTCATCAATTTCCAACACGTTCTCACATCATTTGCTGTTTTTCAGTCATTTACCGATTTGTTTAGAGAGCTAAATGACGGTGAAATTAAAAATCACTACAAAATGAACTCTGAAAACGTTGGAACTTGGCATGGTATCATCATTTCACCCGCATAGCATGTGCAAAAGAGTAGAGAGGGTCACGGCGAAAACTGGACGCACCTCGTGTACAAACTGGACAATCTCTTTCGGAGTATCAGGGTTTCGGACGAGAACTCATCTGTTACACGGGCACTTCAATGTTTTCTAAACTTATTTGAACTCCAGCCTATTTTTGGGCTTAGTATGCATCATTCAAAGCGACGTCATCAATTTCCAACACGTTCTCACATCATTTGCTGTTTTTCAGTCATTTACCGATTTGTTTAGAGAGCTAAATGACGGTGAAACTGAAAATCACTACAAAATGAACTCTGAAAATGTTGGAACTTGGCATGGTATCATCATTTCACCCGCATAGCATGTGCAAAAGAGTAGAGAGGGTCACGGCGAAAACTGGACGCACCTCGTGTACAAACTGGACAATCTCTTTCGGAGTATCAGGGTTTCGGACGGGAACTCATCTGTTACACGGGCACTTCAATGTTTTTTAAACTTATTTGAACTCCAGCCTATTTTTGCATTCAGTATGCATCATTCAAAGTGACGTCATCAATTTCCAACACGTTCTCACATCATTTGCTGTTTTTCAGTCATTTACCGATTTGTTTAGAGAGCTAAATGACAGTGAAATGTAAAATCACTACAAAATGAACTCTGAAAATGTTGGAACTTGGCATGGTATCATCATTTCACCCGCATTGCATGTGCAAAAGAGTAGAGAGGGTCACGGCGAAAACTGGACTCACCTCGTGTACAAACTGGACAATCTCTTTCGGAGTATCAGGGTTTCGGACGAGAACTCATCTGTTACACGGGCACTTCTATGTTTTCTAAACTTATTTGAACTCCAGCCTATTTTTGCGTTTAGTATGCATCATTCAAAGTGACGTCATCAATTTCCAACACGTTCTGACATCATTTGCTGTTTTTCAGTCATTTACCGATTTGTTTAGAGAGCTAAATGACGGTGAAACTGAAAATCACTACAAAATGAACTCTGAAAATGTTGGAACTTGGCATGGTATCATCATTTCACCCGCATAGCATGTGCAAAAGAGTAGAGAGGGTCACGGAAAAAACTGGACGCACCTCGTGTACAAACTGGACAATCTCTTTCGGAGTATCAGGGTTTCCGACGGGAACTCATCTGTTACACGGGCACTTCAATGTTTTTTAAACTTATTTGAACTCCAGCCTATTTTTGCGTTCACTATGCATCATTCAAAGCGACATCATCAATTTCCAACACGTTCTCACATCATTTGCTGTTTTTCAGTCATTTACCGATTTGTTTAGAGAGCTAAATGACGGTGAAATTGAAAATCACTACAAAATGAACTCTGAAAATGTTGGAACTTGGCATGGTATCATCATTTCACCCGCATTGCATGTGCAAAAGAGTAGAGAAGGTCACGGCGAAAACTGGACTCACCTCGTGTACAAACTGGACAATCTCTTTCGGAGTATCAGGGTTTCGGACGAGAACTCATCTGTTACACGGGCACTTCAATGTTTTCTAAACTTATTTGAACTCCAGCCTATTTTTGCGTTTAGTATGCATCATTCAAAGGGACGTCATCCATTTCCAACACGTTCTGACATCATTTGCTGTTTTTCAGTCATTTACCGATTTGTTTAGAGAGCTAAATGACGGTGAAACTGAAAATCACTACAAAATGAACTCTGAAAATTTTGGAACTTGGCATGGTATCATCATTTCACCCGCATAGCATGTGCAAAAGAGTAGAGAGGGTCACGGAAAAAACCGGACGCACCTCGTGTACAAACTGGACAATCTCTTTCGGAGTATCAGGGTTTCGGACGGGAACTCATCTGTTACACGGGCACTTCAATGTTTTTTAAACTTATTTGAACTCCAGCCTATTTTTGCGTTCAGTATGCATCATTCAAAGCGACATCATCAATTTCCAACACGTTCTCACATCATTTGCTGTTTTTCAGTCATTTACCGATTTGTTTAGAGAGCTAAATGACGGTGAAATTGAAAATCACTACAAAATGAACTCTGAAAATGTTGGAACTTGGCATGGTATCATCATTTCACCCGCATAGCATGTGCAAAAGAGTAGAGAGGGTCACGGCGAAAACTGGACGCACCTCGTGTACAAACTGGACAATCTCTTTCGGAGTATCAGGGTTTCGGACGAGAACTCATCTGTTACACGGGCACTTCAATGTTTTTAAACTTATTTGAACTCCAGCCTATTTTTGCGCTTAGTATGCATCATTCAAAGCGACGTCATCAATTTCCAACACGTTCTCACATCATTTGCTGTTTTTCAGTCATTTACCGATTTGTTTAGAGAGCTAAATGATGGTGAAATTGGAAATCACTACAAAATGAACTCTGAAAATGTTGGAACTTGGCATGGTATCATCATTTCACCCGCATAGCATGTGCAAAAGAGTAGAGAGGGTCACGGCGAAAACTGGACGCACCTCCTGTACAAACTGGACAATCTCTTTCGGAGTATCAGGGTTTCAGACGAGAACTCATCTGTTACACGGGCACTTCAATGTTTTTTAAATTTTTTGAACTCCAGCCTATTTTTGCATTCAGTATGCATCATTCAAAGTGACGTCATCAATTTCCAACACGTTCTGACATCATTTGCTGTTTTTCAGTCATTTACCGATTTGTTTAGAGAGCTAAATGATGGTGAAATTGAAAATCACAACAAAATGAACTCTGAAAATGTTGGAACTTGGCATGGTATCATCATTTCACCCGCATAGCATGTGCAAAAGAGTAGAGAGGGTCACGGCAAAAACTGGACGCACCTCGTGTACAAACTGGACAATCTCTTTCGGAGTATCAGGGTTTCGGACGAGAACTCATCTGTTACACGGGCACTTCAATGTTTTTTAAACTTATTTGAACTCCAGGCTATTTTTGCGTTCAGTATGCATCATTCAAAGCGACGTCAGCAATTTCCAAATCGTTCTGACATCATTTGCTGTTTTTCAGTCATTTACCGATTTGTTTAGAGAGCTAAATGACGGTGAAATTGAAAATCACTACAAAATGAACTCTGAAAAAGTTGAACTTGGCATGGTATCATCATTTCACCCGCATAGCATGTGCAAAAGAGTAGAGAGGGTCACGACGAAAACTGGACTCACCTCGTGTACACACTGGACAATCTCTTTCGGAGTATCAGGGTTTCGGACGAGAACTCATCTGTTACACGGGCACTTCAACGTTTTTTAAACTTATTTGAACTCCAGCCTATTTTTGCGTTCAGTATGCATCATTCAAAGCGACGTCATCAATTTGCAACACGTTCTGACATCATTTGCTGTTTTTCAGTCATTTACCGATTTGTTTAGACAGCTAAATGACGGTGAAATTTAAAATCACTACAAAATGAACTCTGAAAATGTTGGAACTTGGCATGGTATCGTCATTTCACCTGCATACCATGTGAAAAAGAGTAGAGAGGGTCACGACGAAAACTGGACTCACCTCGTGTACAAACTGGACAATCTCTTTCGGAGTATCAGGGTTTCGGACGAGAACTCATCTGTTACACGGGCACTTCAATGTTTTTTAAACTTATTTGAACTCCAGCCTATTTTTGCGTTCAGTATGCATCATTCAAAGCGACGTAATCAATTTCCAACATGTTCTGACATCATTTGTTATTTTTCGGTCATTTACCGATTTGTTTAGAGAGCTAAATGACGGTGAAATTGAAAATCACTACAAAATGAACTCTGAAAATCTTGGAACTTGGCATGGTATCATCATTTCACCCGCATAGCATGCGCAAAAGAGTAGAGAGGGTCACGGCGAAAACTGGACGCACCTCGTGTACAAACTGGACAATCTCTTTCGGAGTATCAGGGCTTCGGACGAGAACTCATCTGTTACACGGGCACTTCAATGTTTTTTAAACTTATTTGAACTCCAGCCAATTTTTGCGTTCAGTATGCATCATTCAAAGGGACGTCATCAATTTCCAACACGTTCTGACATCATTTGCTGTTTTTCAGTCATTTACTGATTTGTTTAGAGAGCTAAATGACGGTGAAATTGAAAATCACTACAAAATGAACTCTGAAAATGTTGGAACTTGGCATGGTATCATCATTTCACCCGCATAGCATGTGCAAAAGAGTAGAGAGGGTCACGGCAAAAACTGGACGCACCTCGTGTACAAACTGGACAATCTCTTTCGGAGTATCAGGGTTTCGGACGAGAACTCATCTGTTACACGGGCACTTCAATGTTTTCTAAATTTATTTGAACTCCAGCCTATTTTTGCGTTTAGTATGCATCATTCAAAGTGACGTCATCAATTTCCAACACGTTCTGACATCATTTGCTGTTTTTCGGTCATTTACCGATTTGGTTAGAGAGCTAAATGACGGTGAAACTGAAAATCACTACAAAATGAACTCTGAAAATGTTGGAACTTGGCATGGTATCATCATTTCACCCGCACAGCATGTGCAAAAGAGTAGAGAGGGTCACGGAAAAAACTGGACGCACCTCGTGTACAAACTGAACATTCTCTTTCGGAGTATCAGGGTTTCGGACGGGAACTCATCTGTTACACGGGCACTTCAATGTTTTTCAAACTTATTTGAACTCCAGCCTATTTTTGCGTTCAGTATGCATCATTCAAAGCGACGTCATCAATTTCCAACACGTTCTCACATCATTTGCTGTTTTTCAGTCATTTACCGATTTGTTTAGAGAGCTAAATGACGGTGAAATTGAAAATCACTACAAAATGAACTCTGAAAATGTTGGAACTTGGCATGGTATCATCATTTCACCCGCATTGCATGTGCAAAAGAGTAGAGAAGGTCATGGCGAAAACTGGACTCACCTCGTGTACAAACTGGACAATCTCTTTCGGAGTATCAGGGTTTCGGAGGAGAACTCATCTGTTACACGGGCACTTCAACGTTTTTTAAACTTATTTGAACTCCAGCCTATTTTTGCGTTCAGTATGCATCATTCAAAGCGACATCATCAATTTCCAACACGTTCACACATCATTTGGTATTTTTCAGTCATTTACCGATTTGTTTAGAGAGCTAAATGACGGTGAAATTGAAAATCACTACAAAATGAACTCTGAAAACGTTGGAACTTGGCATGGTATCATCATTTCACCCGCATAGCATGTGCAAAAGAGTAGAGAGGGTCACGGCGAAAACTGGACGCACCTCGTGTACAAACTGGACCATCTCTTTCGGAGTATCAGGGTTTCGGACGAGAACTCATCTGTTACACGGGCACTTCAATGTTTTCTAAACTTATTTGAACTCCAGCCTATTTTTGGGCTTAGTATGCATCATTCAAAGCGACGTCATCAATTTCCAACACGTTCTCACATCATTTGCTGTTTTTCAGTCATTTACCGACTTGTTTAGAGAGCTAAATGACGGTGAAACTGAAAATCACTACAAAATGAACTCTGAAAATGTTGGAACTTGGAATGGTATCATCATTTCACGCGCATAGCATGTGCAAAAGAGTAGAGAGGGTCACGGCGAAAACTGGACGCACCTCGTGTACAAACTGGACAATCTCTTTCGGAGTATCAGGGTTTCGGACGGGAACTCATCTGTTACACGGGCACTTCAATGTTTTTTAAACTTATTTGAACTCCAGCCTATTTTTGCATTCAGTATGCATCATTCAAAGTGACATCATCAATTTCCAACACGTTCTCACATCATTTGCTGTTTTTCAGTCATTTACCGATTTGTTTAGAGAGCTAAATGACGGTGAAATGTAAAATCACTACAAAATGAACTCTGAAAATGTTGGAACTTGGCATGGTATCATCATTTCACCCGCATTGCATGTGCAAAAGAGTAGAGAGGGTCACGGCGAAAACTGGATTCACCTCGTGTACAAACTAGACAATCTCTTTCGGAGTATCAGGGTTTCGGACGAGAACTCATCTGTTACACGGGCACTTCAATGTTTTCTAAACTTATTTGAACTCCAGCCTATTTTTGCGTTTAGTATGCATCATTCAAAGTGACATCATCAATTTCCAACACGTTCTGACATCATTTGCTGTTTTTCAGTCATTTACCGATTTGGTTAGAGAGCTAAATGACGGTGAAACTGAAAATCACTACAAAATGAACTCTGAAAATGTTGGAACTTGGCATGGTATCATCATTTCACCCGCACAGCATGTGCAAAAGAGTAGAGAGGGTCACGGAAAAAACTGGACGCACCTCGTGTACAAACTGGACAATCTCTTTCGGAGTATCAGGGTTTCGGACGGGAACTCATCTGTTACACGGGCACTTCAATGTTTTTTAAACTTATTTGAACTCCAGCCTATTTTTGCGTTCAGTATGCATCATTCAAAGCGACGTCATCAATTTCCAACACGTTCTGACATCATTTGCTGTTTTTCAGTCATTTACCGATTTGTTTAGAGAGCTAAATGACGGTGAAATTGAAAATCACTACAAAATGAACTCTGAAAATGTTGGAACTTGGCATGGTATCATCATTTCACCCGCATTGCATGTGCAAAAGAGTAGAGAAGGTCACGGCGAAAACTGGACTCACCTCGTGTACAAACTGGAAAATCTCTTTCGGAGTATCAGGGTTTCGGAGGAGAACTCATCTGTTACACGGGCACTTCAATGTTTTTTAAACTTATTTGAACTCCAGCCTATTTTTGCGTTCAGTATGCATCATTCAAAGCGACATCATCAATTTCCAACACGTTCTCACATCATTTGTTGTTTTTCAGTCATTTACCGATTTGTTTAGAGAGCTAAATGACGGTAAAATTGAAAATCACTACAAAATGAACTCTGAAAACGTTGGAACTTGGCATGGTATCATCATTTCACCCGCATAGCATGTGCAAAAGAGTAGAGAGGGTCACGGCGAAAACTGGACGCACCTCGTGTACAAACTGGACAATCTCTTTCGGAGTATCAGGGTTTCGGACGAGAACTCATCTGTTACACGGGCACTTCAATGTTTTCTAAACTTATTTGAACTCCAGCCTATTTTTGGGCTTAGTATGCATCATTCAAAGCGACGTCATCAATTTCCAACACGTTCTCACATCATTTGCTGTTTTTCAGTCATTTACCGACTTGTTTAGAGAGCTAAATGACGGTGAAACTGAAAATCACTACAAAATGAACTCTGAAAATGTTGGAACTTGGCATGGTATCATCATTTCACGCGCATAGCATGTGCAAAAGAGTAGAGAGGGTCACGGCGAAAACTGGACGCACCTCGTGTACAAACTGGACAATCTCTTTCGGAGTATCAGGGTTTCGGACGGGAACTCATCTGTTACACGGGCACTTCAATGTTTTTTAAACTTATTTGAACTCCAGCCTATTTTTGCATTCAGTATGCATCATTCAAAGTGACATCATCAATTTCCAACACGTTCTCACATCATTTGCTGTTTTTCAGTCATTTACCGATTTGTTTAGAGAGCTAAATGACGGTGAAATGTAAAATCACTACAAAATGAACTCTGAAAATGTTGGAACTTGGCATGGTATCATCATTTCACCCGCATTGCATGTGCAAAAGAGTAGAGAGGGTCACGGCGAAAACTGGATTCACCTCGTGTACAAACTAGACAATCTCTTTCGGAGTATCAGGGTTTCGGACGAGAACTCATCTGTTACACGGGCACTTCAATGTTTTCTAAACTTATTTGAACTCCAGCCTATTTTTGCGTTTAGTATGCATCATTCAAAGTGACATCATCAATTTCCAACACGTTCTGACATCATTTGCTGTTTTTCAGTCATTTACCGATTTGGTTAGAGAGCTAAATGACGGTGAAACTGAAAATCACTACAAAATGAACTCTGAAAATGTTGGAACTTGGCATGGTATCATCATTTCACCCGCACAGCATGTGCAAAAGAGTAGAGAGGGTCACGGAAAAAACTGGACGCACCTCGTGTACAAACTGGACAATCTCTTTCGGAGTATCAGGGTTTCGGACGGGAACTCATCTGTTACACGGGCACTTCAATGTTTTTTAAACTTATTTGAACTCCAGCCTATTTTTGCGTTCAGTATGCATCATTCAAAGCGACGTCATCAATTTCCAACACGTTCTGACATCATTTGCTGTTTTTCAGTCATTTACCGATTTGTTTAGAGAGCTAAATGACGGTGAAATTGAAAATCACTACAAAATGAACTCTGAAAATGTTGGAACTTGGCATGGTATCATCATTTCACCCGCATTGCATGTGCAAAAGAGTAGAGAAGGTCACGGCGAAAACTGGACTCACCTCGTGTACAAACTGGAAAATCTCTTTCGGAGTATCAGGGTTTCGGAGGAGAACTCATCTGTTACACGGGCACTTCAATGTTTTTTAAACTTATTTGAACTCCAGCCTATTTTTGCGTTCAGTATGCATCATTCAAAGCGACATCATCAATTTCCAACACGTTCTCACATCATTTGTTGTTTTTCAGTCATTTACCGATTTGTTTAGAGAGCTAAATGACGGTAAAATTGAAAATCACTACAAAATGAACTCTGAAAACGTTGGAACTTGGCATGGTATCATCATTTCACCCGCATAGCATGTGCAAAAGAGTAGAGAGGGTCACGGCGAAAACTGGACGCACCTCGTGTACAAACTGGACAATCTCTTTCGGAGTATCAGGGTTTCGGATGAGAACTCATCTGTTACACGGGCACTTCAATGTTTTTTAAACTTATTTGAACTCCAGCCTATTTTTGCGTTCAGTATGCATCATTCAAAGCGACGTAATCAATTTCCAACACGTTCTGACATCATTTGCTGTTTTTCAGTCATTTACCGATTTGTTTAGAGAGCTAAATGACGGTGAAATTGAAAATCACTACAAAATGAACTCTGAAAATGTTGGAACTTGGCATGGTATCATCATTTCACCCGCATAGCATGTGCAAAAGAGTAGAGATGGTCACGGCGAAAACTGGACGCACCTCGTGTACAAACTGGACAATCTCTTTCGGAGTATCAGGGTTTCGGACGAGAACTCATCTGTTACACGGGCACTTCAATGTTTTCTAAACTTATTTGAACTCCAGCCTATTTTTGGGCTTAGTATGCATCATTCAAAGCGACGTCATCAATTTCCAACACGTTCTCACATCATTTGCTGTTTTTCAGTCATTTACCGATTTGTTTAGAGAGCTAAATGACGGTGAAACTGAAAATCACTACAAAATGAACTCTGAAAATGTTGGAACTTGGCATGGTATCATCATTTCACCCGCATAGCATGTGCAAAAGAGTAGAGAGGGTCACGGCGAAAACTGGACGCACCTCGTGTATAAACTGGACAATCTCTTTCGGAGTATCAGGGTTTCGGATGGGAACTCATCTGTTACACGGGCACTTCAATGTTTTTTAAACTTATTTGAACTCCAGCCTATTTTTGCATTTAGTATGCATCATTCAAAGTGACGTCATCAATTTCCAACACGTTCTCACATCATTTGCTGTTTTTCAGTCATTTACCGATTTGTTCAGAGAGCTAAATGACGGTGAAATGTAAAATCACTACAAAATGAACTCTGAAAATGTTGGAACTTGGCATGGTATCATCATTTCACCCGCATTGCATGTGCAAAAGAGTAGAGAGGGTCACGGCGAAAACTGGACTCACCTCGTTTACAAACTAGACAATCTCTTTCGGAGTATCAGGGTTTCGGACGAGAACTCATCTGTTACACGGGCACTTCAATGTTTTCTAAACTTATTTGAACTCCAGCCTATTTTTCGTTTAGTATGCATCATTCAAAGTGACGTCATCAATTTCCAACACGTTCTGACATCATTTGCTGTTTTTCAGTCATTTACCGATTTGTTTAGAGAGCTAAATGACGGTGAAACTGAAAATCACTACAAAATGAACTCTGAAAATGTTGGAACTTGGCATGGTATCATCATTTCACCCGCATAGCATGTGCAAAAGAGTAGAGAGGGTCACGGAAAAAACTGGACGCACCTCGTGTACAAACTGGACAATCTCTTTCGGAGTATCAGGGTTTCGGACGGGAACTCATCTGTTACACGGGCACTTCAATGTTTTTTAAACTTATTTGAACTCCAGCCTATTTTTGCGTTCAGTATGCATCATTCAAAGTGACGTCATCAATATCCAACACGTTCTCACATCATTTGCTGTTTTTCAGTCATTTACCGATTTGTTTAGAGAGCTAAATGACGGTGAAATTGAAAATCACTACAAAATGAACTCTGAAAATGTTGGAACTTGGCATGGTATCATCATTTCACCCGCATTGCATGTGCAAAAGAGTAGATAAGGTCACGGCGAAAACTGGACTCACCTCGTGTACAAACTGGACAATCTCTTTCGGAGTATGAGGGTTTCGGACGAGAACTCATCTGTTACACGGGCACTTCAATGTTTTCTAAACTTATTTGAACTCCAGCCTATTTTTGCGTTTAGTATGCATCATTCAAAGGGACGTCATCAATTTCCAACACGTTCTGACATCATTTGCTGTTCTTCAGTCATTTACCGATTTGTTTAGAGAGCTAAATGACGGTGAAACTGAAAATCACTACAAAATGAACTCTGAAAATGTTGGAACTTGGCATGGTATCATCATTTCACCCGCATAGCATGTGCAAAAGAGTAGAGAGGGTCACGGAAAAAACTGGACGCACCTCGTGTACAAACTGGACAATCTCTTTCGGAGTATCAGGGTTTCGGAGGAGAACTCATCTGTTACACGGGCACTTCAATGTTTTTTAAACTTATTTGAACTCCAGCCTATTTTGCGTTCAGTATGCATCATTCAAAGCGACATCATCAATTTCCAACACGTTCTCACATCATTTGCTGTTTTTCAGTCATTTACTGATTTGTTTAGAGAGCTAAATGACGGTGAAATTGAAAATCACTACAAAATGAACTCTGAAAATGTTGGAACTTGGCATGGTATCATCATTTCACCCGCATAGCATGTGCAAAAGAGTAGAGAGGGTCACGGCGAAAACTGGACGCACCTCGTGTACAAACTGGACAATCTCTTTCGGAGTATCAGGGTTTCGGACGAGAACTCATCTGTTACACGGGCACTTCCATGTTTTCTAAACTTATTTGAACTCCAGGCAATTTTTGCGTTCAGTATGCATCATTCAAAGCGACGTCATCAATTTCCAACACGTTCTGACATCATTTGTTGTTTTTCAGTCATTTACCGATTTGTTTAGAGAGCTAAATGACGGTGAAATTGAAAATCACTACAAAATGAACTCTGAAAATGTTGGAACTTGGCATGGTATCATCACATCACCCGCATAGCATGTGCAAAAGAGTACAGAGGGTCACGGCGAAAACTGGACGCACCTCGTGTACAAACTGGACAATCTCTTTCGGAGTATCAGGGTTTCGGACGAGAACTCATCTGTTACACGGGCACTTCAATGTTTTTTAAACTTATTTGAACTCCAGGCTATTTTTGCGTTCAGTATGCATCATTCAAAGCGACGTCACCAATTTCCAACACGTTCTGACATCATTTGCTATTTTTCAGTCATTTACCGATTTGTTTAGAGACCTAAATGACGGTGAAATTGAAAATCACTACAAAATGAACTCTGAAAACGTTGGAACTTGGCATGGTGTCATCATTTCACCCGCATAGCATGTGCAAAAGAGTAGAGAGGGTCACGGCGAAAACTGGACTCACCTCGTGTACAAACTAGACAATCTCTTTCGGAGTATCAGGGTTTCGGACGAGAACTCATCTGTTAAACGGGCACTTCAATTTTTTCTAAACTTATTTGAACTCCAGCCTATTTTTGCGTTTAGTATTCATCATTCAAAGTGACGTCATCAATTTCCAACACGTTCTGACATCATTTGCTGTTTTTCAGTCATTTACCGATTTGGTTAGAGAGCTAAATGACGGTGAAACTGAAAATCACTACAAAATGAACTCTGAAAATGTTGGAACTTGGCATGGTATCATCATTTCACCCGCACAGCATGTGCAAAAGAGTAGAGAGGGTCACGGAAAAAACTGGACGCACCTCGTGTACAAACTGGACAATCTCTTTCGGAGTATCAGGGTTTCGGACGGGAACTCATCTGTTACACGGGCACTTCAATGTTTTTTAAACTTATTTGAACTCCAGCCTATTTTTGCGTTCAGTATGCATCATTCAAAGCGACGTCATCAATTTCCAACACGTTCTCACATCATTTGCTGTTTTTCAGTCATTTACCGATTTGTTTAGAGAGCTAAATGACGGTGAAATTGAAAATCACTACAAAATGAACTCTGAAAATGTTGGAACTTGGCATGGTATCATCATTTCACCCGCATTGCATGTGCAAAAGAGTAGAGAAGGTCACGGCGAAAACTGGACTCACCTCGTGTACAAACTGGACAATCTCTTTCGGAGTATCAGGGTTTCGGAGGAGAACTCATCTGTTACACGGGCACTTCAATGTTTTTTAAACTTATTTGAACTCCAGCCTATTTTTGCGTTCAGTATGCATCATTCAAAGCGACATCATCAATTTCCAACACGTTCTCACATCATTTGTTGTTTTTCAGTCATTTACCGATTTGTTTAGAGAGCTAAATGACGGTGAAATTGAAAATCACTACAAAATGAACTCTGAAAACGTTGGAACTTGGCATGGTATCATCATTTCACCCGCATAGCATGTGCAAAAGAGTAGAGAGGGTCACGGCGAAAACTGGACGCACCTCGTGTACAAACTGGACAATCTCTTTCGGAGTATCAGGGTTTCGGACGAGAACTCATCTGTTACACGGGCACTTCAATGTTTTCTAAACTTATTTGAACTCCAGCCTATTTTTGGGCTTAGTATGCATCATTCAAAGCGACGTAATCAATTTCCAACACGTTCTCACATCATTTGCTGTTTTTCAGTCATTTACCGATTTGTTTAGAGAGCTAAATGACGGTGAAACTAAAAATCACTACAAAATGAACTCTGAAAATGTTGGAACTTGGCATGGTATCATCATTTCACCCGCATAGCATGTGCAAAATAGTAGAGAGGGTCACGGCGAAAACTGGACGCACCTCGTGTACAAACTGGACAATCTCTTTCGGAGTATCAGGGTTTCGGACGGGAACTCATCTGTTACACGGGCACTTCAATGTTTTTTAAACTTATTTGAACTCCAGCCTATTTTTGCATTCAGTATGCATCATTCAAAGTGACGTCATCAATTTCCAACACGTTCTCACATCATTTGCTGTTTTTCAGTCATTTACCGATTTGTTTAGAGAGCTAAATGATGGTGAAATTGAAAATCACAACAAAATGAACTCTGAAAATGTTGGAACTTGGCATGGTATCATCATTTCACCCGCATTGCATGTGCAAAAGAGTAGAGAAGGTCACGGCGAAAACTGGACTCACCTCATGTACAAACTGGACAATCTCTTTCGGAGTATCAGGGTTTCGGACGAGAACTCATCTGTTACACGGGCACTTCAATGTTTTCTAAACTTATTTGAACTCCAGCCTATTTTTGCGTCTAGTATGCATCATTCAAAGGGACGTCATCAATTTCCAACACGTTCTGACATCATTTGCTGTTCTTCAGTCATTTACCGATTTGTTTAGAGAGCTAAATGACGGTGAAACTGAAAATCACTACAAAATGAACTCTGAAAATGTTGGAACTTGGCATGGTATCATCATTTCACCCGCATAGCATGTGCAAAAGAGTAGAGAGGGTCACGGAAAAAACTGGACGCACCTCGTGTACAAACTGGACAATCTCTTTCGGAGTATCAGGGTTTCGGACGAGAACTCATCTGTTACACGGGCACTTCAATGTTTTTTAAACTTATTTGAACTCCAGCCTATTTTGCGTTCAGTATGCATCATTCAAAGCGACATCATCAATTTCCAACACGTTCTCACATCATTTGCTGTTTTTCAGTCATTTACCGATTTGTTTAGAGAGCTAAATGACGGTGAAATTGAAAATCACTACAAAATGAACTCTGAAAATGTTGGAACTTGGCATGGTATCATCATTTCACCCGCATAGCATGTGCAAAAGAGTAGAGAGGGTCACGGCGAAAACTGGACGCACCTCGTGTACAAACTGGACAATCTCTTTCGGAGTATCAGGGTTTCGGACGAGAACTCATCTGTTACACGGGCACTTCAATGTTTACTAAACTTATTTGAACTCCAGCCTATTTTTGCGTTCATTATGCATCATTCAAAGCGACGTCATCAATTTCCAACACGTTCTGACATCATTTGTTGTTTTTCAGTCATTTACCGATTTGTTTAGAGAGCTAAATGACGGTGAAATTGAAAATCACTACAAAATGAACTCTGAAAATGTTGGAACTTGGCATGGTATCATCACATCACCCGCATAGCATGTGCAAAAGAGTAGAGAGGGTCACGGCGAAAACTGGACGCACCTCGTGTACAAACTGGACAATCTCTTTCGGAGTATCAGGGTTTCGGACGAGAACTCATCTGTTACACGGGCACTTCAATGTTTTTTAAACTTATTTGAACTCCAGGCTATTTTTGCGTTCAGTATGCATCATTCAAAGCGACGTCACCAATTTCCAACACGTTCTGACATCATTTGCTATTTTTCAGTCATTTACCGATTTGTTTAGAGACCTAAATGACGGTGAAATTGAAAATCACTACAAAATGAACTCTGAAAACGTTGGAACTTGGCATGGTGTCATCATTTCACCCGCATAGCATGTGCAAAAGAGTAGAGAGGGTCACGGCGAAAACTGGACTCACCTCGTGTACACACTAGACAATCTCTTTCGGAGTATCAGGGTTTCGTACGAGAACTCATCTGTTACACGGGCACTTCAATGTTTTTTAAACTTATTTGAACTCCAGCCTATTTTTGCGTTCAGTATGCATCATTCAAAGCGACGTCATCAATTTCCAACACGTTCTGACATCATTTGCTGTTTTTCAGTCATTTACTGATTTGTTTAGAGAGCTAAATGACGGTGAAATTGAAAATCACTACAAAATGAACTCTGAAAATGTTGGAACTTGGCATGGTATCATCATTTCACCCGCATAGCATGTGCAAAAGAGTAGAGAGGGTCACGGCAAAAACTGGACGCACCTCGTGTACAAACTGGACAATCTCTTTCAGAGTATCAGGGTTTCGGACGAGAACTCATCTGTTACACGGGAACTTCAATGTTTACTAAACTTATTTGAACTCCAGCCTATTTTTGCATTCATTATGCATCATTCAAAGCGACCTAATCAATTTCCAACACGTTCTGACATCATTTGTTGTTTTTCAGTCATTTACCGATTTGTTTAGAGAGCTAAATGACGGTGAAATTGAAAATCACTACAAAATGAACTCTGAAAATGTTGGAACTTGGCATGGTATCATCACTTCACCCGCATAGCATGTGCAAAAGAGTAGAGAGGGTCACGGCGAAATCTGGACGCACCTCGTGTTCAAACTGGACAATCTCTTTCGGAGTATCAGGGTTTCGGACGAGAACTCATCTGTTACACGGGCACTTCAATGTTTTTTAAACTTATTTGAACTCCAGGCTATTTTTGCATTCAGTATGCATCATTCAAAGCGACGTCACCAATTTCCAACACGTTCTGACATCATTTGCTATTTTTCAGTCATTTACCGATTTGTTTAGAGACCTAAATGACGGTGAAATTGAAAATCACTACAAAATGAACTCTGAAAACGTTGGAACTTGGCATGGTGTCATCATTTCACCCGCATAGCATGTGCAAAAGAGTAGAGAGGGTCACGGCGAAAATTGGACTCACCTCGTGTACACACTAGACAATCTCTTTCGAAGTATCAGGGTTTCGGACGAGAACTCATCTGTTACACGGGCACTTCAACGTTTTTTAAACTTATTTGAACTCCAGCCTATTTTTGCGTTCAGTATGCATCATTCAAAGCGACGTCATCAATTTCCAACACGTTCTGACATCATTTGCTGTTTTTCAGTCATTTACCGATTTGTTTAGAGAGCTAAATGACGGTGAAATTGAAAATCACTACAAAATGAACTCTGAAAAAGTTGAACTTGGCATGGTATCGTCATTTCACCCGCATAGCATGTGCAAAACAGTAGAGAGGGTCACGGCGAAAACTGGGCTCACCTCGTGTACAAACTGGACAATCTCTTTCGGAGTATCAGGGTTTCGGACGAGAACTCATCTGTTACACGGGCACTTCAATGTTTTTTAAACTTATTTGAACTCCAGCCTATTTTTGCGTTCAGTATGCATCATTCAAAGCGACGTAATCAATTTCCAACACGTTCTGACATCATTTGCTGTTTTTCAGTCATTTACCGATTTGTTTAGAGAGCTAAATGACGGTGAAATTGAAAATCACTACAAAATGAACTCTGAAAATGTTGGAACTTGGCATGGTATCATCATTTCACCCGCATAGCATGTGCAAAAGAGTAGAGATGGTCACGGCGAAAACTGGACGCACCTCGTGTACAAACTGGACAATCTCTTTCGGAGTATCAGGGTTTCGGACGAGAACTCATCTGTTACACGGGCACTTCAATGTTTTTTAAACTTATTTGAACTCCAGGCTATTTTTGCGTTCAGTATGCATCATTCAAAGCGACGTAATCAATTTCCAACACGTTCTGACATCATTTGCTATTTTTCAGTCATTTACCGATTTGTTTAGAGAGCTAAATGACGGTGAAATTGAAAATCACTACAAAATGAACTCTGAAAATGTTGGAACTTGGCATGGTATCATCATTTCACCCGCATAGCATGTGCAAAAGAGTAGAGAGGGTCACGGCGAAAACTGGACTCACCTCGTGTACACACTAGACAATCTCTTTCGGAGTACCAGGGTTTCGGACGAGAACTCATCTGTTACACGGGCACTTCAACGTTTTTTAAACTTATTTGAACTCCAGCCTATTTTTGCGTTCAGTATGCATCATTCAAAGCGACGTCATCAATTTCCAACACGTTCTGACATCATTTGCTGTTTTCAGTCATTTACCGATTTGTTTAGAGAGCTAAATGACGGTGAAATTGAAAATCACTATAAAATGAACTCTGAAAAAGTTGAACTTGGCATGGTATCATCATTTCACCCGCATAGCATGTGCAAAAGAGTAGAGAGGGTCACGGCGAAAACTGGACTCACCTCGTGTACACACTGGACAATCTCTTTCGGAGTATCAGGGTTTCGGACGAGAACTCATCTGTTACACGGGCACTTCAATGTTTTTTAAACTTATTTGAACTCCAGCCTATTTTTGCGTTCAGTATGCATCATTCAAAGCGACGTAATCAATTTCCAACACGTTCTGACATCATTTGTTGTTTTTCAGTCATTTACCGATTTGTTTAGAGAGCTAAATGACGGTGAAATTGAAAATCACTATAAAATGAACTCTGAAAATGTTGGAACTTGGCATGGTATCATCATTTCACCCGCATAGCATGTGCAAAAGAGTAGAGAGGGTCACGGCGAAAACTGGACTCACCTCGTGTACAAACTGGACAATCTCTTTCGGAGTATCAGGGTTTCGGACGAGAACTCATCTGTTACACGGGCACATCAATGTTTTTTAAACTTATTTGAACTCCAGGCTATTTTTGCGTTCAGTATGCATCATTCAAAGCGACGTCACCAATTTCCAACACGTTCTGACATCATTTGCTATTTTTCAGTCATTTACCGATTTGTTTAGAGACCTAAATGACGGTGAAATTGAAAATCACTACAAAATGAACTCTGAAAATGTTGGAACTTGGCATGGTATCATCATTTCACCCGCATAGCATGTGCAAAAGAGTAGAGAGGGTCACGGCGAAAACTGGACTCACCTCGTGTACACACTAGACAATCTCTTTCGGAGTATCAGGGTTTCGGACGAGAACTCATCTGTTACACGGGCACTTCAACGTTTTTTAAACTTATTTGAACTCCAGCCTATTTTTGCGTTCAGTATGCATCATTCAAAGCGACGTCATCAATTTCCAACACGTTCTGACATCATTTGCTATTTTCAGTCATTTACCGATTTGTTTAGAGAGCTAAATGACGGTGAAATTGAAAATCACTATAAAATGAACTCTGAAAATGTTGGAACTTGGCATGGTATCATCATTTCACCCGCATAGCATGTGCAAAAGAGTAGAGAGGGTCACGGCGAAAACTGGACTCACCTCGTGTACACACTGGACAATCTCTTTCGGAGTATCAGGGTTTCGGACGAGAACTCATCTGTTACACGGGCACTTCAACCTTTTTTAAACTTATTTGAACTCCAGCCTATTTTTGCGTTCAGTATGCATCATTCAAAGCGACGTCATCAATTTCCAACACGTTCTGACATCATTTGCTGTTTTTCAGTCATCTACCGATTTGTTTAGAGAGCTAAATGACGGTGAAATTGAAAATCACTATAAAATGAACTCTGAAAAAGTTGAACTTGGCATGGTATCGTCATTTCACCCGCATACCATGTGGAAAAGAGTAGAGAGGGTCACGGCGAAAACTGGACTCACCTCGTGTACACACTGGACAATCTCTTTCGGAGTATCAGGGTTTCGGACGAGAAATCATCTGTTACACGGGCACTTCAACGTTTTTTAAACTTATTTGAACTCCAGCCTATTTTTGCGTTCAGTATGCATCATTCAAAGCGACGTCATCAATTTCCAACACGTTCTGACATCATTTGCTGTTTTTCAGTCATTTACCGATTTGTTTAGAGAGCTAAATGACGGTGAAATTGAAAATCACTACAAAATGAACTCTGAAAATGTTGGAACTTGGCATGGTATCATCATTTCACCCGCATAGCATGTGCAAAAGAGTAGAGAGGGTCACGGAAAAAACTGGACGCACCTCGTGTACAAACTGGACAATCTCTTTCGGAGTATCAGGGTTTCGGACGGGAACTCATCTGTTACACGGGCACTTCAACGTTTTTTAAACTTATTTGAACTCCAGCCTATTTTTGCGTTCAGTATGCATCATTCAAAGCGACGTCATCAATTTCCAACACGTTCTCAAATCATTTGCTGTTTTTCAGTCATTTACCGATTTGTTTAGAGAGCTAAATGACGGTGAAATTGAAAATCACTACAAAATGAACTCTGAAAATGTTGGAACTTGGCATGGTATCATCATTTCACCCGCATAGCATGTGCAAAAGACTAGAGAAGGTCACGGCGAAAACTGGACTCACCTCGTGTACAAACTGGACAATCTCTTTCGGAGTATCAAGGTTTCGGACGAGAACTCATCTGTTACACGGGCACTTCAATGTTTTTTAAACTTATTTGAACTCCAGCCTATTTTTGCGTTCAGTATGCATCATTCAAAGTGACGTCATCAATTTCCAACACGTTCTGACATCATTTGCTGTTTTTCAGTAATTTACCGATTTGTTTAGAGAGCTAAATGACGGTGAAATTGAAAATCACTACAAAATGAACTCTGAAAATGTTGGAACTTGGCATGGTATCATCATTTCACCCGCATAGCATGTGCAAAAGAGTAGAGAGGGTCACGGAAAAAACTGGACGCACCTCGTGTACAAACTGGACAATCTCTTTCGGAGTATCAGGGTTTCGTACGGGAACTCATCGGTTACACGGGCACTTCAATGTTTTTTAAACTTATTTGAACTCCAGCCTATTTTTGCGTTCAGTATGCATCATTCAAAGCGACGTCATCAATTTCCAACACGTTCTCACATCATTTGCTATTTTCAGTCATTTACCGATTTGTTTAGAGAGCTAAATGACGGTGAAATTGAAAATCACTATAAAATGAACTCTGAAAATGTTGGAACTTGGCATGGTATCATCATTTCACCCGCATAGCATGTGCAAAAGAGTAGAGAGGGTCACGGCGAAAACTGGACTCACCTCGTGTACACAATGGACAATCTCTTTCGGAGTATCAGGGTTTCGGACGAGAACTCATCTGTTACACGGGCACTTCAACGTTTTTTAAACTTATTTGAACTCCAGCCTATTTTTGCGTTCAGTATGCATCATTCAAAGCGACGTCATCAATTTCCAACACGTTCTGACATCATTTGCTGTTTTTCAGTCATTTACCGATTTGTTTAGAGAGCTAAATGACGGTGAAATTGAAAATCACTATAAAATGAACTCTGAAAAAGTTGAACTTGGCATGGTATCGTCATTTCACCCGCATACCATGTGCAAAAGAGTAGAGAGGGTCACGGCGAAAACTGGACTCACCTCGTGTACACACTGGACAATCTCTTTCGGAGTATCAGGGTTTCGGACGAGAAATCATCTGTTACACGGGCACTTCAACGTTTTTTAAACTTATTTGAACTCCAGCCTATTTTTGCGTTCAGTATGCATCATTCAAAGCGACGTCATCAATTTCCAACACGTTCTGACATCATTTGCTGTTTTTCAGTCATTTACCGATTTGTTTAGAGAGCTAAATGACGGTGAAATTGAAAATCACTACAAAATGAACTCTGAAAATGTTGGAACTTGGCATGGTATCATCATTTCACCCGCATAGCATGTGCAAAAGAGTAGAGAGGGTCACGGAAAAAACTGGACGCACCTCGTGTACAAACTGGACAATCTCTTTCGGAGTATCAGGGTTTCGGACGGGAACTCATCTGTTACACGGGCACTTGAACGTTTTTTAAACTTATTTGAACTCCAGCCTATTTTTGCGTTCAGTATGCATCATTCAAAGCGACGTCATCAATTTCCAACACGTTCTCAAATCATTTGCTGTTTTTCAGTCATTTACCGATTTGTTTAGAGAGCTAAATGACGGTGAAATTGAAAATCACTACAAAATGAACTCTGAAAATGTTGGAACTTGGCATGGTATCATCATTTCACCCGCATTGCATGTGCAAAAGAGTAGAGAAGGTCACGGCGAAAACTGGACTCACCTCGTGTACAAACTGGACAATCTCTTTCGGAGTATCAGGGTTTCGGAGGAGAACTCATCTGTTACACGGGCACTTCAATGTTTTTTAAACTTATTTGAACTCCAGCCTATTTTTGCGTTCAGTATGCATCATTCAAAGCGACATCATCAATTTCCAACACGTTGTCACATCATTTGCTGTTTTTCAGTCATTTACCGATTTGTTTAGAGAGCTAAATGACGGTGAAATTGAAAATCACTACAAAATGAACTCTGAAAATGTTGGAACTTGGCATGGTATCATCATTTCACCCGCATAGCATGTGCAAAAGAGTAGAGAGGGTCACGGAAAAAACTGGACGCACCTCGTGTACAAACTGGACAATCTCTTTCGGAGTATCAGGGTTTCGTACGGGAACTCATCTGTTACACGGGCACTTCAATGTTTTTTAAACTTATTTGAACTCCAGCCTATTTTTGCGTTCGGTATGCATCATTCAAAGTGACAACATCAATTTCCAACACGTTCTCACATCATTTGCTGTTTTTCAGTCATTTACCGATTTGTTTAGAGAGCTAAATGACGGTGAAATTGAAAATCACTACAAAATGAACTCTGAAAATGTTGGAACTTGGCATGGTATCATCATTTCACCCGCATAGCATGTGCAAAAGAGTAGAGAGGGTCACGGAAAAAACTGGACGCACCTCGTGTACAAACTGGACAATCTCTTTCGGAGTATCAGGGTTTCGTACGGGAACTCATCTGTTACACGGGCACTTCAATGTTTTTTAAACTTATTTGAACTCCAGCCTATTTTTGCGTTCAGTATGCATCATTCAAAGCGACGTCATCAATTTCCAACACGTTCTCACATCATTTGCTGTTTTTCAGTCATTTACCGATTTGTTTAGAGAGCTAAATGACGGTGAAATTGTAAATCACTACAAAATGAACTCTGAAAATGTTGGAACTTGGCATGGTATCATCATTTCACCCGCATAGCATGTGCAAAAGAGTAGAGAGGGTCACGGAAAAAACTGGACGCACCTCGTGTACAAACTGGACAATCTCTTTCGGAGTATCAGGGTTTCGTACGGGAACTCATCTGTTACACGGGCACTTCAATGTTTTTTAAACTTATTTGAACTCCAGCCTATTTTTGCGTTCAGTATGCATCATTCAAAGCGACGTCATCAATTTCCAACACGTTCTCACATCATTTGCTGTTTTTCAGTCATTTACCGATTTGTTTAGAGAGCTAAATGACGGTGAAATTGAAAATCACTACAAAATGAAATGTTGAAACTTGGCATGGTATCATCATTTCACCCGCATTGCATGTGCAAAAGAGTAGAGAAGGTCACGGCGAAAACTGGACTCACCTCGTGTACAAACTGGACAATCTCTTTCGGAGTATCAGGGTTTCGGAGGAGAACTCATCTGTTACACGGGCACTTCAATGTTTTTTAAACTTATTTGAACTCCAGCCTATTTTTGCGTTCAGTATGCATCATTCAAAGCGACATCATCAATTTCCAACACGTTCTCACATCATTTGCTGTTTTTCAGTCATTTACCGATTTGTTTAGAGAGCTAAATGACGGTGAAATTGAAAATCACTACAAAATGAACTCTGAAAATGTTGGAACTTGGCATGGTATCATCATTTCACCCGCATAGCATGTGCAAAAGAGTAGAGAGGGTCACGGAAAAAACTGGACGCACCTCGTGTACAAACTGGACAATCTCTTTCGGAGTATCAGGGTTTCGTACGGGAACTCATCTGTTACACGGGCACTTCAATGTTTTTTAAACTTATTTGAACTCCAGCCTATTTTTGCGTTCAGTATGCATCATTCAAAGCGACGTCATCAATTTCCAACACGTTCTCACATCATTTGCTGTTTTTCAGTCATTTACCGATTTGTTTAGAGAGCTAAATGACGGTGAAATTGAAAATCACTACAAAATGAACTCTGAAAATGTTGGAACTTGGCATGGTATCATCATTTCACCCGCATTGCATGTGCAAAAGAGTAGAGAAGGTCACGGCGAAAACTTGACTCACCTCGTGTACAAACTGGACAATCTCTTTCGGAGTATCAGGGTTTCGGAGGAGAACTCATCTGTTACACGGGCACTTCAATGTTCTTTAAACTTATTTGAACTCCAGCCTATTTTTGCGTTCAGTATGGATCATTCAAAGCGACATCATCAATTTCCAACACGATCTCACATCATTTGCTGTTTTTCAGTCATTTACCGATTTGTTTAGAGAGCTAAATGACGGTGAAATTGAAAATCACTACAAAATGAACTCTGAAAACGTTGGAACTTGGCATGGTATCATCATTTCACCCGCATAGCATGTGCAAAAGAGTAGAGAGGGTCACGGCGAAAACTGGACGCACCTCGTGTACAAACTGGACAATCTCTTTCGGAGTATCAGGGTTTCGGACGAGAACTCATCTGTTACACGGGCACTTCAATGTTTTCTAAACTTATTTGAACTCCAGCCTATTTTTGGGCTTAGTATGCATCATTCAAAGCGACGTCATCAATTTCCAACACGTTCTCACATCATTTGCTGTTTTTCACTCATTTACCGATTTGTTTAGAGAGCTAAATGATGGTGAAATTGAAAATCACTACAAAATGAACTCTGAAATGTTGGAACTTGGCATGGTATCATCATTTCACCCGCATAGCATGTGCAAAAGAGTAGAGAGGGTCACGGCGAAAACTGGACGCACCTCGTGTACAAACTGGACAATCTCTTTCGGAGTATCAGGGTTTCAGACGAGAACTCATCTGTTACACGGGCACTTCAATGTTTTTTAAACTTATTTGAACTCCAGCCTATTTTTGCATTCAGTATGCATCATTCAAAGTGACGTCATCAATTTCCAACACGTTCTCACATCATTTGCTGTTTTTCAGTCATTTACCGATTTGTTTAGAGAGCTAAATGACGGTGAAATGTAAAATCACTACAAAATGAACTCTGAAAATGATGGAACTTGGCATGGTATCATCATTTCACCCGCATAGCATGTGAAAAAGAGTAGAGAGGGTCACGGCGAAAACTGGACTCACCTCGTGTACAAACTGGACAATCTCTTTCGGAGTATCAGGGTTTCGGAAGAGAACTCATCTGTTACACGGGCACTTCAATGTTTTTTAAACTTATTTGAACTCCAGCCAATTTTTGCGTTCAGTATGCATCATTCAAAGTGACGTCATCAATTTCCAACACGTTCTGACATAATTTGCTGTTTTTCAGTCATTTACTGATTTGTTTAGAGAGCTGAATGACGGTGAAATTGAAAATCACTACAAAATGAACTCTGAAAATGTTGGAAATTGGCATGGTATCATCATTTCACCCGCATAGCATGTGCAAAAGAGTAGAGAGGGTCACGGCGAAAACTGGACGCACCTCGTGTACAAACTGGACAATCTCTTTCGGAGTATCAGGGTTTCAGACGAGAACTCATCTGTTACACGGGCACTTCAATGTTTACTAAACTTATTTGAACTCCAGCCTATTTTTGCATTCATTATGCATCATTCAAAGCGACGTAATCAATTTCCAACACGTTCTGACATCATTTGTTGTTTTTCAGTCATTTACCAATTTGTTTAGAGAGCTAAATGACGGTGAAATTGAAAATCACTACAAAATGAACTCTGAAAATGTTGGAACTTGGCATGGTATCATCATTTCACCCGCATTGCATGTGCAAAAGAGTAGAGAAGGTCACGGCGAAAACTGGACTCACCTCGTGTACAAACTGGACAATCTCTTTCGGAGTATCAGGGTTTCGTACGGGAACTCATCTGTTACACGGGCACTTCAATGTTTTTTAAACTTATTTGAACTCCAGCCTATTTTTGCGTTCAGTATGCATCATTCAAAGCGACGTCATCAATTTCCAACACGTTCTCACATCATTTGCTGTTTTTCAGTCATTTACCGATTTGTTTAGAGAGCTAAATGACGGTGAAATTGAAAATCACTACAAAATGAAATGTTGAAACTTGGCATGGTATCATCATTTCACCCGCATTGCATGTGCAAAAGAGTAGAGAAGGTCACGGCGAAAACTGGACTCACCTCGTGTACAAACTGGACAATCTCTTTCGGAGTATCAGGGTTTCGGAGGAGAACTCATCTGTTACACGGGCACTTCAATGTTTTTTAAACTTATTTGAACTCCAGCCTATTTTTGCGTTCAGTATGCATCATTCAAAGCGACATCATCAATTTCCAACACGTTCTCACATCATTTGCTGTTTTTCAGTCATTTACCGATTTGTTTAGAGAGCTAAATGACGGTGAAATTGAAAATCACTACAAAATGAACTCTGAAAATGTTGGAACTTGGCATGGTATCATCATTTCACCCGCATAGCATGTGCAAAAGAGTAGAGAGGGTCACGGAAAAAACTGGACGCACCTCGTGTACAAACTGGACAATCTCTTTCGGAGTATCAGGGTTTCGTACGGGAACTCATCTGTTACACGGGCACTTCAATGTTTTTTAAACTTATTTGAACTCCAGCCTATTTTTGCGTTCAGTATGCATCATTCAAAGCGACGTCATCAATTTCCAACACGTTCTCACATCATTTGCTGTTTTTCAGTCATTTACCGATTTGTTTAGAGAGCTAAATGACGGTGAAATTGAAAATCACTACAAAATGAACTCTGAAAATGTTGGAACTTGGCATGGTATCATCATTTCACCCGCATTGCATGTGCAAAAGAGTAGAGAAGGTCACGGCGAAAACTTGACTCACCTCGTGTACAAACTGGACAATCTCTTTCGGAGTATCAGGGTTTCGGAGGAGAACTCATCTGTTACACGGGCACTTCAATGTTCTTTAAACTTATTTGAACTCCAGCCTATTTTTGCGTTCAGTATGGATCATTCAAAGCGACATCATCAATTTCCAACACGATCTCACATCATTTGCTGTTTTTCAGTCATTTACCGATTTGTTTAGAGAGCTAAATGACGGTGAAATTGAAAATCACTACAAAATGAACTCTGAAAACGTTGGAACTTGGCATGGTATCATCATTTCACCCGCATAGCATGTGCAAAAGAGTAGAGAGGGTCACGGCGAAAACTGGACGCACCTCGTGTACAAACTGGACAATCTCTTTCGGAGTATCAGGGTTTCGGACGAGAACTCATCTGTTACACGGGCACTTCAATGTTTTCTAAACTTATTTGAACTCCAGCCTATTTTTGGGCTTAGTATGCATCATTCAAAGCGACGTCATCAATTTCCAACACGTTCTCACATCATTTGCTGTTTTTCACTCATTTACCGATTTGTTTAGAGAGCTAAATGATGGTGAAATTGAAAATCACTACAAAATGAACTCTGAAATGTTGGAACTTGGCATGGTATCATCATTTCACCCGCATAGCATGTGCAAAAGAGTAGAGAGGGTCACGGCGAAAACTGGACGCACCTCGTGTACAAACTGGACAATCTCTTTCGGAGTATCAGGGTTTCAGACGAGAACTCATCTGTTACACGGGCACTTCAATGTTTTTTAAACTTATTTGAACTCCAGCCTATTTTTGCATTCAGTATGCATCATTCAAAGTGACGTCATCAATTTCCAACACGTTCTCACATCATTTGCTGTTTTTCAGTCATTTACCGATTTGTTTAGAGAGCTAAATGACGGTGAAATGTAAAATCACTACAAAATGAACTCTGAAAATGATGGAACTTGGCATGGTATCATCATTTCACCCGCATAGCATGTGAAAAAGAGTAGAGAGGGTCACGGCGAAAACTGGACTCACCTCGTGTACAAACTGGACAATCTCTTTCGGAGTATCAGGGTTTCGGAAGAGAACTCATCTGTTACACGGGCACTTCAATGTTTTTTAAACTTATTTGAACTCCAGCCAATTTTTGCGTTCAGTATGCATCATTCAAAGTGACGTCATCAATTTCCAACACGTTCTGACATAATTTGCTGTTTTTCAGTCATTTACTGATTTGTTTAGAGAGCTGAATGACGGTGAAATTGAAAATCACTACAAAATGAACTCTGAAAATGTTGGAAATTGGCATGGTATCATCATTTCACCCGCATAGCATGTGCAAAAGAGTAGAGAGGGTCACGGCGAAAACTGGACGCACCTCGTGTACAAACTGGACAATCTCTTTCGGAGTATCAGGGTTTCAGACGAGAACTCATCTGTTACACGGGCACTTCAATGTTTACTAAACTTATTTGAACTCCAGCCTATTTTTGCATTCATTATGCATCATTCAAAGCGACGTAATCAATTTCCAACACGTTCTGACATCATTTGTTGTTTTTCAGTCATTTACCAATTTGTTTAGAGAGCTAAATGACGGTGAAATTGAAAATCACTACAAAATGAACTCTGAAAATGTTGGAACTTGGCATGGTATCATCATTTCACCCGCATTGCATGTGCAAAAGAGTAGAGAAGGTCACGGCGAAAACTGGACTCACCTCGTGTACAAACTGGACAATCTCTTTCGGAGTATCAGGGTTTCGGACGAGAACACATCTGTTACACGGGCACTTCAATGTTTTCTAAACTTATTTGAACTCCAGCCTATTTTTGCGTTTAGTATGCATCATTCAAAGTGACGTCATCAATTTCCAACACGTTCTGACATCATTTGCTGTTTTTCAGTCATTTACCGATTTGTTTAGAGAGCTAAATGACGGTGAAACTGAAAATCACTACAAAATGAACTCTGAAAATGTTGGAACTTGGCATGGTATCATCATTTCACCCGCATAGCATGTGCAAAAGAGTAGAGAGGGTCACGGAAAAAACTGGACGCACCTCGTGTACAAACTGGACAATCTCTTTCGGAGTATCAGGGTTTCGGACGGGAACTCATCTGTTACACGGGCACTTCAATGTTTTTTAAACTTATTTGAACTCCAGCCTATTTTTGCGTTCAGTATGCATCATTCAAAGCGACGTCATCAATTTCCAACACGTTCTCACATCATTTGCTGTTTTTCAGTCATTTACCGATTTGTTTAGAGAGCTAAATGACGGTGAAATTGAAAATCACTACAAAATGAGCTCTGAAAATGTTGGAACTTGGCATGGTATCATCATTTCACCCGCATTGCATGTGCAAAAGAGTAGAGAAGGTCACGGCGAAAACTGGACTCACCTCGTGTACAAACTGGACAATCTCTTTCGGAGTATCAGGGTTTCGGAGGAGAACTCATCTGTTACACGGGCACTTCAATGTTTTTTAAACTTATTTGAACTCCAGCCTATTTTTGCGTTCAGTATGCATTATTCAAAGCGACATCATCAATTTCCAACACGTTCTCACATCATTTGCTGTTTTTCAGTCATTTACCGATTTGTTTAGAGAGCTAAATGACGGTGAAATTGAAAATCACTACAAAATGAACTCTGAAAACGTTGGAACTTGGCATGGTATCATCATTTCACCCGCATAGCATGTGCAAAAGAGTAGAGAGGGTCACGGCGAAAACTGGACGCACCTCGTGTACAAACTGGACAATCTCTTTCGGAGTATCAGGGTTTCGGACGAGAACTCATCTGTTACACGGGCACTTCAATGTTTTCTAAACTTATTTGAACTCCAGCCTATTTTTGGGCTTAGTATGCATCATTCAAAGCGACGTCATCAATTTCCAACACGTTCTCACATCATTTGCTGTTTTTCAGTCATTTACCGATTTGTTTAGAGAGCTAAATGATGGTGAAATTGAAAATCACTACAAAATGAACTCTGAAAATGTTGGAACTTGGCATGGTATCATCATTTCACCCGCATAGCATGTGCAAAAGAGTAGAGAGGGTCACGGCGAAAACTGGACGCACCTCGTGTACAAACTGGACAATCTCTTTCGGAGTATCAGGGTTTCAGACGAGAACTCATCTGTTACACGGGCACTTCAATGTTTTTTAAACTTATTTGAACTCCAGCCTATTTTTGCATTCAGTATGCATCATTCAAAGTGACGTCATCAATTTCCAACACGTTCTCACATCATTTGCTGTTTTTCAGTCATTTACCGATTTGTTTAGAGAGCTAAATGACGGTGAAATGTAAAATCACTACAAAATGAACTCTGAAAATGTTGGAACTTGGCATGGTATCATCATTTCACCCGCATAGCATGTGAAAAAGAGTAGAGAGGGTCACGGCGAAAACTGGACTCACCTCGTGTACAAACTGGACAATCTCTTTCGGAGTATCAGGGTTTCGGACGAGAACTCATCTGTTACACGGGCACTTCAATGTTTTTTAAACTTATTTGAACTCCAGCCAATTTTTGCGTTCAGTATGCATCATTCAAAGCGACGTCATCAATTTCCAACACGTTCTCACATCATTTGCTGTTTTTCAGTCATTTACCGATTTGTTTAGAGAGCTAAATGATGGTGAAATTGAAAATCACAACAAAATGAACTCTGAAAATGTTGGAACTTGGCATGGTATCATCATTTCACCCGCATAGCATGTGCAAAAGAGTAGAGAGGGTCACGGCGAAAACTGGACGCACCTCGTGTACAAACTGGACAATCTCTTTCGGAGTATCAGGGTTTCGGACGAGAACTCATCTGTTACACGGGCACTTCAATGTTTTCTAAACTTATTTGAACTCCAGCCTATTTTTGGGCTTAGTATGCATCATTCAAAGCGACGTCATCAATTTCCAACACGTTCTCACATCATTTGCTGTTTTTCAGTCATTTACCGATTTGTTTAGAGAGCTAAATGATGGTGAAATTGAAAATCACTACAAAATGAACTCTGAAAATGTTGGAACTTGGCATGGTATCATCATTTCACCCGCATAGCATGTGCAAAAGAGTAGAGAGGGTCACGGCGAAAACTGGACGCACCTCGTGTACAAACTGGACAATCTCTTTCGGAGTATCAGGGTTTCAGACGAGAACTCATCTGTTACACGGGCACTTCAATGTTTTTTAAACTTATTTGAACTCCAGCCTATTTTTGCATTCAGTATGCATCATTCAAAGTGACGTCATCAATTTCCAACACGTTCTCACATCATTTGCTGTTTTTCAGTCATTTACCGATTTGTTTAGAGAGCTAAATGACGGTGAAATGTAAAATCACTACAAAATGAACTCTGAAAATGTTGGAACTTGGCATGGTATCATCATTTCACCCGCATAGCATGTGAAAAAGAGTAGAGAGGGTCACGGCGAAAACTGGACTCACCTCGTGTACAAACTGGACAATCTCTTTCGGAGTATCAGGGTTTCGGACGAGAACTCATCTGTTACACGGGCACTTCAATGTTTTTTAAACTTATTTGAACTCCAGCCAATTTTTGCGTTCAGTATGCATCATTCAAAGCGACGTCATCAATTTCCAACACGTTCTCACATCATTTGCTGTTTTTCAGTCATTTACCGATTTGTTTAGAGAGCTAAATGATGGTGAAATTGAAAATCACTACAAAATGAACTCTGAAAATGTTGGAACTTGGCATGGTATCATCATTTCACCCGCATAGCATGTGCAAAAGAGTAGAGAGGGTCACGGCGAAAACTGGACGCACCTCGTGTACAAACTGGACAATCTCTTTCGGAGTATCAGGGTTTCAGACGAGAACTCATCTGTTACATGGGCACTTCAATGTTTTTTAAACTTATTTGAACTCCAGCCTATTTTTGCATTCAGTATGCATCACTCAAAGTGACGTCATCAATTTCCAACACGTTCTCACATCATTTGCTGTTTTTCAGTCATTTACCGATTTGTTTAGAGAGCTAAATGACGGTGAAATGTAAAATCACTACAAAATGAACTCTGAAAATGTTGGAACTTGGCATGGTATCATCATTTCACCCGCATAGCATGTGAAAAAGAGTAGAGAGGGTCACGGCGAAAACTGGACTCACCTCGTGTACAAACTGGACAATCTCTTTCGGAGTATCAGGGTTTCGGACGAGAACTCATCTGTTACACGGGCACTTCAATGTTTTTGAAACTTATTTGAACTCCAGCCAATTTTTGCGTTCAGTATGCATCATTCAAAGTGACGTCATCAATTTCCAACACGTTCTGACATCATTTGCTGTTTTTCAGTCATTTACTGATTTGTTTAGAGAGCTAAATGACGGTGAAATTGAAAATCACTACAAAATGAACTCTGAAAATGTTGGAACTTGGCATGGTATCATCATTTCACCCGCATAGCATGTGAAAAAGAATAGAGAGGGTCACAGCGAAAACTGGACGCACCTCGTTTACAAACTGGACAATCTCTTTCGGAGTATCAGGGTTTCGGACGAGAACTCATCTGTTACACGGGCACTTCAATGTTTTTTAAACTTATTTGAACTCCAGGCTATTTTTGCGTTCAGTATGCATCATTCAAAGCGACGTCATCAATTTCCAACATGTTCTGACATCATTTGCTGTTTTTCAGTCATTTACCGATTTGTTTAGAGACCTAAATGACGGTGAAATTGAAAATCACTACAAAATGAACTCTGAAAAAGTTGAACTTGGCATGGTATCATCATTTCACCCGCATAGCATGTGCAAAAGACTCACCTCGTGTACACACTGGACAATCTCTTTCGGAGTATCAGGGTTTCGGACGAGAACTCATCTGTTACACGGGCACTTCAACGTTTTTTAAACTTATTTGAACTCCAGCCTATTTTTGCATTCAGTATGCATCATTCAAAGCGACGTCATCAATTTCCAACACGTTCTGACATCATTTGCTGTTTTTCAGTCATTTACCGATTTGTTTAGAGAGCTAAATGACGGTGAAATTGAAAATCTCTACAAAATGAACTCTGAAAATGTTGGAACTTGGCATGGTATCGTCATTTCACCCGCATACCATGTGAAAAAGAGTAGAGAGGGTCACGACGAAAACTGGACTCACCTCGTGTACAAACTGGACAATCTCTTTCGGAGTATCAGGGTTTCGGACGAGAACTCATCTGTTACACGGGCACTTCAATGTTTTTTTAAACTTATTTGAACTCTAGCCTATTTTTGCGTTCAGTATGCATCACTCAAAGTGACGTCATCAATTTCCAACACGTTCTTACATCATTTGCTGTTTTTCAGTCATTTACCGATTTGTTTAGAGAGCTAAATGACGGTGAAATTGAAAATCACTACAAAATGAACTCAGAAAATGTTGGAACTTGGCATGGTATCATCATTTCACCCGCATAGCATGTGCAGAAGAGTAGAGAGGGTCACGGCGAGAACTGGACGCACCTCGTGTACAAACTGGACAATCTCTTTCGGAGTATCAGGGTTTCAGACGAGAACTCATCTGTTACACGGGCACTTCAACGTTTTTTAAACTTATTTGAACTCCAGCCTGTTTTTGCGTTCAGTATGCATCATTCAAAGTGACGTCATCAATTTCCAACACGTTCTCACATCATTTGCTGTTTTTCAGTCATTTACCGATTTGTTTAGAGAGCTAAATGACGGTGAAATTGAAAATCACTACAAAATGAACTCTGAAAATGTTGCAACTTGGCATGGTATCATCATTTCACCCGCATAGCATGTGAAAAAGAGTAGACAGGGTCACGGCAAAAACTGGACGCACCTCGTGTACAAACTGGACAATCTCTTTCGGAGTATCAGGGTTTCGGACGAGAACTCATCTGTTACACGGGCACTTCAATGTTTTTTAAACTTATTTGAACTCCAGCCTATTTTTGCGTGCAGTATGCATCATTCAAAGTGACGTCATCAATATCCAACACGTTCTCACATCATTTGCTGTTTTTCAGTCATTTACCGATTTGTTTAGAGAGTTAATTACAGTGAAATTGAAAATCACTAAAAAATGAACTCTTAAAATGTTGGAACTTGGCATGGTATCATCGTTTCACCCGCATAGCATGTGAAAAAGAGTAGAGAGGGTCACGGCGAAAACTGGACTCACCTCGTGTACAAACTGGACAATCTCTTTCGGAGTATCAGGCTTTCGGACGAGAACTCATCTGTTACACGGGCACTTCAATGTTTTTTACACTTATTAGAACTCCAGCCTATTTTTGCGTTCAGTATGCATCATTCAAAGTGACGTTATCAATTTCCAACACGTTCTGACATCATTTGCTGTTTTTCAGTCATTTACCAATTTGTTTAGAGAGCTAAATGACGGTGAAATTGAAAATCACTACAAAATGAACTCTAATAATGTTGGAACTTGGCATGGTATCATCATTTCACCCGATATCATGTGCAAAAGAGTAGAGAGGGTCACGGCGACAACTGGACGCACCTCGTGTACAAACTAGACAATCTCTTTCGGAGTATCAGGGTTTCGGACGAGAACTCATCTGTTACACGGGCACTTCAATGTTTTCTAAACTTATTTGAACTCCAGCCTATTTTTGTGCTTAGTATGCATCATTCAAAGCGACGTCATCAATTTCCAACACGTTCTTACATCATTTGCTGTTTTTCAGTCATTTACCGATTTGTTTAGAGAGCTAAATGACAGTGAAATTGAAAATCACTACAAAATGAACTCTGAAAATGTTGGAACTTGGCATGGTATCATCATTTCACCCGCATAGCATGTGCAAAAGAGTAGAGAGGGTCACGGCGAAAACTGGACGCACCTCGTGTACAAACTGGACAATCTCTTTCGGAGTATCAGGGTTTCAGACGAGAACTCATCTGTTACACGGGCACTTCAACGTTTTTTAAACTTATTTGAACTCCAGCCTATTTTTGCGTTCGGTATGCATGATTCAAAGCGACGTCATCAATTTCCAACACGTTCTCACATCATTTGCTGTTTTTCAGTCATTTACCGATTTGTTTAGAGAGCTAAATGACGGTGAAATTGAAAATCACTACAAAATGAACTCTGAAAATGTTGGAACTTGGCATGGTATCATCATTTCACCCGCATAGTATGTGCAAAAGAGTAGACAGGGTCACGGCGAAAACTGGACACACCTCGTGTACAAACTGGACAATCTCTTTCGGAGTATCAGGGTTTCAGACGAGAACTCATCTGTTACACGGGCACTTCAACGTTTTTTAAACTTATTCGAACTCCAGCCTATTTTTGCGCTCAGTATGATTCATTCAAAGTGACGTCATCAATTTCCAACACGTTCTCACATCATTTGCTGTTTTTCAGTCATTTACCGATTTGTTTAGAGAGCTAAATGACGGTGAAATTGAAAATCACTACAAAATGAACTCTAAAAATGTTGCAACTTGGCATGGTATCATCATTTCACCCGCATAGCATGTGAAAAAGAGTAGACAGGGTCACGGAAAAAACTGGACGCACCTCGTGTACAAACTGGACAATCTCTTTCGGAGTATCAGGGTTTCGGACGGGAACTCATCTGTTACACGGGCACTTCAATGTTTTCTAAACTTATTTGAACTCCAACCTATTTTTGCGCTTAGTATGCATCATTCAAAGCGACGTCATCAATTTCCAACACGTTCTGACATCATTTGCTGTTTTTCAGTCATTTACCGATTTGTTTAGAGAGCTAAATGACGGTGAAATTGAAAATCACTACAAAATGAACTCTTAAAATGTTGGAACTTGGCATGGTATCATCATTTCACCCGCATAGCATGTGAAAAAGAGTAGAGACGGTCACGGCGAAATCTGGACGCACCTCGTGTACAAACTGGACAATCTCTTTCGGAGTATCAGGGTTTCGGACGAGAACTCATCTGTTACACGGGCACTTCAACGTTTTTTAAACTTATTTGAACTCCAGCCTATTTTTGCGTTCGGTATGCATCATTCAAAGCAACGTCATCAATTTCCAACACGTTCTCACAACATTTGCTGTTTTTCAGTCATTTACCGATTTGTTTAGAGAGCTAAATGACGGTGAAATTGAAAATCACTACAAAATGAACTATGAAAATGTTGGAACTTGGCATGGTATCATCATTTCACCCGCATAGCATGTGCAAAAGAGTAGAGAGGGTCACGGCGAAAACTGGACGCACCTCGTGTACAAACTGGACAATCTCTTTCGGAGTATCAGGGTTTCAGACGAGAACTCATCTGTTACACGGGCACTTCAACGTTTTTTAAACTTATTCGAACTCCAGCCTATTTTTGCGCTCAGTATGCATCATTCAAAGTGACGTCATCAATTTCCAACACGTCCTCACATCATTTGCTGTTTTTCAGTCATTTACCGATTTGTTTAGAGAGCTAAATGACGGTGAAATTGAAAATCACTACAAAATGAACTCTAAAAATGTTGCAACTTGGCATGGTATCATCATTTCACCCGCATAGCATGTGAAAAAGAGTAGACAGGGTCACGGCGAAAACTGGACGCACCTCGTGTACAAACTGGACAATCTCTTTCGGAGTATCAGGGTTTCGGACGAGAACTCATCTGTTACACGGGCACTTCAATGTTTTTTAAACTTATTTGAACTCCAGCCTATTTTTGCGTTCAGTATGCATCATTCAAAGTGACGTCATCAATTTCCAACACGTTCTCACATCATTTGCTGTTTTTCAGTCATTTACCGATTTGTTTAGAGAGCTAAATGACGGTGAAATTGAAAATCACTACAAAATGAACTCTTAAAATGTTGGAACTTGGCATGGTATCATCATTTCACCCGCATTGCATGTGCAAAAGAGTAGAGAAGGTCACGGCGAAAACTGGACTCACCTCGTGTACAAACTGGACAATCTCTTTCGGAGTATCAGGGTTTCGGACGAGAACTCATCTGTTACACGGGCACTTCAATGTTTTTTAAACTTATTTGAACTCCAGCCTATTTTTGCGTTCAGTATGCATCATTCAAAGTGACGTTATCAATTTCCAACACGTTCTGACATCATTTGCTGTTTTTCAGTCATTTACCGATTTGTTAAGAGAGCTAAATGACGGTGAAATTGAAAATCACTACAAAATGAACTCTGAAAATGTTGGAACTTGGCATGGTATCATCATTTCACCCGCATAGCATGTGCAAAAGAGTAGAGAGGGTCACGGCGAAAACTGGACGCACCTCGTGTACAAACTGGACAATCTCTTTCGGAGTATCAAGGTTTCGGACGAGAACTCATCTGTTACACGGGCACTTCAATGTTTACTAAACTTATTTGAACTCCAGCCTATTTTTGCATTCAGTATGCATCATTCAAAGCGACGTAATCAATTTCCAACACGTTCTGACATCATTTGTTGTTTTTGTGTCATTTACCGATTTGTTTAGAGAGCTAAATGATGGTGAAATTGAAAATCACTACAAAATGAACTCTGAAAATGTTGGAACTTGGCATGGTATCATCATTTCACCCGCATAGCATGTGCAAAAGAGTAGAGAGGGTCACGGCGAAAACTAGACGCACCTCGTGTACAAACTGGACAATCTCTTTCGGAGTATCAGGGTTTCGGACGAGAACTCATCTGTTACACGGGCACTTCAATGTTTTTTAAACTTATTTGAACTCCAGGCTATTTTTGTGTTCAGTATGCATCATTCAAAGCGACGTCATCAATTTCCAACACGTTCTGACATCATTTGCTATTTTTCAGTCATTTACCGATTTGTTTAGAGACCTAAATGACGGTGAAATTGAAAATCACTACAAAATGAAATCTGAAAATGTTGGAACTTGGCATGGTATCATCATTTCACCCGCATAGCATGTGCAAAAGAGTAGAGAGGGTCACCGCGAAAACTGGACTCACCTCGTGTACACACTGGACAATCTCTTTCGGAGTATCAGGGTTTCGGACGAGAACTCATCTGTTACACGGGCACTTCAACGTTTTTTAAACTTATTTGAACTCCAGCCTATTTTTGCGTTCAGTATGCATCATTCAAAGCGACGTCATCAATTTCCAACACGTCTGACATCATTTGCTGTTTTTCAGTCATTTACGGATTTGTTTAGAGAGCTAAATGGCGGTGAAATTGAAAATCACTACAAAATGAACTCTGAAAATGTTGGAACTTGGCATGGTATCATCATTTCACCCGCATAGCATGTGAAAAAGAGTAGAGAGGGTCACGGCGAAAACTGGACTCACCTCGTGTACAAACTGGACAATCTCTTTCGGAGTATCAGGGTTTCGGACGAGAACTCATCCGTTACACGGGCACTTCAATGTTTTTTAAACTTATTTGAACTCCAGCCTATTTTTGCGTTCAGTATGCATCATTCAAAGTGACGTCATCAATTTCCAACACGTTCTGACATCATTTGCTGTTTCTCAGTCATTTACCGATTTGTTTAGAGAGCTAAATGACGGTGAAATTGAAAATCACTACAAAATGAACTCTGAAAATGTTGGAACTTGGCATGGTATCATCATTTCACCCGCATAGCATGTGCAAAAGAGTAGAGAGGGTCACGGCGAAAACTGGACGCACCTCGTGTACAAACTGGACAATCTCTTTCGGAGTATCAGGGTTTCGGACGAGAACTCATCAGTTACACGGGCACTTCAATGTTTTCTAAACTTATTTAAAATCCAGCTTATTTTTGCGTTTAGTATGCATCATTCAAAGTGACAACATCAATTTCCAACACGTTCTCACATCATTTGCTGTTTTTCAGTCATTTACCGATTTGTTTAGAGAGCTAAATGACGGTGAAACTGAAAATCACTACAAAATGAACTCTGAAAATGTTGGAACTTGGCATGGTATCATCATTTCACCCGCATAGCGTGTGCAAAAGAGTAGAGAGGATCACGGAAAAAACTGGACGCACCTCGTGTACAAACTGGACAATCTCTTTCGTTGTATCAGGGTTTCGGACGGGAACTCATCTGTTACACGGGCACTTCAATGTTTTTTAAACTTATTTGAACTCCAGCCTATTTTTGCATTCAGTATGCATCATTCAAAGCGACGTCATCAATTTCCAACACGTTCTCACATCATTTGCTGTTTTTCAGTCATTTACCGATTTGTTTAGAGAGCTAAATGACGGTGAAATTGAAAATCACTACAAAATGAACTCTGAAAATGTTGGAACTTGGCATGGTATCATCATTTCACCCGCATAGCATGTGAAAAAGAGTAGACAGGGTCACGGCGAAAACTGGACGCACCTCGTGTACAAACTGGACAATCTCTTTCGGAGTATCAGGGTTTCGGACGAGAACTCATCTGTTACACGGGCACTTCAATGTTTTTTAAACTTATTTGAACTCCAGCCTATTTTTGCGTTCAGTATGCATCATTCAAAGTGACGTCATCAATTTCCAACACGTTCTCTCATCATTTGCTGTTTTTCAGTCATTTACCGATTTGTTTAGAGAGCTAAATGACGGTGAAATTGAAAATCACTACAAAATGAACTCTTAAAATGTTGGAACTTGGCATGGTATCATCATTTCACCCGCATTGCATGTGCAAAAGAGTAGAGAAGGTCACGGCGAAAACTGGACTCACCTCGTGTACAAACTGGACAATCTCTTTCGGAGTATCAGGGTTTCGGACGAGAACTCATCTGTTACACGGGCACTTCAATGTTTTTTAAACTTATTTGAACTCCAGCCTATTTTTGCGTTCAGTATGCATCATTCAAAGTGACGTTATCAATTTCCAACACGTTCTGACATCATTTGCTGTTTTTCAGTCATTTACCGATTTGTTAAGAGAGCTAAATGACGGTGAAATTGAAAATCACTACAAAATGAACTCTGAAAATGTTGGAACTTGGCATGGTATCATCATTTCACCCGCATAGCATGTGCAAAAGAGTAGAGAGGGTCACGGCGAAAACTGGACGCACCTCGTGTACAAACTGAACAATCTCTTTCGGAGTATCAAGGTTTCGGACGAGAACTCATCTGTTACACGGGCACTTCAATGTTTACTAAACTTATTTGAACTCCAGCCTATTTTTGCATTCAGTATGCATCATTCAAAGCGACGTAATCAATTTCCAACACGTTCTGACATCATTTGTTGTTTTTCAGTCATTTACCGATTTGTTTAGAGAGCTAAATGATGGTGAAATTGAAAATCACTACAAAATGAACTCTGAAAATGTTGGAACTTGGCATGGTATCATCATTTCACCCGCATAGCATGTGCAAAAGAGTAGAGAGGGTCACGGCGAAAACTGGACGCACCTCGTGTACAAACTGGACAATCTCTTTCGGAGTATCAGGGTTTCTGACGAGAACTCATCTGTTACACGGGCACTTCAATGTTTTTTAAACTTATTTGAACTCCAGGCTATTTTTGTGTTCAGTATGCATCATTCAAAGCGACGTCATCAATTTCCAACACGTTCTGACATCATTTGCTATTTTTCAGTCATTTACCGATTTGTTTAGAGACCTAAATGACGGTGAAATTGAAAATCACTACAAAATGAAATCTGAAAATGTTGGAACTTGGCATGGTATCATCATTTCACCCGCATAGCATGTGCAAAAGAGTAGAGAGGGTCACCGCGAAAACTGGACTCACCTCGTGTACACACTGGACAATCTCTTTCGGAGTATCAGGGTTTCGGACGAGAACTCATCTGTTACACGGGCACTTCAACGTTTCTTAAACTTATTTGAACTCCAGCCTATTTTTGCGTTCAGTATGCATCATTCAAAGCGACGTCATCAATTTCCAACACGTCTGACATCATTTGCTGTTTTTCAGTCATTTACGGATTTGTTTAGAGAGCTAAATGGCGGTGAAATTGAAAATCACTACAAAATGAACTCTGAAAATGTTGGAACTTGGCATGGTATCATCATTTCACCCGCATAGCATGTGAAAAAGAGTAGAGAGGGTCACGGCGAAAACTGGACTCACCTCGTGTACAAACTGGACAATCTCTTTCGGAGTATCAGGGTTTCGGACGAGAACTCATCCGTTACACGGGCACTTCAATGTTTTTTAAACTTATTTGAACTCCAGCCTATTTTTGCGTTCAGTATGCATCATTCAAAGTGACGTCATCAATTTCCAACACGTTCTGACATCATTTGCTGTTTCTCAGTCATTTACCGATTTGTTTAGAGAGCTAAATGACGGTGAAATTGAAAATCACTACAAAATGAACTCTGAAAATGTTGGAACTTGGCATGGTATCATCATTTCACCCGCATAGCATGTGCAAAAGAGTAGAGAGGGTCACGGCGAAAACTGGACGCACCTCGTGTACAAACTGGACAATCTCTTTCGGAGTATCAGGGTTTCGGACGAGAACTCATCAGTTACACGGGCACTTCAATGTTTTCTAAACTTATTTAAAATCCAGCTTATTTTTGCGTTTAGTATGCATCATTCAAAGTGACAACATCAATTTCCAACACGTTCTCACATCATTTGCTGTTTTTCAGTCATTTACCGATTTGTTTAGAGAGCTAAATGACGGTGAAACTGAAAATCACTACAAAATGAACTCTGAAAATGTTGGAACTTGGCATGGTATCATCATTTGACCCGCATAGCGTGTGCAAAAGAGTAGAGAGGATCACGGAAAAAACTGGACGCACCTCGTGTACAAACTGGACAATCTCTTTCGTTGTATCAGGGTTTCGGACGGGAACTCATCTGTTACACGGGCACTTCAATGTTTTTTAAACTTATTTGAACTCCAGCCTATTTTTGCATGCAGTATGCATCATTCAAAGCGACGTCATCAATTTCCAACACGTTCTCACATCATTTGCTGTTTTTCAGTCATTTACCGATTTGTTTAGAGAGCTAAATGACGGTGAAATTGAAAATCACTACAAAATGAACTCTGAAAATGTTGGAACTTGGCATGGTATCATCATTTCACCCGCATTGCATGTGCAAAAGAGTAGAGAAGGTCACGGCGAAAACTGGACTCACCTCGTGTACAAACTGGACAATCTCTTTCGGAGTATCAGGGTTTCGGATGAGAACTCATCTGTTACACGGGCACTTCAATGTTTTTTAAACTTATTTGAACTCCAGCCTATTTTTGCGTTTAGTATGCATCATTCAAAGCGACGTCATCAATTTCCAACACGTTCTCACATCATTTGATGTTTTTCAGTCATTTACCGATTTGTTTAGAGAGCTAAATGACGGTGAAATTGAAAATCACTACAAAATGAACTCTAAAAATGTTGGAACTTGGCATGGTATCATCATTTCACCCGCATAGCATGTGCAAAAGAGTAGAGAGGGTCACGGCGAAAACTGGACGCACCTCATGTACAAACTGGACAATCTCTTTCGGAGTATCAGGGTTTCAGACGAGAACTCATCTGTTACACGGGCACATCAACGTTTTTTAAACTTATTTGAACTCCAGCCTATTTTTGCGTTCGGTATGCATCATTCAAAGCGACGTCATCAATTTCCAACACGTTCTCACATCATTTGCTGTTTTTCAGTCATTTACCGATTTGTTTAGTGAGCTAAATGACGGTGAAATTGAAAATCACTACAAAATGAACTCTGAAAATGTTGGAACTTGGCATGGTATCATCATTTCACCCGCATAGCATGTGCAAAAGAGTAGAGAGGGTCACAGCGAAAACTGGACGCACCTCGTGTACAAACTGGACAATCTCTTTCGGAGTATCAGGGTTTCGGACGAGAACTCGTCTGTTACACGGGCACTTCTATGTTTTCTAAGCTTATTTGAACTCCAGCCTATTTTTGCGTTTAGTATGCATCATTCAAAGCGACGTCATCAATTTCCAACACGTTCTCACATCATTTGATGTTTTTCAGTCATTTACCGATTTGTTTAGAGAGCTAAATGACGGTGAAATTGAAAATCACTACAAAATGAACTCTAAAAATGTTGGAACTTGGCATGGTATCATCATTTCACACGCATAGCATGTAAAAGAGTAGAGAGGGTCACGGCGAAAACTGGACGCACCTCATGTACAAACTGGACAATCTCTTTCGGAGTATCAGGGTTTCAGACGAGAACTCATCTGTTACACGGGCACTTCAACGTTTTTTAAACTTATTTGAACTCCAGCCTATTTTTGCGTTCGGTATGCATCATTCAAAGCGACGTCATCAATTTCCAACACGTTCTCACATCATTTGCTGTTTTTCAGTCATTTACCGATTTGTTTATAGAGCTAAATGACGGTGAAATTGAAAATCACTACAAAATGAACTCTGAAAATGTTGGAACTTGGCATGGTATCATCATTTCACCCGCATTGCATGTGCAAAAGAGTAGAGAGGGTCACGGCGAAAACTGGACGCACCTCGTGTACAAACTGGACAATCTCTTTCGGAGTATCAGGGTTCGGATGAGAACTCATCTGTTACATGGGCACTTCAATGTTTTTTAAACTTATTTGAACTCCAGCCTATTTTTGCGTTCAGTATGCATCATTCAAAGCGACGTCATCAATTTCCAACACGTTCTCACATCATTTGCTGTTTTCAGTCATTTACCGATTTGTTTAGAGAGCTAAATGACGGTGAAATTGAAAATCACTACAAAATGAACTCTGAAAATGTTGGAACTTGGCATGGTATCATCATTTCACCCGCATTGCATGTGCAAAAGAGTAGAGAAGGTCACGGCGAAAACTGGACTCACCTCGTGTACAAACTGGACAATCTCTTTCGGAGTATCAGGGTTTCGGATGAGAACTCATCTGTTACACGGGCACTTCAATGTTTTTTAAAATTATTTGAACTCCAGCCTATTTTTGCGTTCAGTATGCATCATTCAAAGCGACGTCATCAATTTCCAACACGTTCTCACATCATTTGCTGTTTTCAGTCATTTACCGATTTGTTTCGAGAGCTAAATGACGGTGAAATTGAAAATCACTACAAAATGAACTCTAAAAATGTTGGAACTTGGCATGGTATCATCATTTCACCCGCATAGCATGTGCAAATGAGTAGAGAGGGTCACGGCGAAAACTGGACGCACCTCGTGTACAAACTAGACAATCTATTTCGGAGTATCAGGGTTTCGGACGAGAACTCATCTGTTACACAGGCACTTCAATGTTTTCTAAACTTATTTGAACTCCAGCCTATTTTTGCGTTTAGTATGCATCATTCAAAGGGACGTCATCAATTTCCAAGACGTTCTGACATCATTTGCTGTTTTTCAGTCATTTACCGATTTGTTTAGAGAGCTAAATGACGGTGAAACTGAAAATCACTACAAAATGAACTCTGAAAATGTTGGAACTTGGCATGGTATCATCATTTCACCCGCATAGCGTGTGCAAAAGAGTAGAGAGGATCATGGAAAAAACTGGACGCACCTCGTGTACAAACTGGACAATCTCTTTCGTTGTATCAGGGTTTCGGACGGGAACTCATCTGTTACACGGGCACTTCAATGTTTTTTAAACTTATTTGAACTCCAGCCTATTTTTGCATTCAGTATGCATCATTCAAAGCGACGTCATCAATTTCCAACACGTTCTCACATCATTTGCTGTTTTTCAGTCATTTACCGATTTGTTTAGAGAGCTAAATGACGGTGAAATTGAAAATCACTACAAAATGAACTCTGAAAATGTTGGAACTTGGCATGGTATCATCATTTCACCCGCATTGCATGTGCAAAAGAGTAGAGAAGGTCACGGCGAAAACTGGACTCACCTCGTGTACAAACTGGACAATCTCTTTCGGAGTATCAGGGTTTCGGATGAGAACTCATCTGTTACATGGGCACTTCAATGTTTTTTAAACTTATTTGAACTCCAGCCTATTTTTGCGTTTAGTATGCATCATTCAAAGCGACGTCATCAATTTCCAACACGTTCTCACATCATTTGATGTTTTTCAGTCATTTACCGATTTGTTTAGAGAGCTAAATGACGGTGAAATTGAAAATCACTACAAAATGAACTCTAAAAATGTTGGAACTTGGCATGGTATCATCATTTCACCCGCATAGCATGTGCAAAAGAGTAGAGAGGGTCACGGCGAAAACTGGACGCACCTCATGTACAAACTGGACAATCTCTTTCGGAGTATCAGGGTTTCAGACGAGAACTCATCTGTTACACGGGCACATCAACGTTTTTTAAACTTATTTGAACTCCAGCCTATTTTTGCGTTCGGTATGCATCATTCAAAGCGACGTCATCAATTTCCAACACGTTCTCACATCATTTGCTGTTTTTCAGTCATTTACCGATTTGTTTAGTGAGCTAAATGACGGTGAAATTGAAAATCACTACAAAATGAACTCTGAAAATGTTGGAACTTGGCATGGTATCATCATTTCACCCGCATAGCATGTGCAAAAGAGTAGAGAGGGTCACAGCGAAAACTGGACGCACCTCGTGTACAAACTGGACAATCTCTTTCGGAGTATCAGGGTTTCGGACGAGAACTCGTCTGTTACACGGGCACTTCTATGTTTTCTAAGCTTATTTGAACTCCAGCCTATTTTTGCGTTTAGTATGCATCATTCAAAGCGACGTCATCAATTTCCAACACGTTCTCACATCATTTGATGTTTTTCAGTCATTTACCGATTTGTTTAGAGAGCTAAATGACGGTGAAATTGAAAATCACTACAAAATGAACTCTAAAAATGTTGGAACTTGGCATGGTATCATCATTTCACCCGCATAGCATGTAAAAGAGTAGAGAGGGTCACGGCGAAAACTGGACGCACCTCATGTACAAACTGGACAATCTCTTTCGGAGTATCAGGGTTTCAGACGAGAACTCATCTGTTACACGGGCACTTCAACGTTTTTTAAACTTATTTGAACTCCAGCCTATTTTTGCGTTCGGTATGCATCATTCAAAGCGACGTCATCAATTTCCAACACGTTCTCACATCATTTGCTGTTTTTCAGTCATTTACCGATTTGTTTATAGAGCTAAATGACGGTGAAATTGAAAATCACTACAAAATGAACTCTGAAAATGTTGGAACTTGGCATGGTATCATCGTTCACCCGCATTGCATGTGCAAAAGAGTAGAGAGGGTCACGGCGAAAACTGGACGCACCTCGTGTACAAACTGGACAATCTCTTTCGGAGTATCAGGGTTCGGATGAGAACTCATCTGTTACATGGGCACTTCAATGTTTTTTAAACTTATTTGAACTCCAGCCTATTTTTGCGTTCAGTATGCATCATTCAAAGCGACGTCATCAATTTCCAACACGTTCTCACATCATTTGCTGTTTTCAGTCATTTACCGATTTGTTTAGAGAGCTAAATGACGGTGAAATTGAAAATCACTACAAAATGAACTCTGAAAATGTTGGAACTTGGCATGGTATCATCATTTCACCCGCATTGCATGTGCAAAAGAGTAGAGAAGGTCACGGCGAAAACTGGACTCACCTCGTGTACAAACTGGACAATCTCTTTCGGAGTATCAGGGTTTCGGATGAGAACTCATCTGTTACACGGGCACTTCAATGTTTTTTAAAATTATTTGAACTCCAGCCTATTTTTGCGTTCAGTATGCATCATTCAAAGCGACGTCATCAATTTCCAACACGTTCTCACATCATTTGCTGTTTTCAGTCATTTACCGATTTGTTTCGAGAGCTAAATGACGGTGAAATTGAAAATCACTACAAAATGAACTCTGAAAATGTTGGAACTTGGCATGGTATCATCATTTCACCCGCATAGCATGTGCAAATGAGTAGAGAGGGTCACGGCGAAAACTGGACGCACCTCGTGTACAAACTAGACAATCTATTTCGGAGTATCAGGGTTTCGGACGAGAACTCATCTGTTACACAGGCACTTCAATGTTTTCTAAACTTATTTGAACTCCAGCCTATTTTTGCGTTTAGTATGCATCATTCAAAGGGACGTCATCAATTTCCAACACGTTCTGACATCATTTGCTGTTTTTCAGTCATTTACCGATTTGTTTAGAGAGCTAAATGACGGTGAAATTGAAAATCACTACAAAATGAACTCTGAAAATGTTGGAACTTGGCATGGTATCATCATTTCACCCGCATAGCATGTGCAAAAGAGTAGAGAGGGTCACGGGGAAAACTGGACGCACCTCGTGTATAAACTGGACAATCTCTTTCGGAGTATCAGGGTTTCAGACGAGAACTCATCTGTTACACGGGCACTTCAACGTTTTTTAAACTTACCTGAACTCCAGCCTATTTTTGCGTTTGGTATGCATCATTCAAAGCGACGTCATCAATTTCCAACACGTTCTCACATCATTTGCTGTTTTTCAGTCATTTACCGATTTGTTTAGTGAGCTAAATGACGGTGAAATTGAAAATCACTACAAAATGAACTCTGAAAATGTTGGAACTTGGCATGGTATCATCATTTCACCCGCATAGCATGTGCAAAAGAGTAGAGAGGGTCACAGCGAAAACTGGACGCACCTCGTGTACAAACTGGACAATCTCTTTCGGAGTATCAGGGTTTCGGACGAGAACTCGTCTGTTACACGGGCACTTCAATGTTTTCTAAGCTTATTTGAACTCCAGCCTATTTTTGTGTTTAGTATGCATCATTCAAAGCGACGTCATCAATTTCCAACACGTTCTCACATCATTTGATGTTTTTCAGTCATTTACCGATTTGTTTAGAGAGCTAAATGACGGTGAAATTGAAAATCACTACAAAATGAACTCTAAAAATGTTGGAACTTGGCATGGTATCATCATTTCACCCGCATAGCATGTGCAAAAGAGTAGAGAGGGTCACGGCGAAAACTGGACGCACCTCATGTACAAACTGGACAATCTCTTTCGGAGTATCAGGGTTTCAGACGAGAACTCATCTGTTACACGGGCACTTCAACGTTTTTTAAACTTATTTGAACTCCAGCCTATTTTTGCGTTCGGTATGCATCATTCAAAGCGACGTCATCAATTTCCAACACGTTCTCACATCATTTTCTGTTTTTCAGTCATTTACCGATTTGTTTATAGAGCTAAATGACGGTGAAATTGAAAATCACTACAAAATGAACTCTGGAAATGTTGGAACTTGGCATGGTATCATCATTTCACCCGCATTGCATGTGCAAAAGAGTAGAGAGGGTCACGGCGAAAACTGGACGCACCTCGTGTACAAACTGGACAATCTCTTTCGGAGTATCAGGGTTCGGATGAGAACTCATCTGTTACATGGGCACTTCAATGTTTTTTAAACTTATTTGAACTCCAGCCTATTTTTGCGTTCAGTATGCATCATTCAAAGCGACGTCATCAATTTCCAACACGTTCTCACATCATTTGCTGTTTTCAGTCATTTACCGATTTGTTTATAGAGCTAAATGACGGTGAAATTGAAAATCACTACAAAATGAACTCTGAAAATGTTGGAACTTGGCATGGTATCATCATTTCACCCGCATTGCATGTGCAAAAGAGTAGAGAAGGTCACGGCGAAAACTGGACTCACCTCGTGTACAAACTGGACAATCTCTTTCGGAGTATCAGGGTTTCGGATGAGAACTCATCTGTTACACGGGCACTTCAATGTTTTTTAAACTTATTTGAACTCCAGCCTATTTTTGCATTCAGTATGCATCATTCAAAGCTACGTCATCAATTTCCAACACGTTCTCACATCATTTGCTGTTTTCAGTCATTTACCGATTTGTTTAGAGAGCTAAATGACGGTGAAATTGAAAATCACTACAAAATGAACTCTAAAAATGTTGGAACTTGGCATGGTATCATCATTTCACCCGCATAGCATGTGCAAATGAGTAGAGAGGGTCACGGCGAAAACTGGACGCACCTCGTGTACAAACTAGACAATCTCTTTCGGAGTATCGGGGTTTCGGACGAGAACTCATCTGTTACACGGGCACTTCAATGTTTTCTAAACTTATTTGAACTCCAGCCTATTTTTGCGTTTAGTATGCATCATTCAAAGCGACGTCATCAATTTCCAACACGTTCTGACATCATTTGCTGTTTTTCAGTCATTTACCGATTTGTTTAGAGAGCTAAATGACGGTGAAATTGAAAATCACTACAAAATGAACTCTGAAAATGTTGGAACTTGGCATGGTATCGTCATTTCACCCGCATAGCATGTGCAAAAGAGTAGAGAGGGTCACGGCGAAAACTGGACGCACCTCGTGTATAAACTGGACAATCTCTTTCGGAGTATCAGGGTTTCAGACAAGAACTCATCTGTTACACGGGCACTTCAACGTTTTTTAAACTTATTTGAACTCCAGCCTATTTTTGCGTTTGGTATGCATCATTCAAAGCAACGTCATCAATTTCCAACACGTTCTCACATCATTTGCTGTTTTTCAGTCATTTCCGATTTGTTTAGAGAGCTAAATGACGGTGAAATTGAAAATCACTACAAAATGAACTCTGAAAATGTTGGAACTTGGCATGGTATCATCATTTCACCCGCATAGCATGTGCAAAAGAGTAGAGAGGGTCACGGCGAAAACTGGACGCACCTCGTGTACAAACTAGACAATCTCTTTCGGAGTATCAGGGTTTCGGACGAGAACTCATCTGTTACACGGGCACTTCAATGTTTTCTAAACTTATTTGAACTCCAGCCTATTTTTGCGTTTAGTATGCAACATTCAAAGTGACAACATCAATTTCCAACACGTTCTCACATCATTTGCTGTTTTTCAGTCATTTACCGATTTGTTTAGAGAGCTAAATGACGGTGAAATTGAAAATCACTACAAAATGAACTCTGAAAATGTTGGAACTTGGCATGGTATCATCATTTCACCCGCATAGCATGTGCAAAAGAGTAGAGAGGGTCACGGGGAAAACTGGACGCACCTCGTGTATAAACTGGACAATCTCTTTCGGAGTATCAGGGTTTCAGACGAGAACTCATCTGTTACACGGGCACTTCAACGTTTTTTAAACTTATTTGAACTCCAGCCTATTTTTGCGTTCGGTATGCATCATTCAAATCGACGTCATCAATTTCCAACACGTTCTCACATCATTTGCTGTTTTTTCAGTCATTTACCGATTTGTTTAGTGAGCTAAATGACGGTGAAATTGAAAATCACTACAAAATGAACTATGAAAATGTTGGAACTTGGCATGGTATCATCATTTCACCCACATAGCATGTGCAAAAGAGTAGAGAGGGTCACAGCGAAAACTGGACGCACCTCGTGTACAAACTGGACAATCTCTTTCGGAGTATCAGGGTTTCGGACGAGAACTCATCTGTTACACGGGCACTTCAATGTTTTCTAAGCTTATTTGAACTCCAGCATATTTTTGCGTTTAGTATGCATCATTCAAAGCGACGTCATCAATTTCCAACACGTTCTCACATCATTTGATGTTTTTCAGTCATTTACCGATTTGTTTAGAGAGCTAAATGACGGTGAAATTGAAAATCACTACAAAATGAACTCTAAAAATGTTGGAACTTGGCATGGTATCATCATTTCACCCGCATAGCATGTGCAAAAGAGTAGAGAGGGTCACGGCGAAAACTGGACGCACCTCATGTACAAACTGGACAATCTCTTTCGGAGTATCAGGGTTTCAGACGAGAACTCATCTGTTACACGGGCACTTCAACGTTTTTTAAACTTATTTGAACTCCAGCCTATTTTTGCGTTCGGTATGCATCATTCAAAGCGACATCATCAATTTCCAACACGTTCTCACATCATTTGCTGTTTTTCAGTCATTTACCGATTTGTTTATAGAGCTAAATGACGGTGAAATTGAAAATCACTACAAAATGAACTCTAAAAATGTTGGAACTTGGCATGGTATCATCATTTCACCCGCATAGCATGTGCAAATGAGTAGAGAGGGTCACGGCGAAAACTGGACGCACCTCGTGTACAAACTAGACAATCTCTTTCGGAGTATCAGGGTTTCGGACGAGAACTCATCTGTTACACGGGCACTTCAATGTTTTCTAAACTTATTTGAACTCCAGCCTATTTTTGCGTTTAGTATGCATCATTCAAAGCGACGTCATCAATTTCCAACACGTTCTGACATCATTTGCTGTTTTTCAGTCATTTACCGATTTGTTTAGAGAGCTAAATGACGGTGAAATTGAAAATCACTACAAAATGAACTCTGAAAATGTTGGAACTTGGCATGGTATCATCATTTCACCCGCATAGCATGTGCAAAAGAGTAGAGAGGGTCACGGCGAAAACTGGACGCACCTCGTGTATAAACTGGACAATCTCTTTCGGAGTATCAGGGTTTCAGACGAGAACTCATCTGTTACACGGGCACTTCAACGTTTTTTAAACTTATTTGAACTCCAGCCTATTTTTGCGTTCGGTATGCATCATTCAAAGCGACGTCATCAATTTCCAACACGTTCTCACATCATTTGATGTTTTTCAGTCATTTACCGATTTGTTTAGAGAGCTAAATGACGGTGAAATTGAAAATCACTACAAAATGAACTCTAAAAATGTTGGAACTTGGCATGGTATCATAATTTCACCCGCATAGCATGTGCAAATGAGTAGAGAGGGTCACAGCGAAAACTGGACGCACCTCGTGTACAAACTGGACAATCTCTTTCGGAGTATCAGGGTTTCGGACGAGAACTCATCTGTTACACGGGCACTTCAATGTTTTCTAAGCTTATTTGAACTCCAGCATATTTTTGCGTTTAGTATGCATCATTCAAAGCGACGTCATCAATTTCCAACACGTTCTCACATCATTTGATGTTTTCAGTCATTTACCGATTTGTTTAGAGAGCTAAATGACGGTGAAATTGAAAATCACTACAAAATGAACTCTAAAAATGTTGGAACTTGGCATGGTATCATCATTTCACCCGCATAGCATGTGCAAAAGAGTAAAGAGGGTCACGGCGAAAACTGGACGCACCTCATGTACAAACTGGACAATCTCTTTCGGAGTATCAGGGTTTCAGACGAGAACTCATCTGTTACACGGGCACTTCAACGTTTTTTAAACTTATTTGAACTCCAGCCTATTTTTGCGTTCGGTATGCATCATTCAAAGCGACGTCATCAATTTCCAACACGTTCTCACATCATTTGCTGTTTTTCAGTCATTTACCGATTTGTTTATAGAGCTAAATGACGGTGAAATTGAAAATCACTACAAAATGAACTCTGAAAATGTTGGAACTTGGCATGGTGTCATCATTTCACCCGCATTGCATGTGCAAAAGAGTAGAGAGGGTCACGGCGAAAACTGGACGCACCTCGTGTACAAACTGGACAATCTCTTTCGGAGTATCAGGGTTCGGATGAGAACTCATCTGTTACATGGGCACTTCAATGTTTTTTAAACTTATTTGAACTCCAGCCTATTTTTGCGTTCAGTATGCATCATTCAAAGTGACGTCATCAATTTCCAACACGTTCTCACATCATTTGCTGTTTTCAGTCATTTACCGATTTGTTTAGAGAGCTAAATGACGGTGAAATTGAAAATCACTACAAAATGAACTCTGAAAATGTTGGAACTTGGCATGGTATCATCATTTCACCCGCATTGCATGTGCAAAAGAGTAGAGAAGGTCACGGCGAAAACTGGACTCACCTCGTGTACAAACTGGACAATCTCTTTCGGAGTATCAGGGTTTCGGATGAGAACTCATCTATTACACGGGCACTTCAATGTTTTTTAAACTTATTTGAACTCCAGCCTATTTTTGCATTCAGTATGCATCATTCAAAGCGACGTCATCAATTTCCAACACATTCTCACATCATTTGCTGTTTTCAGTCATTTACCGATTTGTTTAGAGAGCTAAATGACGGTGAAATTGAAAATCACTACAAAATGAACTCTAAAAATGTTGGAACTTGGCATGGTATCATCATTTCACCCGCATAGCATGTGCAAATGAGTAGAGAGGGTCACGGCGAAAACTGGACGCACCTCGTGTACAAACTAGACAATCTCTTTCGGAGTATCAGGGTTTCGGACGAGAACTCATCTGTTACACGGGCACTTCAATGTTTTCTAAACTTATTTGAACTCCAGCCTATTTTTGCGTTTAGTATGCATCATTCAAAGCGACGTCATCAATTTCCAACACGTTCTGACATCATTTGCTGTTTTTCAGTCATTTACCGATTTGTTTAGAGAGCTAAATGACGGTGAAATTGAAAATCACTACAAAATGAACTCTGAAAATGTTGGAACTTGGCATGGTATCATCATTTCACCCGCATAGCATGTGCAGAAGAGTAGAGAGGGTCACGGCGAAAACTGGACGCACCTCGTGTATAAACTGGACAATCTCTTTCGGAGTATCAGGGTTTCAGACGAGAACTCATCTGTTACACGGGCACTTCAACGTTTTTTAAACTTATTTGAACTCCAGCCTATTTTTGCGTTCGGTATGCATCATTCAAAGCGACGTCATCAATTTCCAACACGTTCTCACATCATTTGCTGTTTTTCAGTCATTTACCGATTTGTTTAGAGAGCTAAATGACGGTGAAATTGAAAATCACTACAAAATGAACTCTGAAAATGTTGGAACTTGGCATGGTATCATCATTTCACCCGCATAGCATGTGCAAAAGAGTAGAGAGGGTCACGGCGAAAACTGGACGCACCTCGTGTACAAACTAGACAATCTCTTTCGGAGTATCAGGGTTTCGGACGAGAACTCATCTGTTACACGGGCACTTCAATGTTTTCTAAACTTATTTGAACTCCAGCCTATTTTTGCGTTTAGTATGCATCATTCAAAGTGACAACATCAATTTCCAACACGTTCTCACATCATTTGCTGTTTTTCAGTCATTTACCGATTTTTTAGAGAGCTAAATGACGGTGAAACTGAAAATCACTACAAAATGAACTCTGAAAATGTTGGAACTTGGCATGGTATCATCATTTCACCCGCATAGCATGTGCAAAAGAGTAGAGAGGGTCACGGAAAAAACTGGACGCACCTCGTGTACAAACTGGACAATCTCTTTCGGAGTATCAGGGTTTCGGACGGGAACTCATCTGTTACACGGGCACTTCAATGTTTTTTAAACTTATTTGAACTCCGGCCTATTTTTGCATTCAGTATGCATCATTCAAAGCGACGTCATCAATTTCCAACACGTTCTTACATCATTTGCTGTTTTTCAGTCATTTACCGATTTGTTTAGAGAGCTAAATGACGGTGAAATTGAAAATCACTACAAAATGAACTCTGAAAATGTTGGAACTTGGCATGGTATCATCATTTCACCCGCATTGCATGTGCAAAAGAGTAGAGAAGGTCACGGCGAAAACTGGACTCACCTCGTGTACAAACTGGACAATCTCTTTCGGAGTATCAGGGTTTCGGATGAGAACTCATCTGTTACATGGGCACTTCAATGTTTTTTAAACTTATTTGAACTCCAGCCTATTTTTGCGTTCAGTATGCATCATTCAAAGCGACGTCATCAATTTCCAACACATTCTCACATCATTTGCTGTTTTCAGTCATTTACCGATTTGTTTAGAGAGCTAAATGACGGTGAAATTGAAAATCACTACAAAATGAACTCTGAAAATGTTGGAACTTGGCATGGTATCATCATTTCACCCGCATTGCATGTGCAAAAGAGTAGAGAAGGTCACGGCGAAAACTGGACTCACCTCGTGTACAAACTGGACAATCTCTTTCGGAGTATCAGGGTTTCGGATGAGAACTCATCTGTTACACGGGCACTTCAATGTTTTTTAAACTTATTTGAACTCCAGCCTATTTTTTCGTTCAGTATGCATCATTCAAAGCGACGTCATCAATTTCCAACACGTTCTCACATCATTTGTTGTATTCAGTCATTTACCGATTTGTTTAGAGAACTAAATGACGGTGAAATTGAAAATTACTACAAAATGAACTCTAAAAATGTTGGAACTTGGCATGGTATCATCATTTCACCCGCATAGCATGTGCAAATGAGTAGAGAGGGTCACGGCGAAAACTGGACGCACCTCGTGTACAAACTAGACAATCTCTTTCGGAGTATCAGGGTTTCGGACGAGAACTCATCTGTTACACGGGCACTTCAATGTTTTCTAAACTTATTTGAACTCCAGCCTATTTTTGCGTTTAGTATGCATCATTCAAAGCGACGTCATCAATTTCCAACACGTTCTGACATCATTTGCTGTTTTTCAGTCATTTACCGATTTGTTTAGAGAGCTAAATGACGGTGAAATTGAAAATCACTACAAAATGAACTCAGAAAATGTTGGAACTTGGCATGGTATCATCATTTCACCCGCATAGCATGTGCAAAAGAGTAGAGAGGGTCACGGCGAAAACTGGACGCACCTCGTGTATAAACTGGACAATCTCTTTCGGAGTATCAGGGTTTCAGACGAGAACTCATCTGTTACACGGGCACTTCAACGTTTTTTAAACTTATTTGAACTCCAGCCTATTTTTGCGTTCGGTATGCATCATTCAAAGCGACGTCATCAATTTCCAACACGTTCTCACATCATTTGCTGTTTTTCAGTCATTTACCGATTTGTTTAGAGAGCTAAATGACGGTGAAATTGAAAATCACTACAAAATGAACTCTGAAAATGTTGGAACTTGGCATGGTATCATCATTTCACCCGCATAGCATGTGCAAAAGAGTAGAGAGGGTCACGGCGAAAACTGGACGCACCTCGTGTACAAACTAGACAATCTCTTTCGGAGTATCAGGGTTTCGGACGAGAACTCATCTGTTACACGGGCACATCAATGTTTTCTAAACTTATTTGAACTCCAGCCTATTTTTGCGTTTAGTATGCATCATTCAAAGCGACGTCATCAATTTCCAACACGTTCTGACATCATTTGCTGTTTTTCAGTCATTTACCGATTTGTTTAGAGAGCTAAATGACGGTGAAATTGAAAATCACTATAAAATGAACTCTGAAAATGTTGGAACTTGGCATGGTATCATCATTTCACCCGCATAGCATGTGCAAAAGAGTAGAGAGGGTCACGGGGAAAACTGGACGCACCTCGTGTATAAACTGGACAATCTCTTTCGGAATATCAGGGTTTCAGACGAGAACTCATCTGTTACACGAGCACTTCTACGTTTTTTAAGCTTATTTGAACTCCAGCCTATTTTTGCGTTCGGTACGCATCATTCAAAGCGACGCCATCAATTTCCAACACGTTCTCACATCATTTACAGTTTTTCAGTCATTTACCGATTTGTTTAGTGAGCTAAATGACGGTGAAATTGAAAATCACTACAAAATGAACTCTGAAAATGTTGGAACTTGGCATGGTATCATCATTTCACCCGCATAGCATGTGCAAAAGAGTAGAGAGGGTCACGGCGAAAACTGGACGCACCTCGTGTACAAACTGGACATTCTCTTTCGGAGTATCAGGGTTTCGGACGAGAACTCATCTGTTACACGGGCACTTCAATGTTTTCTAAGCTTATTTGAACTCCAGCCTATTTTTGCGTTTAGTATCCATCATTCAAAGCGACGTCATCAATTTCCAACACGTTCTCACATCATTTGCTGTTTTTCAGTCATTTACCGATTTGTTTAGAGAGCTAAATGAGGGTGAAATTGAAAATCACTACAAAATGAACTCTAAAAATGTTGGAACTTGGCATGGTATCATCATTTCACCCGCATAGCATGTGCAAATGAGTAGAGAGGGTCACGGCGAAAACTGGACGCACCTCGTGTACAAATTAGACAATCTTTTTCGGAGTATCAGGGTTTCGGACGAGAACTCATTTGTTACACGGGCACTTCAATGTTTGCTAAACTTATTTGAACTCCAGCCTATTTTTGCGTTTAGTATGCATCATTCAAAGCGACGTCATCAATTTCCAACACGTTCTGACATCATTTGCTGTTTTTCAGTCATTTACCGATTTGTTTAGAGAGCTAAATGACGGTGAAATTGAAAATCACTACAAAATGAACTCTGAAAATGTTGGAACTTGGCATGGTATCATCATTTCACCCGCATAGCATGTGCAAAAGAGTAGAGAGGGACACGGGGAAAACTGGACGCACCTCGTGTATAAACTGGACAATCTCTTTCGGAGTATCAGGGTTTTAGACGAGAACTCATCTGTTACACGGGCACTTCAACGTTTTTTAAACTTATTTGAACTCCAGCCTATTTTTGCGTTCGGTATGCATCATTCAAAGCGACGTCATCAATTTCCAACACGTTCTCACATCATTTGCTGTTTTTCAGTCATTTACCGATTTGTTTAGTGAGCTAAATGACGGTGAAATTGAAAATCACTACAAAATGAACTCTGAAAATGTTGGAACTTGGCATGGTATCATCATTTCACCCGCATAGCATGTGCAAAAGAGTAGAGAGGGTCACGGCGAAAACTGGACGCACCTCGTGTACAAACTGGACAATCTCTTTCGGAGTGTCAGGGTTTCGGACGAGAACTCATCTGTTACACGGGCACTTCAATGTTTTCTAAGCTTATTTGAACTCCAGCCTATTTTTGCGTTTAGTATGCATCATTCAAAGCGACGTCATCAATTTCCAACACGTTCTCACATCATTTGCTGTTTTTCAGTCATTTACCGATTTGTTTAGAGAGCTAAATGACGGTGAAATTGAAAATCACTACAAAATGAACTCTAAAAATGTTGGAACTTGGCATGGTATCATCATTTCACCCGCATAGCATGTGCAAAAGAGTAGAGAGGGTCACGGCGAAAACTGGACGCACCTCATGTACAAACTGGACAATCTCTTTCGGAGTATCAGGGTTTCAGACGAGAACTCATCTGTTACACGGGCACTTCAACGTTTTTTAAACTTATTTGAACTCCAGCCTATTTTTGCGTTCGGTATGCATCATTCAAAGCGACGTCATCAATTTCCAACACGTTCTCACATCATTTGCTGTTTTTCAGTCATTTACCGATTTGTTTAGAGAGCTAAATGACGGTGAAATTGAAAATCACTACAAAATGAACTCTGAAAATGTTGGAACTTGGCATGGTATCATCATTTCACCCGCATAGCATGTGCAAAAGAGTAGAGAGGGTCACGGCGAAAACTGGACGCACCTCGTGTACAAACTAGACAATCTCTTTCGGAGTATCAGGGTTTCGGACGAGAACTCATCTGTTACACGGGCACATCAATGTTTTCTAAACTTATTTGAACTCCAGCCTATTTTTGCGTTTAGTATGCATCATTCAAAGCGACGTCATCAATTTCCAACACGTTCTGACATCATTTGCTGTTTTTCAGTCATTTACCGATTTGTTTAGAGAGCTAAATGACGGTGAAATTGAAAATCACTATAAAATGAACTCTGAAAATGTTGGAACTTGGCATGGTATCATCATTTCACCCGCATAGCATGTGCAAAAGAGTAGAGAGGGTCACGGGGAAAACTGGACGCACCTCGTGTATAAACTGGACAATCTCTTTCGGAATATCAGGGTTTCAGACGAGAACTCATCTGTTACACGAGCACTTCTACGTTTTTTAAGCTTATTTGAACTCCAGCCTATTTTTGCGTTCGGTACGCATCATTCAAAGCGACGCCATCAATTTCCAACACGTTCTCACATCATTTACAGTTTTTCAGTCATTTACCGATTTGTTTAGTGAGCTAAATGACGGTGAAATTGAAAATCACTACAAAATGAACTCTGAAAATGTTGGAACTTGGCATGGTATCATCATTTCACCCGCATAGCATGTGCAAAAGAGTAGAGAGGGTCACGGCGAAAACTGGACGCACCTCGTGTACAAACTGGACATTCTCTTTCGGAGTATCAGGGTTTCGGACGAGAACTCATCTGTTACACGGGCACTTCAATGTTTTCTAAGCTTATTTGAACTCCAGCCTATTTTTGCGTTTAGTATCCATCATTCAAAGCGACGTCATCAATTTCCAACACGTTCTCACATCATTTGCTGTTTTTCAGTCATTTACCGATTTGTTTAGAGAGCTAAATGAGGGTGAAATTGAAAATCACTACAAAATGAACTCTAAAAATGTTGGAACTTGGCATGGTATCATCATTTCACCCGCATAGCATGTGCAAATGAGTAGAGAGGGTCACGGCGAAAACTGGACGCACCTCGTGTACAAATTAGACAATCTTTTTCGGAGTATCAGGGTTTCGGACGAGAACTCATTTGTTACACGGGCACTTCAATGTTTGCTAAACTTATTTGAACTCCAGCCTATTTTTGCGTTTAGTATGCATCATTCAAAGCGACGTCATCAATTTCCAACACGTTCTGACATCATTTGCTGTTTTTCAGTCATTTACCGATTTGTTTAGAGAGCTAAATGACGGTGAAATTGAAAATCACTACAAAATGAACTCTGAAAATGTTGGAACTTGGCATGGTATCATCATTTCACCCGCATAGCATGTGCAAAAGAGTAGAGAGGGACACGGGGAAAACTGGACGCACCTCGTGTATAAACTGGACAATCTCTTTCGGAGTATCAGGGTTTTAGACGAGAACTCATCTGTTACACGGGCACTTCAACGTTTTTTAAACTTATTTGAACTCCAGCCTATTTTTGCGTTCGGTATGCATCATTCAAAGCGACGTCATCAATTTCCAACACGTTCTCACATCATTTGCTGTTTTTCAGTCATTTACCGATTTGTTTAGTGAGCTAAATGACGGTGAAATTGAAAATCACTACAAAATGAACTCTGAAAATGTTGGAACTTGGCATGGTATCATCATTTCACCCGCATAGCATGTGCAAAAGAGTAGAGAGGGTCACGGCGAAAACTGGACGCACCTCGTGTACAAACTGGACAATCTCTTTCGGAGTGTCAGGGTTTCGGACGAGAACTCATCTGTTACACGGGCACTTCAATGTTTTCTAAGCTTATTTGAACTCCAGCCTATTTTTGCGTTTAGTATGCATCATTCAAAGCGACGTCATCAATTTCCAACACGTTCTCACATCATTTGCTGTTTTTCAGTCATTTACCGATTTGTTTAGAGAGCTAAATGACGGTGAAATTGAAAATCACTACAAAATGAACTCTAAAAATGTTGGAACTTGGCATGGTATCATCATTTCACCCGCATAGCATGTGCAAAAGAGTAGAGAGGGTCACGGCGAAAACTGGACGCACCTCATGTACAAACTGGACAATCTCTTTCGGAGTATCAGGGTTTCAGACGAGAACTCATCTGTTACACGGGCACTTCAACGTTTTTTAAACTTATTTGAACTCCAGCCTATTTTTGCGTTCGGTATGCATCATTCAAAGCGACGTCATCAATTTCCAACACGTTCTCACATCATTTGCTGTTTTTCAGTGATTTACCGATTTGTTTATAGAGCTAAATGACGGTGAAATTGAAAATCACTACAAAATGAACTCTGAAAATGTTGGAACTTGGCATGGTATCATCATTTCACCCGCATTGCATGTGCAAAAGAGTAGAGAGGGTCACGGCGAAAACTGGACGCACCTCGTGTACAAACTGGACAATCTCTTTCGGAGTATCAGGGTTTCGGACGGGAACTCATCTGTTACACGGGCACTTCAATGTTTTTTAAACTTATTTGAACTCCAACCTATTTTTGCATTCAGTATGCATCATTCAAAGCGACGTCATCAATTTCCAACACGTTCTCACATCATTTGCTGTTTTTCAGTCATTTACCGATTTGTTTAGAGAGCTAAATGACGGTGAAATTGAAAATCACTACAAAATTAACTCTGAAAATGTTGGAACTTGGCATGGTATCATCATTTCACCCGCATTGCATGTGCAAAAGAGTAGAGAAGGTCATGGCGAAAACTGGACTCACCTCGTGTACAAACTGGACAATCTCTTTCGGAGTATCAGGGTTTCGGACGAGAACTCATCTGTTACACGGGCACTTCAATGTTTTCTAAACTTATTTGAACTCCAGCCTATTTTTGCGTTTGGTATGCATCATTCAAAGCGACATCATCAATTTCCAACACGTTCTCACATCATTTGCTGTTTTCAGTCATTTACCGATTTGTTTAGAGAGCTAAATGACGGTGAAATTGAAAATCACTACAAAATGAACTCTGAAAATGTTGGAACTTGGCATGGTATCATCATTTCACCCGCATAGTATGTGCAAAAGAGTAGAGAGGGTCACGGCGAAAACTGGACGCACCTCGTGTACAAACTAGACAATCTCTTTCGGAGTATCAGGGTTTCGGACGAGAACTCATCTGTTACACGGGCACTTCAATGTTTTCTAAACTTATTTGAACTCCAGCCTATTTTTGCGTTTAGTATGCATCATTCAAAGCGACGTCATCAATTTCCAACACGTTCTGACATCATTTGCTGTTTTTCAGTCATTTACCGATTTGTTTAGAGAGCTAAATGACGGTGAAATTGAAAATCACTACAAAATGAACTCTGAAAATGTTGGAACTTGGCATGGTATCATCATTTCACCCGCATAGCATGTGCAAAAGAGTAGAGAGGGTCACGGCGAAAACTGGACGCACCTCGTGTATAAACTGGACAATCTCTTTCGGAGTATCCAGGTTTGAGACGAGAACTCATCTGTTACACGGGCACTTCAACGTTTTTTAAACTTATTTGAACTCCAGCCTATTTTTGCGTTTGGTATGCATCATTCAAAGCGACATCATCAATTTCCAACACGTTCTCACATCATTTGCTGTTTTTCAGTCATTTACCGATTTGTTTAGAGAGCTAAATGACGGTGAAATTGAAAATCACTACAAAATGAACTCTGAAAATGTTGGAACTTGGCATGGTATCATCATTTCACCCGCATAGCATGTGCAGAAGAGTAGAGAGGGACACGGGGAAAACTGGACGCACCTCGTGTATAAACTGGACAATCTCCTTCGGAGTATCAGGGTTTCAGACGAGAACTCATCTGTTACACGGGCACTTCAACGTTTTTTAAACTTATTTGAACTCCAGCCTATTTTTGCGTTCGGTATGCATCATTCAAAGCGACGTCATCAATTTCCAACACGTTCTCACATCATTTGCTGTTTTTCAGTCATTTACCGATTTGTTTAGTGAGCTAAATGACGGTGAAATTGAAAATCACTACAAAATGAACTCTGAAAATATTGGAACTTGGCATGGTATCATCATTTCACCCGCATTGCATGTGCAAAAGAGTAGAGAAGGTCACGGCGAAAACTGGACTTACCTCGTGTACAAACTGGACAATCTCTTTCGGAGTATCAGGGTTTCGGATGAGAACTCATCTGTTACACGGGCACTTCAATGTTTTTTAAACTTATTTGAACTCCAGCCTATTTTTGCGTTCAGTATGCATCATTCAAAGCGACGTCATCAATTTCCAACACGTTCTCACATCATTTGCTGTTTTTCAGTCATTTACCGATTTGTTTAGAGAGCTAAATGACGGTGAAATTGAAAATCACTACAAAATGAACTCTGAAAATGTTGGAACTTGGCATGGTATCATCATTTCACCCGCATTGCATGTGCAAAAGAGTAGAGAGGGTCACGGCGAAAACTGGACGCACCTCGTGTACAAACTGGACAATCTCTTTCGGAGTATCAGGGTTCGGATGAGAACTCATCTGTTACACGGGCACTTCAATGTTTTCTAAGCTTATTTGAACTCCAGCCTATTTTTGCGTTTAGTATGCATCATTCAAAGCGACGTCATCAATTTCCAACACGTTCTCACATCATTTGCTGTTTTTCAGTCATTTACCGATTTGTTTAGAGAGCTAAATGACGGTGAAATTGAAAATCACTACAAAATGAACTCTAAAAATGTTGGAACTTGGCATGGTATCATCATTTCACCCGCATAGCATGTGCAAAAGAGTAGAGAGGGTCACGGCGAAAACTGGACGCACCTCATGTACAAACTGGATAATCTCTTTCGGAGTATCAGGGTTTCAGACGAGAACTCATCTGTTACACGGGCACTTCAACGTTTTTTAAACTTATTTGAACTCCAGCCTATTTTTGCGTTCGGTATGCATCATTCAAAGCGACGTCATCAATTTCCAACACGTTCTCACATCATTTGCTGTTTTTCAGTGATTTACCGATTTGTTTATAGAGCTAAATGACGGTGAAATTGAAAATCACTACAAAATGAACTCTGAAAATGTTGGAACTTGGCATGGTATCATCATTTCACCCGCATTGCATGTGCAAAAGAGTAGAGAGGGTCACGGCGAAAACTGGACGCACCTCGTGTACAAACTGGACAATCTCTTTCGGAGTATCAGGGTTTCGGACGGGAACTCATCTGTTACACGGGCACTTCAATGTTTTTTAAACTTATTTGAACTCCAACCTATTTTTGCATTCAGTATGCATCATTCAAAGCGACGTCATCAATTTCCAACACGTTCTCACATCATTTGCTGTTTTTCAGTCATTTACCGATTTGTTTAGAGAGCTAAATGACGGTGAAATTGAAAATCACTACAAAATTAACTCTGAAAATGTTGGAACTTGGCATGGTATCATCATTTCACCCGCATTGCATGTGCAAAAGAGTAGAGAAGGTCATGGCGAAAACTGGACTCACCTCGTGTACAAACTGGACAATCTCTTTCGGAGTATCAGGGTTTCGGACGAGAACTCATCTGTTACACGGGCACTTCAAAGTTTTCTAAACTTATTTGAACTCCAGCCTATTTTTGCGTTTGGTATGCATCATTCAAAGCGACATCATCAATTTCCAACACGTTCTCACATCATTTGCTGTTTTCAGTCATTTACCGATTTGTTTAGAGAGCTAAATGACGGTGAAATTGAAAATCACTACAAAATGAACTCTGAAAATGTTGGAACTTGGCATGGTATCATCATTTCACCCGCATAGTATGTGCAAAAGAGTAGAGAGGGTCACGGCGAAAACTGGACGCACCTCGTGTACAAACTAGACAATCTCTTTCGGAGTATCAGGGTTTCGGACGAGAACTCATCTGTTACACGGGCACTTCAATGTTTTCTAAACTTATTTGAACTCCAGCCTATTTTTGCGTTTAGTATGCATCATTCAAAGCGACGTCATCAATTTCCAACACGTTCTGACATCATTTGCTGTTTTTCAGTCATTTACCGATTTGTTTAGAGAGCTAAATGACGGTGAAATTGAAAATCACTACAAAATGAACTCTGAAAATGTTGGAACTTGGCATGGTATCATCATTTCACCCGCATAGCATGTGCAAAAGAGTAGAGAGGGTCACGGCGAAAACTGGACGCACCTCGTGTATAAACTGGACAATCTCTTTCGGAGTATCAAGGTTTGAGACGAGAACTCATCTGTTACACGGGCACTTCAACGTTTTTTAAACTTATTTGAACTCCAGCCTATTTTTGCGTTTGGTATGCATCATTCAAAGCGACATCATCAATTTCCAACACGTTCTCACATCATTTGCTGTTTTTCAGTCATTTACCGATTTGTTTAGAGAGCTAAATGACGGTGAAATTGAAAATCACTACAAAATGAACACTGAAAATGTTGGAACTTGGCATGGTATCATCATTTCACCCGCATAGCATGTGCAGAAGAGTAGAGAGGGACACGGGGAAAACTGGACGCACCTCGTGTATAAACTGGACAATCTCCTTCGGAGTATCAGGGTTTCAGACGAGAACTCATCTGTTACACGGGCACTTCAACGTTTTTTAAACTTATTTGAACTCCAGCCTATTTTTGCGTTCGGTATGCATCATTCAAAGCGACGTCATCAATTTCCAACACGTTCTCACATCATTTGCTGTTTTTCAGTCATTTACCGATTTGTTTAGTGAGCTAAATGACGGTGAAATTGAAAATCACTACAAAATGAACTCTGAAAATGTTGGAACTTGGCATGGTATCATCATTTCACCCGCATTGCATGTGCAAAAGAGTAGAGAAGGTCACGGCGAAAACTGGACTTACCTCGTGTACAAACTGGACAATCTCTTTCGGAGTATCAGGGTTTCGGATGAGAACTCATCTGTTACACGGGCACTTCAATGTTTTTTAAACTTATTTGAACTCCAGCCTATTTTTGCGTTCAGTATGCATCATTCAAAGCGACGTCATCAATTTCCAACACGTTCTCACATCATTTGCTGTTTTTCAGTCATTTACCGATTTGTTTAGAGAGCTAAATGACGGTGAAATTGAAAATCACTACAAAATGAACTCTGAAAATGTTGGAACTTGGCATGGTATCATCATTTCACCCGCATTGCATGTGCAAAAGAGTAGAGAGGGTCACGGCGAAAACTGGACGCACCTCGTGTACAAACTGGACAATCTCTTTCGGAGTATCAGGGTTTCGGACGAGAACTCATCTGTTACACGGGCACTTCAATGTTTTCTAAGCTTATTTGAACTCCAGCCTATTTTTGCGTTTAGTATGCATCATTCAAAGCGACGTCATCAATTTCCAACACGTTCTCACATCATTTGCTGTTTTTCAGTCATTTACCGATTTGTTTAGAGAGCTAAATGACGGTGAAATTGAAAATCACTACAAAATGAACTCTAAAAATGTTGGAACTTGGCATGGTATCATCATTTCACCCGCATAGCATGTGCAAAAGAGTAGAGAGGGTCACGGCGAAAACTGGACGCACCTCATGTACAAACTGGACAATCTCTTTCGGAGTATCAGGGTTTCAGACGAGAACTCATCTGTTACACGGGCACTTCAACGTTTTTTAAACTTATTTGAACTCCAGCCTATTTTTGCGTTCGGTATGCATCATTCAAAGCGACGTCATCAATTTCCAACACGTTCTCACATCATTTGCTGTTTTTCAGTGATTTACCGATTTGTTTATAGAGCTAAATGACGGTGAAATTGAAAATCACTACAAAATGAACTCTGAAAATGTTGGAACTTGGCATGGTATCATCATTTCACCCGCATTGCATGTGCAAAAGAGTAGAGAGGGTCACGGCGAAAACTGGACGCACCTCGTGTACAAACTGGACAATCTCTTTCGGAGTATCAGGGTTTCGGACGGGAACTCATCTGTTACACGGGCACTTCAATGTTTTTTAAACTTATTTGAACTCCAACCTATTTTTGCATTCAGTATGCATCATTCAAAGCGACGTCATCAATTTCCAACACGTTCTCACATCATTTGCTGTTTTTCAGTCATTTACCGATTTGTTTAGAGAGCTAAATGACGGTGAAATTGAAAATCACTACAAAATTAACTCTGAAAATGTTGGAACTTGGCATGGTATCATCATTTCACCCGCATTGCATGTGCAAAAGAGTAGAGAAGGTCATGGCGAAAACTGGACTCACCTCGTGTACAAACTGGACAATCTCTTTCGGAGTATCAGGGTTTCGGACGAGAACTCATCTGTTACACGGGCACTTCAATGTTTTCTAAACTTATTTGAACTCCAGCCTATTTTTGCGTTTGGTATGCATCATTCAAAGCGACATCATCAATTTCCAACACGTTCTCACATCATTTGCTGTTTTCAGTCATTTACCGATTTGTTTAGAGAGCTAAATGACGGTGAAATTGAAAATCACTACAAAATGAACTCTGAAAATGTTGGAACTTGGCATGGTATCATCATTTCACCCGCATAGCATGTGCAAAAGAGTAGAGAGGGTCACGGCGAAAACTGGACGCACCTCGTGTACAAACTAGACAATCTCTTTCGGAGTATCAGGGTTTCGGACGAGAACTCATCTGTTACACGGGCACTTCAATGTTTTCTAAACTTATTTGAACTCCAGCCTATTTTTGCGTTTAGTATGCATCATTCAAAGCGACGTCATCAATTTCCAACACGTTCTGACATCATTTGTTGTTTTTCAGTCATTTACCGATTTGTTTAGAGAGCTAAATGACGGTGAAATTGAAAATCACTACAAAATGAACTCTGAAAATGTTGGAACTTGGCATGGTATCATCATTTCACCCGCATAGCATGTGCAAAAGAGTAGAGAGGGTCACGGCGAAAACTGGACGCACCTCGTGTATAAACTGGACAATCTCTTTCGGAGTATCAAGGTTTGAGACGAGAACTCATCTGTTACACGGGCACTTCAACGTTTTTTAAACTTATTTGAACTCCAGCCTATTTTTGCGTTTGGTATGCATCATTCAAAGCGACATCATCAATTTCCAACACGTTCTCACATCATTTGCTGTTTTTCAGTCATTTACCGATTTGTTTAGAGAGCTAAATGACGGTGAAATTGAAAATCACTACAAAATGAACTCTGAAAATGTTGGAACTTGGCATGGTATCATCATTTCACCCGCATAGCATGTGCAAAAGAGTAGAGAGGGACACGGGGAAAACTGGACGCACCTCGTGTATAAACTGGACAATCTCCTTCGGAGTATCAGGGTTTCAGACGAGAACTCATCTGTTACACGGGCACTTCAACGTTTTTTAAACTTATTTGAACTCCAGCCTATTTTTGCGTTCGGTATGCATCATTCAAAGCGACGTCATCAATTTCCAACACGTTCTCACATCATTTGCTGTTTTTCAGTCATTTACCGATTTGTTTAGTGAGCTAAATGATGGTGAAATTGAAAATCACTACAAAATGAACTCTGAAAATGTTGGAACTTGGCATGGTATCATCATTTCACCCGCATAGCATGTGCAAAAGAGTAGAGAGGGTCATGGCGAAAACTGGACGCACCTCGTGTACAAACTGGACAATCTCTTTTGGAGTATCAGGGTTTCGGACGAGAACTCATCTGTTACACGGGCACTTCAATGTTTTCTAAGCTTATTTGAACTCCAGCCTATTTTTGCGTTCAGTATGCATCATTCAAAGCGACGTCATCAATTTCCAACACGTTCTGACATCATTTGCTGTTTTTCAGTCATTTACCGATTTGTTTAGAGAGCTAAATGACGGTGAAATTGAAAATCACTACAAAATGAACTCTGAAAATGTTGGAACTTGGCATGGTATCATCATTTCACCCGCATAGCATGTGCAAAAGAGTAGAGAGGGTCACGGCGAAAACTGGACGCACCTCGTGTATAAACTGGACAATCTCTTTCGGAGTATCAAGGTTTGAGACGAGAACTCATCTGTTACACGGGCACTTCAACGTTTTTTAAACTTATTTGAACTCCAGCCTATTTTTGCGTTTGGTATGCATCATTCAAAGCGACATCATCAATTTCCAACACGTTCTCACATCATTTGCTGTTTTTCAGTCATTTACCGATTTGTTTAGAGAGCTAAATGACGGTGAAATTGAAAATCACTACAAAATGAACTCTGAAAATGTTGGAACTTGGCATGGTATCATCATTTCACCCGCATAGCATGTGCAAAAGAGTAGAGAGGGACACGGGGAAAACTGGACGCACCTCGTGTATAAACTGGACAATCTCCTTCGGAGTATCAGGGTTTCAGACGAGAACTCATCTGTTACACGGGCACTTCAACGTTTTTTAAACTTATTTGAACTCCAGCCTATTTTTGCGTTCGGTATGCATCATTCAAAGCGACGTCATCAATTTCCAACACGTTCTCACATCATTTGCTGTTTTTCAGTCATTTACCGATTTGTTTAGTGAGCTAAATGATGGTGAAATTGAAAATCACTACAAAATGAACTCTGAAAATGTTGGAACTTGGCATGGTATCATCATTTCACCCGCATAGCATGTGCAAAAGAGTAGAGAGGGTCATGGCGAAAACTGGACGCACCTCGTGTACAAACTGGACAATCTCTTTTGGAGTATCAGGGTTTCGGACGAGAACTCATCTGTTACACGGGCACTTCAATGTTTTCTAAGCTTATTTGAACTCCAGCCTATTTTTGCGTTCAGTATGCATCATTCAAAGCGACGTCATCAATTTCCAACACGTTCTGACATCATTTGCTGTTTTTCAGTCATTTACCGATTTGTTTAGAGAGCTAAATGACGGTGAAATTGAAAATCACTACAAAATGAACTCTGAAAATGCTGGAACTTGGCATGGTATCATCATTTCACCCGCATAGCATGTGCAAAAGAGTAGAGAGGGTCACGGCGAAAACTGGACGCACCTCGTGTACAAATTGGACAATCTCTTTCGGAGTATCAGGGTTTCAGACGAGAACTCATCTGTTACACGGGCACTTCAACGTTTTTTAAACTTATTTGAACTCCAGCCTATTTTTGCGTTCGGTATGCATCATTCAAAGCGACGTCATCAATTTCCAACACGTTCTCACATCATTTGCTGTTTTTCAGTGATTTACCGATTTGTTTATAGAGCTAAATGACGGTGAAATTGAAAATCACTACAAAATGAACTCTGAAAATGTTGGAACTTGGCATGGTATCATCATTTCACCCGCATAGCATGTGCAAAAGAGTAGAGAGGGTCACGGCGAAAACTGGACGCACCTCATGTACAAACTGGACAATCTCTTTCGGAGTATCAGGGTTTCAGACGGGAACTCATCTGTTACACGGGCACTTCAACGTTTTTTAAACTTATTTGAACTCCAGCCTATTTTTGCGTTCGGTATGCATCATTCAAAGCGACGTCATCAATTTCCAACACGTTCTCACATCATTTGCTGTTTTTCAGTCATTTACCGATTTGTTTATAGAGCTAAATGACGGTGAAATTGAAAATCACTACAAAATGAACTCTGAAAATGTTGGAACTTGGCATGGTATCATCATTTCACCCGCATTGCATGTGCAAAAGAGTAGAGAAGGTCACGGCGAAAACTGGACTTACCTCGTGTACAAACTGGACAATCTCTTTCGGAGTATCAGGGTTTCGGATGAGAACTCATCTGTTACATGGGCACTTCAATGTTTTTTAAACTTATTTGAACTCCAGCCTATTTTTGCGTTCAGTATGCATCATTCAAAGCGACGTCATCAATTTCCAACACGTTCTCACATCATTTGCTGTTTTCAGTCATTTACCGATTTGTTTAGAGAGCTAAATGACGGTGAAATTGAAAATCACTACAAAATGAACTCTGAAAATGTTGGAACTTGGCATGGTATCATCATTTCACCCGCATTGCATGTGCAAAAGAGTAGAGAAGGTCACGGCGAAAACTGGACTCACCTCGTGTACAAACTGGACAATCTCTTTCGGAGTATCAAGGTTTCGGATGAGAACTCATCTGTTACACGGGCACTTCAATGTTTTTTAAACTTATTTGAACTCCAGCCTATTTTTGCGTTCAGTATGCATCATTCAAAGCGACGTCATCAATTTCCAACACGTTCTCACATCATTTGCTGTTTTCAGTCATTTACCGATTTGTTTAGAGAGCTAAATGACGGTGAAATTGAAAATCACTACAAAATGAACTCTAAAAATGTTGGAACTTGGCATGGTATCATCATTTCACCCGCATAGCATGTGCAAATGAGTAGAGAGGGTCACGGCGAAAACTGGACGCACCTCGTGTACAAACTAGACAATCTCTTTCGGAGTATCAGGGTTTCGGACGAGAACTCATCTGTTACACGGGCACTTCAATGTTTTCTAAACTTATTTGAACTCCAGCCTATTTTTGCGTTTAGTATGCATCATTCAAAGCGACGTCATCAATTTCCAACATGTTCTGACATCATTTGCTTTTTTTCAGTCATTTACCGATTTGTTTAGAGAGCTAAATGACGGTGAAATTGAAAATCACTACAAAATGAACTCTGAAAATGTTGGAACTTGGCATGGTATCATCATTTCACCCGCATAGCATGTGCAAAAGAGTAGAGAGGGTCACGGCGAAAACTGGACGCACCTCGTGTATAAACTGGACAATCTCTTTCGGAGTATCAGGGTTTCAGACGAGAACTCATCTGTTACACGGGCACTTCAACGTTTTTTAAACTTATTTGAACTCCAGCCTATTTTTGTGTTCGGTATGCATCATTCAAAGCGACGTCATCAATTTCCAACACGTTCTCACATCATTTGCTGTTTTTCAGTCATTTACCGATTTGTTTAGAGAGCTAAATGACGGTGAAATTGAAAATCACTACAAAATGAACTCTGAAAATGTTGGAACTTGGCATGGTATCATCATTTCACCCGCATAGCATGTGCAAAAGAGTAGAGAGGGTCACGGCGAAAACTGGACGCACCTCGTGTATAAACTGGACAATCTCTTTCGGAGTATCAAGGTTTGAGACGAGAACTCATCTGTTACACGGGCACTTCAACGTTTTTTAAACTTATTTGAACTCCAGCCTATTTTTGCGTTTGGTATGCATCATTCAAAGCGACATCATCAATTTCCAACACGTTCTCACATCATTTGCTGTTTTTCAGTCATTTACCGATTTGTTTAGAGAGCTAAATGACGGTGAAATTGAAAATCACTACAAAATGAACTCTGAAAATGTTGGAACTTGGCATGGTATCATCATTTCACCCGCATAGCATGTGCAAAAGAGTAGAGAGGGTCACGGCGAAAACTGGACGCACCTCATGTACAAACTGGACAATCTCTTTCGGAGTATCAGGGTTTCAGACGAGAACTCATCTGTTACACGGGCACTTCAACGTTTTTTAAACTTATTTGAACTCCAGCCTATTTTTGCGTTCGGTATGCATCATTCAAAGCGACGTCATCAATTTCCAACACGTTCTCACATCATTTGCTGTTTTTCAGTCATTTACCGATTTGTTTATAGAGCTAAATGACGGTGAAATTGAAAATCACTACAAAATGAACTCTGAAAATGTTGGAACTTGGCATGGTATCATCATTTCACCCGCATAGCATGTGCAAAAGAGTAGAGAGGGTCACGGCGAAAACTGGACGCACCTCATGTACAAACTGGACAATCTCTTTCGGAGTATCAAGGTTTCAGACGAGAACTCATCTGTTACACGGGCACTTCAACGTTTTTTAAACTTATTTGAACTCCAGCCTATTTTTGCGTTCAGTATGCATCATTCAAAGCGACGTCATCAATTTCCAACACGGTCTGACATCATTTGCTGTTTTTCAGTCATTTACCGATTTGTTTAGAGAGCTAAATGACGGTGAAATTGAAAATCACAACAAAATGAACTCTGAAAATGTTGGAACTTGGCATGGTATCATCATTTCACCCGCATAGCATGTGAAAAAGAGTAGAGAGGGTCACAGCGAAAACTGGACGCACCTCGTGTATAAACTGGACAATCTCTTTCGGAGTATCAAGGTTTGAGACGAGAACTCATCTGTTACACGGGCACTTCAACGTTTTTTAAACTTATTTGAACTCCAGCCTATTTTTGCGTTTGGTATGCATCATTCAAAGCGACATCATCAATTTCCAACACGTTCTCACATCATTTGCTGTTTTTCAGTCATTTACCGATTTGTTTAGAGAGCTAAATGACGGTGAAATTGAAAATCACTACAAAATGAACTCTGAAAATGTTGGAACTTGGCATGGTATCATCATTTCACCCACATAGCATGTGCAAAAGAGTAGAGAGGGTCACGGCGAAAACTGGACGCACCTCATGTACAAACTGGACAATCTCTTTCGGAGTATCAGGGTTTCAGACGAGAACTCATCTGTTACACGGGCACTTCAACGTTTTTTAAACTTATTTGAACTCCTGCCTATTTTTGCGTTCGGTATGCATCATTCAAAGCGACGTCATCAATTTCCAACACGTTCTCACATCATTTGCTGTTTTTCAGTCATTTACCGATTTGTTTATAGAGCTAAATGACGGTGAAATTGAAAATCACTACAAAATGAACTCTGAAAATGTTGGAACTTGGCATGGTATCATCATTTCACCCGCATTGCATGTGCAAAAGAGTAGAGAAGGTCACGGCGAAAACTGGACTTACCTCGTGTACAAACTGGACAATCTCTTTCGGAGTATCAGGGTTTCGGATGAGAACTCATCTGTTACATGGGCACTTCAATGTTTTTTAAACTTATTTGAACTCCAGCCTATTTTTGCGTTCAGTATGCATCATTCAAAGCGACGTCATCAATTTCCAACACGTTCTCACATCATTTGCTGTTTTCAGTCATTTACCGATTTGTTTAGAGAGCTAAATGACGGTGAAATTGAAAATCACTACAAAATGAACTCTGAAAATGTTGGAACTTGGCATGGTATCATCATTTCACCCGCATTGCATGTGCAAAAGAGTAGAGAAGGTCACGGCGAAAACTGGACTTACCTCGTGTACAAACTGGACAATCTCTTTCGGAGTATCAGGGTTTCGGATGAGAACTCATCTGTTACATGGGCACTTCAATGTTTTTTAAACTTATTTGAACTCCAGCCTATTTTTGCGTTCAGTATGCATCATTCAAAGCGACGTCATCAATTTCCAACACGTTCTCACATCATTTGCTGTTTTCAGTCATTTACCGATTTGTTTAGAGAGCTAAATGACGGTGAAATTGAAAATCACTACAAAATGAACTCTGAAAATGTTGGAACTTGGCATGGTATCATCATTTCACCCGCATTGCATGTGCAAAAGAGTAGAGAAGGTCATGGCGAAAACTGGACTCATCTCGTGTACAAACTGGACAATCTCTTTCGGAGTATCAGGGTTTCGGATGAGAACTCATCTGTTACACGGGCACTTCAATGTTTTTTAAACTTATTTGAACTCCAGCCTATTTTTGCGTTCAGTATGCATCATTCAAAGCGACGTCATCAATTTCCAACACGTTCTCACATCATTTGCTGTTTTCAGTCATTTACCGATTTGTTTAGAGAGCTAAATGACGGTGAAATTGAAAATTACTACAAAATGAACTCTGAAAATGTTGGAACTTGGCATGGTATCATCATTTCACCCGCATAGCATGTGCAAAAGAGTAGAGAGGGTCACGGCGAAAACTGGACGCACCTCGTGTATAAACTGGACAATCTCTTTCGGATTATCAGGGTTTCAGACGAGAACTCATCTGTTACACGGGCACTTCAACGTTTTTTAAACTTATTTGAACTCCAGCCTATTTTTGTGTTCGGTATGCATCATTCAAAGCGACGTCATCAATTTCCAACATGTTCTGACATCATTTGCTGTTTTTCAGTCATTTACCGATTTGTTTAGAGAGCTAAATGACGGTGAAATTGAAAATCACTACAAAATGAACTCTGAAAATGTTGGAACTTGGCATGGTATCATCATTTCACCCGCATAGCATGTGCAAAAGAGTAGAGAGGGTCACGGCGAAAACTGGACGCACCTCGTGTATAAACTGGACAATCTCTTTCGGAGTATCAGGGTTTCAGACGAGAACTCATCTGTTACACGGGCACTTCAACGTTTTTTAAACTTATTTGAACTCCAGCCTATTTTTGTGTTCGGTATGCATCATTCAAAGCGACGTCATCAATTTCCAACACGTTCTCGCATCATTTGCTGTTTTTCAGTCATTTACCGATTTGTTTAGAGAGCTAAATGACGGTGAAATTGAAAATCACTACAAAATGAACTCTGAAAATGTTGGAACTTGGCATGGTATCATCATTTCACCCGCATAGCATGTGCAAAAGAGTAGAGAGGGTCACGGCGAAAACTGGACGCACCTCGTGTATAAACTAGACAATCTCTTTCGGAGTATCAGGGTTTCGGACGAGAACTCATCTGTTACACGGGCACTTCAACGTTTTTTAAACTTATTTGAACTCCAGCCTATTTTTGCGTTTGGTATGCATCATTCAAAGCGACATCATCAATTTCCAACACGTTCTCACATCATTTGCTGTTTTTCAGTCATTTACCGATTTGTTTAGAGAGCTAAATGACGGTGAAATTGAAAATCACTACAAAATGAACTCTGAAAATGTTGGAACTTGGCATGGTATCATCATTTCACCCGCATAGCATGTGCAAAAGAGTAGAGAGGGTCACGGCGAAAACTGGACGCACCTCGTGTATAAACTGGACAATCTCTTTCGGAGTATCAAGGTTTGAGACGAGAACTCATCTGTTACACGGGCACTTCAACGTTTTTTAAACTTATTTGAACTCCAGCCTATTTTTGCGTTTGGTATGCATCATTCAAAGCGACATCATCAATTTCCAACACGTTCTCACATCATTTGCTGTTTTTCAGTCATTTACCGATTTGTTTAGAGAGCTAAATGACGGTGAAATTGAAAATCACTACAAAATGAACTCTGAAAATGTTGGAACTTGGCATGGTATCATCATTTCACCCGCATAGCATGTGCAAAAGAGTAGAGAGGGTCACGGCGAAAACTGGACGCACCTCATGTACAAACTGGACAATCTCTTTCGGAGTATCAGGGTTTCAGACGAGAACTCATCTGTTACACGGGCACTTCAACGTTTTTTAAACTTATTTGAACTCCAGCCTATTTTTGCGTTCGGTATGCATCATTCAAAGCGACGTCATCAATTTCCAACACGTTCTCACATCATTTGCTGTTTTTCAGTCATTTACCGATTTGTTTATAGAGCTAAATGACGGTGAAATTGAAAATCACTACAAAATGAACTCTGAAAATGTTGGAACTTGGCATGGTATCATCATTTCACCCGCATAGCATGTGCAAAAGAGTAGAGAGGGTCACGGCGAAAACTGGACGCACCTCGTGTACAAACTGGACAATCTCTTTCGGAGTATCAGGGTTTCAGACGAGAACTCATCTGTTACACGGGCACTTCAACGTTTTTTAAACTTATTTGAACTCCAGCCTATTTTTGCGTTCGGTATGCATCATTCAAAGCGACGTCATCAATTTCCAACACGTTCTCACATCATTTGCTGTTTTTCAGTCATTTACCGATTTGTTTATAGAGCTAAATGACGGTGAAATTGAAAATCACTACAAAATGAACTCTGAAAATGTTGGAACTTGGCATGGTATCATCATTTCACCCGCATAGCATGTGCAAATGAGTAGAGAGGGTCACGGCGAAAACTGGACGCACCTCGTGTACAAACTAGACAATCTCTTTCGGAGTATCAGGGTTTCAGACGAGAACTCATCTGTTACATGGGCACTTCAACGTTTTTTAAACTTATTTGAACTCCAGCCTATTTTTGCGTTCAGTATGCATCATTCAAAGCGACGTCATCAATTTCCAACATGTTCTCACATCATTTGCTGTTTTTAGTCATTTACCGATTTGTTTAGAGAGCTAAATGACGGTGAAATTGAAAATCACTACAAAATGAACTCTAAAAATGTTGGAACTTGGCATGGTATCATCATTTCACCCGCATAGCATGTGCAAATGAGTAGAGAGGGTCACGGCGAAAACTGGACGCACCTCGTGTACAAACTAGACAATCTCTTTCGGAGTATCAGGGTTTCGGACGAGAACTCATCTGTTACACGGGCACTTCAATGTTTTCTAATCTTATTTGAACTCCATCCTATTTTTGCGTTTAGTATGCATCATTCAAAGTGACGTCATCAATTTCCAGCACGTTCTGACATCATTTGCTGTTTTTCAGTCATTGACCGATTTGTTTAGAGAGCTAAATGACGGTGAAATTGAAAATCACTACAAAATGAACTCTGAAAATGTTGGAACTTGGCATGGTATCATCATTTCACCCGCATAGCATGTGCAAAAGAGTAGAGAGGGTCACGGCGAAAACTGGACGCACCTCGTGTATAAACTGGACAATCTCTTTCGGAGTATCAAGGTTTCAGACGAGAACTCATCTGTTACACGGGCACTTCAACGTTTTTTAAACTTATTTGAACTCCAGCCTATTTTTGCGTTCGGTATGCATCATTCAAAGCGACGTCATCAATTTCCAACACGTTCTCACATCATTTGCTGTTTTCAGTCATTTACCGATTTGTTTAGAGAGCTAAATGACGGTGAAATTGAAAATCACTACAAAATGAACTCTGAAAATGTTGGAACTTGGCATGGTATCATCATTTCACCCGCATTGCATGTGCAAAAGAGTAGAGAAGGTCACGGCGAAAACTGGACTCACCTCGTGTACAAACTGGACAATCTCTTTCGGAGTACCAGGGTTTCGGATGAGAACTCATCTGTTACACGGGCACTTCAATGTTTTTTAAACTTATTTGAACTCCAGCCTATTTTTGCGTTCAGTATGCATCATTCAAAGCGACGTCATCAATTTCCAACACGTTCTCACATCATTTGCTGTTTTCAGTTATTTACCGATTTGTTTAGAGAGCTAAATGACGGTGAAATTGAAAATCACTACAAAATGAACTCTCCAAATGTTGGAACTTGGCATGGTATCATCATTTCACCCGCATAGCATGTGCAAATGAGTAGAGAGGGTCACGGCGAAAACTGGACGCACCTCGTGTACAAACTAGACAATCTCTTTCGGAGTATCAGGGTTTCGGACGAGAACTCATCTGTTACACGGGCACTTCAATGTTTTCTAAACTTATTTGAACTCCAGCCTATTTTTGCGTTTAGTATGCATCATTCAAAGCGACGTCATCAATTTCCAACACGTTCTGACATCATTTGTTGTTTTTCAGTCATTTACCGATTTGTTTAGAGAGCTAAATGACGGTGAAATTGAAAACTCTACAAAATGAACTCTGAAAATGTTGGAACTTGGCATGGTATCATCATTTCACCCGCATAGCATGTGCAAAAGAGTAGAGAGGGTCACGGCGAAAACTGGACGCACCTCGTGTATAAACTGGACAATCTCTTTCGGAGTATCAGGGTTTCAGACGAGAACTCATCTGTTACACGGGCACTTCAACGTTTTTTAAACTTATTTGAACTCCAGCCTATTTTTGCGTTCGGTATGCATCATTCAAAGCGACGTCATCAATTTCCAACACGTTCTCACATCATTTGCTGTTTTTCAGTCATTTACCGATTTGTTTATAGAGCTAAATGACGGTGAAATTGAAAATCACTACAAAATGAACTCTGAAAATGTTGGAACTTGGCATGGTATCATCATTTCACCCGCATAGCATGTGCAAAAGAGTAGAGAGGGTCACGGCGAAAACTGGACGCACCTCATGTACAAACTGGACAATCTCTTTCGGAGTATCAGGGTTTCAGACGAGAACTCATCTGTTACACGGGCACTTCAACGTTTTTTAAACTTATTTGAACTCCAGCCTATTTTTGCGTTCAGTATGCATCATTCAAAGCGACGTCATCAATTTCCAACATGTTCTCACATCATTTGCTGTTTTTAGTCATTTACCGATTTGTTTAGAGAGCTAAATGACGGTGAAATTGAAAATCACTACAAAATGAACTCTAAAAATGTTGGAACTTGGCATGGTATCATCATTTCACCCGCATAGCATGTGCAAATAAGTAGAGAGGGTCACGGCGAAAACTGGACGCACCTCGTGTACAAACTAGACAATCTCTTTCGGAGTATCAGGGTTTCGGACGAGAACTCATCTGTTACACGGGCACTTCAATGTTTTTTAAACTTATTTGAACTCCAGCCTATTTTTGCGTTTAGTATGCATCATTCAAAGCGACGTCATCAATTTCCAACATGTTCTGACATCATTTGCTGTTTTTCAGTCATTTACCGATTTGTTTAGGGAGCTAAATGACGGTGAAATTGAAAATCACTACAAAATGAACTCTGAAAATGTTGGAACTTGGCATGGTATCATCATTTCACCCGCATTGCATGTGCAAAAGAGTAGAGAAGGTCACGGCGAAAACTGGACGCACCTCGTGTATAAACTGGACAATCTCTTTCGGAGTATCAGGGTTTAAGACGAGAACTCATCTGTTACACGGGCACTTCAACGTTTTTTAAACTTATTTGAACTCCAGCCTATTTTTGCGTTCGGTATGCATCATTCAAAGCGACGTCATCAATTTCCAACACGTTCTCACATCATTTGCTGTTTTTCAGTCATTTACCGATTTGTTTAGAGAGCTAAATGACGGTGAAATTGAAAATCACTACAAAATGAACTCTGAAAATGTTGGAACTTGGCATGGTATCATCATTTCACCCGCATAGCATGTGCAAAAGAGTAGAGAGGGTCACGGCGAAAACTGGACGCACCTCGTGTACAAACTAGACAATCTCTTTCGGAGTATCATGGTTTCGGACGAGAACACATCTGTTACACGGGCACTTCAATGTTTTCTAAACTTATTTGAACTCCAGCCTATTTTTGCGTTTAGTATGCATCATTCAAAGTGACAACATCAATTTCCAACACGTTCTCACATCATTTGGTGTTTTTCAGTCATTTACCGATTTGTTTAGAGAGCTAAATGACGGTGAAACTGAAAATCACTACAAAATGAACTCTGAAAATGTTGGAACTTGGCATGGTATCATCATTTCACCCGCATAGCATGTGCAAAAGAGTAGAGAGGGTCACGGAAAAAACTGGACGCACCTCGTGTACAAACTGGACAATCTCTTTCGGAGTATCAGGGTTTCGGACGGGAACTCATCTGTTACACGGGCACTTCAATGTTTTTTAAACTTATTTGAACTCCGGCCTATTTTTGCATTCAGTATGCACCATTCAAAGCGACGTCATCAATTTCCAACACGTTCTCACATCACTTGCTGTTTTTCAGTCATTTACCGATTTGTTTAGAGAGCTAAATGACGGTGAAATTGAAAATCACTACAAAATGAACTCTGAAAATGTTGGAACTTGGCATGGTATCATCATTTCACCCGCATTGCATGTGCAAAAGAGTAGAGAAGGTCACGGCGAAAACTGGACTCACCTCGTGTACAAACTGGACAATCTCTTTCGGAGTATGAGGGTTTCGGATGAGAACTCATCTGTTACATGGGCACTTCAATGTTTTTTAAACTTATTTGAACTCCAGCCTATTTTTGCGTTCAGTATGCATCATTCAAAGCGACGTCATCAATTTCCAACACGTTCTCACATCATTTGCTGTTTTTCAGTCATTTACCGATTTGTTTAGAGAGCTAAATGACGGTGAAATTGAAAATCACTACAAAATGAACTCTAAAAATGTTGGAACTTGGCATGGTATCATCATTTCACCCGCATAGCATGTGCAAAAGAGTAGAGAGGGTCACGGCGAAAACTGGACGCACCTCATGTACAAACTGGACAATCTCTTTCGGAGTATCAGGGTTTCAGACGAGAACTCATCTGTTACATGGGCACTTCAACGTTTTTTAAACTTATTTGAACTCCAGCCTATTTTTGCGTTCGGTATGCATCATTCAAAGCGACGTCATCAATTTCCAACACGTTCTCACATCATTTGCTGTTTTTCAGTCATTTACCGATTTGTTTATAGAGCTAAATGACGGTGAAATTGAAAATCACTACAAAATGAACTCTGAAAATGTTGGAACTTGGCATGGTATCATCATTTCACCCGCATTGCATGTGCAAAAGAGTAGAGAGGGTCACGGCGAAAACTGGACGCACCTCGTGTACAAACTGGAAAATCTCTTTCGGAGTATTAGGGTTTCGGACGGGAACTCATCTGTTACACGGGCACTTCAATGTTTTTTAAACTTATTTGAACTCCAGCCTATTTTTGCATTCAGTATGCATCATTCAAAGCGACGTCATCAATTTCCAACACGTTCTCACATCATTTGCTGTTTTTCAGTCATTTACCGATTTGTTTAGAGAGCTAAATGACGGTGAAATTGAAAATCACTACAAAATGAACTCTGAAAATGTTGGAACTTGGCATGGTATCATCATTTCACCCGCATTGCATGTGCAAAAGAGTAGAGAGGGTCACGGCGAAAACTGGACGCACCTCGTGTATAAACTGGACAATCTCTTTCGGAGTATCAGGGTTTCAGACGAGAACTCATCTGTTACACGGGCACTTCAACGTTTTTTAAACTTATTTGAACTCCAGCCTATTTTTGCGTTTGGTATGCATCATTCAAAGCGACGACATCAATTTCCAACACGTTCTCACATCATTTGCTGTTTTTCAGTCATTTACCGATTTGTTTAGAGAGCTAAATGACGGTGAAATTGAAAATCACTACAAAATGAACTCTGAAAATGTTGGAACTTGGCATGGTATCATCATTTCACCCGCATAGCATGTGCAAAAGAGTAGAGAGGGTCACGGCGAAAACTGGACGCACCTCGTGTACAAACTAGACAATCTCTTCCGGAGTATCAGGGTTTCGGACGAGAAATCATCTGTTACACGGGCACTTCAATGTTTTCTAAACTTATTTGAACTCCAGCCTATTTTTGCGTTTAGTATGCATCATTCAAAGCGACGTCATCAATTTCCAACACGTTCTGACATCATTTGCTGTTTTTCAGTCATTTACGGATTTGTTTAGAGAGCTAAATGACGGTGAAATTGAAAATCACTACAAAATGAACTCTGAAAATGTTGGAACTTGGCATGGTATCATCATTTCACCCGCATAGCATGTGCAAAAGAGTAGAGAGGGTCACGGCGAAAACAGGACGCACCTCGTGTATAAACTGGACAATCTCTTTCGGAGTATCAGGGTTTCAGACGAGAACTCATCTGTTACACGGGCACTTCAACGTTTTTTAAACTTATTTGAACTCCAGCCTATTTTTGCGTTCGGTATGCATCATTCAAAGCGACGTCATCAATTTCCAACACGTTCTCACATCATTTGCTGTTTTTCAGTCATTTACCGATTTGTTTAGAGAGCTAAATGACGGTGAAATTGAAAATCACTACAAAATGAACTCTGAAAATGTTGGAACTTGGCATGGTATCATCATTTCACCCGCATAGCATGTGCAAAAGAGTAGAGAGGGTCACGGCGAAAACTGGACGCACCTCGTGTACAAACTAGACAATCTCTTTCGGAGTATGAGGGTTTCGGACGACAACTCATCTGTTACACGGGCACTTCAATGTTTTCTAAACTTATTTGAACTCCAGCCTATTTTTGCGTTTAGTATGCATCATTCAAAGCGACGTCATCAATTTCCAACACGTTATGACATCATTTGCTGTTTTTCAGTGATTTACCGATTTGTTTAGAGAGCTAAATGACGGTGAAATTGAAAATCACTACAAAATGAACTCTGAAAATGTTGGAACTTGGCATGGTATCATCATTTCACCCGCATAGCATGTGCAAAAGAGTAGAGAGGGTCACGGGGAAAACTGGACGCACCTCGTGTATAAACTGGACAATCTCTTTCGGAGTATCAGGGTTTCAGACGAGAACTCATCTGTTACACGGGCACTTCAATGTTTTCTAAACTTATTTGAACTCCAGCCTATTTTTGCGTTTAGTATGCATCATTCAAAGTGACAACATCAATTTCCAACACGTTCTCACATCATTTGGTGTTTTTCAGTCATTTACCGATTTGTTTAGAGAGCTAAATGACGGTGAAACTGAAAATCACTACAAAATGAACTCTGAAAATGTTGGAACTTGGCATGGTATCATCATTTCACCCGCATAGCATGTGCAAAAGAGTAGAGAGGGTCACGGAAAAAACTGGACGCACCTCGTGTACAAACTGGACAATCTCTTTCGGAGTATCAGGGTTTCGGACGGGAACTCATCTGTTACACGGGCACTTCAATGTTTTTTAAACTTATTTGAACTCCGGCCTATTTTTGCATTCAGTATGCACCATTCAAAGCGACGTCATCAATTTCCAACACGTTCTCACATCACTTGCTGTTTTTCAGTCATTTACCGATTTGTTTAGAGAGCTAAATGACGGTGAAATTGAAAATCACTACAAAATGAACTCTGAAAATGTTGGAACTTGGCATGGTATCATCATTTCACCCGCATAGCATGTGCAAATGAGTAGAGAGGGTCACGGCGAAAACTGGACGCACCTCGTGTACAAACTAGACAATCTCTTTCGGAGTATCAGGGTTTCGGACGAGAAATCATCTGTTACACGGGCACTTCAATGTTTTCTAAACTTATTTGAACTCCAGCCTATTTTTGCGTTTAGTATGCATCATTCAAAGCGACGTCATCAATTTCCAACACGTTCTGACATCATTTGCTGTTTTTCAGTCATTTACCGATTTGTTTAGAGAGCTAAATGACGGTGAAATTGAAAATCACTACAAAATGAACTCTGGAAATGTTGGAACTTGGCATGGTATCATCATTTCACCCGCATAGCATGTGCAAAAGAGTAGAGAGGGTCACGGCGAAAACTGGACGCACCTCGTGTATAAACTGGACAATCTCTTTCGGAGTATCAGGGTTTGAGACGAGAACTCATCTGTTACACGGGCACTTCAACGTTTTTTAAACTTATTTGAACTCCAGCCTATTTTTGCGTTCAGTATGCATCATTCAAAGCGACGTCATCAATTTCCAACACGTTCTCACATCATTTGCTCTTTTTCAGTCATTTACCGATTTGTTTAGAGAGCTAAATGACGGTGAAATTGAAAATCACTACAAAATGAACTCTGAAAATGTTGGAACTTGGCATGGTATCATCATTTCACCCGCATAGCATGTGCAAAAGAGTAGAGAGGGTCACGGCGAAAACTGGACGCACCTCGTGTACAAACTAGACAATCTCTTTCGGAGTATCAGGGTTTCGGACGAGAAATCATCTGTTACACGGGCACTTCAATGTTTTCTAAACTTATTTGAACTCCAGCCTATTTTTGCGTTTAGTATGCATCATTCAAAGCGACGTCATCAATTTCCAACACGTTCTGACATCATTTGCTGTTTTTCAGTCATTTACCGATTTGTTTAGAGAGCTAAATGACGGTGAAATTGAAAATCACTACAAAATGAACTCTGAAAATGTTGGAACTTGGCATGGTATCATCATTTCACCCGCATAGCATGTGCAAAAGAGTAGAGAGGGTCACGGCGAAAACTGGACGCACCTCGTGTATAAACTGGACAATCTCTTTCGGAGTATCAGGGTTTCAGACGAGAACTCATCTGTTACACGGGCACTTCAACGTTTTTTAAACTTATTTGAACTCCAGCCTATTTTTGCGTTCGGTATGCATCATTCAAAGCGACGTCATCAATTTCCAACACGTTCTGACATCATTTGCTGTTTTTCAGTCATTTACCGATTTGTTTAGAGAGCTAAATGACGGTGAAATTGAAAATCACTACAAAATGAACTCTGAAAATGTTGGAACTTGGCATGGTATCATCATTTCACTCGCATAGCATGTGCAAAAGAGTAGAGAGGGTCACGGCGAAAACTGGACGCACCTCGTGTACAAACTAGACAATCTCTTTCGGAGTATCAGGGTTTCGGACGAGAACTCATCTGTTACACGGGCACTTCAATGTTTTCTAAACTTATTTGAACTCCAGCCTATTTTTGCGTTTAGTATGCATCATTCAAAGCGACGTCATCAATTTCCAACACGTTATGACATCATTTGCTGTTTTTCAGTGATTTACCGATTTGTTTAGAGAGCTAAATGACGGTGAAATTGAAAATCACTACAAAATGAACTCTGAAAATGTTGGAACTTGGCATGGTATCATCATTTCACCCGCATAGCATGTGCAAAAGAGTAGAGAGGGTCACGAGGAAAACTGGACGCACCTCGTGTATAAACTGGACAATCTCTTTCGGAGTATCAGGGTTTCAGACGAGAACTCATCTGTTACACGGGCACTTCAACGTTTTTTAAACTTATTTGAACTCCAGCCTATTTTTGCGTTCGGTATGCATCATTCAAAGCGACGTCATCAATTTCCAACACGTTCTCACATCATTTGCTGTTTTTCAGTCATTTACCGATTTGTTTAGTGAGCTAAATGACAGTGAAATTGAAAATCACTACAAAATGAACTCTGAAAATGTTGGAACTTGGCATGGTATCATCATTTCACCCGCATAGCATGTGCAAAAGAGTAGAGAGGGTCACGGCGAAAACTGGACGCACCTCGTGTACAAACTGGACAATCTCTTTCGGAGTATCAGGGTTTCGGACGAGAACTCATCTGTTACACGGGCACTTCAATGTTTTCTAAGCTTATTTGAACTCCAGCCTATTTTTGCGTTTAGTATCCATCATTCAAAGCGACGTCATCAATTTCCAACACGTTCTCACATCATTTGCTGTTTTTCAGTCATTTACCGATTTGTTTAGAGAGCTAAATGACGGTGAAATTGAAAATCACTACAAAATGAACTCTAAAAATGTTGGAACTTGGCATGGTATCATCATTTCACCCGCATAGCATGTGCAAATGAGTAGAGAGGGTCACGGCGAAAACTGGACGCACCTCGTGTACAAACTAGACAATCTCTTTCGGAGTATCAGGGTTTCGGACGAGAACTTATTTGTTACACGGGCACTTCAATGTTTGCTAAACTTATTTGAACTCCAGCCTATTTTTGCGTTTAGTATGCATCATTCAAAGCGACGTCATCAATTTCCAACACGTTCTGACATCATTTGCTGTTTTTCAGTCATTTACCGATTTGTTTAGAGAGCTAAATGACGGTGAAATTGAAAATCACTACAAAATGAACTCTGAAAATGTTGGAACTTGGCATGGTATCATCATTTCACCCGCATAGCATGTGCAAAAGAGTAGAGAGGGTCACGGAGAAAACTGGACGCACCTCGTGTATAAACTGGACAATCTCTTTCGGAGTATCAGGGTTTCAGACGAGAACTCATCTGTTACACCGGCACTTCAATGTTTTTTAAACTTATTTGAACTCCAGCCTATTTTTGCGTTCGGTATGCATCATTCAAAGCGACGTCATCAATTTCCAACACGTTCTCACATCATTTGCTATTTTTCAGTCATTTACCGATTTGTTTACTGAGCTAAATGACGGTGAAATTGAAAATCACTACAAAATGAACTCTGAAAATGTTGGAACTTGGCATGGTATCATCATTTCACCCGCATAGCATGTGCAAAAGAGTAGAGAGGGTCACGGCGAGAACTGGACGCACCTCATGTACAAACTGGACAATCTCTTTCGGAGTATCAGGGTTTCGGACGAGAACTCATCTGTTACACGGGCACTTCAATGTTTTCTAAGCTTATTTGAACTCCAGCCTATTTTTGCGTTTAGTATGCATCATTCAAAGCGACGTCATCAATTTCCAACACGTTCTCACATCATTTGCTGTTTTTCAGTCATTTACCGATTTGTTTAGAGAGCTAAATGACGGTGAAATTGAAAATCACTACAAAATGAACTCTAAAAATGTTAGAACTTGGCATGGTATCATCATTTCACCCGCATAGCATGTGCAAAAGAGTAGAGAGGGTCACGGCGAAAACTGGACGCACCTCATGTACAAACTGGACAATCTCTTTCGGAGTATCAGGGTTTCAGACGAGAACTCATCTGTTACATGGGCACTTCAACGTTTTTTAAACTTATTTGAACTCCAGCCTATTTTTGCGTTCGGTATGCATCATTCAAAGCGAGGTCATCAATTTCCAACACGTTCTCACATCATTTGCTGTTTTTCAGTCATTTACCGATTTGTTTATAGAGCTAAATGACGGTGAAATTGAAAATCACTACAAAATGAACTCTGAAAATGTTGGAACTTGGCATGGTATCATCATTTCACCCGCATTGCATGTGCAAAAGAGTAGAGAGGGTCACGGCGAAAACTGGACGCACCTCGTGTACAAACTGGAAAATCTCTTTCGGAGTATTAGGGTTTCGGACGGGAACTCATCTGTTACACGGGCACTTCAATGTTTTTTAAACTTATTTGAACTCCAGCCTATTTTTGCATTCAGTATGCATCATTCAAAGCGACGTCATCAATTTCCAACACGTTCTCACATCATTTGCTGTTTTTCAGTCATTTACCGATTTGTTTAGAGAGCTAAATGACGGTGAAATTGAAAATCACTACAAAATGAACTCTAAAAATGTTGGAACTTGGCATGGTATCATCATTTCACCCGCATAGCATGTGCAAATGAGTAGAGAGGGTCACGGCGAAAACTGGACGCACCTCGTGTACAAACTAGACAATCTCTTTCGGAGTATCAGGGTTTCGGACGAGAACTTATTTGTTACACGGGCACTTCAATGTTTGCTAAACTTATTTGAACTCCAGCCTATTTTTGCGTTTAGTATGCATCATTCAAAGCGACGTCATCAATTTCCAACACGTTCTGACATCATTTGCTGTTTTTCAGTCATTTACCGATTTGTTTAGAGAGCTAAATGACGATGAAATTGAAAATCACTACAAAATGAACTCTGAAAATGTTGGAACTTGGCATGGTATCATCATTTCACCCGCATAGCATGTGCAAAAGAGTAGAGAGGGTCACGGAGAAAACTGGACGCACCTCGTGTATAAACTGGACAATCTCTTTCGGAGTATCAGGGTTTCGGACGAGAACTCATCTGTTACACCGGCACTTCAATGTTTTTTAAACTTATTTGAACTCCAGCCTATTTTTGCGTTCGGTATGCATCATTCAAAGCGACGTCATCAATTTCCAACACGTTCTCACATCATTTGCTATTTTTCAGTCATTTACCGATTTGTTTACTGAGCTAAATGACGGTGAAATTGAAAATCACTACAAAATGAACTCTGAAAATGTTGGAACTTGGCATGGTATCATCATTTCACCCGCATAGCATGTGCAAAAGAGTAGAGAGGGTCACGGCGAGAACTGGACGCACCTCATGTACAAACTGGACAATCTCTTTCGGAGTATCAGGGTTTCGGACGAGAACTCATCTGTTACACGGGCACTTCAATGTTTTCTAAGCTTATTTGAACTCCAGCCTATTTTTGCGTTTAGTATGCATCATTCAAAGCGACGTCATCAATTTCCAACACGTTCTCACATCATTTGCTGTTTTTCAGTCATTTACCGATTTGTTTAGAGAGCTAAATGACGGTGAAATTGAAAATCACTACAAAATGAACTCTAAAAATGTTGGAACTTGGCATGGTATCATCATTTCACCCGCATAGCATGTGCAAAAGAGTAGAGAGGGTCACGGCGAAAACTGGACGCACCTCATGTACAAACTGGACAATCTCTTTCGGAGTATCAGGGTTTCAGACGAGAACTCATCTGTTACATGGGCACTTCAACGTTTTTTAAACTTATTTGAACTCCAGCCTATTTTTGCGTTCGGTATGCATCATTCAAAGCGACGTCATCAATTTCCAACACGTTCTCACATCATTTGCTGTTTTTCAGTCATTTACCGATTTGTTTATAGAGCTAAATGACGGTGAAATTGAAAATCACTACAAAATGAACTCTGAAAATGTTGGAACTTGGCATGGTATCATCATTTCACCCGCATTGCATGTGCAAAAGAGTAGAGAGGGTCACGGCGAAAACTGGACGCACCTCGTGTACAAACTGGAAAATCTCTTTCGGAGTATTAGGGTTTCGGACGGGAACTCATCTGTTACACGGGCACTTCAATGATTTTTAAACTTATTTGAACTCCAGCCTATTTTTGCATTCAGTATGCATCATTCAAAGCGACGTCATCAATTTCCAACACGTTCTCACATCATTTGCTGTTTTTCAGTCATTTACCGATTTGTTTAGAGAGCTAAATGACGGTGAAATTGAAAATCACTACAAAATGAACTCTGAAAATGTTGGAACTTGGCATGGTATCATCATTTCACCCGCATTGCATGTGCAAAAGAGTAGAGAAGGTCACGGCGAAAACTGGACTCACCTCGTGTACAAACTGGACAATCTCTTTCGGAGTATCAGGGTTTCCGATGATAACTCATCTGTTACATGGGCACTTCAATGTTTTTTAAACTTATTTGAACTCCAGCCTAATTTTGCTTTCAGTATGCATCATTCAAAGCGACGTCATCAATTTCCAACACGTTCTCACATCATTTGTTGTTTTCAGTCATTTACCGATTTGTTTAGAGAGCTAAATGACGGTGAAATTGAAAATCACTACAAAATGAACTCTGAAAATGTTGGAACTTGGCATGGTATCATCATTTCACCCGCATTGCATGTACAAAAGAGTAGAGAAGGTCACGGCGAAAACTGGACTCACCTCGTGTACAAACTGGACAATCTCTTTCGGAGTATCAGGGTTTCGGATGAGAACTCATCTGTTACACGGGCACTTCAATGTTTTTTAAACTTATTTGAACTCCAGCCTATTTTTGCGTTCAGTATGCATCATTCAAAGCGACATCATCAATTTCCAACACGTTCTCACATCATTTGCTGTTTTTAGTCATTTACCGATTTGTTTAGAGAGCTAAATGACGGTGAAATTGAAAATCACTACAAAATGAACTCTAAAAATGTTGGAACTTGGCATGGTATCATCATTTCACCCGCATAGCATGTGCAAATGAGTAGAGAGGGTCACGGCGAAAACTGGACGCACCTCGTGTACAAACTAGACAATCTCTTTCGGAGTATCAGGGTTTCGGACGAGAACTCATCTGTTACACGGGCACTTCAATGTTTTCTAAACTTATTTGAACTCCAGCCTATTTTTGCGTTTAGTATTCATCATTCAAAGCGACGTCATCAATTTCCAACACGTTCTGACATCATTTGCTGTTTTTCAGTCATTTACCGATTTGTTTAGAGAGCTAAATGACGGTGAAATTGAAAATCACTACAAAATGAACTCTGAAAATGGTGGAACTTGGCATGGTATCATCATTTCACCCGCATAGCATGTGCAAAAGAGTAGAGAGGGTCACGGCGAAAACTGGACGCACCTCGTGTATAAACTGGACAATCTCTTTCGGAGTATCAGGGTTTCAGACGAGAACTCATCTGTTACACGGGCACTTCAACGTTTTTTAAACTTATTTGAACTCCAGCCTATTTTTGCGTTCGGTATGCATCATTCAAAGCGACGTCATCAATTTCCAACACGTTCTCACATCATTTGCTGTTTTTCAGTCATTTACCGATTTGTTTAGAGAGCTAAATGACGGTGAAATTGAAAATCACTACAAAATGAACTCTGAAAATGTTGGAACTTGGCATGGTATCATCATTTCACCCGCATAGCATGTGCAAAAGAGTAGAGAGGGTCACGGCGTAAACTGGACGCACCTCGTGTACAAACTAGACAATCTCTTTCGGAGTATCAGGGTTTCGGACGAGAACTCATCTGTTACACGGGCACTTCAATGTTTTCTAAACTTATTTGAACTCCAGCCTATTTTTGCGTTTAGTATGCATCATTCAAAGCGACGTCATCAATTTCCAACACGTTCTGACATCATTTGCTGTTTTTCAGTCATTTACCGATTTGTTTAGTGAGCTAAATGACGGTGAAATTGAAAATCACTACAAAATGAACTCTGAAAATGTTGGAACTTGGCATGGTATCATCATTTCACCCGCATAGCATGTGCAAAAGAGTAGAGAGGGTCACGGCGAAAACTGGACGCACCTCGTGTATAAACTGGACAATCTCTTTCGGAGTATCAAGGTTTGAGACGAGAACTCATCTGTTACACGGGCACTTCAACGTTTTTTAAACTTATTTGAACTCCAGCCTATTTTTGCGTTTGGTATGCATCATTCAAAGCGACATCATCAATTTCCAACACGTTCTCACATCATTTGTTGTTTTTCAGTCATTTACCGATTTGTTTAGAGAGCTAAATGACGGTGAAATTGAAAATCACTACAAAATGAACTCTGAAAATGTTGGAACTTGGCATGGTATCATCATTTCACCCGCATAGCATGTGCAAAAGAGTAGAGAGGGTCACGGCGAAAACTGGACGCACCTCGTGTACAAACTGGACAATCTCTTTCGGAGTATCAGAGTTTCGGACGAGAACTTATCTGTTACACGGGCACTTCAATGTTTTCTAAGCTTATTTGAACTCCAGCCTATTTTTGCGTTTAGTATGCATCATTCAAAGCGACGTCATCAATTTCCAACACGTTCTCACATCATTTGCTGTTTTTCAGTCATTTACCGATTTGTTTAGAGAGCTAAATGACGGTGAAATTGAAAATCACTACAAAATGAACTCTAAAAATGTTGGAACTTGGCATGGTATCATCATTTCACCCGCATAGCATGTGCAAATGAGTAGAGAGGGTCACGGCGAAAACTGGACGCACCTCGTGTACAAACTAGACAATCTCTTTCGGAGTATCAGGGTTTCGGACGAGAACTCATTTGTTACACGGGCACTTCAATGTTTGCTAAACTTATTTGAACTCCAGCCTATTTTTGCGTTTAGTATGCATCATTCAAAGCGACGTCATCAATTTCCAACACGTTCTGACATCATTTGCTGTTTTTCAGTCATTTACCGATTTGTTTAGAGAGCTAAATGACGGTGAAATTGAAAATCACTACAAAATGAACTCTGAAAATGTTGGAACTTGGCATGGTATCATCATTTCACCCGCATAGCATGTGCAAAAGAGTAGAGAGGGTCACGGCGAAAACTGGACGCACCTCGTGTACAAACTGGACAATCTCTTTCGGAGTATCAGGGTTTCGGACAAGAACTCATCTGTTACACGGGCACTTCAATGTTTTCTAAGCTTATTTGAACTCCAGCCTATTTTTGCGTTTAGTATGCATCATTCAAAGCGACGTCATCAATTTCCAACACGTTCTCACATCATTTGCTGTTTTTCAGTCATTTACCGATTTGTTTAGAGAGCTAAATGACGGTGAAATTGAAAATCACTACAAAATGAACTCTAAAAATGTTGGAACTTGGCATGGTATCATCATTTCACCCGCATAGCATGTGCAAATGAGTAGAGAGGGTCACGGCGAAAACTGGACGCACCTCGTGTACAAACTAGACAATCTCTTTCGGAGTATCAGGGTTTCGGACGAGAACTCATCTGTTACACGGGCACTTCAATGTTTTCTAAACTTATTTGAACTCCAGCCTATTTTTGCGTTTAGTATTCATCATTCAAAGCGACGTCATCAATTTCCAACACGTTCTGACATCATTTGCTGTTTTTCAGTCATTTACCGATTTGTTTAGAGAGCTAAATGACGGTGAAATTGAAAATCACTACAAAATGAACTCTGAAAATGGTGGAACTTGGCATGGTATCATCATTTCACCCGCATAGCATGTGCAAAAGAGTAGAGAGGGTCACGGCGAAAACTGGACGCACCTCGTGTATAAACTGGACAATCTCTTTCGGAGTATCAGGGTTTCAGACGAGAACTCATCTGTTACACGGGCACTTCAACGTTTTTTAAACTTATTTGAACTCCAGCCTATTTTTGCGTTCGGTATGCATCATTCAAAGCGACGTCATCAATTTCCAACACGTTCTCACATCATTTGCTGTTTTTCAGTCATTTACCGATTTGTTTAGAGAGCTAAATGACGGTGAAATTGAAAATCACTACAAAATGAACTCTGAAAATGTTGGAACTTGGCATGGTATCATCATTTCACCCGCATAGCATGTGCAAAAGAGTAGAGAGGGTCACGGCGTAAACTGGACGCACCTCGTGTACAAACTAGACAATCTCTTTCGGAGTATCAGGGTTTCGGACGAGAACTCATCTGTTACACGGGCACTTCAATGTTTTCTAAACTTATTTGAACTCCAGCCTATTTTTGCGTTTAGTATGCATCATTCAAAGCGACGTCATCAATTTCCAACACGTTCTGACATCATTTGCTGTTTTTCAGTCATTTACCGATTTGTTTAGTGAGCTAAATGACGGTGAAATTGAAAATCACTACAAAATGAACTCTGAAAATGTTGGAACTTGGCATGGTATCATCATTTCACCCGCATAGCATGTGCAAAAGAGTAGAGAGGGTCACGGCGAAAACTGGACGCACCTCGTGTATAAACTGGACAATCTCTTTCGGAGTATCAAGGTTTGAGACGAGAACTCATCTGTTACACGGGCACTTCAACGTTTTTTAAACTTATTTGAACTCCAGCCTATTTTTGCGTTTGGTATGCATCATTCAAAGCGACATCATCAATTTCCAACACGTTCTCACATCATTTGTTGTTTTTCAGTCATTTACCGATTTGTTTAGAGAGCTAAATGACGGTGAAATTGAAAATCACTACAAAATGAACTCTGAAAATGTTGGAACTTGGCATGGTATCATCATTTCACCCGCATAGCATGTGCAAAAGAGTAGAGAGGGTCACGGCGAAAACTGGACGCACCTCGTGTACAAACTGGACAATCTCTTTCGGAGTATCAGAGTTTCGGACGAGAACTTATCTGTTACACGGGCACTTCAATGTTTTCTAAGCTTATTTGAACTCCAGCCTATTTTTGCGTTTAGTATGCATCATTCAAAGCGACGTCATCAATTTCCAACACGTTCTCACATCATTTGCTGTTTTTCAGTCATTTACCGATTTGTTTAGAGAGCTAAATGACGGTGAAATTGAAAATCACTACAAAATGAACTCTAAAAATGTTGGAACTTGGCATGGTATCATCATTTCACCCGCATAGCATGTGCAAATGAGTAGAGAGGGTCACGGCGAAAACTGGACGCACCTCGTGTACAAACTAGACAATCTCTTTCGGAGTATCAGGGTTTCGGACGAGAACTCATTTGTTACACGGGCACTTCAATGTTTGCTAAACTTATTTGAACTCCAGCCTATTTTTGCGTTTAGTATGCATCATTCAAAGCGACGTCATCAATTTCCAACACGTTCTGACATCATTTGCTGTTTTTCAGTCATTTACCGATTTGTTTAGAGAGCTAAATGACGGTGAAATTGAAAATCACTACAAAATGAACTCTGAAAATGTTGGAACTTGGCATGGTATCATCATTTCACCCGCATAGCATGTGCAAAAGAGTAGAGAGGGTCACGGCGAAAACTGGACGCACCTCGTGTACAAACTGGACAATCTCTTTCGGAGTATCAGGGTTTCGGACAAGAACTCATCTGTTACACGGGCACTTCAATGTTTTCTAAGCTTATTTGAACTCCAGCCTATTTTTGCGTTTAGTATGCATCATTCAAAGCGACGTCATCAATTTCCAACACGTTCTCACATCATTTGCTGTTTTTCAGTCATTTACCGATTTGTTTAGAGAGCTAAATGACGGTGAAATTGAAAATCACTACAAAATGAACTCTGAAAATGTTGGAACTTGGCATGGTATCATCATTTCACCCGCATAGCATGTGCAAAAGAGTAGAGAGGGTCACGGCGAAAACTGGACGCACCTCGTGTACAAACTAGACAATCTCTTTCGGAGTATCAGGGTTTCGGACGACAACTCATCTGTTACACGGGCACTTCAATGTTTTCTAAACTTATTTGAACTCCAGCCTATTTTTGCGTTTAGTATGCATCATTCAAAGCGACGTCATCAATTTCCAACACGTTCTGACATCATTTGCTGTTTTTCAGTCATTTACCGATTTGTTTAGAGAGCTAAATGACGGTGAAATTGAAAATCACTACAAAATGAACTCTGAAAATGTTGGAACTTGGCATGGTATCATCATTTCACCCGCATAGCATGTGCAAAAGAGTAGAGAGGGTCACGGGGAAAACTGGACGCACCTCGTGTATAAACTGGACAATCTCTTTCGGAGTATCAGGGTTTCAGACGAGAACTCATCTGTTACACGGGCACTTCAACGTTTTTTAAACTTATTTGAACTCCAGCCTATTTTTGCGTTCGGTATGCATCATTCAAAGCGACGTCATCAATTTCCAACACGTTCTCACATCATTTGCTGTTTTTCAGTCATTTACCGATTTGTTTAGTGAGCTAAATGACGGTGAAATTGAAAATCACTACAAAATGAACTCTGAAAATGTTGGAACTTGGCATGGTATCATCATTTCACCCGCATAGCATGTGCAAAAGAGTAGAGAGGGTCACGGCGAAAACTGGACGCACCTCGTGTACAAACTGGACAATCTCTTTCGGAGTATCAGGGTTTCGGACGAGAACTCATCTGTTACACGGGCACTTCAATGTTTTCTAAGCTTATTTGAACTCCAGCCTATTTTTGCGTTTAGTATGCATCATTCAAAGCGACGTCATCAATTTCCAACACGTTCTCACATCATTTGCTGTTTTTCAGTCATTTACCGATTTGTTTAGAGAGCTAAATGACGGTGAAATTGAAAATCACTACAAAATGAACTCTAAAGATGTTGGAACTTGGCATGGTATCATCATTTCACCCGCATAGCATGTGCAAAAGAGTAGAGAGGGTCACGGCGAAAACTGGACGCACCTCATGTACAAACTGGACAATCTCTTTCGGAGTATCAGGGTTTCAGACGAGAACTCATCTGTTACACGGGCACTTCAACGTTTTTTAAACTTATTTGAACTCCAGCCTATTTTTGCGTTCCGTATGCATCATTCAAAGCGACGTCATCAATTTCCAACACGTTCTCACATCATTTGCTATTTTTCAGTCATTTACCGATTTGTTTATAGAGCTAAATGACGGTGAAATTGAAAATCACTACAAAATGAACTCTGAAAATGTTGGAACTTGGCATGGTATCATCATTTCACCCGCATTGCATGTGCAAAAGAGTAGAGAGGGTCACGGCGAAAACTGGACGCACCTCGTGTACAAACTGGACAATCTCTTTCGGAGTATCAGGGTTCGGATGAGAACTCATCTGTTACATGGGCACTTCAATGTTTTTTAAACTTATTTGAACTCCAGCCTATTTTTGCGTTCAGTATGCATCATTCAAAGCGATGTCATCAATTTCCAACACGTTCTCACATCATTTGCTGTTTTCAGTCATTTACCGATTTGTTTAGAGAGCTAAATGACGGTGAAATTGAAAATCACTACAAAATGAACTCTGAAAATGTTGGAACTTGGCATGGTATCATCATTTCACCCGCATTGCATGTGCAAAAGAGTAGAGAAGGTCACGGCGAAAACTGGACTCACCTCGTGTACAAACTGGACAATCTCTTTCGGAGTATCAGGGTTTCGGATGAGAACTAATCTGTTACACGAGCACTTCAATGTTTTTTAAACTTATTTGAACTCCAGCCTATTTTTGCATTCAGTATGCATCATTCAAAGCGACGTCATCAATTTCCAACACGTTCTCACATCATTTGCTGTTTTCAGTCATTTACCGATTTGTTTAGAGAGCTAAATGACGGTGAAATTGAAAATCACTGCAAAATGAACTCTAAAAATGTTGGAACTTGGCATGGTATCATCATTTCACCCGCATAGCATGTGCAAATGAGTAGAGAGGGTCACGGCGAAAACTAGACGCACCTCGTGTACAAACTAGACAATCTCTTTCGGAGTATCAGGGTTTCGGACGAGAACTCATCTGTTACACGGGCACTTCAATGTTTTCTAAACTTATTTGAACTCCAGCCTATTTTTGCGTTTACTATGCATCATTCAAAGCGACGTCATCAATTTCCAACACGTTCTGACATCATTTGCTGTTTTTCAGTCATTTACCGATTTGTTTAGAGAGCTAAATGACGGTGAAATTGAGAATCACTACAAAATGAACTCTGAAAATGTTGGAACTTGGCATGGTATCATCATTTCACCCGCATAGCATGTGCAAAAGAGTAGAGAGGGTCACGGCGAAAACTGGACGCACCTCGTGTATAAACTGGACAATCTCTTTCGGGGTATCAGGGTTTCGGACGAGAACTCATCTGTTACACGGGCACTTCAACGTTTTTTAAACTTATTTGAACTATAGCCTATTTTTGCGTTCGGTATGCATCATTCAAAGCGACGTCATCAATTTCCAACACGTTCTGACATCATTTGCTGTTTTTCAGTCATTTACCGATTTGTTTAGACAGCTAAATGACGGTGAAATTGAAAATCACTACAAAATGAACTCTGAAAATGTTGGAACTTGGCATGGTATCATCATTTCACCCGCATAGCATGTGCAAAAGAGTAGAGAGGGTCACGGCGAAAACTGGACGCACCTCGTGTACAAACTAGACAATCTCTTTCGGAGTATCAGGGTTTCGGACGAGAACTCATCTGTTACACGGGCACTTCAATGTTTTCTAAACTTATTTGAACTCCAGCCTATTTTTGCGTTTAGTATGCATCATTCAAAGTGACAACATCAATTTCCAACGCGTTCTCACATCATTTGCTGTTTTTCAGTCATTTACCGATTTGTTTAGAGAGCTAAATGACGGTGAAACTGAAAATCACTACAAAATGAACTCTGAAAATGTTGGAACTTGGCATGGTATCATCATTTCACCCGCATAGCATGTGCAAAAGAGTAGAGAGGGTCACGGAAAAAACTGGACGCACCTCGTGTACAAACTGGACAATCTCTTTCGGAGTATCAGGGTTTCGGATGGGAACTCATCTGTTACACGGGCACTTCAATGTTTTTTAAACTTATTTGAACTCCAGCCTATTTTTTCATTCAGTATGCATCATTCAAAGCGACGTCATCAATTTCCAACACGTTCTCACATCATTTGCTGTTTTTCAGTCATTTACCGATTTGTTTAGAGAGCTAAATGACGGTGAAATTGAAAATCACTACAAAATGAACTCTGAAAATGTTGGAACTTGGCATGGTATCATCATTTCACCCGCATTGCATGTGCAAAAGAGTAGAGAAGGTCACGGCGAAAACTGGACTCACCTCGTGTACAAACTGGACAATCTCTTTCGGAGTATCAGGGTTTCGGATGAGAACTCATCTGTTACACGGGCACTTCAATGTTTTTTAAACTTATTTGAACTCCATCCTATTTTTGCGTTCAGTATGCATCATTCAAAGCGACGTCGTCAATTTCCAACACGTTCTCACATCATTTGCTGTTTTCAGTCATTTACCGATTTGTTTAGAGAGCTAAATGACGGTGAAATTGAAAATCACTACAAAATGAACTCTAAAAATGTTGGAACTTGGCATGGTATCATCATTTCACCCGCATAGCATGTGCAAATGAGTAGAGAGGGTCACGGCGAAAACTGGACGCACCTCGTGTACAAACTAGACAATCTCTTTCGGAGTATCAGGGTTTCGGACGAGAACTCATCTGTTACACGGGCACTTCAATGTTTTCTAAACTTATTTGAACTCCAGCTTATTTTTGCGTTTAGTATGCATCATTCAAAGCAACGTCATCAATTTCCAACACGTTCTGACATCATTTGCTGTTTTTCAGTCATTTACCGATTTGTTTAGAGAGCTAAATGACGGTGAAATTGAAAATCACTACAAAATGAACTCTGAAAATGTTGGAACTTGGCATGGTATCATCATTTCACCCGCATAGCATGTGCAAAAGAGTAGAGACGGTCACGGCGAAAACTGGACGCACCTCGTGTATAAACTGGACAATCTCTTTCGGAGTATCAGGGTTTCAGACGAGAACTCATCTGTTACACGGGCACTTCAACGTTTTTTAAACTTATTTGAACTCCAGCCTATTTTTGCGTTCGGTATGCATCATTCAAAGCGACGTTATCAATTTCCAACACGTTCTCACATCATTTGCTGTTTTTCAGTCATTTACCGATTTGTTTACAGAGCTAAATGACGGTGAAATTGAAAATCACTACAAAATGAACTCTGAAAATGTTGGAACTTGGCATGGTATCATCATTTCACCCGCATAGCATGTGCAAAAGAGTAGAGAGGGTCACGGCGAAAACTGGACGCACCTCGTGTACAAACTAGACAATCTCTTTCGGAGTATCAGGGTTTCGGACGAGAACTCATCTGTTACACGGGCACTTCAATTTTTTCTAAACTTATTTGAACTCCAGCCTATTTTTGCGTTTAGTATGCATCATTCAAAGCGACGTCATCAATTTCCAACACGTTCTGACATCATTTGCTGTTTTTCAGTCATTTACCGATTTGTTTAGAGAGCTAAATGACGGTGAAATTGAAAATCACTACAAAATGAACTCTGAAAATGTTGGAACTTGGCATGGTATCATCATTTCACCCGCATAGCATGTGCAAAAGAGTAGAGAGGGTCACGGCGAAAACTGGACGCACCTCGTGTATAAACTGGAAAATCTCTTTCGGAGTATCAGGGTTTGAGACGAGAACTCATCTGTTACACGGGCACTTCAACGTTTTTTAAACTTATTTGAACTCCAGCCTATTTTTGCGTTCGGTATGCATCATTCAAAGCGACATCATCAATTTCCAACACGTTCTCACATCATTTGCTGTTTTTCAGTCATTTACCGATTTGTTTAGAGAGCTAAATGACGGTGAAATTGAAAATCACTACAAAATGAACTTTGAAAATGTTGGAACTTGGCATGGTATCATCATTTCACCCGCATAGCATGTGCAAAAGAGTAGAGAGGGTCACGGCGAAAACTGGACGCACCTCGTGTACAAACTGGACAACATCTTTCGGAGTATCAGAGTTTCGGACGAGAACTTATCTGTTACACGGGCACTTCAATGTTTTCTAAGCTTATTTGAACTCCAGCCTATTTTTGCATTCAGTATGCATCATTCAAAGCGACGTCATCAATTTCCAACACGTTCTGACATCATTTGCTGTTTTTCAATCATTTACCGATTTGTTTAGAGAGCTAAATGACGGTGAAATTGAAAATCACTACAAAATGAACTCTAAAAACGTTGGAACTTGGCATGGTATCATCATTTCACCCGCATAGCATGTGCAAATGAGTAGAGTGGGTCACGGCGAAAACCGGATGCACCTCGTGTACAAACTAGACAATCTCTTTCGGAGTATCAGGGTTTCGGACGAGAACTCATTTGTTACACGGGCACTTCAATGTTTGCTAAACTTATTTGAACTCCAGCCTATTTTTGCGTTTAGTATGCATCATTCAAAGCGACGTCATCAATTTCCAACACGTTCTGACATCATTTGCTATTTTTCAGTCATTTACCGATTTGTTTAGAGAGCTAAATGACGGTGAAATTGAAAATCACTACAAAATGAACTCTGAAAATGTTGGAACTTGGCATGGTATCATCATTTCACCCGCATAGCATGTGCAAAAGAGTAGAGACGGTCACGGCGAAAACTGGACGCACCTCGTGTATAAACTGGACAATCTCTTTCGGAGTATCAGGGTTTCAGACGAGAACTCATCTGTTACACGGGCACTTCAACGTTTTTTAAACTTATTTGAACTCCAGCCTATTTTTGCGTTCGGTATGCATCATTCAAAGCGACGTTATCAATTTCCAACACGTTCTCACATCATTTGCTGTTTTTCAGTCATTTACCGATTTGTTTAGAGAGCTAAATGACGGTGAAATTGAAAATCACTACAAAATGAACTCTGAAAATGTTGGAACTTGGCATGGTATCATCATTTCACCCGCATAGCATGTGCAAAAGAGTAGAGAGGGTCACGGCGAAAACTGGACGCACCTCGTGTACAAACTAGACAATCTCTTTCGGAGTATCAGGGTTTCGGACGAGAACTCATCTGTTACACGGGCACTTCAATTTTTTCTAAACTTATTTGAACTCCAGCCTATTTTTGCGTTTAGTATGCATCATTCAAAGCGACGTCATCAATTTCCAACACGTTCTGACATCATTTGCTGTTTTTCAGTCATTTACCGATTTGTTTAGAGAGCTAAATGACGGTGAAATTGAAAATCACTACAAAATGAACTCTGAAAATGTTGGAACTTGGCATGGTATCATCATTTCACCCGCATAGCATGTGCAAAAGAGTAGAGAGGGTCACGGCGAAAACTGGACGCACCTCGTGTATAAACTGGAAAATCTCTTTCGGAGTATCAGGGTTTGAGACGAGAACTCATCTGTTACACGGGCACTTCAACGTTTTTTAAACTTATTTGAACTCCAGCCTATTTTTGCGTTCGGTATGCATCATTCAAAGCGACATCATCAATTTCCAACACGTTCTCACATCATTTGCTGTTTTTCAGTCATTTACCGATTTGTTTAGAGAGCTAAATGACGGTGAAATTGAAAATCACTACAAAATGAACTCTGAAAATGTTGGAACTTGGCATGGTATCATCATTTCACCCGCATAGCATGTGCAAAAGAGTAGAGAGGGTCACGGCGAAAACTGGACGCACCTCGTGTACAAACTGGACAACATCTTTCGGAGTATCAGAGTTTCGGACGAGAACTTATCTGTTACACGGGCACTTCAATGTTTTCTAAGCTTATTTGAACTCCAGCCTATTTTTGCATTCAGTATGCATCATTCAAAGCGACGTCATCAATTTCCAACACGTTCTGACATCATTTGCTGTTTTTCAATCATTTACCGATTTGTTTAGAGAGCTAAATGACGGTGAAATTGAAAATCACTACAAAATGAACTCTAAAAACGTTGGAACTTGGCATGGTATCATCATTTCACCCGCATAGCATGTGCAAATGAGTAGAGAGGGTCACGGCGAAAACCGGATGCACCTCGTGTACAAACTAGACAATCTCTTTCGGAGTATCAGGGTTTCGGACGAGAACTCATTTGTTACACGGGCACTTCAATGTTTGCTAAACTTATTTGAACTCCAGCCTATTTTTGCGTTTAGTATGCATCATTCAAAGCGACGTCATCAATTTCCAACACGTTCTGACATCATTTGCTATTTTTCAGTCATTTACCGATTTGTTTAGAGAGCTAAATGACGGTGAAATTGAAAATCACTACAAAATGAACTCTGAAAATGTTGGAACTTGGCATGGTATCATCATTTCACCCGCATAGCATGTGCAAAAGAGTAGAGAGGGTCACGGGGACAACTGGACGCACCTCGTGTATAAACTGGACAATCTCTTTCGGAGTATCAGGGTTTCAGACGAGAACTCATCTGTTACACGGGCACTTCAACGTTTTTTAAACTTATTTGAACTCCAGCATATTTTTGCGTTCGGTATGCATCATTCAAAGCGACGTCATCAATTTCCAACACGTTCTCACATCATTTGCTGTTTTTCAGTCATTTACCGATTTGTTTATAGAGCTAAATGACGGTGAAATTGAAAATCACTACAAAATGAACTCTGAAAATGTTGGAACTTGGCATGGTATCATCATTTCACCCGCATTGCATGTGCAAAAGAGTAGAGAGGGTCACGGCGAAAACTGGACGCACCTCGTGTACAAACTGGACAATCTCTTTCGGAGTATCAGGGTTCGGATGAGAACTCATCTGTTACATGGGCACTTCAATGTTTTTTAAACTTATTTGAACTCCAGCCTATTTTTGCGTTCAGTATGCATCATTCAAAGCGACGTCATCAATTTCCAACACGTTCTCACATCATTTGCTGTTTTCAGTCATTTACCGATTTGTTTAGAGAGCTAAATGACGGTGAAATTTAAAATCACTACAAAATGAACTCTGAAAATGTTGGAACTTGGCATGGTATCATCATTTCACCCGCATTGCATGTGCAAAAGAGTAGAGAAGGTCACGGCGAAAACTGGACTCACCTCGTGTACAAACTGGACAATCTCTTTCGGAGTATCAGGGTTTCGGATGAGAACTCATCTGTTACACGGGCACTTCAATGTTTTTTAAACTTATTTGAACTCCGGCCTATTTTTGCGTTCAGTATGCATCATTCAAAGCGACGTCATCAATTTCCAACACGTTCTCACATCATTTGCTGTTTTCAGTCATTTACCGATTTGTTTAGAGAGCTAAATGACGGTGAAATTGAAAATCACTACAAAATGAACTCTAAAAATGTTGGAACTTGGCATGGTATCATCATTTCACCCGCATAGCATGTCCAAATGAGTAGAGAGGGTCACGGCGAAAACTGGACGCACCTCGTGTACAAACTAGACAATCTCTTTCGGAGTATCAGGGTTTCGGACGAGAACTCATCTGTTACACGGGCACTTCAATGTTTTCTAAACTTATTTGAACTCCAGCCTATTTTTGCGTTTAGTATGCATCATTCAAAGCGACGTCATCAATTTCCAACACGTTCTGACATCATTTGCTGTTTTTCAGTCATTTACCGATTTGTTTAGAGAGCTAAATGACGGTGAAATTGAAAATCTCTACAAAATGAACTCTGAAAATGTTGGAACTTGGCATGGTATCATCATCTCACCCGCATAGCATGTGCAAAAGAGTAGAGAGGGTCACGGCGAAAACTGGACGCACCTCGTGTACAAACTGGACAACATCTTTCGGAGTATCAGTGTTTCGGACGAGAACTTATCTGTTACACGGGCACTTCAATGTTTTCTAAGCTTATTTGAACTCCAGCCTATTTTTGCATTCAGTATGCATCATCCAAAGCGACGTCATCAATTTCCAACACGTTCTGACATCATTTGCTGTTTTTCAGTCATTTACCGATTTGTTTAGAGAGCTAAATGACGGTGAAATTGAAAATCACTACAAAATGAACTCTAAAAACGTTGGAACTTGGCATGGTATCATCATTTCACCCGCATAGCATGTGCAAATGAGTAGAGAGGGTCATGGCGAAAACTGGACGCACCTCGTGTACAAACTAGACAATCTCTTTCGGAGTATCAGGGTTTCGGACGAGAACTCATTTGTTACACGGGCACTTCAATGTTTGCTAAACTTATTTGAACTCCAGCCTATTTTTGCGTTTAGTATGCATCATTCAAAGCGACGTCATCAATTTCCAACACGTTCTCACATCATTTGCTGTTTTTCAGTCATTTACCGATTTGTTTAGAGAGCTAAATGACGGTGAAATTGAAAATCACTACAAAATGAACTCTGAAAATGTTGGAACTTGGCATGGTATCATCATTTCACCCGCATAGCATGTGCAAAAGAGTAGAGAGGGTCACGGCGAAAACTGGACGCACCTCGTGTACAAACTAGACAATCTCTTTCGGAGTATCAGGGTTTCGGACGAGAACTCATCTGTTACACGGGCACTTCAATGTTTTCTAAACTTATTTGAACTCCAGCCTATTTTTGCGTTTAGTATGCATCATTCAAAGCGACGTCATCAATTTCCAACACGTTCTGACATCATTTGCTGTTTTTCAGTCATTTACCGATTTGTTTAGAGAGCTAAATGACGGTGAAATTGAAAATCACTACAAAATGAACTCTGAAAATGTTGGAACTTGGCATGGTATCATCATTTCACCCGCATAGCATGTGCAAAAGAGTAGAGAGGGTCACGGCGAAAACTGGACGCACCTCGTGTATAAACTGGAAAATCACTTTCGGAGTATCAGGGTTTGAGACGAGAACTCATCTGTTACACGGGCACTTCAACGTTTTTTAAACTTATTTGAACTCCAGCCTATTTTTGCGTTCGGTATGCATCATTCAAAGCGACATCATCAATTTCCAACACGTTCTCACATCATTTGCTGTTTTTCAGTCATTTACCGATTTGTTTAGAGAGCTAAATGACGGTGAAATTGAAAATCACTACAAAATGAACTCTGAAAATGTTGGAACTTGGCATGGTATCATCATTTCACCCGCATAGCATGTGCAAAAGAGTAGAGAGGGTCACGGCGAAAACTGGACGCACCTCGTGTACAAACTGGACAACATCTTTCGGAGTATCAGAGTTTCGGACGAGAACTTATCTGTTACACGGGCACTTCAATGTTTTCTAAGCTTATTTGAACTCCAGCCTATTTTTGCATTCAGTATGCATCATTCAAAGCGACGTCATCAATTTCCAACACGTTCTGACATCATTTGCTGTTTTTCAATCATTTACCGATTTGTTTAGAGAGCTAAATGACGGTGAAATTGAAAATCACTACAAAATGAACTCTAAAAACGTTGGAACTTGGCATGGTATCATCATTTCACCCGCATAGCATGTGCAAATGAGTAGAGAGGGTCACGGCGAAAACTGGACGCACCTCGTGTACAAACTAGACAATCTCTTTCGGAGTATCAGGGTTTCGGACGAGAACTCATTTGTTACACGGGCACTTCAATGTTTGCTAAACTTATTTGAACTCCAGCCTATTTTTGCGTTTAGTATGCATCATTCAAAGCGACGTCATCAATTTCCAACACGTTCTGACATCATTTGCTATTTTTCAGTCATTTACCGATTTGTTTAGAGAGCTAAATGACGGTGAAATTGAAAATCACTACAAAATGAACTCTGAAAATGTTGGAACTTGGCATGGTATCATCATTTCACCCGCATAGCATGTGCAAAAGAGTAGAGAGGGTCACGGGGACAACTGGACGCACCTCGTGTATAAACTGGACAATCTCTTTCGGAGTATCAGGGTTTCAGACGAGAACTCATCTGTTACACGGGCACTTCAACGTTTTTTAAACTTATTTGAACTCCAGCCTATTTTTGCGTTCGGTATGCATCATTCAAAGCGACGTCATCAATTTCCAACACGTTCTCACATCATTTGCTGTTTTTCAGTCATTTACCGATTTGTTTATAGAGCTAAATGACGGTGAAATTGAAAATCACTACAAAATGAACTCTGAAAATGTTGGAACTTGGCATGGTATCATCATTTCACCCGCATTGCATGTGCAAAAGAGTAGAGAGGGTCACGGCGAAAACTGGACGCACCTCGTGTACAAACTGGACAATCTCTTTCGGAGTATCAGGGTTCGGATGAGAACTCATCTGTTACATGGGCACTTCAATGTTTTTTAAACTTATTTGAACTCCAACCTATTTTTGCGTTCAGTATGCATCATTCAAAGCGACGTCATCAATTTCCAACACGTTCTCACATCATTTGCTGTTTTCAGTCATTTACCGATTTGTTTAGAGAGCTAAATGACGGTGAAATTTAAAATCACTACAAAATGAACTCTGAAAATGTTGGAACTTGGCATGGTATCATCATTTCACCCGCATTGCATGTGCAAAAGAGTAGAGAAGGTCACGGCGAAAACTGGACTCACCTCGTGTACAAACTGGACAATCTCTTTCGGAGTATCAGGGTTTCGGATGAGAACTCATCTGTTACACGGGCACTTCAATGTTTTTTAAACTTATTTGAACTCCAGCCTATTTTTGCGTTCAGTATGCATCATTCAAAGCGACGTCATCAATTTCCAACACGTTCTCACATCATTTGCTGTTTTCAGTCATTTACCGATTTGTTTAGAGAGCTAAATGACGGTGAAATTGAAAATCACTACAAAATGAACTCTAAAAATGTTGGAACTTGGCATGGTATCATCATTTCACCCGCATAGCATGTGCAAATGAGTAGAGAGGGTCACGGCGAAAACTGGACGCACCTCGTGTACAAACTAGACAATCTCTTTCGGAGTATCAGGGTTTCGGACGAGAACTCATCTGTTACACGGGCACTTCAATGTTTTCTAAACTTATTTGAACTCCAGCCTATTTTTGCGTTTAGTATGCATCATTCAAAGCGACGTCATCAATTTCCAACACGTTCTGACATCATTTGCTGTTTTTCAGTCATTTACCGATTTGTTTAGAGAGCTAAATGACGGTGAAATTGAAAATCTCTACAAAATGAACTCTGAAAATGTTGGAACTTGGCATGGTATCATCATCTCACCCGCATAGCATGTGCAAAAGAGTAGAGAGGGTCACGGCGAAAACTGGACGCACCTCGTGTACAAACTGGACAACATCTTTCGGAGTATCAGTGTTTCGGACGAGAACTTATCTGTTACACGGGCACTTCAATGTTTTCTAAGCTTATTTGAACTCCAGCCTATTTTTGCATTCAGTATGCATCATTCAAAGCGACGTCATCAATTTCCAACACGTTCTGACATCATTTGCTGTTTTTCAGTCATTTACCGATTTGTTTAGAGAGCTAAATGACGGTGAAATTGAAAATCACTACAAAATGAACTCTAAAAACGTTGGAACTTGGCATGGTATCATCATTTCACCCGCATAGCATGTGCAAATGAGTAGAGAGGGTCATGGCGAAAACTGGACGCACCTCGTGTACAAACTAGACAATCTCTTTCGGAGTATCAGGGTTTCGGACGAGAACTCATTTGTTACACGGGCACTTCAATGTTTGCTAAACTTATTTGAACCCCAGCCTATTTTTGCGTTTAGTATGCATCATTCAAAGCGACGTCATCAATTTCCAACACGTTCTGACATCATTTGCTATTTTTCAGTCATTTACCTATTTGTTTAGAGAGCTAAATGACGGTGAAATTGAAAATCACTACAAAATGAACTCTGAAAATGTTGGAACTTGGCATGGTATCATCATTTCACCCGCATAGCATGTGCAAAAGAGTAGAGAGGGTCACGGGGAAAACTGGACGCACCTCGTGTATAAACTGGACAATCTCTTTCGGAGTATCAGGGTTTCAGACGAGAACTCATCTGTTACACGGGCACTTCAACGTTTTTTAAACTTATTTGAACTCCAGCCTATTTTTGCATTCGGTATGCATCATTCAAAGCGACGTCATCAATTTCCAACACGTTCTCACATCATTTGCTGTTTTTCAGTCATTTACCGATTTGTTTAGTGAGCTAAATGACGGTGAAATTGAAAATCACTACAAAATGAACTCTGAAAATGTTGGAACTTGGCATGGTATCATCATTTCACCCGCATAGCATGTGCAAAAGAGTAGAGAGGGTCACGGCGAAAACTGGACACACCTCGTGTACAAACTGGACAATCTCTTTCGGAGTATCAGGGTTTCGGACGAGAACTCATCTGTTACACGGGCACTTCAATGTTTTCTAAGCTTATTTGAACTCCAGCCTATTTTTGCGTTCGGTATGCATCATTCAAAGCGACGTCATCAATTTCCAACACGTTCTCACATAATTTGCTGTTTTTCAGTCATTTACCGATTTGTTTATAGAGCTAAATGACGGTGAAATTGAAAATCACTACAAAATGAACTCTGAAAATGTTGGAACTTGGCATGGTATCATCATTTCACCCGCATAGCATGTGCAAAAGAGTAGAGAGGGTCACGGCGAAAACTGGACGCACCTCGTGTATAAACTGGACAATCTCTTTCGGAGTATCAGGGTTTGAGACGAGAACTCATCTGTTACACGGGCACTTCAACGTTTTTTAAACTTATTTGAACTCCAGCCTATTTTTGCGTTCGGTATGCATCATTCAAAGTGACATCATCAATTTCCAACACGTTCTCACAGCATTTGCTGTTTTTCAGTCATTTACCGATTTGTTTAGAGAGCTAAATGACGGTGAAATTGAAAATCACTACAAAATGAACTCTGAAAATGTTGGAACTTGGCATGGTATCATCATTTCACCCGCATAGCATGTGCAAAAGAGTAGAGAGGGTCACGGCGAAAACTGGACGCACCTCGTGTACAAACTGGACAACATCTTTCGGAGTATCAGAGTTTCGGACGAGAACTTATCTGTTACACGGGCACTTCAATGTTTTCTAAGCTTATTTGAACTCCAGCCTATTTTTGCATTCAGTATGCATCATTCAAAGCGACGTCATCAATTTCCAACACGTTCTGACATCATTTGCTGTTTTTCAGTCATTTACCGATTTGTTTAGAGAGCTAAATGACGGTGAAATTGAAAATCACTACAAAATGAACTCTAAAAACGTTGGAACTTGGCATGGTATCATCATTTCACCCGCATAGCATGTGCAAATGAGTAGAGAGGGTCACGGCGAAAACTGGACGCACCTCGTGTACAAACTAGACAATCTCTTTCGGAGTATCAGGGTTTCGAACGAGAACTCATTTGTTACACGGGCACTTCAATGTTTGCTAAATTTATTTGAACTCCAGCCTATTTTTGCATTTAGTATGCATCATTCAAAGCGACGTCATCAATTTCCAACACGTTCTGACATCATTTGCTATTTTTCAGTCATTTACCGATTTGTTTAGAGAGCTAAATGACGGTGAAATTGAAAATCACTACAAAATGAACTCTGAAAATGTTGGAACTTGGCATGGTATCATCATTTCACCCGCATAGCATGTGCAAAAGAGTAGAGAGGGTCACGGGGAAAACTGGACGCACCTCGTGTATAAACTGGACAATCTCTTTCGGAGTATCAGGGTTTCAGACGAGAACTCATCTGTTACACGGGCACTTCAACGTTTTTTAAACTTATTTGAACTCCAGCCTATTTTTGCATTCGGTATGCATCATTCAAAGCGACGTCATCAATTTCCAACACGTTCTCACATCATTTGCTGTTTTTCAGTCATTTACCGATTTGTTTAGTGAGCTAAATGACGGTGAAATTGAAAATCACTACAAAATGAACTCTGAAAATGTTGGAACTTGGCATGGTATCATCATTTCACCCGCATAGCATGTGCAAAAGAGTAGAGAGGGTCACGGCGAAAACTGGACACACCTCGTGTACAAACTGGACAATCTCTTTCGGAGTATCAGGGTTTCGGACGAGAACTCATCTGTTACACGGGCACTTCAATGTTTTCTAAGCTTATTTGAACTCCAGCCTATTTTTGCGTTTAGTATGCATCATTCAAAGCGACGTCATCAATTTCCAACACGTTCTCACATCATTTGCTGTTTTTCAGTCATTTACCGATTTGTTTAGAGAGCTAAATGACGGTGAAATTGAAAATCACTACAAAATGAACTCTGAAAATGTTGGAACTTGGCATGGTATCATCATTTCACCCGCATAGCATGTGCAAAAGAGTAGAGAGGGTCACGGCGAAAACTGGACGCACCTCATGTACAAACTGGACAATCTCTTTCGGAGTATCAGGGTTTCAGACGAGAACTCATCTGTTACACGGGCACTTCAACGTTTTTTAAACTTATTTGAACTCCAGCCTATTTTTGCGTTCGGTATGCATCATTCAAAGCGACGTCATCAATTTCCAACACGTTCTCACATCATTTGCTGTTTTTCAGTCATTTACCGATTTGTTTATAGAGCTAAATGACGGTGAAATTGAAAATCACTACAAAATGAACTCTGAAAATGTTGGAACTTGGCATGGTATCATCATTTCACCCGCATTGCATGTGCAACAGAGTAGAGAGGGTCACGGCGAAAACTGGACGCACCTCGTGTACAAACTGGACAATCTCTTTTGGAGTATCAGGGTTCGGATGAGAACTCATCTGTTACATGGGCACTTCAATGTTTTTTAAACTTATTTGAACTCCAGCCTATTTTTGCGTTCAGTATGCATCATTCAAAGCGACGTCATCAATTTCCAACACGTTCTCACATCATTTGCTGTTTTCAGTCATTTACCGATTTGTTTAGAGAGCTAAATGACGGTGAAATTGAAAATCACTACAAAATGAACTCTGAAAATGTTGGAACTTGGCATGGTATCATCATTTCACCCGCATTGCATGTGCAAAAGAGTAGAGAAGGTCACGGCGAAAACTGGACTCACCTCGTGTACAAACTGGACAATCTCTTTCGGAGTATCAGGGTTTCGGATGAGAACTCATCTGTTACATGGGCACTTCAATGTTTTTTAAACTTATTTGAACTCCAGCCTATTTTTGCGTTCAGTATGCATCATTCAAAGCGACGTCATCAATTTCCAACACGTTCTCACATCATTTGCTGTTTTCAGTCATTTACCGATTTGTTTAGAGAGCTAAATGACGGTGAAATTGAAAATCACTACAAAATGAACTCTAAAAATGTTGGAACTTGGCATGGTATCATCATTTCACCCGCATAGCATGTGCAAATGAGTAGAGAGGGTCACGGCGAAAACTGGACGCACCTCGTGTACAAACTAGACAATCTCTTTCGGAGTATCAGGGTTTCGGACGAGAACTCATCTGTTACACGGGCACTTCAATGTTTTCTAAACTTATTTGAACTCCAGCCTATTTTTGCGTTTAGTATGCATCATTCAAAGCGACGTCATCAATTTCCAACACGTTCTGACATCATTTGCTGTTTTTCAGTCATTTACCGATTTGTTTAGAGAGCTAAATGACGGTGAAATTGAAAATCTCTACAAAATGAACTCTGAAAATGTTGGAACTTGGCATGGTATCATCATTTCACCCGCATAGCATGTGCAAAAGAGTAGAGAGGGTCACGGCGAAAACTGGACGCACCTCGTGTACAAACTGGACAACATCTTTCGGAGTATCAGTGTTTCGGACGAGAACTTATCTGTTACACGGGCACTTCAATGTTTTCTAAGCTTATTTGAACTCCAGCCTATTTTTGGATTCAGTATGCATCATTCAAAGCGACGTCATCAATTTCCAACACGTTCTGACATCATTTGCTGTTTTTCAGTCATTTACCGATTTGTTTAGAGAGCTAAATGACGGTGAAATTGAAAATCACTACAAAATGAACTCTAAAAACGTTGGAACTTGGCATGGTATCATCATTTCACCCGCATAGCATGTGCAAATGAGTAGAGAGGGTCACGGCGAAAACTGGACGCACCTCGTGTACAAACTAGACAATCTCTTTCGGAGTATCAGGGTTTCGGACGAGAACTCATTTGTTACACGGGCACTTCAATGTTTGCTAAACTTATTTGAACTCCAGCCTATTTTTGCGTTTAGTATGCATCATTCAAAGCGACGTCATCAATTTCCAACACGTTCTGACATCATTTGCTATTTTTCAGTCATTTACCTATTTGTTTAGAGAGCTAAATGACGGTGAAATTGAAAATCACTACAAAATGAACTCTGAAAATGTTGGAACTTGGCATGGTATCATCATTTCACCCGCATAGCATGTGCAAAAGAGTAGAGAGGGTCACGGGGAAAACTGGACGCACCTCGTGTATAAACTGGACAATCTCTTTCGGAGTATCAGGGTTTCAGACGAGAACTCATCTGTTACACGTGCACTTCAACTTTTTTAAACTTATTTGAACTCCAGCCTATTTTTGCATTCGGTATGCATCATTCAAAGCGACTTCATCAATTTCCAACACGTTCTCACATCATTTGCTGTTTTTCAGTCATTTACCGATTTGTTTAGTGAGCTAAATGACGGTGAAATTGAAAATCACTACAAAATGAACTCTGAAAATGTTGGAAATTGGCATGGTATCATCATTTCACCCGCATAGCATGTGCAAAAGAGTAGAGAGGGTCACGGCGAAAACTGGACACACCTCGTGTACAAACTGGACAATCTCTTTCGGAGTATCAGGGTTTCGGACGAGAACTCATCTGTTACACGGGCACTTCAATGTTTTCTAAGCTTATTTGAACTCCAGCCTATTTTTGCGTTCGGTATGCATCATTCAAAGCGACGTCATCAATTTCCAACACGTTCTCACCTCATTTGCTGTTTTTCAGTCATTTACCGATTTGTTTATAGAGCTAAATGACGGTGAAATTGAAAATCACTACAAAATGAACTCTGAAAATGTTGGAACTTGGCATGGTATCATCATTTCACCCGCATAGCATGTGCAAAAGAGTAGAGAGGGTCACGGCGAAAACTGGACGCACCTCGTGTATAAACTGGACAATCTCTTTCGGAGTATCAGGGTTTGAGACGAGAACTCATCTGTTACACGGGCACTTCAACGTTTTTTAAACTTATTTGAACTCCAGCCTATTTTTGCGTTCGGTATGCATCATTCAAAGCGACATCATCAATTTCCAACACGTTCTCACAGCATTTGCTGTTTTTCAGTCATTTACCGATTTGTTTAGAGAGCTAAATGACGGTGAAATTGAAAATCACTACAAAATGAACTCTAAAAATGTTGGAACTTGGCATGGTATCATCATTTCACCCGCATAGCATGTGCAAAAGAGTAGAGAGGGTCACGGCGAAAACTGGACGCACCTCGTGTACAAACTGGACAACATCTTTCGGAGTATCAGAGTTTCGGACGAGAACTTATCTGTTACACGGGCACTTCAATGTTTTCTAAGCTTATTTGAACTCCAGCCTATTTTTGCATTCAGTATGCATCATTCAAAGCGACGTCATCAATTTCCAACACGTTCTGACATCATTTGCTGTTTTTCAGTCATTTACCGATTTGTTTAGAGAGCTAAATGACGGTGAAATTGAAAATCACTACAAAATGAACTCTAAAAACGTTGGAACTTGGCATGGTATCATCATTTCACCCGCATAGCATGTGCAAATGAGTAGAGAGGGTCACGGCGAAAACTGGACGCACCTCGTGTACAAACTAGACAATCTCTTTCGGAGTATCAGGGTTTCGGACGAGAACTCATTTGTTACACGGGCACTTCAATGTTTGCTAAATTTATTTGAACTCCAGCCTATTTTTGCGTTTAGTATGCATCATTCAAAGCGACGTAATCAATTTCCAACACGTTCTGACATCATTTGCTATTTTTCAGTCATTTACCGATTTGTTTAGAGAGCTAAATGACGGTGAAATTGAAAATCACTACAAAATGAACTCTGAAAATGTTGGAACTTGGCATGGTATCATCATTTCACCCGCATAGCATGTGCAAAAGAGTAGAGAGGGTCACGGGGAAAACTGGACGCACCTCGTGTATAAACTGGACAATCTCTTTCGGAGTATCAGGGTTTCAGACGAGAACTCATCTGTTACACGGGCACTTCAACGTTTTTTAAACTTATTTGAACTCCAGCCTATTTTTGCATTCGGTATGCATCATTCAAAGCGACGTCATCAATTTCCAACACGTTCTCACATCATTTGCTGTTTTTCAGTCATTTACCGATTTGTTTAGTGAGCTAAATGACGGTGAAATTGAAAATCACTACAAAATGAACTCTGAAAATGTTGGAACTTGGCATGGTATCATCATTTCACCCGCATAGCATGTGCAAAAGAGTAGAGAGGGTCACGGCGAAAACTGGACACACCTCGTGTACAAACTGGACAATCTCTTTCGGAGTATCAGGGTTTCGGACGAGAACTCATCTGTTACACGGGCACTTCAATGTTTTCTAAGCTTATTTGAACTCCAGCCTATTTTTGCGTTTAGTATGCATCATTCAAAGCGACGTCATCAATTTCCAACACGTTCTCACATCATTTGCTGTTTTTCAGTCATTTACCGATTTGTTTAGAGAGCTAAATGACGGTGAAATTGAAAATCACTACAAAATGAACTCTGAAAATGTTGGAACTTGGCATGGTATCATCATTTCACCCGCATAGCATGTGCAAAAGAGTAGAGAGGGTCACGGCGAAAACTGGACGCACCTCATGTACAAACTGGACAATCTCTTTCGGAGTATCAGGGTTTCAGACGAGAACTCATCTGTTACACGGGCACTTCAACGTTTTCTAAACTTATTTGAACTCCAGCCTATTTTTGCGTTCGGTATGCATCATTCAAAGCGACGTCATCAATTTCCAACACGTTCTCACATCATTTGCTGTTTTTCAGTCATTTACCGATTTGTTTATAGAGCTAAATGACGGTGAAATTGAAAATCACTACAAAATGAACTCTGAAAATGTTGGAACTTGGCATGGTATCATCATTTCACCCGCATTGCATGTGCAAAAGAGTAGAGAGGGTCACGGCGAAAACTGGACGCACCTCGTGTACAAACTGGACAATCTCTTTCGGAGTATCAGGGTTCGGATGAGAACTCATCTGTTACATGGGCACTTCAATGTTTTTTAAACTTATTTGAACTCCAGCCTATTTTTGCGTTCAGTATGCATCATTCAAAGCGACGTCATCAATTTCCAACACGTTCTCACATCATTTGCTGTTTTCAGTCATTTACCGATTTGTTTAGAGAGCTAAATGACGGTGAAATTGAAAATCACTACAAAATGAACTCTGAAAATGTTGGAACTTGGCATGGTATCATCATTTCACCCGCATTGCATGTGCAAAAGAGTAGAGAAGGTCACGGCGAAAACTGGACTCACCTCGTGTACAAACTGGACAATCTCTTTCGGAGTATCAGGGTTTCGGATGAGAACTCATCTGTTACACGGGCACTTCAATGTTTTTTAAACTTATTTGAACTCCAGCCTATTTTTGCGTTCAGTATGCATCATTCAAAGCGACGTCATCAATTTCCAACACGTTCTCACATCATTTGCTGTTTTCAGTCATTTACCGATTTGTTTAGAGAGCTAAATGACGGTGAAATTGAAAATCACTACAAAATGAACTCTAAAAATGTTGGAACTTGGCATGGTATCATAATTTCACCCGCATAGCATGTGCAAATGAGTAGAGAGGGTCACGGCGAAAACTGGACGCACCTCGTGTACAAACTAGACAATCTCTTTCGGAGTATCAGGGTTTCGGACGAGAACTCATCTGTTACACGGGCACTTCAATGTTTTCTAAACTTATTTGAACTCCAGCCTATTTTTGCGTTCAGTATGCATCATTCAAAGCGACGTCATCAATTTCCAACACGTTCTGACATCATTTGCTGTTTTTCAGTCATTTACCGATTTGTTTAGAGAGCTAAATGACGGTGAAATTGAAAATCTCTACAAAATGAACTCTGAAAATGTTGGAACTTGGCATGGTATCATCATTTCACCCGCATAGCATGTGCAAAAGAGTAGAGAGGGTCACGGCGAAAACTGGACGCACCTCGTGTACAAACTGGACAACATCTTTCGGAGTATCAGAGTTTCGGACGAGAACTTATCTGTTACACGGGCAATTCAATGTTTTCTAAGCTTATTTGAACTCCAGCCTATTTTTGCATTCAGTATGCATCATTCAAAGCGACGTCATCAATTTCCAACACGTTCTGACATCATTTGCTGTTTTTCAGTCATTTACCGATTTGTTTAGAGAGCTAAATGACGGTGAAATTGAAAATCACTACAAAATGAACTCTAAAAACGTTGGAACTTGGCATGGTATCATCATTTCACCCGCATAGCATGTGCAAATGAGTAGAGAGGGTCACGGTGAAAACTGGACGCACCTCGTGTACAAACTAGACAATCTCTTTCGGAGTATCAGGGTTTCGGACGAGAACTCATTTGTTACACGGGCACTTCAATGTTTGCTAAACTTATTTGAACTCCAGCCTATTTTTGCGTTTAGTATGCATCATTCAAAGCGACGTCATCAATTTCCAACACGTTCTGACATCATTTGCTATTTTTCAGTCATTTACCGATTTGTTTAGAGAGCTAAATGACGGTGAAATTGAAAATCACTACAAAATGAACTCTGAAAATGTTGGAACTTGGCATGGTATCATCATTTCACCCGCATAGCATGTGCAAAAGAGTAGAGAGGGTCACGGGGAAAACTGGACGCACCTCGTGTATAAACTGGACAATCTCTTTCGGAGTATCAGGGTTTCAGACGAGAACTCATCTGTTACACGGGCACTTCAACGTTTTTTAAACTTATTTGAACTCCAGCCTATTTTTGCATTCGGTATGCATCATTCAAAGCGACGTCATCAATTTCCAACACGTTCTCACATCATTTGCTGTTTTTCAGTCATTTACCGATTTGTTTAGTGAGCTAAATGACGGTGAAATTGAAAATCACTACAAAATGAACTCTGAAAATGTTGGAACTTGGCATGGTATCATCATTTCACCCGCATAGCATGTGCAAAAGAGTAGAGAGGGTCACGGCGAAAACTGGACACACCTCGTGTACAAACTGGACAATCTCTTTCGGAGTATCAGGGTTTCGGACGAGAACTCATCTGTTACACGGGCACTTCAATGTTTTCTAAGCTTATTTGAACTCCAGCCTATTTTTGCGTTTAGTATGCATCATTCAAAGCGACGTCATCAATTTCCAACACGTTCTCACATCATTTGCTGTTTTTCAGTCATTTACCGATTTGTTTAGAGAGCTAAATGACGGTGAAATTGAAAATCACTACAAAATGAACTCTGAAAATGTTGGAATTTGGCATGGTATCATCATTTCACCCGCATAGCATGTGCAAAAGAGTAGAGAGGGTCACGGCGAAAACTGGACGCACCTCATGTACAAACTGGACAATCTCTTTCGGAGTATCAGGGTTTCAGACGAGAACTCATCTGTTACACGGGCACTTCAACGTTTTTTAAACTTATTTGAACTCCAGCCTATTTTTGCGTTCGGTATGCATCATTCAAAGCGACGTCATCAATTTCCAACACGTTCTCACATCATTTGCTGTTTTTCAGTCATTTACCGATTTGTTTATAGAGCTAAATGACGGTGGAATTGAAAATCACTACAAAATGAACTCTGAAAATGTTGGAACTTGGCATGGTATCATCATTTCACCCGCATTGCATGTGCAAAAGAGTAGAGAGGGTCACGGCGAAAACTGGACGCACCTCGTGTACAAACTGGACAATCTCTTTCGGAGTATCAGGGTTCGGATGAGAACTCATCTGTTACATCGGCACTTCAATGTTTTTTAAACTTATTTGAACTCCAGCCTATTTTTGCGTTCAGTATGCATCATTCAAAGCGACGTCATCAATTTCCAACACGTTCTCACATCATTTGCTGTTTTCAGTCATTTACCGATTTGTTTAGAGAGCTAAATGACGGTGAAATTGAAAATCACTACAAAATGAACTCTGAAAATGTTGGAACTTGGCATGGTATCATCATTTCACCCGCATTGCATGTGCAAAAGAGTAGAGAAGGTCACGGCGAAAACTGGACTCACCTCGTGTACAAACTGGACAATCTCTTTCGGAGTATCAGGGTTTCGGATGAGAACTCATCTGTTACACGGGCACTTCAATGTTTTTTAAACTTATTTGAACTCCAGCCTATTTTTGCGTTCAGTATGCATCATTCAAAGCGACGTCATCAATTTCCAACACGTTCTCACACCATTTGCTGTTTTCAGTCATTTACCGATTTGTTTAGAGAGCTAAATGACGGTGAAATTGAAAATCACTACAAAATGAACTCTAAAAATGTTGGAACTTGGCATGGTATCATCATTTCACCCGCATAGCATGTGCAAATGAGTAGAGAGGGTCACGGCGAAAACTGGACGCACCTCGTGTACAAACTAGACAATCTCTTTCGGAGTATCAGGGTTTCGGACGAGAACTCATCTGTTACACGGGCACTTCAATGTTTTCTAAACTTATTTGAACTCCAGCCTATTTTTGCGTTTAGTATGCATCATTCAAAGCGACGTCATCAATTTCCAACACGTTCTGACATCATTTGCTGTTTTTCAGTCATTTACCGATTTGTTTAGAGAGCTAAATGACGGTGAAATTGAAAATCTCTACAAAATGAACTCTGAAAATGTTGGAACTTGGCATGGTATCATCATTTCACCCGCATAGCATGTGCAAAAGAGTAGAGAGGGTCACGGCGAAAACTGGACGCACCTCGTGTACAAACTGGACAACATCTTTCGGAGTATCAGTGTTTCGGACGAGAACTTATCTGTTACACGGGCACTTCAATGTTTTCTAAGCTTATTTGAACTCCAGCCTATTTTTGCATTCAGTATGCATCATTCAAAGCGACGTCATCAATTTCCAACACGTTCTGACATCATTTGCTGTTTTTCAGTCATTTACCGATTTGTTTAGAGAGCTAAATGACGGTGAAATTGAAAATCACTACAAAATGAACTCTAAAAACGTTGGAACTTGGCATGGTATCATCATTTCACCCGCATAGCATGTGCAAATGAGTAGAGAGGGTCACGGCGAAAACTGGACGCACCTCGTGTACAAACTAGACAATCTCTTTCGGAGTATCAGGGTTTCGGACGAGAACTCATCTGTTACACGGGCACTTCAATGTTTTCTAAGCTTATTTGAACTCCAGCCTATTTTTGCGTTTAGTATGCATCATTCAAAGCGACGTCATCAATTTCCAACACGTTCTCACATCATTTGCTGTTTTTCAGTCATTTACCGATTTGTTTAGAGAGCTAAATGACGGTGAAATTGAAAATCACTACAAAATGAACTCTGAAAATGTTGGAACTTGGCATGGTATCATCATTTCACCCGCATTGCATGTGCAAAAGAGTAGAGAGGGTCACGGCGAAAACTGGACGCACCTCATGTACAAACTGGACAATCTCTTTCGGAGTATCAGGGTTTCAGACGAGAACTCATCTGTTACACGGGCACTTCAACGTTTTTTAAACTTATTTGAACTCCAGCCTATTTTTGCGTTCGGTATGCATCATTCAAAGCGACGTCATCAATTTCCAACACGTTCTCACATCATTTGCTGTTTTCAGTCATTTACCGATTTGTTTAGAGAGCTAAATGACGGTGAAATTGAAAATCACTACAAAATGAACACTGAAAATGTTGGAACTTGGCATGGTATCATCATTTCACCCGCATTGCATGTGCAAAAGAGTAGAGAGGGTCACGGCGAAAACTGGACGCACCTCGTGTACAAACTGGACAACATCTTTCGGAGTATCAGAGTTTCGGACGAGAACTTATCTGTTACACGGGCACTTCAATGTTTTCTAAGCTTATTTGAACTCCAGCCTATTTTTGCATTCAGTATGCATCATTCAAAGCGACGTCATCAATTTCCAACACGTTCTGACATCATTTGCTGTTTTTCAGTCATTTACCGATTTGTTTAGAGAGCTAAATGACGGTGAAATTGAAAATCACTACAAAATGAACTCTAAAAACGTTGGAACTTGGCATGGTATCATCATTTCACCCGCATAGCATGTGCAAATGAATAGAGAGGGTCACGGCGAAAACTGGACGCACCTCGTGTACAAACTAGACAATCTCTTTCGGGGTATCAGGGTTTTGGACGAGAACTCATCTGTTACACGGGCACTTCAATGTTTTTTAAACTTATTTGAACTCCAGCCTATTTTTGCGTTCAGTATGCATCATTCAAAGCGACGTCATCAATTTCCAACACGTTCTCACATCATTTGCTGTTTTCAGTCATTTACCGATTTGTTTAGAGAGCTAAATGACGGTGAAATTGAAAATCACTACAAAATGAACTCTAAAAATGTTGGAACTTGGCATGGTATCATCATTTCACCCGCATAGCATGTGCAAATGAGTAGAGAGGGTCACGGCGAAAACTGGACGCACCTCGTGTACAAACTAGACAATCTCTTTCGGAGTATCAGGGTTTCGGACGAGAACTCATCTGTTACACGGGCACTTCAATGTTTTCTAAACTTATTTGAACTCCAGCCTATTTTTGCGTTTAGTATGCATCATTCAAAGCGACGTCATCAATTTCCAACACGTTCTGACATCATTTGCTGTTTTTCAGTCATTTACCGATTTGTTTAGAGAGCTAAATGACGGTGAAATTGAAAATCTCTACAAAATGAACTCTGAAAATGTTGGAACTTGGCATGGTATCATCATTTCACCCGCATAGCATGTGCAAAAGAGTAGAGAGGGTCACGGCGAAAACTGGACGCACCTCGTGTACAAACTGGACAACATCTTTTGGAGTATCAGAGTTTCGGACGAGAACTTATCTGTTACACGGGCACTTCAATGTTTTCTAAGCTTATTTGAACTCCAGCCTATTTTTGCATTCAGTATGCATCATTCAAAGCGACGTCATCAATTTCCAACACGTTCTGACATCATTTGCTGTTTTTCAGTCATTTACCGATTTGTTTAGAGAGCTAAATGACGGTGAAATTGAAAATCACTACAAAATGAACTCTAAAAACGTTGGAACTTGGCATGGTATCATAATTTCACCCGCATAGCATGTGCAAATGAGTAGAGAGGGTCACGGCGAAAACTGGACGCACCTCGTGTACAAACTAGACAATCTCTTTCGGAGTATCAGGGTTTCGGACGAGAACTCATTTGTTACACGGGCACTTCAATGTTTGCTAATCTTATTTGAACTCCAGCCTATTGTTGCGTTTAGTATGCATCATTCAAAGCGACGTCATCAATTTCCAACACGTTCTGACATCATTTGCTATTTTTCAGTCATTTACCGATTTGTTTAGAGAGCTAAATGACGGTGAAATTGAAAATCACTACAAAATGAACTCTGAAAATGTTGGAACTTGGCATGGTATCATCATTTCACCCGCATTGCATGTGCAAAAGAGTAGAGAGGGTCACGGCGAAAACTGGACGCACCTCGTGTATAAACTGGACAATCTCTTTCGGAGTATCAGGGTTTCAGACGAGAACTCATCTGTTACACGGGCACTTCAACGTTTTTTAAACTTATTTGAACTCCAGCCTATTTTTGCATTCGGTATGCATCATTCAAAGCGACGTCATCAATTTCCAACACGTTCTCACATCATTTGCTGTTTTTCAGTCATTTACCGATTTGTTTAGTGAGCTAAATGACGGTGAAATTGAAAATCACTACAAAATGAACTCTGAAAATGTTGGAACTTGGCATGGTATCATCATTTCACCCGCATAGCATGTGCAAAAGGGTAGAGAGGGTCACGGCGAAAACTGGACGCACCTCATGTACAAACTGGACAATCTCTTTCGGAGTATCAGGGTTTCAGACGAGAACTCATCTGTTACACGGGCACTTCAACGTTTTTTAAACTTATTTGAACTCCAGCCTATTTTTGCGTTCGGTATGCATCATTCAAAGCGACGTCATCAATTTCCAACACGTTCTCACATCATTTGCTGTTTTCAGTCATTTACCGATTTGTTTAGAGAGCTAAATGACGGTGAAATTGAAAATCACTACAAAATGAACTCTGAAAATGTTGGAACTTGGCATGGTATCATCATTTCACCCGCATTGCATGTGCAAAAGAGTAGAGAGGGTCACGGCGAAAACTGGACGCACCTCGTGTACAAACTGGACAACATCTTTCGGAGTATCAGAGTTTCGGACGAGAACTTATCTGTTACACGGGCACTTCAATGTTTTCTAAGCTTATTTGAACTCCAGCCTATTTTTGCATTCAGTATGCGTCATTCAAAGCGACGTCATCAATTTCCAACACGTTCTGACATCATTTGCTGTTTTTCAGTCATTTACCGATTTGTTTAGAGAGCTAAATGACGGTGAAATTGAAAATCACTACAAAATGAACTCTAAAAACGTTGGAACTTGGCATGGTATCATCATTTCACCCGCATAGCATGTGCAAATGAATAGAGAGGGTCACGGCGAAAACTGGACGCACCTCGTGTACAAACTAGACAATCTCTTTCGGGGTATCAGGGTTTTGGACGAGAACTCATCTGTTACACGGGCACTTCAATGTTTTTTAAACTTATTTGAACTCCAGCCTATTTTTGCGTTCAGTATGCATCATTCAAAGCGACGTCATCAATTTCCAACACGTTCTCACATCATTTGCTGTTTTCAGTCATTTACCGATTTGTTTAGAGAGCTAAATGACGGTGAAATTGAAAATCACTACAAAATGAACTCTAAAAATGTTGGAACTTGGCATGGTATCATCATTTCACCCGCATAGCATGTGCAAATGAGTAGAGAGGGTCACGGCGAAAACTGGACGCACCTCGTGTACAAACTAGACAATCTCTTTCGGAGTATCAGGGTTTCGGACGAGAACTCATCTGTTACACGGGCACTTCAATGTTTTCTAAACTTTATTTGAACTCCAGCCTATTTTTGCGTTTAGTATGCATCATTCAAAGCGACGTCATCAATTTCCAACACGTTCTGACATCATTTGCTGTTTTTCAGTCATTTACCGATTTGTTTAGAGAGCTAAATGACGGTGAAATTGAAAATCTCTACAAAATGAACTCTGAAAATGTTGGAACTTGGCATGGTATCATCATTTCACCCGCATAGCATGTGCAAAAGAGTAGAGAGGGTCACGGCGAAAACTGGACGCACCTCGTGTACAAACTGGACAACATCTTTTGGAGTATCAGAGTTTCGGACGAGAACTTATCTGTTACACGGGCACTTCAATGTTTTCTAAGCTTATTTGAACTCCAGCCTATTTTTGCATTCAGTATGCATCATTCAAAGCGACGTCATCAATTTCCAACACGTTCTGACATCATTTGCTGTTTTTCAGTCATTTACCGATTTGTTTAGAGAGCTAAATGACGGTGAAATTGAAAATCACTACAAAATGAACTCTAAAAACGTTGGAACTTGGCATGGTATCATAATTTCACCCGCATAGCATGTGCAAATGAGTAGAGAGGGTCACGGCGAAAACTGGACGCACCTCGTGTACAAACTAGACAATCTCTTTCGGAGTATCAGGGTTTCGGACGAGAACTCATTTGTTACACGGGCACTTCAATGTTTGCTAATCTTATTTGAACTCCAGCCTATTTTTGCGTTTAGTATGCATCATTCAAAGCGACGTCATCAATTTCCAACACGTTCTGACATCATTTGCTATTTTTCAGTCATTTACCGATTTGTTTAGAGAGCTAAATGACGGTGAAATTGAAAATCACTACAAAATGAACTCTGAAAATGTTGGAACTTGGCATGGTATCATCATTTCTCCCGCATAGCATGTGCAAAAGAGTAGAGAGGGTCACGGGGAAAACTGGACGCACCTCGTGTATAAACTGGACAATCTCTTTCGGAGTATCAGGGTTTCAGACGAGAACTCATCTGTTACACGGGCACTTCAACGTTTTTTAAACTTATTTGAACTCCAGCCTATTTTTGCATTCGGTATGCATCATTCAAAGCGACGTCATCAATTTCCAACACGTTCTCACATCATTTGCTGTTTTTCAGTCATTTACCGATTTGTTTAGAGAGCTAAATGACGGTGAAATTCAAAATCACTACAAAATGAACTCTGAAAATGTTGGAACTTGGCATGGTATCATCATTTCACCCGCATTGCATGTGCAAAAGAGTAGAGAGGGTCACGGCGAAAACTGGACGCACCTCATGTACAAACTGGACAATCTCTTTCGGAGTATCAGGGTTTCAGACGAGAACTCATCTGTTACACGGGCACTTCAACGTTTTTTAAACTTATTTGAACTCCAGCCTATTTTTGCGTTCGGTATGCATCATTCAAAGCGACGTCATCAATTTCCAACACGTTCTCACATCATTTGCTGTTTTCAGTCATTTACCGATTTGTTTAGAGAGCTAAATGACGGTGAAATTGAAAATCACTACAAAATGAACTCTGAAAATGTTGGAACTTGGCATGGTATCATCATTTCACCCGCATTGCATGTGCAAAAGAGTAGAGAGGGTCACGGCGAAAACTGGACGCACCTCGTGTACAAACTGGACAATCTCTTTCGGAGTATCAGGGTTCGGATGAGAACTCATCTGTTACATGGGCACTTCAATGTTTTTTAAACTTATTTGAACTCCAGCCTATTTTTGCGTTCAGTATGCATCATTCAAAGCGACGTCATCAATTTCCAACACGTTCTCACATCATTTGCTGTTTTCAGTCATTTACCGATTTGTTTAGAGAGCTAAATGACGGTGAAATTGAAAATCACTACAAAATGAACTCTGAAAATGTTGGAACTTGGCATGGTATCATCATTTCACCCGCATTGCATGTGCAAAAGAGTAGAGAAGGTCACGGCGAAAACTGGACTCACCTCGTGTACAAACTGGACAATCTCTTTCGGAGTATCAGGGTTTCGGATGAGAACTCATCTGTTACACGGGCACTTCAATGTTTTTTAAACTTATTTGAACTCCAGCCTATTTTTGCGTTCAGTATGCATCATTCAAAGCGACGTCATCAATTTCCAACACGTTCTCACATCATTTGCTGTTTTCAGTCATTTACCGATTTGTTTAGAGAGCTAAATGACGGTGAAATTGAAAATCACTACAAAATGAACTCTAAAAATGTTGGAACTTGGCATGGTATCATCATTTCACCCGCATAGCATGTGCAAATGAGTAGAGAGGGTCACGGCGAAAACTGGACGCACCTCGTGTACAAACTAGACAATCTCTTTCGGAGTATCAGGGTTTCGGACGAGAACTCATCTGTTACACGGGCACTTCAATGTTTTCTAAACTTATTTGAACTCCAGCCTATTTTTGCGTTTAGTATGCATCATTCAAAGCGACGTCATCAATTTCCAACACGTTCTGACATCATTTGATGTTTTTCAGTCATTTACCGATTTGTTTAGAGAGCTAAATGACGGTGAAATTGAAAATCTCTACAAAATGAACTCTGAAAATGTTGGAACTTGGCATGGTATCATCATTTCACCCGCATAGCATGTGCAAAAGAGTAGAGAGGGTCACGGCGAAAACTGGACGCACCTCGTGTACAAACTGGACAACATCTTTCGGAGTATCAGAGTTTCGGACGAGAACTTATCTGTTACACGGGCACTTCAATGTTTTCTAAGCTTATTTGAACTCCAGCCTATTTTTGCATTCAGTATGCATCATTCAAAGCGACGTCATCAATTTCCAACACGTTCTGACATCATTTGCTGTTTTTCAGTCATTTACCGATTTGTTTAGAGAGCTAAATGACGGTGAAATTGAAAATCACTACAAAATGAACTCTAAAAACGTTGGAACTTGGCATGGTATCATCATTTCACCCGCATAGCATGTGCAAATGAGTAGAGAGGGTCACGGCGAAAACTGGACGCACCTCGTGTACAAACTAGACAATCTCTTTCGGAGTATCAGGGTTTCGGACGAGAACTCATTTGTTACACGGGCACTTCAATGTTTGCTAAACTTATTTGAACTCCAGCCTATTTTTGCGTTCAGTATGCATCATTCAAAGCGACGTCATCAATTTCCAACACGTTCTGACATCATTTGCTATTTTTCAGTCATTTACCGATTTGTTTAGAGAGCAAAATGACGGTGAAATTGAAAATCACTACAAAATGAACTCTAAAAATGTTGGAACTTGGCATGGTATCATCATTTCACCCGCATAGCATGTGCAAAAGAGTAGAGAGGGTCACGGGGAAAACTGGACGCACCTCGTGTATAAACTGGACAATCTCTTTCGGAGTATCAGGGTTTCGGATGAGAACTCATCTGTTACACGGGCACTTCAATGTTTTCTAAACTTATTTGAACTCCAGCCTATTTTTGCGTTCGGTATGCATCATTCAAAGCGACGTCATCAATTTCCAACATGTTCTGACATCATTTGCTGTTTTTCAGTCATTTACCGATTTGTTTAGAGAGCTAAATGACGGTGAAATTGAAAATCTCTACAAAATGAACTCTGAAAATGTTGGAACTTGGCATGGTATCATCATTTCACCCGCATAGCATGTGCAAAAGAGTAGAGAGGGTCACGGCGAAAACTGGACGCACCTCGTGTATAAACTGGACAATCTCTTTCGGAGTATCAGGGTTTCAGACGAGAACTCATCTGTTACACGGGCACTTCAACGTTTTTTAAACTTATTTGAACTCCAGCCTATTTTTGCGTTCGGTATGCATCATTCAAAGCGACGTCATCAATTTCCAACACGTTCTCACATCATTTGCTGTTTTTCAGTCATTTACCGATTTGTTTAGAGAGCTAAATGACGGTGAAATTGAAAATCACTACAAAATGAACTCTGAAAATGTTGGAACTTGGCATGGTATCATCATTTCACCCGCATAGCATGTGCAAAAGAGTAGAGAGGGTCACGGCGAAAACTGGACGCACCTCGTGTACAAACTAGACAATCTCTTTCGGAGTATCAGGGTTTCAGACGAGAACTCATCTGTTACACGGGCACTTCAACGTTTTTTAAACTTATTTGAACTCCAGCCTATTTTTGCGTTCGGTATGCATCATTCAAAGCGACGTCATCAATTTCCAACACGTTCTCACATCATTTGCTGTTTTTCAGTCATTTACCGATTTGTTTAGAGAGCTAAATGACGGTGAAATTGAAAATCACTACAAAATGAACTCTGAAAATGTTGGAACATGGCATGGTATCATCATTTCACCCGCATAGCATGTGCAAAAGAGTAGAGAGGGTCACGGCGAAAACTGGACGCACCTCGTGTACAAACTGGACAATCTCTTTCGGAGTATCAGGGTTCGGATGAGAACTCATCTGTTACATGGGCACTTCAATGTTTTTTAAACTTATTTGAACTCCAGCCTATTTTTGCGTTCAGTATGCATCATTCAAAGCGACGTCATCAATTTCCAACACGTTCTCACATCATTTGCTGTTTTCAGTCATTTACCGATTTGTTTAGAGAGCTAAATGACGGTGAAATTGAAAATCACTACAAAATGAACTCTGAAAATGTTGGAACTTGGCATGGTATCATCATTTCACCCGCATTGCATGTGCAAAAGAGTAGAGAAGGTCACGGCGAAAACTGGACTCACCTCGTGTACAAACTGGACAATCTCTTTCGGAGTATCAGGGTTTCGGATGAGAACTCATCTGTTACACGGGCACTTCAATGTTTTTTAAACTTATTTGAACTCCAGCCTATTTTTGCGTTCAGTATGCATCATTCAAAGAGACGTCATCAATTTCCAACACGTTCTCACATCATTTGATGTTTTCAGTCATTTACCGATTTGTTTAGAGAGCAAAATGACGGTGAAATTGAAAATCACTACAAAATGAACTCTAAAAATGTTGGAACTTGGCATGGTATCATCATTTCACCCGCATAGCATGTGCAAATGAGTAGAGAGGGTCACGGCCAAAACTGGACGCACCTCGTGTACAAACTAGATATTCTCTTTCGGAGTATCAGGGTTTCGGACGAGAACTCATCTGTTACACGGGCACTTCAATGTTTTCTAAACTTATTTGAACTCCAGCCTATTTTTGCGTTTAGTATGCATCATTCAAAGCGACGTCATCAATTTCCAACACGTTCTGACATCATTTGCTGTTTTTCAGTCATTTACCGATTTGTTTAGAGAGCTAAATGACGGTGAAATTGAAAATCTCTACAAAATGAACTCTGAAAATGTTGGAACTTGGCATGGTATCATCATTTCACCCGCATAGCATGTGCAAAAGAGTAGAGAGGGTCACGGCGAAAACTGGACGCACCTCGTGTATAAACTGGACAATCTCTTTCGGAGTATCAGGGTTTCAGACGAGAACTCATCTGTTACACGGGCACTTCAACGTTTTTTAAACTTATTTGAACTCCAGCCTATTTTTGCGTTTGGTATGCATCATTCAAAGCGACGTCATCAATTTCCAACACGTTCTCACATCATTTGCTGTTTTTCAGTCATTTACCGATTTGTTTAGAGAGCTAAATGACGGTGAAATTGAAAATCACTACAAAATGAACTCTGAAAATGTTGGAACTTGGCATGGTATCATCATTTCACCCGCATAGCATGTGCAAAAGAGTAGAGAGGGTCACGGCGAAAACTGGACGCACCTCGTGTACAAACTAGACAATCTCTTTCGGAGTATCAGGGTTTCGGACGAGAACTCATCTGTTACACGGGCACTTCAATGTTTTCTAAACTTATTTGAACTCCAGCCTATTTTTGCATTTAGTATGCATCATTCAAAGTGACAACATCAATTTCCAACACGTTCTCACATCATTTGCTGTTTTTCAGTCATTTACCGATTTGTTTAGAGAGCTAAATGACGGTGAAACTGCAAATCACTACAAAATGAACTCTGAAAATGTTGGAACTTGGCATGGTATCATCATTTCACCCGCATAGCATGTGCAAAAGAGTAGAGAGGGTCACGGAAAAAACTGGACGCACCTCGTGTACAAACTGGACAATCTCTTTCGGAGTATCAAGGTTTCGGACGGGAACTTATCTGTTACACGGGCACTTCAATGTTTTTTAAACTTATTTGAACTCCAGCCTATTTTTGCATTCAGTATGCATCATTCAAAGCGACGTCATCAATTTCCAACACGTTCTCACATCATTTGCTGTTTTTCAGTCATTTACCGATTTGTTTAGAGAGCTAAATGACGGTGAAATTGAAAATCACTACAAAATGAACTCTGAAAATGTTGGAACTTGGCATGGTATCATCATTTCACCCGCATTGCATGTGCAAAAGAGTAGAGAAGGTCACGGCGAAAACTGGACTCACCTCGTGTACAAACTGGACAATCTCTTTCGGAGTATCAGGGTTTCGGATGAGAACTCATCTGTTACACGGGCACTTCAATGTTTTTTAAACTTATTTGAACTCCAGCCTATTTTTGCGTTCAGTTTGCATCATTCAAAGCGACGTCATCAATTTCCAACACGTTCTCACATCATTTGCTGTTTTCAGTCATTTACCGATTTGTTTAGAGAGCTAAATGACGGTGAAATTGAAAATCACTACAAAATGAACTCTAAAAATGTTGGAATTTGGCATGGTATCATCATTTCACCCGCATAGCATGTGCAAATGAGTAGAGAGGGTCACGGCGAAAACTGGACGCACCTCGTGTACAAACTAGACAATCTCTTTCGGAGTATCAGGGTTTCGGACGAGAACTCATCTGTTACACGGGCACTTCAATGTTTTCTAAACTTATTTGAACTCCAGCCTATTTTTGCGTTTAGTATGCATCATTCAAAGCGACGTCATCAATTTCCAACACGTTCTGACATCATTTGCTGTTTTTCAGTCATTTACCGATTTGTTTAGAGAGCTAAATGACGGTGAAATTGAAAATCTCTACAAAATGAACTCTGAAAATGTTGGAACTTGGCATGGTATCATCATTTCACCCGCATAGCATGTGCAAAAGAGTAGAGAGGGTCACGGCGAAAACTGGACGCACCTCGTGTATAAACTGGACAATCTCTTTCGGAGTATCAGGGTTTCAGACGAGAACTCATCTGTTACACGGGCACTTCAACGTTTTTTAAACTTATTTGAACTCCAGCCTATTTTTGCGTTCGGTATGCATCATTCAAAGCGACGTCATCAATTTCCAACACGTTCTCACATCATTTGCTGTTTTTCAGTCATTTACCGATTTGTTTAGAGAGCTAAATGACGGTGAAATTGAAAATCACTACAAAATGAACTCTGAAAATGTTGGAACTTGGCATGGTATCATCATTTCACCCGCATAGCATGTGCCAAAGAGTAGAGAGGGTCACGGCGAAAACTGGACGCACCTCGTGTACAAACTAGACAATCTCTTTCGGAGTATCAGGGTTTTGGACGAGAACTCATCTGTTACACGGGCACTTCAATGTTTTCTAAACTTATTTGAACCCCAGCCTATTTTTGCGTTTAGTATGCATCATTCAAAGTGACAACATCAATTTCCAACACGTTCTCACATCATTTGCTGTTTTTCAGTCATTTACCGATTTGTTTAGAGAGCTAAATGACGGTGAAACTGCAAATCACTACAAAATGAACTCTGAAAATGTTGGAACTTGGCATGGTATCATCATTTCACCCGCATAGCATGTGCAAAAGAGTAGAGAGGGTCACGGAAAAAACTGGACGCACCTCGTGTACAAACTGGACAATCTCTTTCGGAGTATCAGGGTTTCGGACGGGAACTCATCTGTTACACGGGCACTTCAATGTTTTTTAAACTTATTTGAACTCCAGCCTATTTTTGCATTCAGTATGCATCATTCAAAGCGACGTCATCAATTTCCAACACGTTCTCACATCATTTGCTGTTTTTCAGTCATTTACCGATTTGTTTAGAGAGCTAAATGACGGTGAAATTGAAAATCACTACAAAATGAACTCTAAAAATGTTGGAACTTGGCATGGTATCATCATTTCACCCGCATAGCATGTGCAAATGAGTAGAGAGGGTCACGGCGAAAACTGGACGCACCTCGTGTACAAACTAGACAATCTCTTTCGGAGTATCAGGGTTTCGGACGAGAACTCATCTGTTACACGGGCACTTCAATGTTTTCTAAACTTATTTGAACTCCAGCCTATTTTTGCGTTTAGTATGCATCATTCAAAGCGACGTCATCAATTTCCAACACGTTCTGACATCATTTGCTGTTTTTCAGTCATTTACCGATTTGTTTAGAGAGCTAAATGACGGTGAAATTGAAAATCTCTACAAAATGAACTCTGAAAATGTTGGAACTTGGCATGGTATCATCATTTCACCCGCATAGCATGTGCAAAAGAGTAGAGAGGGTCACGGCGAAAACTGGACGCACCTCGTGTATAAACTGGACAATCTCTTTCGGCGTATCAGGGTTTCAGACGAGAACTCATCTGTTACACGGGCACTTCAACGTTTTTTAAACTTATTTGAACTCCAGCCTATTTTTGCGTTCGGTATGCATCATTCAAAGCGACGTCATCAATTTCCGACACGTTCTCACATCATTTGCTGTTTTTCAGTCATTTACCGATTTGTTTAGAGAGCTAAATGACGGTGAAATTGAAAATCACTACAAAATGAACTCTGAAAATGTTGGAACTTGGCATGGTATCATCATTTCACCCGCATAGCATGTGCAAATGAGTAGAGAGGGTCACGGCGAAAACTGGACGCACCTCGTGTACAAACTAGACAATCTCTTTCGGAGTATCAGGGTTTCGGACGAGAACTCATCTGTTACACGGGCACTTCAATGTTTTCTAAACTTATTTGAACTCCAGCCTATTTTTGCGTTTAGTATGCATCATTCAAAGCGACGTCATCAATTTCCAACACGTTCTGACATCATTTGCTGTTTTTCAGTCATTTACCGATTTGTTTAGAGAGCTAAATGACGGTGAAATTGAAAATCTCTACAAAATGAACTCTGAAAATGTTGGAACTTGGCATGGTATCATCATTTCACCCGCATAGCATGTGCAAAAGAGTAGAGAGGGTCACGGCGAAAACTGGACGCACCTCGTGTATAAACTGGACAATCTCTTTCGGCGTATCAGGGTTTCAGACGAGAACTCATCTGTTACACGGGCACTTCAACGTTTTTTAAACTTATTTGAACTCCAGCCTATTTTTGCGTTCGGTATGCATCATTCAAAGCGACGTCATCAATTTCCGACACGTTCTCACATCATTTGCTGTTTTTCAGTCATTTACCGATTTGTTTAGAGAGCTAAATGACGGTGAAATTGAAAATCACTACAAAATGAACTCTGAAAATGTTGGAACTTGGCATGGTATCATCATTTCACCCGCATAGCATGTGCAAAAGAGTAGAGAGGGTCACGGCGAAAACTGGACGCACCTCGTGTACAAACTAGACAATCTCTTTCGGAGTATCAGGGTTTCGGACGAGAACTCATCTGTTACACGGGCACTTCAATGTTTTCTAAACTTATTTGAACTCCAGCCTATTTTTGCGTTTAGTATGCATCATTCAAAGTGACAACATCAATTTCCAACACGTTCTCACGTCATTTGCTGTTTTTCAGTCATTTATCGATTTGTTTAGAGAGCTAAATGACGGTGAAACTGCAAATCACTACAAAATGAACTCTGAAAATGTTGGAACTTGGCATGGTATCATCATTTCACCCGCATAGCATGTGCAAAAGAGTAGAGAGGGTCACGGAAAAAACTGGACGCACCTCGTGTACAAACTGGACAATCTCTTTCGGAGTATCAGGGTTTCGGACGGGAACTCATCTGTTACACGGGCACTTCAATGTTTTTTAAACTTATTTGAACTCCAGCCTATTTTTGCATTCAGTATGCATCATTCAAAGCGACGTCATCAATTTCCAACACGTTCTCACATCATTTGCTGTTTTTCAGTCATTTGCCGATTTGTTTAGAGAGCTAAATGACGGTGAAATTGAAAATCACTACAAAATGAACTCTGAAAATGTTGGAACTTGGCATGGTATCATCATTTCACCCGCATTGCATGTGCAAAAGAGTAGAGAAGGTCACGGCGAAAACTGGACTCACCTCATGTACAAACTGGACAATCTCTTTCGGAGTATCAGGGTTTCGGATGAGAACTCATCTGTTACACGGGCACTTCAATGTTTTTTAAACTTATTTGAACTCCAGCCTATTTTTGCGTTCAGTATGCATCATTCAAAGCGACGTCATCAATTTCCAACACGTTCTCACATCATTTGCTGTTTTCAGTCATTTACCGATTTGTTTAGAGAGCTAAATGACGGTGAAATTGAAAATCACTACAAAATGAACTCTAAAAATGTTGGAACTTGGCATGGTATCATCATTTCACCCGCATAGCATGTGCAAATGAGTAGAGAGGGTCACGGCGAAAACTGGACGCACCTCGTGTACAAACTAGACAATCTCTTTCGGAGTATCAGGGTTTCGGACGAGAACTCATCTGTTACACGGGCACTTCAATGTTTTCTAAACTTATTTGAACTCCAGCCTATTTTTGCGTTTAGTATGCATCATTCAAAGCGACGTCATCAATTTCCAACACGTTCTGACATCATTTGCTGTTTTTCAGTCATTTACCGATTTGTTTAGAGAGCTAAATGACGGTGAAATTGAAAATCTCTACAAAATGAACTCTGAAAATGTTGGAACTTGGCATGGTATCATCATTTCACCCGCATAGCATGTGCAAAAGAGTAGAGAGGGTCACGGCGAAAACTGGACGCACCTCGTGTATAAACTGGACAATCTCTTTCGGCGTATCAGGGTTTCCGACGAGAACTCATCTGTTACACGGGCACTTCAACGTTTTTTAAACTTATTTGAACTCCAGCCTATTTTTGCGTTCGGTATGCATCATTCAAAGCGACGTCATCAATTTCCAACACGTTCTCACATCATTTGCTGTTTTTCAGTCATTTACCGATTTGTTTAGAGAGCTAAATGACGGTGAAATTGAAAATCACTACAAAATGAACTCTGAAAATGTTGGAACTTGGCATGGTATCATCATTTCACCCGCATAGCATGTGCAAAAGAGTAGAGAGGGTCACGGCGAAAACTGGACGCACCTCGTGTACAAACTAGACAATCTCTTTCGGAGTATCAGGGTTTCGGACGAGAACTCATCTGTTACACGGGCACTTCAATGTTTTCTAAACTTATTTGAACTCCAGCCTATTTTTGCGTTTAGTATGCATCATTCAAAGTGACAACATCAATTTCCAACACGTTCTCACATCATTTGCTGTTTTTCAGTCATTTACCGATTTGTTTAGAGAGCTAAATGACGGTGAAACTGCAAATCACTACAAAATGAACTCTGAAAATGTTGGAACTTGGCATGGTATCATCATTTCACCCGCATAGCATGTGCAAAAGAGTAGAGAGGTTCACGGAAAAAACTGGACGCACCTCGTGTACAAACTGGACAATCTCTTTCGGAGTATCAGGGTTTCGGACGGGAACTCATCTGTTACACGGGCACTTCAATGTTTTTTAAACTTATTTGAACTCCAGCCTATTTTTGCATTCAGTATGCATCATTCAAAGCGACGTCATCAATTTCCAACACGTTCTCACATCATTTGCTGTTTTTCAGTCATTTACCGATTTGTTTAGAGAGCTAAATGACGGTGAAATTGAAAATCACTACAAAATGAACTCTGAAAATGTTGGAACTTGGCATGGTATCATCATTTCACCCGCATTGCATGTGCAAAAGAGTAGAGAAGGTCACGGCGAAAACTGGACTCACCTCGTGTACAAACTGGACAATCTCTTTCGGAGTATCAGGGTTTCGGATGAGAACTCATCTGTTACACGGGCACTTCAATGTTTTTTAAACTTATTTGAACTCCAGCCTATTTTTGCGTTCAGTATGCATCATTCAAAGCGACGTCATCAATTTCCAACACGTTCTCACATCATTTGCTGTTTTCAGTCATTTACCGATTTGTTTAGAGAGCTAAATGACGGTGAAATTGAAAATCACTACAAAATGAACTCTAAAAATGTTGGAACTTGGCATGGTATCATCATTTCACCCGCATAGCATGTGCAAATGAGTAGAGAGGGTCACGGCGAAAACTGGACGCACCTCGTGTACAAACTAGACAATCTCTTTCGGAGTATCAGGGTTTCGGACGAGAACTCATCTGTTACACGGGCACTTCAATGTTTTCTAAACTTATTTGAACTCCAGCCTATTTTTGCGTTTAGTATGCATCATTCAAAGCGACGTCATCAATTTCCAACACGTTCTGACATCATTTGCTGTTTTTCAGTCATTTACCGATTTGTTTAGAGAGCTAAATGACGGTGAAATTGAAAATCACTACAAAATGAACTCTGAAAATGTTGGAACTTGGCATGGTATCATCATTTCACCCGCATAGCATGTGCAAAAGAGTAGAGAGGGTCACGGCGAAAACTGGACGCACCTCGTGTATAAACTGGACAATCTCTTTCGGAGTATCAGGGTTTCAGACGAGAACTCATCTGTTACACGGGCACTTCAACGTTTTTTAAACTTATTTGAACTCCAGCCTATTTTTGCGTTCGGTATGCATCATTCAAAGCGACGTCATTAATTTCCAACACGTTCTCACATCATTTGCTGTTTTTCAGTCATTTACCGATTTGTTTAGAGAGCTAAATGACGGAGAAATTGAAAATCACTACAAAATGAACTCTGAAAATGTTGGAACTTGGCATGGTATCATCATTTCACCCGCATAGCATGTGCAAAAGAGTAGAGAGGGTCACGGCGAAAACTGGACGCACCTCGTGTACAAACTAGACAATCTCTTTCGGAGTATCAGGGTTTCGGACGAGAACTCATCTGTTACACGGGCACTTCAATGTTTTCTAAACTTATTTGAACTCCAGCCTATTTTTGCGTTTAGTATGCATCATTCAAAGTGACAACATCAATTTCCAACACGTTCTCACATCATTTGCTGTTTTTCAGTCATTTACCGATTTGTTTAGAGAGCTAAATGACGGTGAAACTGCAAATCACTACAAAATGAACTCTGAAAATGTTGGAACTTGGCATGGTATCATCATTTCACCCGCATAGCATGTGCAAAAGAGTAGAGAGGTTCACGGAAAAAACTGGACGCACCTCGTGTACAAACTGGACAATCTCTTTCGGAGTATCAGGGTTTCGGACGGGAACTCATCTGTTACACGGGCACTTCAATGTTTTTTAAACTTATTTGAACTCCAGCCTATTTTTGCATTCAGTATGCATCATTCAAAGCGACGTCATCAATTTCCAACACGTTCTCACATCATTTGCTGTTTTTCAGTCATTTACCGATTTGTTTAGAGAGCTAAATGACGGTGAAATTGAAAATCACTACAAAATGAACTCTGAAAATGTTGGAACTTGGCATGGTATCATCATTTCACCCGCATTGCATGTGCAAAAGAGTAGAGAAGGTCACGGCGAAAACTGGACTCACCTCGTGTACAAACTGGACAATCTCTTTCGGAGTATCAGGGTTTCGGATGAGAACTCATCTGTTACATGGGCACTTCAATGTTTTTTAAACTTATTCGAACTCCAGCCTATTTTTGCGTTCAGTATGCATCATTCAAAGCGACGTCATCAATTTCCTACACGTTCTCACATCATTTGCTGTTTTTCAGTCATTTACCGATTTGTTTAGAGAGCTAAATGACGGTGAAATTGAAAATCACTACAAAATGAACTCTGAAAATGTTGGAACTTGGCATGGTATCATCATTGCACCCGCATTGCATGTGCAAAAGAGTAGAGAAGGTCACGGCGAAAACTGGACAGACCTCGTGTACAAACTGGACAATCTCTTTCGGAGTATCAGGGTTTCGGATGAGAACTCATCTGTTACACGGGCACTTCAATGTTTTTTAAACTTATTTGAACTCCAGCCTATTTTTGCGTTCAGTATGCATCATTCAAAGCGACGTCATCAATTTCCAACACGTTCTCACATCATTTGCTGTTTTCAGTCATTTACCGATTTGTTTAGAGAGCTAAATGACGGTGAAATTGAAAATCACTACAAAATGAACTCTGAAAATGTTGGAACTTTGCATGGTATCATCATTTCACCCGCATTGCATGTGCAAATGAGTAGAGAGGGTCACGGAGAAAACTGGACGCACCTCGTGTACAAACTAGACAATCTCTTTCGGAGTATCAGGGTTTCGGACGAGAACTCGTCTGTTACACGGGCACTTCAATGTTTTCTAAACTTATTTGAACTCTAGCCTATTTTTGCGTTCAGTATGCATCATTCAAAGCGACGTCATCAATTTCCAACATGTTCTGACATCATTTGCTGTTTTTCAGTCATTTACCGATTTGTTTAGAGAGCTAAATGACGGTGAAATTGAAAATCACTACAAAATGAACTCTGAAAATGTTGGAACTTGGCATGGTATCATCATTTCACCCGCATAGCATGTGCAAAAGAGTAGAGAGGGTCACGGCGAAAACTGGACGCACCTCGTGTACAAACTAGACAATCTCTTTCGGAGTATCAGGGTTTCGGACGAGAACTCATCTGTTACACGGGCACTTCAATGTTTTCTAAACTTATTTGAACTCCAGCCTATTTTTGCGTTCGGTATGCATCACTCAAAGCGACGTCATCAATTTCCAACACGTTCTGACATCATTTGCTGTTTTTCAGTCATTTACCGATTTGTTTAGAGAGCTAAATGACGGTGAAATTGAAAATCACTACAAAATGAACTCTGAAAATGTTGGAACTTGGCATGGTATCATCATTTCACCCGCATAGCATGTGCAAAAGAGTAGAGAGGGTCACGGCGAAAACTGGACGCACCTCGTGTACAAACTAGACAATCTCTTTCGGAGTATCAGGGTTTCGGACGAGAACTCATCTGTTACACGGGCACTTCAATGTTTTCTAAACTTATTTGAACTCCAGCCTATTTTTGCGTTTAGTATGCATCATTCAAAGTGACAACATCAATTTCCAACACGTTCTCACATCATTTGCTGTTTTTCAGTCATTTACCGATTTGTTTAGAGAGCTAAATGACGGTGAAACTGCAAATCACTACAAAATGAACTCTGAAAATGTTGGAACTTGGCATGGTATCATCATTTCACCCGCATAGCATGTGCAAAAGAGTAGAGAGGGTCACGGCGAAAACTGGACGCACCTCGTGTACAAACTAGACAATCTCTTTCGGAGTATCAGGGTTTCGGACGAGAACTCATCTGTTACACGGGCACTTCAATGTTTTCTAAACTTATTTGAACTCCAGCCTATTTTTGCATTCAGTATGCATCATTCAAAGCGACGTCATCAATTTCCAACACGTTCTCACATCATTTGCTGTTTTTCAGTCATTTACCGATTTGTTTAGAGAGCTAAATGACGGTGAAATTGAAAATCACTACAAAATGAACTCTGAAAATGTTGGAACTTGGCATGGTATCATCATTTCACCCGCATTGCATGTGCAAAAGAGTAGAGAAGGTCACGGCGAAAACTGGACTCACCTCGTGTACAAACTGGACAATCTCTTTCGGAGTATCAGGGTTTCGGATGAGAACTCATCTGTTACATGGGCACTTCAATGTTTTTTAAACTTATTCGAACTCCAGCCTATTTTTGCGTTCAGTATGCATCATTCAAAGCGACGTCATCAATTTCCAACACGTTCTCACATCATTTGCTGTTTTTCAGTCATTTACCGATTTGTTTAGAGAGCTAAATGACGGTGAAATTGAAAATCACTACAAAATGAACTCTGAAAATGTTGGAACTTGGCATGGTATCATCATTGCACCCGCATTGCATGTGCAAAAGAGTAGAGAAGGTCACGGCGAAAACTGGACAGACCTCGTGTACAAACTGGACAATCTCTTTCGGAGTATCAGGGTTTCGGATGAGAACTCATCTGTTACACGGGCACTTCAATGTTTTTTAAACTTATTTGAACTCCAGCCTATTTTTGCGTTCAGTATGCATCATTCAAAGCGACGTCATCAATTTCCAACACGTTCTCACATCATTTGCTGTTTTCAGTCATTTACCGATTTGTTTAGAGAGCTAAATGACGGTGAAATTGAAAATCACTACAAAATGAACTCTGAAAATGTTGGAACTTTGCATGGTATCATCATTTCACCCGCATTGCATGTGCAAATGAGTAGAGAGGGTCACGGAGAAAACTGGACGCACCTCGTGTACAAACTAGACAATCTCTTTCGGAGTATCAGGGTTTCGGACGAGAACTCGTCTGTTACACGGGCACTTCAATGTTTTCTAAACTTATTTGAACTCTAGCCTATTTTTGCGTTCAGTATGCATCATTCAAAGCGACGTCATCAATTTCCAACATGTTCTGACATCATTTGCTGTTTTTCAGTCATTTACCGATTTGTTTAGAGAGCTAAATGACGGTGAAATTGAAAATCACTACAAAATGAACTCTGAAAATGTTGGAACTTGGCATGGTATCATCATTTCACCCGCATAGCATGTGCAAAAGAGTAGAGAGGGTCACGGCGAAAACTGGACGCACCTCGTGTACAAACTAGACAATCTCTTTCGGAGTATCAGGGTTTCGGACGAGAACTCATCTGTTACACGGGCACTTCAATGTTTTCTAAACTTATTTGAACTCCAGCCTATTTTTGCGTTCGGTATGCATCACTCAAAGCGACGTCATCAATTTCCAACACGTTCTGACATCATTTGCTGTTTTTCAGTCATTTACCGATTTGTTTAGAGAGCTAAATGACGGTGAAATTGAAAATCACTACAAAATGAACTCTGAAAATGTTGGAACTTGGCATGGTATCATCATTTCACCCGCATAGCATGTGCAAAAGAGTAGAGAGGGTCACGGCGAAAACTGGACGCACCTCGTGTACAAACTAGACAATCTCTTTCGGAGTATCAGGGTTTCGGACGAGAACTCATCTGTTACACGGGCACTTCAATGTTTTCTAAACTTATTTGAACTCCAGCCTATTTTTGCGTTTAGTATGCATCATTCAAAGTGACAACATCAATTTCCAACACGTTCTCACATCATTTGCTGTTTTTCAGTCATTTACCGATTTGTTTAGAGAGCTAAATGACGGTGAAACTGCAAATCACTACAAAATGAACTCTGAAAATGTTGGAACTTGGCATGGTATCATCATTTCACCCGCATAGCATGTGCAAAAGAGTAGAGAGGGTCACGGCGAAAACTGGACGCACCTCGTGTACAAACTAGACAATCTCTTTCGGAGTATCAGGGTTTCGGACGAGAACTCATCTGTTACACGGGCACTTCAATGTTTTCTAAACTTATTTGAACTCCAGCCTATTTTTGCGTTTAGTATGCATCATTCAAAGCGACGTCATCAATTTCCAACACGTTCTGACATCATTTGCTGTTTTTCAGTCATTTACCGATTTGTTTAGAGAGCTAAATGACGGTGAAATTGAAAATCACTACAAAATGAACTCTAAAAATGTTGGAACTTGGCATGGTATCATCATTTCACCCGCATAGCATGTGCAAAAGAGTAGAGAGGGTCACGGCGAAAACTGGACGCACCTCGTGTATAAACTGGACAATCTCTTTCGGAGTATCAGGGTTTCAGACGAGAACTCATCTGTTACACGGGCACTTCAACGTTTTTTAAACTTATTTGAACTCCAGCCTATTTTTGCGTTCGGTATGCATCATTCAAAGCGACGTCATCAATTTCCAACACGTTCTCACATCATTTGCTGTTTTTCAGTCATTTACCGATTTGTTTATAGAGCTAAATGACGGTGAAATTGAAAATCACTACAAAATGAACTCTGAAAATGTTGGAACTTGGCATGGTATCATCATTGCACCCGCATTGCATGTGCAAAAGAGTAGAGAAGGTCACGGCGAAAACTGGACAGACCTCGTGTACAAACTGGACAATCTCTTTCGGAGTATCAGGGTTTCGGATGAGAACTCATCTGTTACACGGGCACTTCAATGTTTTTTAAACTTATTTGAACTCCAGCCTATTTTTGCGTTCAGTATGCATCATTCAAAGCGACGTCATCAATTTCCAACACGTTCTCACATCATTTGCTGTTTTCAGTCATTTACCGATTTGTTTAGAGAGCTAAATGACGGTGAAATTGAAAATCACTACAAAATGAACTCTGAAAATGTTGGAACTTTGCATGGTATCATCATTTCACCCGCATTGCATGTGCAAATGAGTAGAGAGGGTCACGGAGAAAACTGGACGCACCTCGTGTACAAACTAGACAATCTCTTTCGGAGTATCAGGGTTTCGGACGAGAACTCGTCTGTTACACGGGCACTTCAATGTTTTCTAAACTTATTTGAACTCTAGCCTATTTTTGCGTTCAGTATGCATCATTCAAAGCGACGTCATCAATTTCCAACATGTTCTGACATCATTTGCTGTTTTTCAGTCATTTACCGATTTGTTTAGAGAGCTAAATGACGGTGAAATTGAAAATCACTACAAAATGAACTCTGAAAATGTTGGAACTTGGCATGGTATCATCATTTCACCCGCATAGCATGTGCAAAAGAGTAGAGAGGGTCACGGCGAAAACTGGACGCACCTCGTGTACAAACTAGACAATCTCTTTCGGAGTATCAGGGTTTCGGACGAGAACTCATCTGTTACACGGGCACTTCAATGTTTTCTAAACTTATTTGAACTCCAGCCTATTTTTGCGTTCGGTATGCATCACTCAAAGCGACGTCATCAATTTCCAACACGTTCTGACATCATTTGCTGTTTTTCAGTCATTTACCGATTTGTTTAGAGAGCTAAATGACGGTGAAATTGAAAATCACTACAAAATGAACTCTGAAAATGTTGGAACTTGGCATGGTATCATCATTTCACCCGCATAGCATGTGCAAAAGAGTAGAGAGGGTCACGGCGAAAACTGGACGCACCTCGTGTACAAACTAGACAATCTCTTTCGGAGTATCAGGGTTTCGGACGAGAACTCATCTGTTACACGGGCACTTCAATGTTTTCTAAACTTATTTGAACTCCAGCCTATTTTTGCGTTTAGTATGCATCATTCAAAGTGACAACATCAATTTCCAACACGTTCTCACATCATTTGCTGTTTTTCAGTCATTTACCGATTTGTTTAGAGAGCTAAATGACGGTGAAACTGCAAATCACTACAAAATGAACTCTGAAAATGTTGGAACTTGGCATGGTATCATCATTTCACCCGCATAGCATGTGCAAAAGAGTAGAGAGGGTCACGGCGAAAACTGGACGCACCTCGTGTACAAACTAGACAATCTCTTTCGGAGTATCAGGGTTTCGGACGAGAACTCATCTGTTACACGGGCACTTCAATGTTTTCTAAACTTATTTGAACTCCAGCCTATTTTTGCGTTTAGTATGCATCATTCAAAGCGACGTCATCAATTTCCAACACGTTCTGACATCATTTGCTGTTTTTCAGTCATTTACCGATTTGTTTAGAGAGCTAAATGACGGTGAAATTGAAAATCACTACAAAATGAACTCTAAAAATGTTGGAACTTGGCATGGTATCATCATTTCACCCGCATAGCATGTGCAAAAGAGTAGAGAGGGTCACGGCGAAAACTGGACGCACCTCGTGTATAAACTGGACAATCTCTTTCGGAGTATCAGGGTTTCAGACGAGAACTCATCTGTTACACGGGCACTTCAACGTTTTTTAAACTTATTTGAACTCCAGCCTATTTTTGCGTTCGGTATGCATCATTCAAAGCGACGTCATCAATTTCCAACACGTTCTCACATCATTTGCTGTTTTTCAGTCATTTACCGATTTGTTTATAGAGCTAAATGACGGTGAAATTGAAAATCACTACAAAATGAACTCTGAAAATGTTGGAACTTGGCATGGTATCATCATTGCACCCGCATTGCATGTGCAAAAGAGTAGAGAAGGTCACGGCGAAAACTGGACAGACCTCGTGTACAAACTGGACAATCTCTTTCGGAGTATCAGGGTTTCGGATGAGAACTCATCTGTTACACGGGCACTTCAATGTTTTTTAAACTTATTTGAACTCCAGCCTTTTTTTGCGTTCAGTATGCATCATTCAAAGCGACGTCATCAATTTCCAACACGTTCTCACATCATTTGTTGTTTTCAGTCATTTACCGATTTGTTTAGAGAGCTAAATGACGGTGAAATTGAAAATCACTACAAAATGAACTCTGAAAATGTTGGAACTTTGCATGGTATCATCATTTCACCCGCATTGCATGTGCAAATGAGTAGAGAGGGTCACGGAGAAAACTGGACGCACCTCGTGTACAAACTAGACAATCTCTTTCGGAGTATCAGGGTTTCGGACGAGAACTCGTCTGTTACACGGGCACTTCAATGTTTTCTAAACTTATTTGAACTCTAGCCTATTTTTGCGTTCAGTATGCATCATTCAAAGCGACGTCATCAATTTCCAACATGTTCTGACATCATTTGCTGTTTTTCAGTCATTTACCGATTTGTTTAGAGAGCTAAATGACGGTGAAATTGAAAATCACTACAAAATGAACTCTGAAAATGTTGGAACTTGGCATGGTATCATCATTTCACCCGCATAGCATGTGCAAAAGAGTAGAGAGGGTCACGGCGAAAACTGGACGCACCTCGTGTACAAACTAGACAATCTCTTTCGGAGTATCAGGGTTTCGGACGAGAACTCATCTGTTACACGGGCACTTCAATGTTTTCTAAACTTATTTGAACTCCAGCCTATTTTTGCGTTCGGTATGCATCACTCAAAGCGACGTCATCAATTTCCAACACGTTCTGACATCATTTGCTGTTTTTCAGTCATTTACCGATTTGTTTAGAGAGCTAAATGACGGTGAAATTGAAAATCACTACAAAATGAACTCTGAAAATGTTGGAACTTGGCATGGTATCATCATTTCACCCGCATAGCATGTGCAAAAGAGTAGAGAGGGTCACGGCGAAAACTGGACGCACCTCGTGTACAAACTAGACAATCTCTTTCGGAGTATCAGGGTTTCGGACGAGAACTCATCTGTTACACGGGCACTTCAATGTTTTCTAAACTTATTTGAACTCCAGCCTATTTTTGCGTTTAGTATGCATCATTCAAAGTGACAACATCAATTTCCAACACGTTCTCACATCATTTGCTGTTTTTCAGTCATTTACCGATTTGTTTAGAGAGCTAAATGACGGTGAAACTGCAAATCACTACAAAATGAACTCTGAAAATGTTGGAACTTGGCATGGTATCATCATTTCACCCGCATAGCATGTGCAAAAGAGTAGAGAGGGTCACGGCGAAAACTGGACGCACCTCGTGTACAAACTAGACAATCTCTTTCGGAGTATCAGGGTTTCGGACGAGAACTCATCTGTTACACGGGCACTTCAATGTTTTCTAAACTTATTTGAACTCCAGCCTATTTTTGCGTTTAGTATGCATCATTCAAAGCGACGTCATCAATTTCCAACACGTTCTGACATCATTTGCTGTTTTTCAGTCATTTACCGATTTGTTTAGAGAGCTAAATGACGGTGAAATTGAAAATCACTACAAAATGAACTCTAAAAATGTTGGAACTTGGCATGGTATCATCATTTCACCCGCATAGCATGTGCAAAAGAGTAGAGAGGGTCACGGCGAAAACTGGACGCACCTCGTGTATAAACTGGACAATCTCTTTCGGAGTATCAGGGTTTCAGACGAGAACTCATCTGTTACACGGGCACTTCAACGTTTTTTAAACTTATTTGAACTCCAGCCTATTTTTGCGTTCGGTATGCATCATTCAAAGCGACGTCATCAATTTCCAACACGTTCTCACATCATTTGCTGTTTTTCAGTCATTTACCGATTTGTTTATAGAGCTAAATGACGGTGAAATTGAAAATCACTACAAAATGAACTCTGAAAATGTTGGAACTTGGCATGGTATCATCATTGCACCCGCATTGCATGTGCAAAAGAGTAGAGAAGGTCACGGCGAAAACTGGACAGACCTCGTGTACAAACTGGACAATCTCTTTCGGAGTATCAGGGTTTCGGATGAGAACTCATCTGTTACACGGGCACTTCAATGTTTTTTAAACTTATTTGAACTCCAGCCTATTTTTGCGTTCAGTATGCATCATTCAAAGCGACGTCATCAATTTCCAACACGTTCTCACATCATTTGCTGTTTTCAGTCATTTACCGATTTGTTTAGAGAGCTAAATGACGGTGAAATTGAAAATCACTACAAAATGAACTCTGAAAATGTTGGAACTTTGCATGGTATCATCATTTCACCCGCATTGCATGTGCAAATGAGTAGAGAGGGTCACGGAGAAAACTGGACGCACCTCGTGTACAAACTAGACAATCTCTTTCGGAGTATCAGGGTTTCGGACGAGAACTCGTCTGTTACACGGGCACTTCAATGTTTTCTAAACTTATTTGAACTCTAGCCTATTTTTGCGTTCAGTATGCATCATTCAAAGCGACGTCATCAATTTCCAACATGTTCTGACATCATTTGCTGTTTTTCAGTCATTTACCGATTTGTTTAGAGAGCTAAATGACGGTGAAATTGAAAATCACTACAAAATGAACTCTGAAAATGTTGGAACTTGGCATGGTATCATCATTTCACCCGCATAGCATGTGCAAAAGAGTAGAGAGGGTCACGGCGAAAACTGGACGCACCTCGTGTACAAACTAGACAATCTCTTTCGGAGTATCAGGGTTTCGGACGAGAACTCATCTGTTACACGGGCACTTCAATGTTTTCTAAACTTATTTGAACTCCAGCCTATTTTTGCGTTCGGTATGCATCACTCAAAGCGACGTCATCAATTTCCAACACGTTCTGACATCATTTGCTGTTTTTCAGTCATTTACCGATTTGTTTAGAGAGCTAAATGACGGTGAAATTGAAAATCACTACAAAATGAACTCTGAAAATGTTGGAACTTGGCATGGTATCATCATTTCACCCGCATAGCATGTGCAAAAGAGTAGAGAGGGTCACGGCGAAAACTGGACGCACCTCGTGTACAAACTAGACAATCTCTTTCGGAGTATCAGGGTTTCGGACGAGAACTCATCTGTTACACGGGCACTTCAATGTTTTCTAAACTTATTTGAACTCCAGCCTATTTTTGCGTTTAGTATGCATCATTCAAAGTGACAACATCAATTTCCAACACGTTCTCACATCATTTGCTGTTTTTCAGTCATTTACCGATTTGTTTAGAGAGCTAAATGACGGTGAAACTGCAAATCACTACAAAATGAACTCTGAAAATGTTGGAACTTGGCATGGTATCATCATTTCACCCGCATAGCATGTGCAAAAGAGTAGAGAGGGTCACGGCGAAAACTGGACGCACCTCGTGTACAAACTAGACAATCTCTTTCGGAGTATCAGGGTTTCGGACGAGAACTCATCTGTTACACGGGCACTTCAATGTTTTCTAAACTTATTTGAACTCCAGCCTATTTTTGCGTTTAGTATGCATCATTCAAAGCGACGTCATCAATTTCCAACACGTTCTGACATCATTTGCTGTTTTTCAGTCATTTACCGATTTGTTTAGAGAGCTAAATGACGGTGAAATTGAAAATCACTACAAAATGAACTCTAAAAATGTTGGAACTTGGCATGGTATCATCATTTCACCCGCATAGCATGTGCAAAAGAGTAGAGAGGGTCACGGCGAAAACTGGACGCACCTCGTGTATAAACTGGACAATCTCTTTCGGAGTATCAGGGTTTCAGACGAGAACTCATCTGTTACACGGGCACTTCAACGTTTTTTAAACTTATTTGAACTCCAGCCTATTTTTGCGTTCGGTATGCATCATTCAAAGCGACGTCATCAATTTCCAACACGTTCTCACATCATTTGCTGTTTTTCAGTCATTTACCGATTTGTTTATAGAGCTAAATGACGGTGAAATTGAAAATCAATACAAAATGAACTCTGAAAATGTTGGAACTTGGCATGGTATCATCATTTCACCCGCATTGCATGTGCAAAAGAGTAGAGAGGGTCACGGCGAAAACTGGACGCACCTCGTGTACAAACTGGACAATCTCTTTCGGAGTATCAGGGTTCGGATGAGAACTCATCTGTTACACGGGCACTTCAATGTTTTTTAAACTTATTTGAACTCCAGCCTATTTTTGCGTTCAGTATGCATCATTCAAAGCGACGTCATCAATTTCCAACACGTTCTCACATCATTTGCTGTTTTCAGTCATTTACCGATTTGTTTAGAGAGCTAAATGACGGTGAAATTGAAAATCACTACAAAATGAACTCTGAAAATGTTGGAACTTGGCATGGTATCATCATTTCACCCGCATAGCATGTGCAAATGAGTAGAGAGGGTCACGGAGAAAACTGGACGCACCTCGTGTACAAACTAGACAATCTCTTTCGGAGTATCAGGGTTTCGGACGAGAACTCATCTGTTACACGGGCACTTCAATGTTTTCTAAACTTATTTGAACTCTAGCCTATTTTTGCGTTTAGTATGCATCATTCAAAGCGACGTCATCAATTTCCAACATGTTCTGACATCATTTGCTGTTTTTCAGTCATTTACCGATTTGTTTAGAGAGCTAAATGACGGTGAAATTGAAAATCACTACAAAATGAACTCTGAAAATGTTGGAACTTGGCATGGTATCATCATTTCACCCGCATAGCATGTGCAAAAGAGTAGAGAGGGTCACGGCGAAAACTGGACGCACCTCGTGTACAAACTAGACAATCTCTTTCGGAGTATTAGGGTTTCGGACGAGAACTCATCTGTTACACGGGCACTTCAATGTTTTCTAAACTTATTTGAACTCCAGCCTATTTTTGCGTTCGGTATGCATCATTCAAAGCGACGTCATCAATTTCCAACACGTTCTCACATCATTTGCTGTTTTTCAGTCATTTACCGATTTGTTTAGAGAGCTAAATGACGGTGAAATTGAAAATCACTACAAAATGAACTCTGAAAATGTTGGAACTTGGCATGGTATCATCATTTCACCCGCATAGCATGTGCAAAAGAGTAGAGAGGGTCACGGCGAAAACTGGACGCACCTCGTGTACAAACTAGACAATCTCTTTCGGAGTATCAGGGTTTCGGACGAGAACTCATCTGTTACACGGGCACTTCAATGTTTTCTAAACTTATTTGAACTCCAGCCTATTTTTGCGTTTAGTATGCATCATTCAAAGCGACGTCATCAATTTCCAACACGTTCTGACATCATTTGCTGTTTTTCAGTCATTTACCGATTTGTTTAGAGAGCTAAATGACGGTGAAATTGAAAATCACTACAAAATGAACTCTAAAAATGTTGGAACTTGGCATGGTATCATCATTTCACCCGCATAGCATGTGCAAAAGAGTAGAGAGGGTCACGGCGAAAACTGGACGCACCTCGTGTATAAACTGGACAATCTCTTTCGGAGTATCAGGGTTTCAGACGAGAACTCATCTGTTACACGGGCACTTCAACGTTTTTTAAACTTATTTGAACTCCAGCCTATTTTTGCGTTCGGTATGCATCATTCAAAGCGACGTCATCAATTTCCAACACGTTCTCACATCATTTGCTGTTTTTCAGTCATTTACCGATTTGTTTAGAGAGCTAAATGACGGTGAAATTGAAAATCAATACAAAATGAACTCTGAAAATGTTGGAACTTGGCATGGTATCATCATTTCACCCGCATTGCATGTGCAAAAGAGTAGAGAGGGTCACGGCGAAAACTGGACGCACCTCGTGTACAAACTGGACAATCTCTTTCGGAGTATCAGGGTTCGGATGAGAACTCATCTGTTACATGGGCACTTCAATGTTTTGTAAACTTATTTGAACTCCAGCCTATTTTTGCGTTCAGTATGCATCATTCAAAGCGACGTCATCAATTTCCAACACGTTCTCACATCATTTGCTGTTTTCAGTCATTTACCGATTTGTTTAGAGAGCTAAATGATGGTGAAATTGAAAATCACTACAAAATGAACTCTGAAAATGTTGGAACTTGGCATGGTATCATCATTTCACCCGCATTGCATGTGCAAAAGAGTAGAGAAGGTCACGGCGAAAACTGGACTCACCTCGTGTACAAACTGGACAATCTCTTTCGGAGTATCAGGGTTTCGGATGAGAACTCATCTGTTACACGGGCACTTCAATGTTTTTTAAACTTATTTGAACTCCAGCCTATTTTTGCGTTCAGTATGCATCATTCAAAGCGACGTCATCAATTTCCAACACGTTCTCACATCATTTGCTGTTTTCAGTCATTTACCGATTTGTTTAGAGAGCTAAATGACGGTGAAATTGAAAATCACTACAAAATGAACTCTAAAAATGTTGGAACTTGGCATGGTATCATCATTTCACCCGCATAGCATGTGCAAATGAGTAGAGAGGGTCACGGCGAAAACTGGACGCACCTCGTGTACAAACTAGACAATCTCTTTCGGAGTATCAGGGTTTCGGACGAGAACTCATCTGTTACACGGGCACTTCAATGTTTTCTAAACTTATTTGAACTCCAGCCTATTTTTGCGTTTAGTATGCATCATTCAAAGCGACGTTATCAATTTCCAACACGTTCTGACATCATTTGCTGTTTTTCAGTCATTTACCGATTTGTTTAGAGAGCTAAATGACGGTGAAATTGAAAATCACTACAAAATGAACTCTGAAAATGTTGGAACTTGGCATGGTATCATCATTTCACCCGCATAGCATGTGCAAAAGAGTAGAGAGGGTCACGGCGAAAACTGGACGCACCTCATGTATAAACTGGACAATCTCTTTCGGAGTATCAAGGTTTCAGACGAGAACTCATCTGTTACACAGGCACTTCAACGTTTTTTAAACTTATTTGAACTCCAGCCTATTTTTGCGTTCGGTATGCATCATTCAAAGCGACATCATCAATTTCCAACACGTTCTCACATCATTTGCTGTTTTTCAGTCATTTACCAATTTGTTTAGAGAGCTAAATGACGGTGAAATTGAAAATCACTACAAAATGAACTCTGAAAATGTTGGAACTTGGCATGGTATCATCATTTCACCCGCATAGCATGTGCAAAAGAGTAGAGAGGGTCACGGCGAAAACTGGACGCACCTCGTGTACAAACTAGACAATCTCTTTCGGAGTATTAGGGTTTCGGACGAGAACTCATCTGTTACACGGGCACTTCAATGTTTTCTAAACTTATTTGAACTCCAGCCTATTTTTGCGTTTAGTATGCATCATTCAAAGTGACAACATCAATTTCCAACACGTTCTCACATCATTTGCTGTTTTTCAGTCATTTACCGATTTGTTTAGAGAGCTAAATGACGGTGAAACTGAAAATCACTACAAAATGAACTCTGAAAATGTTGGAACTTGGCATGGTATCATCATTTCACTCGCATAGCATGTGCAAAAGAGTAAAGAGGGTCACGGAAAAAACTGAACGCACCTCGTGTACAAACTGGACAATCTCTTTCGGAGTATCAGGGTTTCGGACGGGAACTCATCTTTTACACGGGCACTTCAATGTTTTTTAAACTTATTTGAACTCCAGCCTATTTTTGCATTCAATATGCATCATTCAAAGCGACGTCATCAATTTCCAACACGTTCTCACATCATTGCTGTTTTTCAGTCATTTACCGATTTGTTTAGAGAGCTAAATGACGGTGAAATTGAAAATCACTACAAAATGAACTCTGAAAATGTTGGAACTTGGCATGGTATCATCATTTCACCCGCATTGCATGTGGAAAAGAGTAGAGAGGGTCACGGCGAAAACTGGACGCACCTCGTGTACAAACTGGACAATCTCTTTCGGAGTATCAGGGTTCGGATGAGAACTCATCTGTTACATGGGCACTTCAATGTTTTTTAAACTTATTTGAACTCCAGCCTATTTTTGCGTTCAGTATGCATCATTCAAAGCGACGTCATCAATTTCCAACACGTTCTCACATCATTTGCTGTTTTCAGTCATTTACCGATTTGTTTAGAGAGCTAAATGACGGTGAAATTGAAAATCACTACAAAATGAACTCTGAAAATGTTGGAACTTGGCATGGTATCATCATTTCACCCGCATTGCATGTGCAAAAGAGTAGAGAAGGTCACGGCGAAAACTGGACTCACCTCGTGTACAAACTGGACAATCTCTTTCGGAGTATCAGGGTTTCGGATGAGAACTCATCTGTTACACGGGCACTTCAATGTTTTTTAAACTTATTTGAACTCCAGCCTATTTTTGCGTTCAGTATGCATCATTCAAAGCGACGTCATCAATTTCCAACACGTTCTCACATCATTTGCTGTTTTCAGTCATTTACCGATTTGTTTAGAGAGCTAAATGACGGTGAAATTGAAAATCACTACAAAATGAACTCTAAAAATGTTGGAACTTGGCATGGTATCATCATTTCACCCGCATAGCATGTGCAAATGAGTAGAGAGGGTCACGGCGAAAACTGGACGCACCTCGTGTACAAACTAGACAATCTCTTTCGGAGTATCAGGGTTTCGGACGAGAACTCATCTGTTACACGGGCACTTCAATGTTTTCTAAACTTATTTGAACTCCAGCCTATTTTTGCGTTTAGTATGCATCATTCAAAGCGACGTCATCAATTTCCAACACGTTCTGACATCATTTGCTGTTTTTCAGTCATTTACCGATTTGTTTAGAGAGCTAAATGACGGTGAAATTGAAAATCTCTACAAAATGAACTCTGAAAATGTTGGAACTTGGCATGGTATCATCATCTCACCCGCATAGCATGTGCAAAAGAGTAGAGAGGGTCACGGCGAAAACTGGACGCACCTCGTGTACAAACTGGACAACATCTTTCGGAGTATCAGTGTTTCGGACGAGAACTTATCTGTTACACGGGCACTTCAATGTTTTCTAAGCTTATTTGAACTCCAGCCTATTTTTGCATTCAGTATGCATCATTCAAAGCGACGTCATCAATTTCCAACACGTTCTGACATCATTTGCTGTTTTTCAGTCATTTACCGATTTGTTTAGAGAGCTAAATGACGGTGAAATTGAAAATCACTACAAAATGAACTCTAAAAATGTTGGAACTTGGCATGGTATCATCATTTCACCCGCATAGCATGTGCAAATGAGTAGAGAGGGTCACGGCGAAAACTGGACGCACCTCGTGTACAAACTAGACAATCTCTTTCGGAGTATTAGGGTTTCGGACGAGAACTCATCTGTTACACGGGCACTTCAATGTTTTCTAAACTTATTTGAACTCCAGCCTATTTTTGCGTTTAGTATGCATCATTCAAAGTGACAACATCAATTTCCAACACGTTCTCACATCATTTGCTGTTTTTCAGTCATTTACCGATTTGTTTAGAGAGCTAAATGACGGTGAAACTGAAAATCACTACAAAATGAACTCTGAAAATGTTGGAACTTGGCATGGTATCATCATTTCACTCGCATAGCATGTGCAAAAGAGTAAAGAGGGTCACGGAAAAAACTGAACGCACCTCGTGTACAAACTGGACAATCTCTTTCGGAGTATCAGGGTTTCGGACGGGAACTCATCTGTTACACGGGCACTTCAATGTTTTTTAAACTTATTTGAACTCCAGCCTATTTTTGCATTCAATATGCATCATTCAAAGCGACGTCATCAATTTCCAACACGTTCTCACATCATTGCTGTTTTTCAGTCATTTACCGATTTGTTTAGAGAGCTAAATGACGGTGAAATTGAAAATCACTACAAAATGAACTCTGAAAATGTTGGAACTTGGCATGGTATCATCATTTCACCCGCATTGCATGTGGAAAAGAGTAGAGAGGGTCACGGCGAAAACTGGACGCACCTCGTGTACAAACTGGACAATCTCTTTCGGAGTATCAGGGTTCGGATGAGAACTCATCTGTTACATGGGCACTTCAATGTTTTTTAAACTTATTTGAACTCCAGCCTATTTTTGCGTTCAGTATGCATCATTCAAAGCGACGTCATCAATTTCCAACACGTTCTCACATCATTTGCTGTTTTCAGTCATTTACCGATTTGTTTAGAGAGCTAAATGACGGTGAAATTGAAAATCACTACAAAATGAACTCTGAAAATGTTGGAACTTGGCATGGTATCATCATTTCACCCGCATTGCATGTGCAAAAGAGTAGAGAAGGTCACGGCGAAAACTGGACTCACCTCGTGTACAAACTGGACAATCTCTTTCGGAGTATCAGGGTTTCGGATGAGAACTCATCTGTTACACGGGCACTTCAATGTTTTTTAAACTTATTTGAACTCCAGCCTATTTTTGCGTTCAGTATGCATCATTCAAAGCGACGTCATCAATTTCCAACACGTTCTCACATCATTTGCTGTTTTCAGTCATTTACCGATTTGTTTAGAGAGCTAAATGACGGTGAAATTGAAAATCACTACAAAATGAACTCTAAAAATGTTGGAACTTGGCATGGTATCATCATTTCACCCGCATAGCATGTGCAAATGAGTAGAGAGGGTCACGGCGAAAACTGGACGCACCTCGTGTACAAACTAGACAATCTCTTTCGGAGTATCAGGGTTTCGGACGAGAACTCATCTGTTACACGGGCACTTCAATGTTTTCTAAACTTATTTGAACTCCAGCCTATTTTTGCGTTTAGTATGCATCATTCAAAGCGACGTCATCAATTTCCAACACGTTCTGACATCATTTGCTGTTTTTCAGTCATTTACCGATTTGTTTAGAGAGCTAAATGACGGTGAAATTGAAAATCTCTACAAAATGAACTCTGAAAATGTTGGAACTTGGCATGGTATCATCATCTCACCCGCATAGCATGTGCAAAAGAGTAGAGAGGGTCACGGCGAAAACTGGACGCACCTCGTGTACAAACTGGACAACATCTTTCGGAGTATCAGTGTTTCGGACGAGAACTTATCTGTTACACGGGCACTTCAATGTTTTCTAAGCTTATTTGAACTCCAGCCTATTTTTGCATTCAGTATGCATCATTCAAAGCGACGTCATCAATTTCCAACACGTTCTGACATCATTTGCTGTTTTTCAGTCATTTACCGATTTGTTTAGAGAGCTAAATGACGGTGAAATTGAAAATCACTACAAAATGAACTCTAAAAATGTTGGAACTTGGCATGGTATCATCATTTCACCCGCATAGCATGTGCAAATGAGTAGAGAGGGTCACGGCGAAAACTGGACGCACCTCGTGTACAAACTAGACAATCTCTTTCGGAGTATCAGGGTTTCGGACGAGAACTCATTTGTTACACGGGCACTTCAATGTTTTCTAAACTTATTTGAACTCCAGCCTATTTTTGCGTTTAGTATGCATCATTCAAAGCGACGTCATCAATTTCCAACACGTTCTGACATCATTTGCTGTTTTTCAGTCATTTACCGATTTGTTTAGAGAGCTAAATGACGGTGAAATTGAAAATCACTACAAAATGAACTCTGAAAATGTTGGAACTTGGCATGGTATCATCATTTCACCCGCATAGCATGTGCAAAAGAGTAGAGAGGGTCACGGGGAAAACTGGACGCACCTCGTGTATAAACTGGACAATCTCTTTCGGAGTATCAGGGTTTCAGACGAGAACTCATCTGTTACACGGGCACTTCAACGTTTTTTAAACTTATTTGAACTCCAGCCTATTTTTGCGTTCGGTATGCATCATTCAAAGCGACGTTATCAATTTCCAACACGTTCTCACATCATTTGCTGTTTTTCAGTCATTTACCGATTTGTTTAGTGAGCTAAATGACGGCGAAATTGAAAATCACTACAAAATGAACTCTGAAAATGTTGGAACTTGGCATGGTATCATCATTTCACCCGCATAGCATGTGCAAAAGAGTAGAGAGGGTCACGGCGAAAACTGGACGCACCTCGTGTACAAACTGGACAATCTCTTTCGGAGTATCAGGGTTTCGGACGAGAACTCATCTGTTACACGGGCACTTCAATGTTTTCTAAGCTTATTTGAACTCCAGCCTATTTTTGCGTTTAGTATGCATCATTCAAAGCGACGTCATCAATTTCCAACACGTTCTGACATCATTTGCTGTTTTTCAGTCATTTACCGATTTGTTTAGAGAGCTAAATGACGGTGAAATTGAAAATCACTACAAAATGAACTCTGAAAATGTTGGAACTTGGCATGGTATCATCATTTCACCCGCATAGCATGTGCAAAAGAGTAGAGAGGGTCACGGCGAAAACTGGACGCACCTCATGTACAAACTGGACAATCTCTTTCGGAGTATCAGGGTTTCAGACGAGAACTCATCTTTTACACGGGCACTTCAACGTTTTTTAAACTTACTTGAACTCCAGCCTATTTTTGCGTTCGGTATGCATCATTCAAAGCGACGTCATCAATTTCCAACACGTTCTCACATCATTTGCTGTTTTTCAGTCATTTACCGATTTGTTTATAGAGCTAAATGACGGTGAAATTGAAAATCACTACAAAATGAACTCTGAAAATGTTGGAACTTGGCATGGTATCATCATTTCACCCGCATTGCATGTGCAAAAGAGTAGAGAGGGTCACGGCGAAAACTGGACGCACCTCGTGTACAAACTGGACAATCTCTTTCGGAGTATCAGGGTTCGGATGAGAACTCATCTGTTACACGGGCACTTCAATGTTTTTTAAACTTATTTGAACTCCAGCCTATTTTTGCGTTCAGTATGCATCATTCAAAGTGATGTCATCAATTTCCAACACGTTCTCACATCATTTGCTGTTTTTCAGTCATTTACCGATTTGTTTAGAGAGCTAAATGACGGTGAAATTGAAAATCACTACAAAATGAACTCTCAAAATGTTGGAACTTGGCATGGTATCATCATTTCACCCGCATAGCATGTGAAAAAGAGTAGACAGGGTCACGGCAAAAACTGGACTCACCTCGTGTACAAACTGGACAATCTCTTTCGGAGTATCAGGGTTTCGGACGAGAACTCATCTGTTACACGGGCACTTCAATGTTTTTTAAACTTATTTGAACTCCAGCCTATTTTTGCGTTCAGTATGCATCATTCAAAGTGACGTCATCAATTTCCAACAAGTTCTCACATCATTTGCTGTTTTTCAGTCATTTACCAATTTTTTAGAGAGCTAAATGACGGTGAAATTGAAAATCACTACAAAATGAACTCTGAAAATATTGGAACTTGGCATGGTATCATCATTTCACCCGCATAGCATGTGAAAAAGAGTAGAGAGGGTCACGGCGAAAACTGGACTCACCTCGTGTACAAACTGGACAATCACTTTCGGAGTATCAGGGCTTCGGACGAGAACTCATCTGTTACACGGGCACTTCAATGTTTTTTAAACTTATTTGAACTCCAGCCTATTTTTGCGTTCAGTATGCATCATTCAAAGTGACGTCATCAATTTCCAACACGTTCTGACATCATTTGCTGTTTTTCAGTCATTTACCGATTTGTTTAGAGAGCTAAATGACGGTGAAATTGAAAATCACTACAAAATGAACTCTGAAAATGTTGGAACTTGGCATGGTATCATCATTTCACCCGCATAGCATGTGCAAAAGAGTAGAGAGGGTCACGGCGAAAATTGGACGCACCTCGTGTACAAACTGGACAATCTCTTTCGGAGTATCAGGGTTTCGGACGAGAACTCATCTGTTACACGGGCACTTCAATGTTTACTAAACTTATTTGAACTCCAGCCTATTTTTGCATTCAGTATGCATCATTCAAAGCGACGTAATCAATTTCCAACACGTTCTGACATCATTTGTTGTTTTTCAGTCATTTACCGATTTGTTTAGAGAGCTAAATGACGGTGAAATTGAAAATCACTACAAAATGAACTCTGAAAATGTTGGAACTTGGCATGGTATCATCATTTCACCCGCATAGCATGTGCAAAAGAGTAGAGAGGGTCACGGCGAAAACTGGACGCACCTCGTGTACAAACTGGACAATCTCTTTCGGAGTATCAGGGTTTCGGACGAGAACTCATCTGTTACACGGGCACTTCAATGTTTTTTAAACTTATTTGAACTCCAGGCTATTTTTGCGTTTAGTATGCGTCATTCAAAGCGACGTCATCAATTTCCAACACGTTCTGACATCATTTGCTATTTTTCAGTCATTTACCGATTTGTTTAGAGACCTAAATGACGGTGAAATTGAAAATCACTACAAAATGAACTCTGAAAATGTTGGAACTTGGCATGGTATCATCATTTCACCCGCATAGCATGTGCAAAAGAGTAGAGAGGGTCACGGCGAAAACTGGACTCACCTCGTGTACACACTGGACAATCTCTTTCGGAGTATCAGGGTTTCGGACGAGAACTCATCTGTTACACGGGCACTTCAACGTTTTTTAAACTTATTTGAACTCCAGCCTATTTTTGCGTTCAGTATGCATCATTCAAAGCGACGTCATCAATTTCCAACACGTTCTGACATTATTTGCTGTTTTTCAGTCATTTACCGATTTGTTTAGAGAGCTAAATGACGGTGAAATTGAAAATCACTACAAAATGAACTCCGAAAATGTTGGAACTTGGCATGGTATCATCATTTCACCCGCATAGCATGTGAAAAAGAGTAGAGAGGGTCACGGCGAAAACTGGACTCACCTCGTGTACAAACTGGACAATCTCTTTCGGAGTATCAGGGTTTCGGACGAGAACTCATCTGTTACACGGGCACTTCAATGTTTTTTAAACTTATTTGAACTCCAGCCTATTTTTGCATTCAGTATGCATCATTCAAAGTGACGTAATCAATTTCCAACACGTTCTGACATCATTTGTTGTTTTTCAGTCATTTACCGATTTGTTTAGAGAGCTAAATGACGGTGAAATTGAAAATCACTACAAAATGAACTCTGAAAATGTTGGAACTTGGCATGGTATCATCATTTCACCCGCATAGCATGTGCAAAAGAGTAGAGAGGGTCACGGCGAAAACTGGATGCACCTCGTGTACAAACTGGACAATCTCTTTCGGAGTATCAGGGTTTCGGACGAGAACTCATCTGTTACACGGGCACTTCAATGTTTTTTAAACTTATTTGAACTCCAGGCTATTTTTGCGTTCAGTATGCATCATTCAAAGTGACGTCATCAATTTCCAACACGTTCTGACATCATTTGCTGTTTTTCAATCATTTACCGATTTGTTTAGAGAGCTAAATGAAGGTGAAATTGAAAATCACTACAAAATGAACTCCGAAAATGTTGGAACTTGGCATGGTATCATCATTTCACCCGCATAGCATGTGCAAAAGAGTAGAGAGGGTCACGGCGAAAACTGGACGCACCTCGTGTACAAACTGGACAATCTCTTTCGGAGTATCAGGGTTTCGGACGAGAACTCATCTGTTACACGGGCACTTCAATGTTTACTAAACTTATTTGAACTCCAGCCTATTTTTGCATTCAGTATGCATCATTCAAAGTGACGTAATTAATTTCCAACACGTTCTGACATCATTTGTTGTTTTTCAGTCATTTACCGATTTGTTTAGAGAGCTAAATGACGGTGAAATTGAAATTCACTACAAAATGAACTCTGAAAATGTTGGAACTTGGCATGGTATCATCATTTCACCCGCATAGCATGTGCAAAAGATTAGAGAGGGTCACGGCGAAAACTGGACGCACCTCGTGTACAAACTGGACAATCTCTTTCGGAGTATCAGGGTTTCGGACGAGAACTCATCTGTTACACGGGCACTTCAATGTTTTTTAAACTTATTTGAACTCCAGGCTATTTTTTGCGTTTAGTATGCATCATTCAAAGCGACATCATCGATTTCCAACACGTTCTGACATCATTTGCTATTTTTCAGTCATTTACCGATTTGTTTAGAGACCTAAATGACGGTGAAATTGAAAATCACTACAAAATGAACTCTTAAAATGTTGGAACTTGGCATGGTATCATCATTTCACCCGCATAGCATGTGCAAAAGAGTAGAGAGGGTCACGGCGAAAACTGGACGCACCTCGTGTACAAACTGGACAATCTCTTTCGGAGTATCAGGGTTTCGGACGAGAACTCATCTGTTACACGGGCACTTCTATGTTTACTAAACTTATTTGAACTCCAGCCTATTTTTGCATTCAGTATGCATCATTCAAAGTGACGTAATCAATTTCCAACACGTTCTGACATCATTTGTTGTTTTTCAGTCATTTACCGATTTGTTTAGAGAGCTAAATGACGGTGAAATTGAAAATCACTACAAAATGAACTCTGAAAATGTTGGAACTTGGCATGGTATCATCATTTCACCCGCATAGCATGTGCAAAAGAGTAGAGAGGGTCACGGCGAAAACTGGACGCACCTCGTGTACAAACTGGACAATCTCTTTCGTTGTATCAGGGTTTCGGACGAGAACTCATCTGTTACACGGGCACTTCAATGTTTTTTAAACTTATTTGAACTCCAGGCTATTTTTGCGTTCCGTATGCATCATTCAAAGCGACATCATCAATTTCCAACACGTTCTGACATCATTTGCTATTTTTCAGTCATTTACCGATTTGTTTAGAGACCTAAATGACGGTGAAATTGAAAATCACTACAAAATGAACTCTTAAAATGTTGGAACTTGGCATGGTATCATCATTTCACCCGCATAGCATGTGCAAAAGAGTAGAGAGGGTCACGGCGAAAACTGGACGCACCTCGTGTACAAACTGGACAATCTCTTTCGGAGTATCAGGGTTTCAGACGAGAACTCATCTGTTACACGGGCACTTCAACGTTTTCTAAACTTATTTGAACTCCAGCCTATTTTTGCGTTCAGTATGCATCATTCAAAGCGACGTCATCAATTTCCAACACGTTCTCACATCATTTGTTGTTTTTCAGTCATTTACCGATTTGTTTAGAGAGCTAAATGACGGTGAAATTGAAAATCACTACAAAATGAACTCTGAAAATGTTGGAACTTGGCATGGTATCATCATTTCACCCGCATAGCATGTGCAAAAGAGTAGAGAGGGTCACGGCGAAAACTGGACGCACCTCGTGTACAAACTGGACAATCTCTTTCGGAGTATCAGGGTTTCAAACGAGAACTCATCTGTTATACGGGCACTTCAACGTTTTTTAAACTTATTTGAACTCCAGCCTATTTTTGCGTTCGGTATGCATCATTCAAAGCGACGTCATCAATTTCCAACACGTTCTCACATCATTTGCTGTTTTTCAGTCATTTACCGATTTGTTTAGAGAGCTTAATAACGGTGAAATTGAAAATCACTACAAAATGAACTCTGAAAATGTTGGAACTTGGCATGGTATCATCATTTCACCCGCATACCATGTGAAAAAGAGTAGAGAGGGTCACGGCGAAAACTGGACTCACCTCGTGTACAAACTGGACAATCTCTTTCGGAGTATAAGGGTTTCGGACGAGAACTCATCTGTTACACGGGCACTTCAACGTTTTTTAAACTTATTTGAACTCCAGCCTATTTTTGCGTTCAGTATGCATCATTCAAAGTGACGTCATCAATTTCCAACACGTTCTGACATCATTTGCTGTTTTCCGTCATTTACCGATTTGTTTAGAGAGCTAAATGACGGTGAAATTGAAAATCACTACAAAATGAACTCTGAAAATGTTGGAACTTGGCATGGTATCATCATTTCACCCGCATAGCATGTGCAAAAGAGTAGAGAGGGTCACGGCGAAAACTGGACGCACCTCGTGTACAAACTGGACAATCTCTTTCGGAGTATCAGGGTTTCGGACGAGAACTCATCTGTTACACGGGCACTTCAATGTTTTTTAAACTTATTTGAACTCCAGGCTATTTTTGCGTTCAGTATGCATCATTCAAAGTGACGTCATCAATTTCCAACACGTTCTGACATCATTTGCTGTTTTTCAGTCATTTACCGATTTGTTTAGAGAGCTAAATGAAGGTGAAATTGAAAATCACTACAAAATGAACTCCGAAAATGTTGGAACTTGGCATGGTATCATCATTTCACCCGCATAGCATGTGCAAAAGAGTAGAGAGGGTCACGGCGAAAACTGGACGCACCTCGTGTACAAACTGGACAATCTCTTTCGGAGTATCAGGGTTTCGGACGAGAACTCATCTGTTACACGGGCACTTCAATGTTTACTAAACTTATTTGAACTCCAGCCTATTTTTGCATTCAGTATGCATCATTCAAAGTGACGTAATCAATTTCCAACACGTTCTGACATCATTTGTTGTTTTTCAGTCATTTACCGATTTGTTTAGAGAGCTAAATGACGGTGAAATTGAAAATCACTACAAAATGAACTCTGAAAATGTTGAAACTTGGCATGGTATCATCATTTCACCCGCATAGCATGTGCAAAAGAGTAGAGAGGGTCACGGCGAAAACTGGACGCACCTCGTGTACAAACTGGACAATCTCTTTCGGAGTATCAGGGTTTCGGACGAGAACTCATCTGTTACACGGGCACTTCAATGTTTACTAAACTTATTTGAACTCCAGCCTATTTTTGCATTCAGTATGCATCATTCAAAGTGACGTAATCAATTTCCAACACGTTCTGACATCATTTGTTGTTTTTCAGTCATTTACCGATTTGTTTAGAGAGCTAAATGACGGTGAAATTGAAAATCACTACAAAATGAACTCTGAAAATGTTGGAACTTGGCATGGTATCATCATTTCACCCGCTTAGCATGTGCAAAAGAGTAGAGAGGGTCACGGCGAAAACTGGACGCACCTCGTGTACAAACTGGACAATCTCTTTCGGAGTATCAGGGTTTCGGACGAGAACTCATCTGTTACACGGGCACTTCAATGTTTTTTAAACTTATTTGAACTCCAGGCTATTTTTGCGTTCAGTATGCATCATTCAAAGTGACGTCATCAATTTCCAACACGTTCTGACATCATTTGCTGTTTTTCAGTCATTTACCGATTTGTTTAGAGAGCTAAATGAAGGTGAAATTGAAAATCACTACAAAATGAACTCTGAAAATGTTGGAACTTGGCATGGTATCATCATTTCACCCGCATAGCATGTGCAAAAGAGTAGAGAGGGTCACGGCGAAAACTGGACGCACCTCGTGTACAAACTGGACAATCTCTTTCGGAGTATCAGGGTTTCGGAGGAGAACTCATCTGTTACACGGGCACTTCAATGTTTACTAAACTTATTTGAACTCCAGCCTATTTTTGCATTCAGTATGCATCATTCAAAGTGACGTAATCAATTTCCAACACGTTCTGACATCATTTGTTGTTTTTCAGTCATTTACCGATTTGTTTAGAGAGCTAAATGACGGTGAAATTGAAAATCACTACAAAATGAACTCTGAAAATGTTGGAACTTGGCATGGTATCATCATTTCACCCGCATAGCATGTGCAAAAGAGTAGAGAGGGTCACGGCGAAAACTGGACGCACCTCGTGTACAAACTGGACAATCTCTTTCGGAGTATCAGGGTTTCGGACGAGAACTCATCTGTTACACGGACACTTCAATGTTTTTTAAACTTATTTGAACTCCAGGCTATTTTTGCGTTCAGTATGCATCATTCAAAGTGACGTCATCAATTTCCAACACGTTCTGACATCATTTGCTGTTTTTCAGTCATTTACCGATTTGTTTAGAGAGCTAAATGAAGGTGAAATTGAAAATCACTACAAAATAAACTCTGAAAATGTTGGAACTTGGCATGGTATCATCATTTCACCCGCATAGCATGTGCAAAAGAGTAGAGAGGGTCACGGCGAAAACTGGACGCACCTCGTGTACAAACTGGACAATCTCTTTCGGAGTATCAGGGTTTCGGACGAGAACTCATCTGTTACACGGGCACTTCAATGTTTACTAAACTTATTTGAACTCCAGCCTATTTTTGCATTCAGTATGCATCATTCAAAGTGACGTAATCAATTTCCAACACGTTCTGACATCATTTGTTGTTTTTCAGTCATTTACCGATTTGTTTAGAGAGCTAAATGACGGTGAAATTGAAAATCACTACAAAATGAACTCTGAAAATGTTGGAACTTGGCATGGTATCATCATTTCACCCGCATAGCATGTGCAAAAGAGTAGAGAGGGTCACGGCGAAAACTGGACGCACCTCGTGTACAAACTGGACAATCTCTTTCGGAGTATCAGGGTTTCGGACGAGAACTCATCTGTTACACGGGCACTTCAATGTTTTTTAAACTTATTTGAACTCCAGGCTATTTTTGCGTTCAGTATGCATCATTCAAAGCGACATCATCAATTTCCAACACGTTCTGACATCATTTGCTATTTTTCAGTCATTTACCGATTTGTTTAGAGACCTAAATGACGGTGAAATTGAAAATCACTACAAAATGAACTCTTAAAATGTTGAAACTTGGCATGGTATCATCATTTCACCCGCATAGCATGTGCAAAAGAGTAGAGAGGGTCACGGCGAAAACTGGACGCACCTCGTGTACAAACTGGACAATCTCTTTCGGAGTATCAGGGTTTCGGACGAGAACTCATCTGTTACACGGGCACTTCAATGTTTACTAAACTTATTTGAACTCCAGCCTATTTTTGCATTCAGTATGCATCATTCAAAGTGACGTAATCAATTTCCAACACGTTCTGACATCATTTGTTGTTTTTCAGTCATTTACCGATTTGTTTAGAGAGCTAAATGACGGTGAAATTGAAAATCACTACAAAATGAACTCTGAAAATGTTGGAACTTGGCATGGTATCATCATTTCACCCGCATAGCATGTGCAAAAGAGTAGAGAGGGTCACGGCGAAAACTGGACGCACCTCGTGTACAAACTGGACAATCTCTTTCGGAGTATCAGGGTTTCGGACGAGAACTCATCTGTTACACGGGCACTTCAATGTTTTTTAAACTTATTTGAACTCCAGGCTATTTTTGCGTTCAGTATGCATCATTCAAAGTGACGTCATCAATTTCCAACACGTTCTGACATCATTTGCTGTTTTTCAGTCATTTACCGATTTGTTTAGAGAGCTAAATGAAGGTGAAATTGAAAATCACTACAAAATGAACTCTGAAAATGTTGGAACTTGGAATGGTATCATCATTTCACCCGCATAGCATGTGCAAAAGAGTAGAGAGGGTCACGGCGAAAACTGGACGCACCTCGTGTACAAACTGGACAATCTCTTTCGGAGTATCAGGGTTTCGGACGAGAACTCATCTGTTACACGGGCACTTCAATGTTTACTAAACTTATTTGAACTCCAGCCTATTTTTGCATTCAGTATGCATCATTCAAAGTGACGTAATCAATTTCCAACACGTTCTGACATCATTTGTTGTTTTTCAGTCATTTACCGATTTGTTTAGAGAGCTAAATGACGGTGAAATTGAAAATCACTACAAAATGAACTCTGAAAATGTTGGAACTTGGCATGGTATCATCATTTCACCCGCATAGCATGTGCAAAAGAGTAGAGAGGGTCACGGCGAAAACTGGACGCACCTCGTGTACAAACTGGACAATCTCTTTCGGAGTATCAGGGTTTCGGACGAGAACTCATCTGTTACACGGGCACTTCAATGTTTTTTAAACTTATTTGAACTCCAGGCTATTTTTGCGTTTAGTATGCATCATTCAAAGCGACATCATCAATTTCCAACACGTTCTGACATCATTTGCTATTTTTCAGTCATTTACCGATTTGTTTAGAGACCTAAATGACGGTGAAATTGAAAATCACTACAAAATGAACTCTTAAAATGTTGGAACTTGGCATGGTATCATCATTTCACCCGCATAGCATGTGCAAAAGAGTAGAGAGGGTCACGGCGAAAACTGGACGCACCTCGTGTACAAACTGGACAATCTCTTTCGGAGTATCAGGGTTTCAGACGAGAACTCATCTGTTACACGGGCACTTCAACGTTTTCTAAACTTATTTGAACTCCAGCCTATTTTTGCGTTCAGTATGCATCATTCAAAGCGACGTCATCAATTTCCAACACGTTCTCACATCATTTGTTGTTTTTCAGTCATTTACCGATTTGTTTAGAGAGCTAAATGACGGTGAAATTGAAAATCACTACAAAATGAACTCTTAAAATGTTGGAACTTGGCATGGTATCATCATTTCACCCGCATAGCATGTGCAAAAGAGTAGAGAGGGTCACGGCGAAAACTGGACGCACCTCGTGTACAAACTGGACAATCTCTTTCGGAGTATCAGGGTTTCAGACGAGAACTCATCTGTTACACGGGCACTGCAACGTTTTTTAAACTTATTTGAACTCCAGCCTATTTTTGCGTTCGGTATGCATCATTCAAAGCGACGTCATCAATTTCCAACACGTTCTCACATCATTTGCTGTTTTTCAGTCATTTACCGATTTGTTTAGAGAGCTAAATAACGGTGAAATTGAAAATCACTACAAAATGAACTCTGAAAATGTTGGAACTTGGCATGGTATCATCATTTCACCCGCATAGCATGTGCAAAAGAGTAGAGAGGGTCACGGGGAAAACTGGACGCACCTCGTGTACAAACTAGACAATCTCTTTCGGAGTATCAGTGTTTCGGCCGAGAACTCATCTGTTACACGGGCACTTCAATGTTTTTTAAACTTATTTGAACTCTAGCCTATTTTTGCGTTCAGTATGCATCATAATAAAACAGAAAATAAATAAAACAGAAAAGACAAGAACTATATATATAAATTACTCAAAAATAAATAGCAGAAAATAAATAATGGAGAAAAGAAAAAAACTATATAATTTTTTTTATATTCACAAAGAAACTAAACACAGCAAAAAAAACTCCTCAGAAATAAATAGAAGAAAATTATATAAAAAATTGTTGGGGCGCTGCCCAGTGGGCCTGCCAGACTTAGGGTTTGCAAATACAGGCCCAGAAGGGCCAGCAGGCTCACAGGGCAGCGCGCCGAAGTTAGGCCCAGAAGCCTGCTATAGAGAGGAGTTCGAGACAGCAGCCGCGCCGGGGCTTTTAAACTGGTACGGGAGCCCCTCGGCTAGCGAGGTGGGACTAAACTTGCCCGCACCGCTCCTGCGCCAGCGCACCCCTTTAGTACCGGGTCGTGGCTCCAACCGGTACTAAAGTGGGGGCCTTTACTACCGGTTGGAGCCACGAACCGGTACTAAAGGGGCAGTTTCCCGCCACTTGGCCTGGCGAAAATTGGCCGTTAGTACCGGTTGGTGGCTCCAACCGGTACTAAAGGCCCCTCCTATATATATGGCACTTACGAAAAATTCAGTTTCATCGACCACCACTTCTTCTCCAACTACTTCGCGCGACATCGCCGCCGCCGCCGTGCCGTCGCCCATCGCGCGCCGCCCCCGCCGACCGTCGTCGCCGTCACCGTCGTCGCCCCCGCCGACCGTCGTCGCCGTCACCGTCGTCGCCCCCGCCGCCCGTCGCCGCCGCCCCGTACTACGTCGCCGTCTCGATCGCCCCGTCGCCCCCGGCCCGCCGCTCGTCGTCGCGCCATCCCCGTCGCATCGCCGTCTCGCGCCGCCGCCCGTACACCGCCGCCCCCCGCTCGTACACACACATACACACAGACATACACACACACACACACATATATTGTTTTTACTTATTTTCTGTTTTCTGTTGTTTAGATTAATGTTAGATAAATCACGTAGATAAGAATGTTAGAATGTTAATATTAGATGAATTATATGGAAAAGATGTTAAATATTAATGTCAATTTTTGATGAATTAGCTAGATATTAATTAGGTATATATATGAGATTTGAACTAGTTGAATTAATATAACTTGTTTATATTTAGTATGAAAATTAATATAACAAGTTTCTTTTTAGTAAGAAAATTTAGGTATATGAGATTATTTGAACTAGTTGAATTAATATAGCTAGTTTATTTTTAGTAAATGCTTAGTTGAACTAGTTGAATTAGTAGAACTAGTTTATTTTTAGTAAGAAAATTTACGTATATGAGATTTCATGATCTAATTAAAATATTACTATATATATAGCTACTTTATATATTTTAGTAAGAAAATTAATAGAACTAGTCTATTTTTAGTAAATTCTTAGTTGAATTAGTTGAATTAATAGAACTAGTTTATTTTTAGTAAAAAAATTAGATATATGAGATTCGATGATCTAATTAAAATATTACTATATAGAACTAGCTACTTTATTTTAGTAAGAAAATTAATAGAACAAGTTTATTTTTATTAAATGCTTAGTTGAATTAGTTGATTTAATAGAACTAGTCGAACTAATAGAAGTAGTTGAATTAGTTGAATTAATAGAACTAGTAAGTGTTTAATGTTTCACCTATATGAACATAGGAAATGTCGTCTGACGACGAAAAAGATTTTTATTAAGTGCGAACACTGTGAAGACCAGCGCGGCCTGTGCGACAGAAATTTACTTGTTGACGATAGGCGCTTCAGCATCAAGCTGGATGAGACCTTCGAAGTGGATACAGTAAGTCACAACGACAAGTCTTTTTTCATTTGCTTCAACTTATAATTTTTAATTGTCACTATTCTACTAGCGCATCCCCTGCCATGCAAGAATTTTTGTCTTGGATAAGATAGGTTTCAGTGCTATGGAAACTATGGAGGTAAAGAGAGTATACCTGAAGACCGAGCATGGTTATACTTTCAACGTCAAATTATACAATGCAGACACGTACACCTATTTTGAGTGCAAAACTTGGCAAGCACTATGCAAGGCTTATGCATTTGAGCCTGATATGGTTATCACCTTTGATATTCGTCCGGAAGATGATATTGAAGGTAATAGAGACATCTGGGTCGATGTGCACACGCCTCCAGTTCTACCATTAGGTGAGTTTCTCAACCATATTTATGTCTTTGATATTGTTTATTCAAAAATAGTTGACAACTAATTTTTATTGACAGCTTATTTCCATTCAAGCAAACATGTCCGGCGCTTGGTAGACAGGACCTACTACTGTCCCGGAGCTGAACTAAACTGTGAGGAGATAAGTCATTATGTTTCATGGCTTGAGGATCTTCATACTGTTAAGACAAATTTTCTTCATGCACTTAGAAATGTTAGTACTCAAAACGTGCGACCAATAGTTATCGTATTGAACTACGGTCACATCTATTTACGAAAGATGGTAAGATTTTTACTATTTGTCCTCAGTGCATCTTTTGCATACATAATTTTTTTGCTAAACTTTCATTGCTAAGTATATTAATTACTATACGATGTTCTTCAACAGGGACTCCCCATGATAGTTTTGCCTCAGTGGATCGAGACTAAAGGTCACATGTCAATGTTTAGCTTACGGCCAAGATATCCTACATTGCACATGAGTGCATTTAGGATTTCTAACAGCAATGAATGCTTAATTGTGAAAGATTGGAGCAAAATTGTTAACGATCCTAGCAGAGAAGTACTAGGGGACAGCAATGAGAAGCGCAGCCCACGATTAGGAGACAGGTTCATCTGCATGCTCCAGTATGATGAATCCGGAGAGCTATACATGTTCTATGCTATTTTACCTGAGAGAGAGCACCAGGAGTGATTTAGCTAGTTCATGCTCTTAGTACTTTTGTCCTCTCATGTCCGTGTTCTTCGTCCTGAACTTAATCTCAAAGGGTGATTTGCTTTTGTGGTGTTATGAATGCTTATAATATGATGACCATGTTGAACTCGATGATATCTTTGCTTCTGTTACAAGTGAATGTTTTTTCTTTAAGCTAGTGTTGGTGCTGATTAGATAGCGGTAATGACTATGATGATTAAACAGTGGTAATGACGACTATGATGATTTTTAGCTAGCTAATTTACTGTTGTTGATGATATGATGCAAGAGTTTTTATATTAATATGATGATGATGAGTTATTATATCATTTATAAAAGAAACCGCAGATTAGTTTCAGCTGGATGGATCCTAGCTAAGTGATCAAGTATATGCCATATCCATATTATACTTGATCACTTAATTATAGGTGATGAAGTATAATATGGATATGGCATATACTTGATCACTTAGCTAGGATCCACATGCATCCAGTCGAAACTAATCTGCGGTACTTTCACCTAATGATTTAACAACTAAAATAATCACTAAATTAAATTGAAAACACAAAATTAAAGGAAAAATAAAAAATAATACCAAAACACCCCCAAACATTTAGTACCGGTTGGTGTTACCAACCGGTACTAATGCCCTACACGCACCCGGGCCTGGCTCGTGCCACGTGGTGGCACTTTAGCGCCGGTTCGTGATGAACCGGTACTAAAGGGGGGGGGGCTTTAGTCTCCACTCTTTAGTGCCGGTTGCAGAACCGGCACTAAAGGCCCTTACGAACCGGCGCTAAAGCCCGGTTCCGCACTAGTGTTACTAAATTTTTTGTATTCTATTCTATTCAAATAACCTAAATTAATACTAAATTTTTAAAGGTATTTGGTTGTTTTGCCCCTACATTACTAAAAAATTATATTCTATTCAAATAATCTACATTATTGAAAAATTTCTATTTTATTCAAATAATCTACAATACTAAATATCTTATACCCCTACATTTACTAAAAATTTACATTGTACTCCCTCCGTTCCTAAATATTTGTCTTTTACAGATTTCAAATGGAGTACCACATACGGATGTATATAGACATATTTTAGAGTGTAGATTCACTCATTTTGCTCTGTATGTAGTCACTTTTTAAATCTCTAGAAAGACAAATATTTAGGAACGGAGGGAGTACATTCTATTGTATTCGAAAAACATTAAAAAAACATACATTCTACAAGAACAGAGGGAGGAGGGATGGAGGGAGGTATGAGGGAGGAGGGAGGGAGGAGAGAGAGAGAGGAGAGAGAGAGAGGAGGGAGGATGGTGCTTGGAGGCAGACAGAGGGAGGGAGGGAGGGAGGAGAGAGGAGGAGGGCAGCTGGCCGAGGAGGGAGGAGGGAGGCGGCTTACCGAAGAGGAAGGAGGCGGCGACGACAGCGGAAATGCGGCGGAGGAGGGCGGGCACGAGCCGGGGGAGGGCGGCCAGAGCAATGCGGGGGCAGGCTGCCGACGAGGGTGGGATAGAGAGTGGAGATGGTGAGTGAGGAGGGGAGACTGAGAGGTCGGGTGCGGAGAACGATGATAACCTGGGCTTATTAGTAGCGCGTGTTTTGGCCCAACGCTACTGCTAAAGTCAATAGCTGTAGCGCATGCCCAGGGCGACTTACTGCTAAGTGGGGATGGGCACCTGGGCCCTGGCGGGCCATAACAGCAGCGCGGTTTGCCATAACGCGCTACTACTAACAACCTACTAGTAGCGCCCAAAACTAGAAAGCTCTACTACTAATTAGCAGTAGCGCCTTTTTTTTAAACCGTGTTGTTGCTAAGATTATGTGTATAAGCTTTTGCCTAGCAGGGCACCGACCTCAACAGTGGCCTTGGGAAACAATCGATGCCCTTGCAGCCCACGGTCATGAGGTCGGCGTAGGCTTCAACGAGCCTGCAAGCGCCGCGCTCCTCCGAACTCCAACCCATGGTCTCCAAGCAGCTGATAAGCTCCAAGCTACCCCGGGAGACACGAACCTCCTGGCTAGTCTCACAAAGGTGCTCTGCAAGACAGTGGAGCTCCAAGATAGCGGCTAGTGGGAACCAACTGTATCGTCTCAGCAGGGGGCCACCCGCCATAGGATAGCAGGATCGCTTATTTTTCATCACATGAAATAAAAATAGCATACATACACATAATGTATCAACGGGGCGCGGCATGTCAGATATGGCAACAAAATCCAATCTCCCCCTCATACGAACCTACCTCCATGACTTTCATGTGAAACTGCAACTCCTTCCCTTGCATTACCGATAAAGAGAAAGAAGGTGGAAGGTTGGAAGTTTTTTGACACGAGGCCTTGCGCAAAAGACGAGTACTTCAGAGCCCACCAGGAAACTCTGAATACTAGATATGACCCAAAAATAACAGGGGTCAAGGTCGGCCAGTGAGACGATGGGGGATAAGCTTCATCGTCGAGAGGGAAACAGCCCGGATCACCAGCTAAGGCCCCTAAATGACCGCATTTCAAAAATCAAAACAATCGGGACTTTTCGGAGATTGGATGCAGATAATTTCCTGTCAAGATGAATATTTTCTAATGCCACAGGATACCCCTTTGATCTGTATCTGTTTAGTATTTAGTTTAGTATTTAGCTCTTGCACATTTTCGTTAATCCATGAACAGAATCGAGGGATATAAAAGGGCGAAGGTCGATGAAATGGGGTCTTTGGTACTTTCTATGAGAATGGATAAATAGAAATGGGTACATTCCTCTTACTCTTTCTGGCCAAACTACCCATAAAAAAGAAGAGAGAGAGAGTTGTAAGAGCGGTAAAAGCAAGCTCCGTGGCACGGTTTCACTACAGGTTGATATATCCTTTTGAAAGAAAAGTAAATTCGCTATGCTATAGGGTACCAATTCATCAAGGTATAAAACCACATCCACAGTGGGAGTCCCTATCTACTTTCGATTCCCTTCTTACTGGCTTTGTCAATACATCATACTGATTTGATGCTTCCTTATGCTTTTTTCAAGCATTTCTTCTAGGACAACGGAGTGTATTCCAAGATAAAGAACCAGAACTGAGGTTGACACTACTGAAAGATAAAAGAATGGTGGATAGATGGATTCGCACCATCCCAAAACCGAAATACAGACAGACCAAAAAAAGGCGAAAATAAATACTCCACCACCAGCCTACCTACTATCATGTATTAAGCGAATAGCTTGTATGGTAGTTGTTAAAGAAAGGATGTATGTAGTCCCGGAAGAGAAGCAATTGTCGTACGACCTGTAAGCGTCACTTTTGACTTCCTTGCCGTTTGTGAATTGAGTCAATCGAGTTACGTTTGAAAAATGAATGGAATTCTGGAGTGGACCGAATATCCATGGCAGAACCCCACACTGGCTAGGAACTGGGCTGCACTAAGCCTGGCACTTTTTGGGCTTCTTCATGAATCTAGTTTTCAGGTAAGGTCAGATCATCTTATTGAATAGATATCTGAAAGAAAGCAAAGGAACGAATCGTTTTTCCAATTACCTTCTCTCGAAAACCATAGATCTTCTGGTTACCATTGACTATCCGACACTTTCGTCTGTAGAGCGAAGCAAGAAATTGCATGGAAGGGATTTTGTGCTAATATCAGCCTTGTTTGGAACAATAGATGCAATCCATTTCAGTGTATGTCACTGAGTTCACCATTGCAGTTGAGACGTCAGGCAATTGAGCGTTCCCTAGAGTTTGGTTCATAGGCTAAGGACTACCCGCCGCCTTCATAAGGGCACTAAGGCGGAGCACGGAAAAGCAAATTGGGCACCCATGTTTTACCAGTCCCGGATCTCAGGGCCGTTTTGCCAACCGCCGGCATGAACGAAATCGAATTTCATTGCAGGAAATTAGGATTTCATGAGGGAGGCAAAGGGGGTGGAGAGTCGTACAATGCATTGGTGGGATGAAGGTGCTAGCTTGGCTGAGATAGGAAGTTTCGATGTGTATGTAGATTTGGTTCTAGTGGCCCCACCCTTTTCGAGATCTGTCAGGATTAGCAAGATTTTCTGGTGTAAACTATAGAGAAATGGAATGAATGAAATGTATCTAAGAAGAAAGGAAGCCATGCTCCATCCTGTTTCTAAAAAGAACATCACCTCCCTTTTTGGTTAGATACCGCTCCGTTAGGTACTAATGCTTCTACCTATCACCCGAAGGGTGAGTTTGAGAGCTGTGTTTTTTTCCAACGTTAATAGCATTCCGCAAGAAAAGTCATCTACTGATGTTGTTAGCGGAGTCCCTCGTCCATCCATGTATGAATAGCGGTATCCCCCATTTTGGACAGTGATGAGGTAGTCGACGCAATTTGCATGTGTATTTGCGTTCGGCTTTGCTACTTTACTTCGAGAAAAGAATGTCCGCGGAAGGGAATAGTCTACGTGGCCCGAGGTAGTCTTTCAAATCGTTTATCGGGTGGGAGAGTTTAGAACAAGTTAAGCCAATAGCTGCTGCTTTAGTCACACTAGCTACATCAATTGATCATGGATTTAGCATACCACCTCAGAATAGTCTACGTGGCCCCTTGTTTTTACTACAATTTGATATAGTGAATCCAGTAATGCAGACAACCCTTTTTAAAGCACTTTTAAAGCCCCTGGCTCTCAAAAAGAGCTGGAGGTTTTGCCTCAACTCATTCCATGAATGTTGCTTCATTCCCCACGCGGCTGAATCCAACTCAGTCTTTATCCTGCCTTGGAGTTCTCTCTCATAACTGAAGCCAGGAGGTATTCGATTTATCGGATTTCGAGCTAGCTGCCCTTTTCTTGCTCCTTGCCATTAGCGCAACCCTTTTCTTTTTCTTAGCTAGCGTAGTTTTTCACCTTCAAAAGAAGGCGCCAACGCTTTTGTAGTGACCCCAGAGGTGTCCTGGGTTGCTTTGGCGCGCCCCACCCCGTCAGTCCTGTGTTGGACTTGACTTGACTCTCCCCCACTTGCTGCTTGCTGATCGCAGTGTTCAAAAATGACACGAAGCTGGATATGAGTAGATGTTGTTGGTCGAAAACGTCTTTCATTCACAATGAAACAGAATGGTCTCGCTCGATGTGTCATTTTAGAATGTGTATTTTCATATTAAGAGTTCTTAAAAGTTCTCAACTCAAAGCCCAACCGTCAAAAGGATGCTACAATGTTCGAAATTATCAACTTAACATGCCCCCTTACTTCCTTCGTGACCTCCCACTACTTCATCTACCGAAATGATTAGGCAGATCTCGTTTTTTCTAGCATTAAACCTGCTCATGATCCTTCATAGAGCATGGAGCAGACAGAGAGATGAAAGGACCACCTTCTCCTGCTTGCTTGATCGGAATCTATTCACATTTAGAATAGCTGAAGTGCTACTTAACTTCACTTAGTAGTTGAAACTCGGAGAGACAGAGAGAGTCCTCTCTCATACTTGCCAATTCCCTTGCTGATTTAAAGTGAGTAAACAGAATTCCATACTCGATCTCATAGATCCCTATAGAATTCCGTGGAAAGCCGGAAGGGCCAATTATTTTCTCAACCAGTGGAGGCGGGCAACATGGCTAGTATGTTCATTACAGAGAATAACTAAAACCACGACGAGTAATTTGGAACGGAGGGAGTATGAGTGAACGCTATTAACAATAAGCTCAATATATTTTCTATTTTGTGGAAATAGAGATGTCAATTTTAGCTCCTTGGTACATTTTCTAAAAGAGATTTCCATGTAGTGCTCCTTTCTTTTTATTTTGACCTTTGGTTGTGTGCATCCTAGATGTCTTTATGACTTCTTGTAGGTCCAGAGACTGGATGTATTTAGTATCTTCCCAATATTAATATATTCCCCATTTATTTTTTTATGAATTATGTTACTATCAGTGTAAAATAATGCAATGCAATTATGAGATGAATATGAATGTGTGTATGTGTGTATGTGATGTATAGATAGCGTGTGTTATTTATGATCATTTGCTGAGACTTTGAGTGCAAGGCTGTCTGTCACGTAAGGATAAAGGGTCAGATTTAAGAGTTGACCAGTTGCTTCTTAGCAGTCTCGCTTTTTTGTGTCCGTTCTTTTGGCGGCTTAAAAAATAAGCTGTCTCTCCCCAGCTTAAAATATAAGCCGTCCTCCAAATTTGTTGAGACTTCTAAATTAGTTATTCTATAATTAGTTTAGAAGCTACAATAAATAAATAAAGCAGCTTGTAGAAAATGTTGGGAAGGAGGCACTTATTTTTTAAGCTGCCAAAAGAAGTGGCCCTCTGTCACTTATGCACTCAACAATCAGAAAAGAATCAGACACCGCACGTTAGGTTATTGGAAAATTTCAAAGACAGCAATACTTACTGTATACTTAAGGCAACCATTAGATTTGACAATTACAGGCAGAACTCGTCAATTAATGATTCCAAAAGAATCGGTTCGCCAAATTCCTATTTTCACTGAGCAGAACCAAGTAAACAGATAGAATTAACTAATGGACTAAAGTAATTATTACTGCTCAATAATGGCGGCAGTGTTTGTAAACTAAATGACATAATAACGGCCTAGTAAAGCTAATTTGCGGATGGCAGGCTCTTGCAAACTAGTAAGTTTGGTCGTTGCGAATTTCATATACTACATCATCTACTTAGACTTTTATTAGAGTGCATGAATGAGACGCGAATTTGGTGAACATGGTTCTGCGTGCATTCCTTATGAGTAGTAAATTCAAAAATAATATTAAAAACAAAAAAAATCTGAATCTCTTTTTACAATATATACACAGTCAACCGGTATACTCGTGTATGAAGTTTCACGAAGAAATCAGATCCGTGGGTAATCTGGTCAAAAATCACTAAGAATACCAATGGGTGTCAATACATCATGAAACTTCACACATGAGTAGAATGGTCGACTAAGTTTCATACCCCGGAATTTTAGAATTTTTAAGTTTTTCCTGTATTTTTTTTTCAAATTTGCTATTCATGTCGGTGCGCATGGAACCATGTTCACCGTTGTATTTTCAGCATGAATACCACAAAATGAACTATCCATCATTGTCAACTAGTATGACGAGTACCAAGGAAGGAAGGATAGCTCTGAACACTATATAGAAAGGGTGAGATCGAGCCGCTTCTTTCATTCTACCATCCAATTTGAACTGCACCCCAAAACAATGGACGCAAGCCATCCCTCCTACCTGCTCTTCCTTGCAATTCTAGTCTTCATCCCGTTGGCCTACTTCACCCTTTCAGCTCGCCGGCAAGCCGGCCTGAGGCTGCCGCCGGGGCCATGGGCACTTCCAATAATCGGCCACTTGCACCACATGATGGGCAAACTCCCGCACCACAGGGTGCGTGATCTTGCCCAGCTCCATGGCCCGCTGATGCTGCTCCGGCTCGGCGGCCTGCCCCTCGTGGTGGCATCGTCGGCGGAGGCGGCCCATGAGGTCATGAGGACGCACGACATCGTCTTCGCTACACGCCCCATCAGCAGGACCATGAAGCTTATCCTTGTTGACGGCTCGGAGGGCCTCATCTTCGCCCCCTATGGCAGCGCTTGGAGGCAGCTCCGGAAGATTTGCACCGTCGAGCTGCTCAGCGCACGCCGCGTCCAGTCCTTCAGGGGCATCCGCCAGCAGGAGGTCCAGCACCTCCTCCAGGCGGTGGCATCGACGCCATCGCCATCGGCCGTGAACCTCGGCACACTATTGTCAACGTATGTCAATGACTCCACGGTGCGCGCCATCATAGGAAGCCGGTTCAAGGACCGGGAGACGTTCCTCCGGTTAATGGAGGAAGGTATCGAGCTATTCTCCAGGCTGGGCTTGCCGGACCTCTACCCATCATCCCGGTTAGCGATGCTCGTTAGCCGGATGCCGCGACGGATGAAGCGGCAGAGTCAAGCAATGATGGCTTTCATGGAAACCGTAATCCAGGAGCATCGAGTGCCCAGAGCCGCATGTGACAAGGAGGAGGATTTGGTTGACGTGCTCTTGAGAATCCAGAACCAAGATGACCACTTGGAGTTCCCGCTCACCACAGACAACATCAAGGCGGTGATGGCGGTAAGTTACGACCACATGCATCATGAGTCTTGAGTCATGACACTAAACAGCTAGCTACAGTATTGTTAGGCACTGAAGGCATTTCTAACTGATCCCTAAAAAATAGCGGAGTATCCAACCTAGTAAACCTTAGTAGAGTATTTATACTCCACTAAATTTTGGTCGGTTCTAGCCGATCCCCTAAAGTTAGCGGACATTTAAATATTAGTTCAACATAGATAGTCTTTGCAACCGAACATTAAAGCGTAAATATAAACTTGAACTAAACTACACTAAAAACTTAAACTAACACTCAAATTCGGTCGAAGTGAAGGTCGAGCCAGTCCTTCCTCGTGAGACCACCCTCGGTGAGAGCTGGGTCCGGGCCGGTGCCGCCGCCGTCGTGGCCAGGGAAGACGCTCCGCCACTCCTCGACATCGATCTCCTCCTCCTCGCCGCCCTTCTTGTCGCGCCCCTTGCCGCCCTCCTCGTCGTCAGATATGACGATGACTTCGCTGCCATTGACGGCGAATATCGCCCGCTCCGCCTCCACGAGCTCCGGGTGCTGCCGGTGGTGGTCATCCATGTAGCCCTCGGCAGCGGCCTCCGCCTCAAGGCGCTCCCTCACTTCTCGGACCTCTTGCACCATCCGAGCGCTCACTACCCCCGGCTCCGGCGGGATGAGGTGTACCGGCGCCATCCCGAACTGGAAGTTCAGACGGGCGTCGGAGCCGTGGTACCTCACCTGCCACCGGTCGTACTCCATGGCCGCGAGCTCGGCCGTGTGGAACGACCCGATCCACTGCCGTTGGTGGGTCTCCCGGTTGGTGATCTCTGCCACCCACATCCCCCACGACTGCTGCCGGACGCCGAGGCAGGTCCTCATCGGCGGCCGCGGCGGAGGGAGCTCCGAGAAGTACTCGAATCGAGTGAGGGCTGTGGCGGCCGTGGCTTGAGGAAGCGGCGGCGGACGACAACCCGCGGGTGTGGTGGGACGGATCCATGTTGTGGATCGGCGGAGGGGACCTCCGGCTACCACGTTCGGGCATTGGGAGGAGCGGGGGCGGCGGATCGGGGCGGGGGACGTGTCGACGGCGAGGCGAGGGGGAGAAGAGGAGATAAACGAGAGGAAGAGAGAGGGAGAGAATTTTACTCAGCCGCCGCGAGCCGGAGTAAATATACTCCAGGGAATAGGGATGGAGTAAATTTTTTACTCCACTAACCGGTATAAGAGATCAGCTAGCTGCGACCTAGAGGAGAAAAACGCAATTATACTCCCTTACGGTCGGATAAGGGATCGGTTAGAAATGCCCTAATCGCTGAAATCCATTGCAGGATATATTCATTGCAGGTAGTGAGACATCAGCAACGATGCTGGAATGGTCCATGGCCGAGCTCATGAAGAACCCGAGGGTGATGCAAAAGGTGCAGGAAGAAGTCCGGCGAGTGCTCAAGGGACAAGCAACAGTAACAGAGGAGAGCTTGAGAAGTTTAAATTACTTGCACCTAGTCATCAAAGAGACTCTTCGGCTGCACCCACCGGTGCCACTCCTGCTACCAAGGGAGTGCGGCGCACCGTGCCAAATACTAGGATGTGACCTGCCAGTGGGGGCTACGGTGCTTGTGAATGTCTGGGCCATCAGCAGAGATTCGATGCATTGGGACAGGCCAGAGGAGTTCATGCCGGAGAGGTTTGAGGTCAACAACATTGACTTCAAGGGGGTAGACTTTGAGTACACACCATTTGGAGCAGGACGGAGGATGTGCCCTGGGATGACCTTTGGGCTGGCAAATATGGAACTTGCCCTTGCTAGCCTTCTATACCACTTTGACTGGGAGTTGCCGCATGGGATGGCGCCGACGGACCTTGATATGACGGAGGTCCTGAGAGTCGTCTCGAAGCGGAAAGACGCCTTTCTGGTTGTTCCGATTATTTGCATGCCAATATGACCATACAATAAGAGCACTCATTTGCGTTACTCACTGCTGCCTTTCTCATTTGTGTACTCTTGTTTACATTAATTATTTTGTCTACCAGATCGATATGCATGCAAACAGGGAAGATATCGAATTTGAGTATTTGATTTCCTGTTTCTTCTCTGAATTGAAAGTTACACCTCCATTAGTTGATGCCTACGACCTCTTTTATTTTAAAGTTTCAACTGTAAGTCCAAAGATGAATCAAAGTATAAAAGGACAAGACTTCTACAACCAAAAGGCAATAGAGTTTGCATGAGCAATCCTTAAATTTATAGTTGAGTGATGTCAATATGTTTTCACACCATTGAGCGCCCGCTAAAAGTCTGGAGGGACAAGCCACCCGAGAGTAAGATGGTCACGGGTGATGATTTTGTATCTCACTGACTTGATCCCATCTCGAAAAGTAAAATTGCGTGGTTTCGCTAGGTGCCGGCAAGTTGGACTTCAATTGGAAGCTGGCATCTCACACTATGTGGGCTAAGTATCATTGTATTGCACTTCTTTTCTAGATTATTCATCTTCGTGTTATTACACTCTATCTTTAGCACTTAGACCAACCACTGTACTTCACATGCATGCATCACAGTGTGACAGAATCGCTTTTTCTTCTACGGCACAATAAATCCAACCATTTCTTCCGCCTTAACTAATTTAAAACATCCATATCTTTTTAGCCATATATTCCTTTTTGAAACTTTTTTTATATTTGAACTACTTGTGCCAGAACCATTGAAATGAGATTAATCTTGGATATGTTTTGAGCACGTTTAAATTCGAACGTATATTTCACATGTCAAAATAATCAGTTTCACAGTGATACATTACAATTTCACTTTTCATATTGACTATTACCCAGTCCAGAACCCACATTTCACTTTTCACTAGCTTGCTTCACAAAAGAAAACACCTATTTAAATTGCACATTTTTCAAATAACATACTCCACTTTTTTGAAGTAAACTACAACACATGTTCAAATAATTAGTTTCACAAACGGAGCAATAGAATTTCACTTTCTGTAGTTACTCTTTCATAACTCGAAATCTACATTTAACTTTTTACTACCTTATTTCACAAAAATGACATATATTTAAATTGCACAATTTTCAAATAACCTATTTCACTCTTTTGAAATAAATTATTACATATTTCCAAAAAATCATTTTTACAGTGATACATTGCAATTTCACTTTCTGTATTTACTGTTTCACAATTCAGAACCTACATTTCACTTTCCACCAGCTTGCTTCACAAAAATCACATCTATTTCAATTGCACATTTTTTAGGATAATATATTTCACTCTTTTGAAATAAACCATTACACATTTTGAAATAACCAGTTTCACAAGTTGACATTTCAGTTTCATATTTGGGTAAGAAAAGTTTTCTGTGAAATAGGCTGGTTCACATATTTCTATTGAAATATGAGTTTTTCATAATTTTCTAGTGAAATGGGTTTGTTTCACATATGAAATGTGAAACATTGAAATTTGAATGTGTTTGAAATGTATCCAAGATTGGTCTAGTTCTAAAGGTCTTAGCGTCGGGAATTCAAATATATGAATTATTTCAAAAATGAACTTATAGTTGAAATGATATGGACGGTTTAATTTAGCTAAGGTGAAATAAAAGAGTGGATTTATGTGTGAGAGAAGGGAGAGAGTGGGCTATCACATGTTGCCATGCCTGTCATATCACTGACAAAGGTGGTGGCTACTAGCTGTATTTGATGAAGTATAACTCCGGTACAGCAAAAAAGTGAGAATAGAATATTCACAGCGACGCGAATCTAAATGCATGCATGAACAATGGATTGGTTACCGGTACATCACGGAAACACTCAAAATGACTTTGGGATCCCATCTACAACATCTAAGTTTTGTTCCTCGCTACAAATATATATGGCCACCCTTGTCGCATCTTGTATAGTAATCATAAAATGTGGAGCTGGTATGGTTGTAGTAGATGTGATTCCTCTCTATTCCATCACGTTTGCTGGTTGGCACTTGCACTACCTTGGAGCATGTTGCACTCAAGAATAAGGCATGATTGTCCAATGTAGTCACTTCTTCCCACATATAGTCATGATGCGTATTCTTGGTGTTGACGACCTCAAACAACTTGAAAAAACACTCCTGCTCTTGCAACCAATGTACCCTTAGGACCATCGAATGTCGAACATCACTAGCTTCCAATCCCTGATTAGGCCATATAGTTTTCCACTGCAAATGGCAATGTCATGGAAGCGTAAAGTCTCCTTCGACATTGACCAACCATGTTCCGGACATCCAACACTAAACAGCGCGAGACACTGCTGGGTGATTGCCGCAAGGATACATCATTTCGATGTGGGGGCTTTTGAAAACCCTACTTCTCGATGGTTGGTGCGGCGCGTTGCTTGGCAGAAAGGGTCACCTCAATGCCAGAAAAGAAGCTCACAATCGGACGATCATCAAAATTGGATGTGGCGGCGATCCAGCCGCCATCGTGAAACCCTACCAGAGGCTTGCAGACCACCTCAGGCGGAAGCGAAACTCGGAAGAGTGCGTTGTCCACGTGACAAAACACACGCTCTGCCTTGCCGGTACACAACAACCACAGAAAGGTTGGCGCCGGCAGATGCCGTGACATGATTACGCGCCATGACTGGCAGACGGCGCTGAAACGGACACGTCTGAGCGGAAAGGATCTTGTCATAGATCACGCCGAGAAGATCGCATAGAAGCTTGGACCACAAGTCGCATGTGTTCCCACACAAACACGTCACCGTGTGCCCTTAATGTCGATTGCACCGCAGCTCGCGTCGAATGAGACCCACCCATAAGCGCGGTACGCAAGAAATCTGACTGGCGCTTTTGCAGACCCGAAACCCTACATGCCGGGGAGAGACCCGTCAGGGCGCGTGGCGGCTATGGTCTGCCCTAGGTCGACCTGATCGCCCTAGGGCCTCATGGATCGCTGCCCTCCTTCAGGAAGAATGAGAAGAAGAAGAACAAGGGAGAAGATAAAAGTAAAGATAAAACATGATAGATTGATTTGTCGATTGTGTGTTGCTCAATTGGTTGTCACCTCTCATTTATTTATTACGCGGCTGGACTTCCCGTCAAAAAAAGGAGTCCAAATCACGTTCAGATATTTTCAAAATTAACCGAACTCGAATTTAGATAAGTCTGGGACATCAGTTCAGTTTTTAAGTCTGACATGCCACAAACGACCTCGGATGAAGATGAGCCCGAAAGCAATTTTAACCTTTTTCGATTAGATGAACAACTTTCATGTTGAACGTTTTTCGATTCGAGGCCATCATGAATGTGGAATAGCTCATGCAAAACAGACAATTACTCACGAACCCATCTGACATAGTCACATGTGTGTCTGTCCCGGGCGTCATATTTTGCTCACGGTACAGTTGCATTGTGTGGGCTTTAACTTTGGCATACGACCTCGTACTAAAATGATTTTTATACCATAATCCACCGATTCGACGAGACGAAGACAATCCGTGTGGAACATTTTCTCATAGAAGGCCGTCTTGGAGGCGTAATCGGCCGAATGGTACTCTAAATATTAAATCTTAGTACTTCAAACTTTGGCCCTCGAGATGAGATCAGATGGCGATGGCCCAAACTTCAAACAGGTTCATGTCGATAATATGAAACTTCTTCATGTAGATCACTTCTTCATTTAAAGCCATCTTAATAACGTTTTCTTCTGTGCCAAAATCTGATGTCCTGTCGTCACACAGCGGACGCACTCATCTGCACAGCCATCGATCCTTGTGTTCTGCGAGGTTACAAGTTACAACAGCTGGCAGCTAGGTTACTCATGTTCTTCCTGGATATTTGTGGAGTGCTGCATCATAGGCGTCGCATAATATATTTTTCAAAGTAAAGGCAAAAGATTTGTCTCATCTATTAATTAAGCAGAAGAGAGTTGCCCGGTTAATTAATGGGAAACCGGGCTAAAACCATCATAACCGCTGAGCGGCACACGAAAGATACCCCACACATGCCTCTCTAAAGAGGGCCTCGTCGAGACAGCAAGCATGCGTCATCGTCATTACTGCTCCCCTAGAAGGAGTCCTCGCCATCCCTAAACTCTGAGCAAACGAATCCGAATTCGCCGTAGGCGATCGCCGACTCAACCCACTATAAAGAGGCCTTGTGGAGCTGCATGAAGATCCATGCCAGAACTCAGCCACCTGGGAACAGACAATGCAACTCCAACTCTGACGGAGAACTACGAAGGACAAAATTAGGCACGACTGGCGCCATGATCGAAAGATCACCGGACGACCCATCTACAGCCAGTCATCATACGCCGTAGGGCCCGCCGTCACAGCTTCGATTCACAGCAACAACCAAACCGAGGCAATCCCGTGGACACGCCGGAGAAGAGCCGAGTAGTGCAACCATTGCCGCGTCGCCGACATCACTCCCACCATCATCATTGCCACAGAAGCGTAAACGCCCCAACCGCCGCCATCCACTGGTCCCGCTCGCCAATGCCGGGCTCGAAAGACGAAGCCCCAAAAGGGAAAACGACACCAAGGTGCCGCCAACGTCTGATCACACAAGATCAAGGGTTTCCCCTGGATACTCCGTGATGGCCAGATCCATGCGAGAGGGGTGCGACAACAAAGTACTGATGCCTGGCGGAAGGTCGACGACGGCCGCAGCCACCGCCATCGCTAGTCACAGCACCAGGCCGAGATTGAGTTTTCACCCAAGCTCCCAACACACCCTCAGCCGCACATCAAAACACCGGCAATGTCAAGCCCACCAACCATCACCACCATCGAACCTGGCCTTGGACGAAGAAGCACGAAGAATCGCCTCAGCCAGCCGCACCGCGCGGAGGCCAATGGCAGCGAAACTCCATCAGCAGGCACCAGAACCATCAGCGGCCGACCGGACACAGCGCGAGCCACCATTCCATGCCGGGAAGGAACGGATGAGCCCTGCCCGAGGCAAGGAACCACAATGGTTTCGAGCCACAGCCAAACATCAGGGGCACCGGCGAGCTCCATAGACGCGAGCACCCGCCAGGGACCAGATCTGTCGCGCCCGCTGCACTTGGCCTTGGACCCCTTGCTGGTTGCATGCCTCATTGGAGACCCTTGCAGCACCTCATGCCCGAGATGCTCCATCCACGCCCGAGCTCCATGCCCTTTGCATATCTCAGAGATAGGGTGTGGAAAAATGTTCAAGGATGGATCGAGATGACCCTTGATCGCAGCGGAAAAAGAAGTATTGATCAAGTCCGTAGTGCAAGCTATTCCCACCTACTCAATGCGGTGTTCAAGCTTCCAAGAGGACTATGCCAGTAGATAACATCACTTATACATACTCCCTCCGTCCGATGAAAAGTGTACATATAGAAATTTTAGGACAAATTATGAGTGAAGTGAAAAATCATTGGAAAGGTGCAAGCCACCATCTCTCTACTCTTTAATTACCCAACCATCAATTAGCTAAGTACATGTAGAAATCAAGAAGACCATGTGCAGAATGTTATTGGTCTTGATTACAATGTGATGAGAGAGAATCATTTCTTTCTATTTTAAAGTGTATTGGAAAGATAGAAGTACAATCTTTTGTGGACAAATTTTAAAGTCAAGCGTACACTCTTCACCAGACGGAGGGAGTAAGTTTTGGTGGGGCAGCAAGGCCAGCGAGAGAAAAACGGCGTTGGTGTCGTGGGAGACCATGTGTATGCCAAAGTATAATGAAGGCATTAGGTTCAGAGACATGGAATTATTCAACTTGTCACTTCTGGCACGGCAAGTTTGGCGCATACTCCCTTCTTTCCGATTTATAGGGCTCAAGTCAAAAATTTCACCAAACAAGGTAGATGATGAGTGGTGGAATAATTTTGATAGTTTGCAAAAGTGCTCAATTAATGCCCTCATTTTCATCAAACAATTGTGTTTACCAATGCATTAATTGCAATGCATGCATGCATGACTAATAAATAACTAAAAACTTCTATACATGCATTGGTGAGCTTTCTTTTAATCCTTGCATGCAATGATTTAATGCACCTCGATATCTGAACGTGTGATGTGAAGCAATAGAAATGAGACTTATAAAACGGGGAAACAAAAGTTTTGAGATAACCCTTGTAAACCGGAAAGTAGGTACTCCCTCAGTCCGGGTTTATTAGGCCTAAAGACAACTTCTCTTAGACCAAGACACATAGTAATTTGCTCACATTAATTCTTCCATTCCACTCCCAATGCACTCTCTTACATGCATGCAACCAATGAAAAAGCACACATGAAGTGTATTAATTTTCCAACTATGGCATCAACAACAATGGCTTTCAATGCAACCAATGAAATGGTTGCATGCATGCACCTTTCCAAAGCAGGGTCTTATAAAAGGGGACATGCTTGTGATGCTGAGAGGCCTAGTAAACCCAGACGGAGGGAGTAGTATTACAAGACCTAACCTCGTTGAGTTCTCGAGTTCTGAAGGCGGAATATCACCCCACTACTGATGTGCTTTGAGCCGAGCTGGGGCCAAATCCGTCAAAAGTTTGGCGGTCTTTATGTGAAGGTAGGGACATTCTGAAAGTCGGCCTTACTAAACGCATCGTGGACGGTAAGGGGACCAGCGCATGGGAGGAAAACTGGCTGCACAGAAACTTTAGGTTGCGCCCTACATGCGCTATCAAAAAGTGATCCCCCGCGGCTGATTGCTGATTTTATTCAGGCTGAAATTAGGACTTGGAATGTTGAGCGGCTAGAGGAGTACATGTTGCCGATGGACGCTGAAATCATCAGGCAAATTCCGCTGAGGTTCAATGCCCAAGAAGATTTTTGGGCGTGGCAATACGAGAAGTCTAGATGCTTTTCGGTTAGGTCCGCTTATAGGATGTTGATGGAAACAAAAATCCAACGTGAGATGTGGCTAGAAGGAGCTACATGAGCGTCAAATACAGAAGAAGAAGAGAACAATTGGAGACGTTTATGGAAAGTTAAAGTGCCAGCAACAATTCGTGTGTTTGCATGGTGTTTGGCAAGGGCACGTCAAGTAGATGTCGTCATTCAAAATTAGGCTGGACCGGTGGGTGTGAAGCGACTACAAAATTTAATGTATATTATGCATTTATTGTAAATGTAAAGAAATGTGCAAAGTAAATATATGAACTTTTGTGATTCGTTGATGGTTTATGCATGCTTATTCTCATCTTGTGTGTGGCAATAGACCATGTCTGTAGGGGCGCAGCGGTTGTCTCTCCTAGGCCCGGTCTCGGGGCATGAGAGATATTCCCCTTCAACAAATCTAGTCATTGCCCTCCTGGAAGCCCCGTGCGCATCGGCTAAGTTGCTCCCCTACAGATAGGCTATCCATAGGATTTGCACTCGACCCCGTGGACAAGGGTGGTAGGACCCCATCCACACGGGGTATGCATAGAATAAACAGTGGAACCCGTGAGCATGGGGTAGGCTGGCACTTGGCACATTTGTGAAGGGTTTTGTGGACATTCATGGATATAGTGCTGGGAAGGCTGGTGTATGAGTATGTTGTGTTCTGACACTTTCTTTCGAGCACCTCGACCCCTCTTTATAGTGTGGTGGCCGTAGGACTGAAATAACCGAAAGCAAAGCTTCGAGTCATCGGAAAATCACACACTTATCATTTTTGAAGTGGTGAGTTAGCCATCTCTATAATAATCCTTCGAGGAACCAATAACCTGAGATATTCTTTTAGCAACCATCATTAGTTTCGCAAACCACATACAAAAAATACCATTTAGAGATAAGTGCAATTTCAAATGTAATTTACAATTTATGAATTTGCATAAAATTCAAAATGCTCTTTCTACATTTAATAATTTCTTATTTCAGATTTCTAGGCTTTTCACTAAGATTTTATAATGTTTAGATTTTCCTAATTTATTATATTTTTCATAAATTTCTTGTTTTTTCCAGGTTTTAATCAAGTTTCTTTCAAAAACATTGTATTTCAAAAAATTGTCTATTCCCTAGACTAGAGGAATAACAAACCCAAAAAAATTAAAGTTTAATAAAGTTTCTATACCCTAGGGGATTAACAAACCAAAATAGAAGGGAAATAGATAAAATTCCTAATAGAAAATTAATTCATATCTGTTTCACATAAAATGTACACATGTTATAACATGGATAAGCGTAGAGATGTAAGTGGATGAATCAAAGCGTTAATCCAAGCTGCCATGGCCCATGAAGTGAGACAAGGAGCATGTGCTGCCCGTCCCGTGTAGGCAGTAAACGATCATCTTCACCAGTCTGGGAAGTGGCACCTAGCTACTACAGTTCACCGATCAAATCACCTCCTGGAAAATCACATCGACTGTGCTACTTTGTTCAGTTTTTTTTCCCCTGTCACACGATTTTGATTAGGTGATTAGGTACAGATGGTTGGACTTTTGTTTCCCTTTCCCATCGGAGATGACATCTTGGCTTTCACATCGTCTAGAAGCCCTGGCAAGAAAATGCCTTGTAGTAGCTAGGAATAATACCCACCCAGGGCCGATCATTGATACAAGATGTGCCACCGCGCCTCCGCGTCCGATCAATCCTCTGTTTGGTGGTCTGTCACTGTCACCGCCTCCGTCCTCCAGTCCTCCTCCTCATCATAATTCTTCTGTTTAAGGACAAGGAATTAATGCTCACTGCTGGCTATCTATAGCCCACCACAATCAAATCAGCAGAGCTTATCTCTCCACCTGGAATAATCCACTCATGATGCTCAGAGCAATTCACCATCTTCTTCTTAGGTAGTGCTCCCTCCGTAAAAAAATATAAGAGCGTTTAGATCACCACTTGATTCGCTCTTGTGCCTCCGAAATTAATGTGGTTGCGTATGCAGGAGCAAGATGAGGGCAGCCGCGGTGGCGATCTCGTCCGGCGTCGGCCTCGCTCGCTTCTCCACGGCCTCGAGCTCCATGAGGTATGCCATGCCATGGGATCTGTTGTTGGTTCTCGTTTGGGTTATGTCGTGTCCTGGTCCATGCCATGGCTTATCGCGCGCGGGAAAACCATGCAGGCTGGCCGGCAAAGTGGCCGTCATCACCGGCGCTGCCAGCGGCATGGGCAAGGCGACCGCCACGGAGTTCGTTAGGAATGGCGCCAAGGTCATCCTCACCGACATCCAGGACGACCTCGGCCACGCCGTGGCCGCCGAGCTCGGCCCCGACGCTTCCTACGCCCGCTGCGACGTGACCGATGAGGCGCAGATTGCCGCCGCCGTCGACCTCGCAGTGGCACGCCACGGCCGGCTTGACGTCCTGCACAACCACGCCGGGGTCACCGGGAGGATGAGTTTGGAGTCCGTCGCATCGCTCGACCTGGCCGACTTCGACCGCACCATGGCAGCCAACGTCCGGTCTGCCGTCGCCGGCATCAAGCACGCGGCGCGGGTGATGGTGCCGCGCCGGAGCGGGTGCATCATCTGCACCGCGGGCACAGCGGGTGTGCTCGGAAGCGGCGTGAACCCCGCGTACTGCATCTCCAAGGCCGCCGTGATCGGCGCCGTCCGGGCGTTGGCCGGGGAGCTGGGGAGGCAGGGCGTGCGCGTGAACGCCATATCGCCGCACGCCATCGCGACGCCGTTCGGGCTGCGCGGGATGGCAGAGCTGCTGCCGGAGACGAGCGAGGAGGAGCTGAGGCGGATGGTGGAGACGGCCATGAACGAGATGGGCGGGAGTGTTCTGGAGGTGGAGGACATCGCGCGGGCGGCCGTGTACCTGGCGTCCGACGAGGCCAAGTATGTCAACGGGCACAACCTCGTCGTCGATGGCGGGTTTACCGTGGGGAAGCTGATTCACATGCCGGATCCGGTGAGCAGTGCGTGACAGGCATGGCAATGACAGCGATGGAGATGACGCAAACATGCACTAGTTCCCCTAGCTACAAGTATTGTGGTACAGAGGGAGTACTATTGAGATACCCATCGTCCACAGCATGCGCAATAAATAAGGGACCGTATCTAATCTATTACTTGGATAGTGGGCGCATACAATTGATCTATTACTTGGATGGTACTCAGACTTGGTGCTTGGGTAGTGGGCGCATGCCTAGCTGGTAGGGTAGGTCGCGGTGATCTCCGGTGAACCCTTTTAGTCATGCGAATGTCGAAAACCATTAGCTTCCCAACTGAGAGGGCCAGGCCATATAACTTCCCATGACAGAAGGCGACGTCGTTAAACCAGTCTTTCTCTTTGGACGCCCACCGCCCACGTTCTCGGCATCCAACTCTGCACACATCGATCGCACTCTCGGGGATGGCGGCAAGGATGCAGCGTTTCCATGTGGGCGCCTCTGAAAAGACGAGCTTAAAGATGGTTGGGATGCTGCGTTGCTTGGCATAGATAACGCCAACAGGTCATCGGGGAGCCTGGACCACATGTCGTCTGTGGCGGCCATGGTGGACATGCTCATCTGCGCCACCATGCTTCGCCAGATTTCTGCACATTCCGCGGAATGGCGGACACGCTCATCTGTGTCTCCATGCTTCACCAGATTTCTGTATATTCCACTGGAAGGTGGTTACTACAGATCGAATGGATTTCTATTTGCTACTCCCTCCGTCCCATAATATAAGAACGTTTTTCAAGCTTTGTTAGTTTGAAAAACGTTCTTATATTATGGGACGGAGAAAGCTTGAAAAACGTTCTTATATTATGGGACGGAGGGAGTAGTAGATATTCAGCATGTACGCGTCGTATTACCACCGCATATGTTGGATCTGGTTTTTAACCTTTTTCCGTCGGGCGCACGTAAACCCAAACAAATCAGGCTTTCTACGTCGTCCTACGTTTCCAACTACTTCCTTCAAAAGTGTTCCAAAAAAAAACTATGTTGCAGGCAGAGAAGATCTCCAGGCTTCCGACGTATAGGAGAAGGCCATTATGTGTCCCTTTGTTCCCCTAAAAAAAGTATGTGTTCCTTTGGACTGATAAATGGATCCCGAACTGTGGTTCAGTGACACCTTCTGTACAAATTGGCCCAGGTTTGGTTGCAAAGGTGTTGGATCTAATTGATCATGAGAATGGGGCGTGGAAATTAAGTTGAACTTGTTAGAAGGAATTTTATATCCTAGAAGTTGAAGCTATACTCTTTTTTTTTTCTTTTTCTTTTTTGTGAGGGAAGTTGAAGCTATACCTAATACTATTCCACTGGGGCGAGAAGGTGGGCATGGATATTTGAAAGAAGTGGTGTCTACTCTCTTAAATCAACATATCGATCACCCGTGAACTATAACAAGCGACTTGCTCCAGGCCAAGGGACGATTACCGAATCCTGGTCGGCAGAGAAACAAATTATGGACGTCATTATGTAAAGTGATGAATGAGGTTCCCAAAGCGGCGATCTTTTGGTGGCGCGTGTTGCGCGGTATTCAAGATTTATCTAACCTAAATCAAGTACCCGTAGTTCAAGCATATATTCAGGTGTATTTGGAAACCTATATTTGGAAAATACTTTTTGGCCAAATTATTTTGTAATTTATTTTTTGTACATCCTAACCACTTGGCACGAACTTTTGGTGAAGTTTGAGACCAAGACTTGAAATGATTTGTCCAAGGGAATTCTTATGATTTATGAGCACTTTTGAAAACAAGCAATACAAGAAAATTTAAAAGATTCAAATAAGAAGCAAGTTCAAACTCAAGCACCACTAAGGACCCAACGTAAACATTCATTAACTTCAGATTAACAAGGTGCAAAACTCAGGGTGTTACTATAAGTGGGAACACATGGGGAGAATAAATCTAGAAACACCTAATAAACATGTAAAGCATGCAACATCTAGGGGAAACAATGGAATGGATGTAGCATCCCTAATTTTAAAGCTAAGTGCATATAAAATTTACTGCTGAGTGATATTAATAACAGTTTTGCTAAAGCACATCTATTTTCACAACATCTTGGAGGGAGAAGCCACCCAAGAGCATGACTGCCATCGGCCACATAGTATCCCACTGACTTGATCCCATGGAGAATATTCAAATTTTGAATTTTGTTCCCCCATATGATACAAATGGTCACCGTTGTCACATCTTCTCAAGTGCACATCATCACATATGGAGTCGTGTTCAGTTGTTGAGCATCTGTGGTTGTAGTAGATGCGATTTTTCTCTATCCCACCACGCCTACCTTTCGACGTGCAGCACCCTACAGCACGTTGCACTCAAGAAGAAGGCATAATGGCCCAATGTTGTGGTTTCTTGCCACCTCGCCTGCGTGTCATCGGTGTGGATGAGCTCAAACACCTTGAAGAAACACTCCTCTGTCGTTGTCCACAAAGACTCCTGCTCCGTAAGCCAGTGAACCCTTAGGGCCATGAATAGCCCGTCCCTGTGCTTGACAAGGTAGCTGATGTCGATGTAGGTGAGATGATTAATTCTCTCGTACACGGATCGCACCCATCCTGTGTGCATGGGTAAATTCATGTTTAGCTGGCGGGTGACAGTGAGCATCGGCCAAGCATTTTTAGTCATGCAGATGTCGAACACGAATAGCGTCCAGACCCCCCCTGACTAGACCGTACCATATAGCTTCCCATGACAGAAGGCAATGTCGTTGAGCGATTCACCCCACTTCGATGTCCACCACCCACGTTTCGGACATCCAACTCTACACACCGTGACCGTGTGATTTAATTAGTTGGCGGCAAGGATGCAGCTCTTGGACGTGGGGGCCTCTGGAAAGATCAGCTTCCGGATCATTGGGGTCATGGGGTGGTGCGTTGCTTGGCAGAAAGCAGCACCTGGGTGCCAGAGAATAGATTGACGGTCACTAGCGTGTCACCACCACCAGCAGCAGCAGACATGGCAGCGATCCAGCCGCCATCGTGAAAGCCGACCAGCCGCTTGTCGGCCGCTGCGTGCGGAAGAGTGCGCCGTCCACGGGGCAGAACACGCGCTCCGCCGTGCCGTCTTCGTATTGCGAGAGGACCACCCAAGGAAAGCTTGGCGCCGGCAGTTGTGCCGTCGGCGCGGCACGCCATGAGCTGGAGACGGCCTTGAAGCGCACGCGGTCGAGCGGAGAAGCGATCTTGTTGTAGATGGAGCCGAGGAGATCAGCAGGGAGCCTGGACCACAGACCGTCTGTGGCGGCGGACGAGCTCATCTGCGCCGCCTGATTTCTGTTTATTCGCCCGACCGGAAGGTGGTTGTTCGATCGGATGGGATGGGTTTCTATTTGCTTTGCATGTCGTATAGGTTTGGCTGCTTGCTGGTACGCGTCGAATTACCACGGTATATATTCGATCCAGGTTTCCTTTTTCCGTCGGGGCACGTAATCTCAAAGCAATCTGTTTTTCAATTCCCACGTCCTATTTTTCCAACTGCGTCCTACAAAACGAAGTTTCCAACTGGAGTACGCCGCCATGCTTCCTACAAAAACAAGTTTCCAACTGGAGTACTTTTTTGTACTAAAAGAAAAACTGGAGTACTTTTACCCTAAAAAAACCTAGAGCACTTTTTCAAGGCAAAAAACTATGTAGTCGTCATTTTAGAAAATCACTTGTTTCACAAAAACATGATAAAACACTTTGACTGTTAGCAATTTTTTTTACCAAACTAGCTAGCCAGATGGCCTGCATGTTCGCATGACTAAAATTATTATACGATAATAATGCTCCCTCCATCCCATAAAATAGCAACCTTTGGTTTCCGTAAAAGTCAATTTGCAGTAGCTTTGATGAAGTTGTAGAGAAAATGATCTATATCTACGATATCAAATATATACCATAAGAAAAATTATTTCAAGATAAATCTAATAGTATTGATTTGGTGCTCTATATGTCGACAACTTTTTCTATAAATTTGGTCAAATTTTACAAGGTTTAACTTTAAAAATCTAATAAGCACTACACTTTTATGACATAGGGATACTATACTTGGTATTATCAACTTGTTATTTGCTCCGTCATCCATGCCATCCAATATCCGCCACCATAAAAGTGTACATCTTGAGGAAACATATTTTGTGTTTTGCACAAATTATTTCATCATAATTGTAATAGGTTACTAGGTAAAGATATTTTTTATGAAAACTGAGGACATGTAAAAGCAAATGACTTATATTCAAAATAAGTGTATTTTATATTATTCTCCACTGATCATTATTGTTATATATGTTTATAGCAATAAATTTCTAGGAAACAAATTTTAATTGTTTATTGACTTGATGAAAATATAACTGGGATTATTTGTGTTGAATTTTTTCAAGTACTTGATATTTTAATATTTTAACATATGTATGAAAGTATTTAATTATTTTGATTTATAATATGAGATTGGTTTTGAGTTCAAGGAATCAGTTCGAATGATATTACAATATCTTCACTACCTTGAATGTATCATGGCTTCAGACTTGGTGGGCTTAGACTCCATTATAAATGCTTTGGCAGTCGACATTGAGGACCAGCCGTGCCGCCATCCTCGGCAGTGAGTGGTGGTAGTCTCTAACAGATTGAACGTTTACCCGAGCCTACATTAGGTCTATACTAGCATAGCCCGCGCGGCGGCACGCCGCGCCTGGTGATGCATTGTATTTATACGGATCGTAAAGGCCATTCTTATATTTTTAATAATAGAATCGCATGACTAAAACCAAGAAAGAGTTCTAAAAGATGGAAAATGAGTACATTTATTGCAGCCATGTATGATAAATACTGATGAACGGAAGGGTACACGCTACTAATAAAGTCTACTTATTGGCACAGTATACAGACCGTTGTATGGAACATATCATATATAATGATACAACTGCATGAAAGTAAATGATTGCAGACGGCCTAGTTGAGTTAAATCATCCTAGTGTAGCCCCCCTTAGGATAGTTTGTAATGAAGTAGTAAAGAGCTTTCGCCAATTCCTGTACCTGTCGAACGGGTGTCTTTGCTCCTTTGTATGTAATGACGGGATCATCTTTGTGAGGACGTTTGGGTACATGCGAAGAAGTGCCACATCGGAGAAATTATTGCATATTTTCGCCAAGTTCATTGTTTCTCTTGCAAATTCATTCTGTTGGGTACTTACTTGCTGGCGAGCCATGTTGAATTTTCATGCCCGCGCGGTGGCACGCCGCGCCTATTGATACTTTATGTGAGGAATTCTGTGTACAGTAATATTAAACTTTATATAGAAATTATTTTATTATTTTATTCACTTTTTACATGTTCACTTCAATTTTTATATTATGGTGTATGTACAAAAAATTATATTGCTGGTACAAATGCTATAATCTTTCATAAAGAAAAGTTTTATTGAATGAAAAGAGTCGGTACATTAATTGTACATAAAGGGAATACATATTGATATTGCATGATAAATTTCTGAATCTTTGGTAATTCAAAGCATCCTTGTTTGACCGCCCATTGGTTTTGTGTTCGTAATGTAATGATAGCTGAGGAAGTGTCACATCAGTAGTTAACAAGATAGAGCTTGTATATGGGGCAAACAATGTGCATGAACCTATGCTTGAATGTGTAATTTATGACCATGGACTTTATATTAGCTATACATCAAGATATTATCTATGTGTACAACTGGAAGTACCGACTTCTATGTATATATAGGAAAAAATACTAATAGGTATACCCATCTGTTAGACCGATGACTAACTTGCATCCATGACAAAGCAATTGGAAAACATTTTCTCAGCCAGAAGCCAGGCCAAAGTAGACGCATTTCACTAAGCTTTTAGAGTGAGAATTGTCTTACAACGTTAAAAGGAAAAGAAACATACAACATAGGGAGACATAGCTAGGGCGATGGGAACACACCACATGAAGAAAAAGTACAATGATGGCAGTATAAACCCAGTTGACTGCGCATACAAAGCTTGATTCATGAACTAAGTTTTTTATCTCTTCAAAATATGCACTGGAAGAGGAAGGTAGGCTTTCCAAATCATACATTGGGAGGAAAATTAATGTAAGCTGTCTTTGTATAGTTGGTCTGCTGCAGAAACGAATGAATACTGAAAATGACAACTCACAACACCACCTTGCATTGTCCTGTTGACATGATAAGCGCTTTAACACAGCTAAAATATGAGAGTACAACCTTTACATCTTTCATATGAATAAAATCTGGCCCAACCTACATTCTTCATATGAATAAAATCTGGCCCAAGCTCAATCTAAAAATAAGCAGCAGGCGAAGAGGGCCATTAAAATGCATTGTGTTGTTCAGCTTCAGTAAGAAAAAAACAGATTGTTAATACCTTGCAATTGCTTGCGTTTCTTCACCCCGTAAGGGTCTTATTACTTAAGTTAATAGTATGTCATCCAAATTCATCATAGCTTGATGCATCCATACAATAAATATGAGAAGGGGTAAAATCCATATCTCTAGTATTGATGCCTACATACAACAAATATGATAAGGGGGTAAACACATATTATTTAGTCTTGATGCTTGCATAGAACAAATATTAGAAGGGAGTAAATCATGGTCATCCCAAAAAGCATATCATCAAATTAACAACAGATGCAGCAAAGGACACGGGACCATGAAGAATATATCCCACAACGGTGCAAAGGACACGGGACCATGAAGAATATATCCCACACCGGAACCGCTGTGGGTTTAACGGTTGCAAATTCTTGCACCAAGGACAGATCGTAAATGTTTGCAGCAATGATGGAAGGGATACTATACCTTAAGAGCACAAAAATGAACCCGAAGCTAAATAACACCAATCAGTTAGTGACCATCTCTAAACCTTTAATCTACAAGAAAAGGCTTCACAATAATCCACAGAAGCAATCCCTATATGGATTATCAAGAAGAAAGAGGATCGGGAGAAACCTTGTCTTATTACATAGCAATGATAGCACCCGAATTTTGACCACTTGCAAATCTCACTCGCTACTGAGGTGCACTAAAAAATATCAGAGAGAGAGAGAGAGAGATGATCACAGGAACCTGGACACATGTGAAACCTCGTCGGACCATGCAAGGGGATACAACACGAATGGCATGCATCGCGGTCTGAATGCACCTCATGTTCAACAGCATCACATAGCCGTGCAGTGCGCAGCTCCAGGCCGCGCCTTGCTGATGGACGTCTTCACGTTGAGAACTTGAGATCCACGTACTCGTCCACATGCCCGCAGCATCATCAGCAACAGCCAATCCTGGCTGACAATGGACAACTCCGGCTCCACTCGCTCCTGCGCAGTGTGGCCGCCTTTGAGACCGTCCTGCTGTCTATTGCACCGCCTCCCCTCCGCCCCGACGCTACAACCTAAGCCCCTTCTCGGCGCCACTGAGCGCACGCACACCAGGAGCATCCGCCCTCGCCACCGTCACATCGCTCGCACTGGCAAGTGATCATGCTCCGGCGGTGGTGATGTCGTCGTCGTTGTCGCAGAGGTTGTTGCCGCAGCATCCGTGCTCCCCGAACAGGGTGTCCTACTACGCCCGAGCGGAGACCGTGGCCCCGCCAAGGGGATACGCAAGCGCCGGCCGCAGAGACACACGGTTTCCGCGCAGCCCGTAGCCGATCGACAACGTGTTGTTCAACGTAGTCACCGTCGGCCGTGGACGACCGGTTCGACGGGCTCAGGGCGATGCCGGAGCCGAAGCTGTGGCCGATCCTCACCAGACCCGCCAGCACCGCAGAGAAGGTCAACAGAGATGAGGAGGCCTGGGGCAGCGGCAGCGAGTTGCCGACGGCCAGGGCGCGGCGGCCGGGGCGACAACTCGTGAAGCTGAGCGCCAAGCTGAAGAGGAGGAGGCCAGCGGACGTGCAGCCTCCATTGGAGACCACCGTGGCCGTGCTACAGAGGCGACGCGCGAGGCGGCGGCGCTGGCTGCAGGAGGGCCTCGTGATGATGTACCCGGAAGCGGACTTCCTGGAGAAGTGGAGAGTATGGCGGAGATAATCACGGCGAAGGACGACGTACGATCGGGCGTCATCGCAGGGCCTCAAGGAGCTGCTTGCCTGCTACCTGGCCCTCAACGCTGCCGAGCACCGCGACATCGTTGCCGCTTTCTGCTACGCCTGGCTCGACGACACAACCGGCACGACGGCACCACCTGCACCAAGCATGTTGTTGCCGCCCTCTCTCTAGCCACTGCACTCGCCTTGCACTCGAGAAAGAAAAAGACTGAAGGAAGAAGAAGAACACAAGACACAAGAAATTCCGAGCCGGCGCACGAACGGCGCCCTGGGCACCCGCACGCCCTAATCTTTTTTATCTTTCAATGGCTACATGGCTGGCTCTTCACCAACACAAACATGGAGCAGTCTACGGGTTTTATACCCGGGCTGGTGCTCATACACGCTGCACCCCACCCCGCTCTGCTGCATGCCCACGAGCTGCATGCGCGCGCCCACGACACGCACAACCGCGATCGGCTCGTAACAGACTCACGCACACACGCGCGCCTGGCTGCTGCACCCGAGCGATCCGCTCGGCCTCGCGCACAACGCGCCGGACGCGGGCAGCTCAACAGACTGAGCGCACACACACGCTACACACATGCGCACACACACCTGAGCCCGCCACGGTCGGACCCGACGCGGCCACCGCACGCACGCACGCGCACCGCGCCTGACCCGTCCGAGCCGTGGCTTATTTGCCCAACAAAGCACAGTCCGCCGCCGTGATGGCGGGCCGACGCCAGCCAGGGACGCCATATCCCTCGACGGGAGGCGCTCGTGGATGATCCTATCGGACGACGTCGATGCCATTAGCCAAGACCCCATCAGCAGAGCTTGCGCCCCCCACGGCCTCCGTGTGCGCCTGGATCGGCTCTTCCTCGCCCGCGCAAGGTTTGGCTGGAGCAAGACACGCCACTCCTCTTCCGTGGTGGTGGCGGAGACCAGCGGCGTGGCCTTCTCGAAGCAGGCGGTGGCGAGGTCGACGTTGTGGAAGAAGAAGGCGGTATTCACGACGGGCAGGGGCGAGTAGGAGGAGTTCCGGTTCCGGTGCCGCAGCGTGAGGTTCAGAGGCGAAGGAGGGATCCTTTTATAGGCGCATGCGGCGGTGGTGCATTACATCCTGTAGACGCTCTAATAATCCCGATTCAATGATGGTTGGACACGCGGAGAGAAGAGAGGAAGCCAGACAACGTTTGGGCCAACAGCGACAGGAGCAGACATCGACGTATCGATTAGCCCAAGAGCGGCTGGAACACAGCCCGATAACCAATATAAGGGCAGAGAAGCAACGAAGCAGGAGGAATGTGTCAGTGCACAAGTTCCATCGGATGAACTGGTCAATGCGATAAGAAAAAAAATGCTAAACGAACCAACGCATCCCGCACGCGCGTTCAAAAAATTTCAAAACAAAACCAGGGCACACCACGCATTCGTACACATTCATCTACCAAAATAATACACGTGCCATGTACCAAGTTACCTAGGCGTCATTTTCATACAAGTGGTGAAACATGAGAACGAAAACGTCCCGGGAAATAGGGGTTTGGGTATACAGAGTGATGTGTATTGCAAGGAGTCTGGGCTCATACAAACAGGAAGGATGTTAAAGCTTGTTTACCGAGTGATGGCCCTGACTACTATATGCTATTGAATTAGAATGTAACACATCTTGCATATCTGACTTTCTATCAATTAAATCTGACCCCGACACATATATTTCTGTCTATAAGCAAATTTGAGCTTCTTACTTCAAGAAATAAATAAGTAATTAACATAAAACTACCACTTTACACACTTCATCGCTCACACCCACAACCCAAGTTTGCACAAAGTCTGGAAGCTTAAAACAGATGGAAAGGTTCAATTCTTCATGTGGCTGCTCGTCCAAAATCGGCTGTGGACCGCGGACAGACTCTGTACGCGTGGATGGCCGCGCAATGCAACTTGTGCACTCTGTAATCAATCCATGGAAACATTGACACATCTTCTGCTCGAGTGCCCATTCAGCAAGCAAGTATGGTTCGCCTTCAACTCTTCCCACCCAGGGACAGCGGCTGCTGCTCGCACGACCACAACTGCCCTTGGATGGTGGAAGAAGATCTCCTGTTTTCTCTCCAAGAAACATGCCATCCACAAGTCTGTCCTGCCAGTTTTGGTTGCCTGGCACATCTGGAAAGAACGCAATCGCAGGATTTTTGTAAGTACGACCCTGGCTCTCTCCGGCTTAGTTAGCTTGATTAGAGACGACCTCCTGACTATTGGTCAGGCTTTTTGCGAGGTGTAGTTTTTCCTCTCTTTTCTTTTTTCTCTATCCTTTGTTCTGACTGATTTCAGTCTGTACAGTTTTCCCTCGCCTATAATGAAAAGCGGAGCTCCTGCCGTTAATCGTAAAAAAAAAACAAGTTAGGCTTCCCAGAAACTACCCATTACAGATTAGACTTCCCAGAAACTTTTAAACATGACTTATACCTATCAAAAAAGTGTTTTTTTTTATTTCAGGAAACCTAAACTGTCATGTGCTTAAAAATTGAGCCATTTTCTAACACAATCGGCCCACCAGCCCTGCCATGTGGATGGGGAGGCACGGAGTTAATGGCCGTTAGACGACAACCCACTACTAGGAAAAGGCCTATTAGTAGCGCACCAGTTTTGCCTACTAATGGCGCACTACTGGTGCGCCACTAGTACCACGCCACTAGTATTAAATACTACTGGCGCACCCCTGGTGCGCCATTAGTATCTGGTATACTAATGGCGCATCACGCCGTGCGCCATTAGTGTGCCTTCCAGGGGGTGATATTTACACATGTGCTTTGCCATACTAATGGCGCACTGTGGGGTGATGCGCCATTAGTATCCTTTGGCAGACTAATGGCGCACGTTGGGGTGATGCGCCATTAGTATGAATATTATGGATTTTTTTTCTTTTCTGATATTTGCACAGATTACAAAATATATTATTGAACAGAATATAGACAGCACCACACAACAACAGCAGATTCATCAAATACAATAGAAGATTAGTCTCCAAATACAATTCATCATATTAGTCTCCGAATTCAAAAGACCGGACAAAGATAGAACATTACAAGTCTTCAGACCGCGAGTAGCGAGTTTGTCTTCACATTACAAGTCGATATCGATCATCTAAACTACCATCACATAGAAGAGAGCTGCGGTCATCACGATGAGCATCATCGTGATGAAACTGGTCTTCATCCGGTTCCTCCAACGCTCCCTCCTCTCTCCCGCTAGATAGCGCGTATCTAGATTCCGCCTCCGCCCTAGTGGTGTACCGTTTGTAACTGTTACCGCTGAAATGGTGAACCTGTCTCCGACACTCCTCCCAGTCGTCGTAGACTCCGGGAACCTTACCCTTGTACACGACATACGACGGCATCTCTATGCACTAGCCAAACAACAGACAATACATAAGCAATATATAAGTATGCAACAAAAGGATCGGAAAAGAAAAGCAAGACATTAATAGCACGATTCATGGTCCTACTAATAAATAGCATCGATTACATCTAAGTTGAACGACTGTCGAAACCAAAGAGACATACAAGTTCATTAAAGTTTAATTATAACATGAGCTAATCGATGTTTCAGAACTACACATAGCATCACTACTTTCGACTCGACTCATGGGACCGGAGCGTGGATGAAGCCGCCATCTGTCGTGATGGTCATGAAGTCGCGGGCGTTGTCAGCCTGCATTTGTAGCGTTGTGTCTATCTCACTGTTGGACGGTTGATATTTGAGGTAGAACTGCCCTGAGGTACGAAGGACATCTTGATGGATGATTTCTGCAAACTCCGACTAGATGCGAAAGAATTCTTGTCGGATGTCCGCGTCCTGGATTGCCGCCAAGCTTGCGGCCCAATCTTTGAGATTATTTGGTAGCAGAAGGTGATTATGGTCCCGTACGATCGCCCGCATGTGATGGAGGGCGTAGTAGGCATCCTTCTGACCGCCAGGCGGCTGCTTGACGCAGGGGAACGTCGTATTGTGGGTGAACACGTGCCTGCCGTACCTACGAGCCGGCCTCTTAAAGGTGCCTCCAGATGTGGCGTAGCCGGGGAGAGCATCATCAAGAACTTTCTTGATATTTGTGTAGTCTATCTTGGAGTCACGGTCCGGGTCGAAATACGTGGCCATGGATTATTTCGGGCTTAAGAGGATGAGTGTGCAATGTGTGTCACTGCACAGAACACGGAATGTTAGAAAAAAAAGAACGATCGAAATCTAAGAAATCATATGTTACGGGGCGGTTAGGGGATGACTTACTCGGGAAAGTAAGGCACGAGGAAGTTATCCTTATCTGGGTTTGCCAGAATGACGCCTTCGAGGTGTGAACTCGCGACTTGCCGGTCCCCAGCGCTGCCCAAGATCTTGGCACGCATGTAGAAGGGGTCGACTATCACAATGTCCGGGGTCTTGTCTCTAATGATCCGCATCTCCATACTCAGCGAAAACAGCCGAACGAAGGTGTAGTGCAGCGGATGAAGGTTAAACATAGCAAAGATGTCATCAAACCGCAGGACGATCGTACCCCCGACGGCGCTATCCACAAAGCCCTTGCCCTTTGGCACCTTGGCCACGAAAACCGGGTATGCCACATCATTCTCTCTGAGACGCCGCTTCTCCAAAGAAAGAACACTGTTATGCAGACTCCGCCTAGCACCGGTTGCAGCATTGAGCATATTTGTCGGTAGCATCGCCCTACCCGCCACATGCACCCTCCTCGAGATATCCTTAGGTGAAGGTGGCCCGTCCTGAGCACGGATCATACTCGGTGCCGGCTGGCTCGCACCGGCGCTCTTGTTAGTCTTTCGTTTCCGTCCCTTCATCCTGATCTGCTGTAATGGGATCGAGTTCTGCTCACAGACCGCCTTCTTGAGCGTGTTGGGGCTGATAATATTTCGCACCTCAGCTATCTGAGGCTCGGTGAAGGCGGCAGCTGGAGGCGTCTCATGAGAACTGAACGCCAGACGACACCTGTTGCAATTGGGTTTCTCCGTCGTACCAGCTAGATCGCGGTCGTCTTTTTCAGGGTTGGGTTCTTGAGAAGGAGGCCCGCAGAACTCGTCACCGTACCCATGTTCAGCAAAGTACTTATCGACGTTGGTAAATGTACCGTCGTCGTTGTCGTCGTCGTCCGGATCCTGTGCCATAGGGATGTCCGGCATGCCCGGTAGCGTTGCGGCATTCTTGCCATAGCTTGGCGCTGGCACGACTGTCGGTCTTGTCTGTGGGGTGGTGTCCCCCGCCCCCAAACGAATCCGGCTCTTCGGCCAAAGCAGGGGCCAGCTTACGTAGGCGCTGAGGGTCATCACATCATCTTCGTCGGCCCCAGCGGGTCGAATCGGAGGTAACAACTCGTCGCAGCCTGGCAGCACCCGAACCAGTTCAACCTTATACAAGGTGGGTGGCATCGGATTACCGTGGAACACATGGTTTCCCGGTTGAACGATTCTTCCCTTGGCGACATCGACCAACTCGCCGCCCACGAAGTGCAGGAGAGTGCAAGGAACGTCGGCGGCGCCCTGCGAAAACATGTAGGGCATCAGGGATGCCCAGTCAAAGGCAAGGAGATGAAGTCATCAGCCGAGAGGCTTAGTTACCGTGATGCCGTCGAGCTCGGCTAATGTCGAGGCACCGCCAACGGCGGGCGTGCAACTGACGGAGGGGCCGCTTGTTGGCGAGGTGCCGGCCGGCTTACACTCGGGTGCATTAAGCTCCAATGCCCGTGCCGCCACCGGAGACACGAATACCGCCTCCGCCGGAGACACCAATGGCGCCGTCTGCGCGTTGTGCGAGTTGCTGGCCGTGAAGCTGGGAACCGGGGGAGGCCCCTGTTGGCCGCCCGCAATCCACGTCGTCAGCCCCTGAATCAAGGTAGGCACCATGGCGGTGAGCGTCGTTCCTAGTTGTTGTTGTACTTGCTCTTGGACAATCTCCGGAATCCGCGCCACTTGTGCCTTGAGTTCTTGAACCTCGCGCGACTGGCTTTCTGAGCTGGTCTTTTTCTCCTTTCGCCCACCAGCGGTATAGTATGGCGACCATTTTTTGGACAAGCCTTTGCCGGCCACACGACCATCTGACGACGGCTTACTGAGCTTATCCTTGTTTTTCATTACGTTCAACGCCCTATTTAAAGGGGTGTCAAAAGGGGAGCTCTGAGACGACCCTGCGCTACTGCTTTCAGCCTCCTGCGGAAGGAATGTGAACCATTTAAAAATTTGGCTTCGTTAATTAGAATGCAACCATATGGAGCTTACGCGGGGGTGTATTCCTTACCAAAACAAGCTCAAGCCCCCTGGTCTTCGGATCCGTGGTAAGCTCCTTTGTTACCGGGTCCTCCTTGTACCGGGCCCTAACAAAGTTCCTGGTCTGCTTGTCACGGAATTTCTCGAAGCGGGGCAGTAGGCCTTGCTCGGCACGCTCCGCGTCCTCCTTGTCCCATATAGGCTCCGCCACTCTGTAACCGCCGGGACCGAGTTGGTGGACCCCTAAGTTCAACTGCCGCATTTCTTTCCCCCACTGACTTGATTCGGAGGTTGCGCTGCTCTCGCACTTGATCTTGAACTACTTGTAGTCATCTTCGCTGATCAAAGGATATTTCGCCTTGATCTTCTCATAACTATCACCTTTTTCAATCATTGCCTTCACCGTGCTTCTCCAAGTAGACAGGGTCGTGCTCATCCTCGTGAGGGCGGCACTGTTCACTTTATTCCCTGAGAGGCGTGTGTTTGCAAAGTCAGCGGGGAACTTGTATCATTCGTGCAGCTTCGTGAAGAGGAGGCTGCGCAAATTCCCTCGGTCCTTATGCCTTAGGTTCTCGGTGTTGATCGAGACGGTGCTCCGGAGAATGCACCCGAGCTGAACCGAGTACCCCTTGACTACTTGTTTGGGCGCCGTTGGATGCCCGTCGGAGTTCACTTCAGTAAATTCCTCCTTGACGGTGCCGAGCACGCTCGGGCGCCGGTCCTTCCGTTGCCTCTTCGGTTGGCTGCCATCTGTGCGTGCACCGCCATCATCAGTGGTGGCATCCTCGGTGGCACCATTAGTGGTGTCATCCCCGACGCCACTAGGGGTTGTGTAGTCAGGATTGGTGTCTTCCGCGACGTCCTCATAGCAGTGAGGTTCTTCCTCCAGCTCCTGGGACAGCTCCCAGAATTGCTTGCCGCCCGAACCGCCGGCCTCATCGTTGTGGGCCATGTTTCGCTCTAAATAGGAAAAAAGTTTGGTCAACAAGTTGGTTATTGTCAAGGAACAAGATCATGGTCTCATCATTTAGGGTTTGTCGACACCGAGGCATCCTAAAAGCTAGGCTTTTATCATTTAGGGTTTGTCGACGCCGAGGCACCCTAAAAGCCTAAGCGTACATCATTTAGGTTCTCATCGACACCGAGGCACCCTTAAAGCTAAGCTGGGAAGGAGAATTCTAAGTTGGGCCTAATCACTTGGCTCTATTGCCACCTATGGTTTAATGCAGCAAGAATAAAAGGGCACTTGATCCTACTTAATTAAGTACTAAGACCCCGGCCCATGCATTAGTCATAAGTACCCCATATGTCCTATTTTTAGCAAAGTCATGCTAAAATTCACGGAAAATTTCAGCATGACCTTTGCTGAAAATAGGACATATGGAGTACCCGAATTTGCCAGAACGGAAGTTAATCGACATTCCAGCAAACTCAAGGGCCTCTCGGGGTACCTGCAAAATCATCACGACACGATGGTCGGAGACAAAACCCAGCAAACTAGCGAAGTTACTGATGTGTTTACAGAAATTGTTTTCTGTAAAAGATGATCATCATCTTTACAAGTCTTTCTCAATGGGATCACAAGTAATTCAGAGGCATCACAAGTAATTCAGAGCATCGCAAGGCATTAGTAGTTCAGTACATGAACAAGTTTTACAAAGCACATCAATATGTACTGTATTTCATTGTGGAGTGATATACAGTATGTTACAGCAAAGAAACAGCTTAATCCATGCCTCAGCTTATCAACAATCATTACTTGTCAAATACAGAAGAAGGAACAATTTATTTGTGACATAGTTACAAATGATGACAGAATAAATCAACACCCTGCACTAGCCTAAAAACAAGTGAAGTTTCACCCATATAAGAACAAGTGAATTCTAGTCACATTGACACTCCTGGTTTTCTACAAACACCAAGTAGTAGGGCACACAAAAGTTCTGAAATTTGTGTGCCTAACTGAATTAACTGAATTTTCAGTAACCGAATAAACTGAATTTTCAAAACTGCAAGAAGCCATTTAAAAAAAATCCTCTCATCTCATATGAGGAGTGTTAATCCTAAGACTAATAGTTTGTTGTGCAGTACAGCTACAGTGATGCCCTGTCCATTTGTCCCTCCCCAACTAGATACTAGAGTAGCACTGTTGATGCCCTGTTCTTGCTGAACTTTATGACAGTATATACAACAACTTATCCTCTTAAGCCAAAACAACTTTGTAAAAGCCAGATGCAACTTGTTGAGCTAATTTTGTGCAGAACTCCTTGAGGAACTAACAGCAAGGAGTGGCTAGAACTACAAACAGTGGCTAGAACTGCAGATTTACAAATTAAAGGACACAAACTCAAGAAAGCTTCCTGAACAATACCCTGACAGAAAACATAGGACAAGCAATGAATTTCTATAACTAGCAGAGATCATGTGCAGCTGCAGTGACTATCATTTGTATTCTTGTTGCTAAAACTTTCCAAGTTTATGTCTAGGTAAGGAGTAGAAAGAAGAGGAGCTCATTTGACAGTGCTGCCTTGATTCAAAGGAGCGTAAACTCCACAAATAGCAATTCATTTGTATTTGACATAAACAAGCCAATTCATTTGTATTCTCTTCTCTTCTCTGAATGCACTCCTCTCTCCACAAATTCAGAATCAACACTATAGTAGTAGCAGGTATCTTCTTGGCTTGTTGGCTTGTATGGAAGCTTGTGTTATTGCTTACTAAGGTACTGAACTGATCAGAACTTCAGAACAGTGAGCTTTACATACTAATTTCAGAGGGATTTGAACCTAATTTGACCTAAATTCGAGAGGGATTTGACCTGAACCTAGCAAAAGAGAGAACAAGAGGGCATGGCCGGGAGGGAGGAGAGGAGGAAGAGAGGCAGAGGGAGGAGGGCAATGAAGATTACTTGACCACGATGAGGTGGTGGCCGGAGCGGAGATGACAGAGGGCGGAGACCGCGAGCTTGGGTGAGGCGGGGATAGACGGCGGGGAGGTCGCGAGGTGCTCGGGCCTCCTCTCCTGGTGGACGCGGGGGCGTCGTCGGGGACGAAGACGTCGACGCTGTGGATGTTGCCGCCGCGGAAGGCGATGCAGTCGGAGATCCAGGACGGTGAACTGCGCACGGAGGCCAGGGGAGTCAGCCAGGGGGAGGGGGCTTACGGGCAGAGGAGGACGGGCGGAGGAGGAGGGGGGCTTACGGGCGGCGGCGTAGTAGGGGCGGCGGCGCAGTGGGTCGGAGAGATGTGAGATTGGGAGAGAAGGACGAACGCGAGATGGACAACACACACAAGGGGGAAGGTTAGTAATGATGCACCATTTAGGGGTGCGCCATTAGTAACTTTTTTTTTCTGATAGCAATGGCGCACCCCACTCTGGTGCGCCATTAGTAACTTTTTTTTTGATAGCAATGGCGCACCCTCCTCTGGTGCGCCATTAGTAACCTTTTTTTCATTATTTTTTGTTGCATCTAATAATTTGTTTTTTTATCAAATTTATTATTTTCATGAGGACTAAAACAGAAGATATCATCAAATTTGTTTTTTTTGAAAATATCATCAAATTTGTTTTTTTATTTTTAATTGAAGATATCATCAAATTTGTTATTTGAAAATATCATCAAATTTGTTATTTAAAAATATCATCAATATTTTTTTTGGATTTTTAGTTGCATTCATTTGTGAATTGGTAAAACATTTATGAATATGAAAAAATATCATCAAAATTTCAAAAAATATTCATGAATTCAAAAAGTGCCCATGAAATTTAAAAATATTCATGAGTTCAAAAAATATTAATAAATTCAGACTACGATTACAATCGAGAAATGAAGGCTACAATTTAAATACAATCGATCTTAGCTAGCTATCTGTTCACAATCTTCTTGCCCTTATTTTTCGTAAATGGAGTTCCTCTCTTGAACGGACATCCTTTAGGTAGGGTGGTCCTGCTTCTTCTTGTGGTGTATGCTGATACTTCATCGTCGTCGTCATGTTCCATCTTCGGGTCGCCGTACTTGTCGAAGTCTTACTCATTGGCGACTCCATCCATTCCGATGATCTTCCTTTTGCCTCTCCTCACGACAACACGACTGGGCTTTGACGGGTCGGTAATGAAGAAGCATTGGTCCACTTGGAAAGCCAGTACCCATGGCTCATTTGTCGCGGTGACGTTCGCGCCTGCGGTATTGGATTTGGCTTCGGGTATAACCATGGTGGTGAAATACCGGTCTTCTTTTATGACGCTCTTGGCCCATCTGACACGGAACATCGGGACCTTCTCTCCAGCGTAGCTCAGCTCCCAGATCTCCTCGATCCTTCCGTAGTATCTGTCCTTGTCGTTAACGGTGTAGGATTTCATCGTTACCCCGGAGTTCTGATAACCATCGCTCTTCATGTCCTTGTCCTCGGTGTAGAATGTGTAGCCGTTGATATCGTACGCCTCATGCGTCATCAGGTTGTGCTCGGCGCCCTGTGACAAGGCGAATATGAGTTGTTCTTCTGCGGAAGAATCCTCATGTAAAGGGTACGACAGAAGCTTCTGCTTGAACCAATGCGTGAAACATGAGTTGTGCTCTTTGATTATATCTCCGTCCGTCCTCTGTTGGCCTCGGTCATTGTATGTCTTCTCAATAAAGGTTTTGTGCTCTACCACCCAAGGAACGACCATGTCTATGTGTTGTAGCACGACTAGGTTTGCTCTTTCAAAGTCGGCGAGTCGACCCTCGAAGTCGACATGCATTTCGCGGCGACCCTCACGGTGACCCCATCCAGCGAGCCCGCCGAGGTGCCTGTTGACGGGCAGACCAACGGGGTTCTCGATGCCTAGATAATTCGTGCAGTAGGAGATGCACTCTTCGGTCAGAAAGCCCCTGGCTGTGCTTCCCTCTGGACGTGACATGTTGTGAACGTATCCTTTGATGACACCATTCATCCTTTCGAACGGCATCATGCTGTGCAGGAACGTCGGCCCGAGTTGGATGATATCCTCCACAATATGGACCAGCAGATGCACCATAACGTCGAAGAATGCGGGCGGGAAGTACATCTCAAGCTCGCATAGTATCACCACGATCTCTTCCTGTAGCCTTCTGAGTTGCCTCACGCCAACCGACTTCCGAGAGATGACGTCGAAAAAGTTGCATAGGCCAAATAGCATTTCACGGACATGCGCGTCCATGATCCCACGGATTGCAACGGGAAGTATCTGCGTCATCAGCACGTGACAGTCGTGAGACTTCATCCCGCTGAACTTCTGCTTCGCTGAGTCTAGGTATCTGCTTATCTTCCCCGCGTAACCGTAAGGAAGTTTTACTCCTACGAGGCAGGTGAAAAACTGATCGATCTCCTCCTGACTTAGAGTGAAGCACGCGGGAGGGAAGTCATTTCCGGTCTTCTTGGCCTTTTTGCCTTTGCGACGACTTTCCGTGTCCTGCTTCGCCTCATCATCATCATCATTAGCGTGAAGCTCCTCCCTGATGCCCATTGATTTCAAGTCTGCCCTTGCTTTCGGCCCATCTTTGGTCCTCTCTCGCATGTTGAGCAGGGTACCAAGCAGACTCTCGCACACGTTCTTCGTGATATGCATGACATCAAGGCTGTGACGCACACGGTGGATCTTCCAGTACGGCAAGTCCCAGAAAACAGACCTCGTTTTCCATACCTTCAGCAGCGGCTCTGGCGCCTTTTGCTTCTTTACCGGCTCTGGCGCCTTTTGCTTCTTTCCCGGCAGTGGGCAATCTTTCCAATTTTTCAACAGCTCGTCTATTTCCTCGCCGCTCCTCGTACGCGGGCGTCTTCGGGGTTTGGTTTCACCATCGAACAGATCCTTGCGTTTCCTCCATGGGTCATTTTTGCGAAGCCACCTTCGATGTCCCATGAACACGGTTTTCGAAGACCCGGGATCTCTATCTAGCTGGCAATACGTTGTGTCATCCATGCACCTGACGCATCCAGAAAATCCGTGGACCACCTGCCCCACGAGATATCCGTAACCGAGATAGTCGTGCACCGTCGTGAGCAGTGCGGCTCTCATAGGGAAATATTCTTTCTCTGCGGCGTCCCACGTATTGGCTGGCGTTTTCCACAGCGTGTCTAGCTCCTCTTTCAGCAGCCCCAGATACAGATTGATGTTGTTCCCTGGTTGTTTCGGCCCTTCAATTAGCATACTCATGTGAATGTACTTCCTCTTCATGCACAACCAGGGGGGAATGTTGTACATCCACACAAACACAGGCCAGGTGCTATGTGTGCTTCTCTGGCTTCCAAACGGATTGACTCCATCGGTGCTCACGCCCAGCACGATGTTCCTTGGATCCTTCCCAAATTATGGGTGTTCGAAGTTCAACGCTTGCCACTGGCTCCCATCCTTAGGGTAACTCAGCATCTTGTCTTTTTTATTTATCTCCGGATCATTTGCGTCATCTTCTCGCTTCTTCTCCTCCCTATCCGTGTGCCAACGCAGGAGCTTTGCTACCTTAGGGTCCGCGAAGTACCGCTGCAGACGAGGAGTGATCGGAAAGTACCATACCACTTTTCGAGGAGCTTTCTTCCTCTTCTTGTATCGAGTGACGCCGCACACCGGACATATGGTAGACTCCGCGTGCTCGTCCCGATAAATGATGCAATTGTTCATGCACACATGGTATTTCACGTGCGGTAAATCCAGAGGACACACGATTTTCTTCGCCTCCTCGAAACTGGTCGGGCACTTGTTCCCCTTGGGAAGACGTTCGTGCCAGAATGACATGTTCTCGTCGAAGCATGCGTCGGTCATTTTATGTTTTACCTTCATCTCCAGAGCCATGAGCGTTACTTTCAGGCGGGTATCCTCGGGCCTGCATCCTTCATACAATGGAGTAACCGCGTCTATCTCCAGTTGATCCAGCTTGGCTTTCTCTCGGGCGGAAGCTCTTGCGTTATACGTCTGCTTGAGAAGCAGCTCTTGAATATGAGGGTCCTGCACCCAGCCCATCGATGGTCCATCGTCGTCTGCTCCGCCGGCATCTTCATCTTCATGATCATGCCCTTCGTCTGCTCCGGCATCTTCCTCATCATGATGTCCGGCAACTTCTACATGATGACTGTGTACAGCATCACCGTCGTGATCATGTCCTGGAGATTCTTCGTCTTCTCGCCCGCCCGAGCCGCGGTGGTTGTCTTGCTGCCCTTCCTCATTTCTTGCCCAGCCCCCATGGACGACTTCATAGTCATCTTCATCACCTTGCCACCGATAGCCATCCATGAAACCACGCAAGAGCAGGTGGTCCCGCACCTGCCCGGAATCAGGGTCCGCAATAAGGCTCTTCAGCTTGCATCTTCGACACGGACGTCTTATCTCCGTCTCGTTCTTTTGAAGCATCTCGGCCTTCGCGGAGCTCAAAAACCTATTCACGATGCCTTCGGTCATCGTGCGGACCATGGTCGCCTGCGGGGTAGAGCAAAACGATATTTTAGAACCAAGAAAAAATTTGGCATGACTTTCCCTAAAAATAGGACCAAAAAGAATGCATAGTGCCAAAATTCTCGCCGAAACGGAAATGAATCAACATTCCGGCAAAATATTGGCAACTATCGCATTTCAAATACCGGTACCTGCAAACACAAATATATATGCAACACCACAAACATATGCAACACCACAAACATACATAGATCTAGCTAGGCCATAAAAAGTGCATGTGCACATTGTTGGAGGGAGAACAACATAAAGATAGCTTCCCCCTTACTTACCTATCAAAAAAAGTAATTTAACCACTTAATTTGGATGAATTTATGGTGCAAATGAGGTGAGGAGGAGGAGGCAGCCGAGACAAGCTTGGAGGAGGAGGTGGAGAGAATGAAGTGGGGAAAGTGAGTGGGTAGGTGTGGCTGTCCAAAATATCTAGCTGGTCACAGGTTACTAATGGCGCACCACCTACAAATGCGCCATTAGTAACCCTCGTTACTAATGGCGCACCTGCTGGTGGTGCGCCATTAGTAGTTTCGCAAAAAAATAAAAAAAAATACACTAATGGCGCACCAGGGCACAGTGCGCCATTAGTAGTTTTGGAAAAAAATAGAAATAAAAAAATATAGTAGTGGCGCACTATGAGGCTGGTGCGCCATTACTAGTTAGAACTAGCAATGACGCACTGTGCCCTGGTGCGCCATTAATATGTTTGGAAAAATAAATAAAAATTGTTATTAGTGGCGCACCCTGTGTCTGGTGCGCCATTAGTGTCTTTTACACTAATGGCGCACCAGCACATGGTGCGCATGGCGCACCACATGTCTGGTGCGCCATTAGTGGCTATTTTATCTATAGCCCATTTCCTAGTAGTGACCGGTCTGCTCCCTGGCAAAACAGACCGAGTCGTCACTCTCTATCCCTCATTAGCTCACTCTCTCGTCTGTCGCTCACTCTCTCTGTCTCCGCTGAGCTTGATGGTGCCACATATCTAGTGCTCTCATGGAAGGACGGGGAGGAGAGCGCATACGAAGACCTCGACATCAATATCATGGATGTGGAGCATTTTGTAAGTTTATTGCGCCCTAGGTTTAGGGTTCTTCAGATTTGGTGATTTGTTCGGTTAACCTCAGATTCAATCACATTCAATGCACGTCATTGTGCTGACAAATGCAGGTGAATGTTGGTCCCACCCAGGCCTGGTTTACGCATTTATGAAGTTAGGTGGGGGCCATCACTTATGGTTTGGTGATCACTAGCGGACTCTTTTTAGTTATGGGAATGTGAGATATTACTACAAGATGGTTGGTCAAACCATAGAGTTTCAGCGACGGAAGGAGATATCGCAATACTTGAACTGGAGTACTCTTTAGACACCCACCAATGTATAGATTTTTTTTGGAATTGTTATGGTGTACCATGTTTGGAATTTCTGTGGTGTATCTACTATGGTTGTTATGTGTATTGAACATGTGTGTTTATGAATGCTAGTAATTGTTAGTTGAAGTTTTAAACTTCTTATTAGTTTTTGGTAGCCCAAAATGATGCCACGACAGCATAATGAACCCTTTTGGCTCAAATGCCGTCATGGCACCATCGTGGGCTACAAAAGGTTGCATGACAACATGTTATCCCGTTTTTGCCGCCATGGAAGCTAAGGAGGCCTTTTGCTCATAAATGATGCATGGCAGCAAAACTAGTACTTAATGCTGCCAAATTTAATAAATGAATTTCATACTTTTCAATGCGGGCAAGTTTTTACCAGTGGCACCCGCATAAGGCTAGTCATAATGGAAGTAACATAGTAGTAACATACATGCTACATAAGCAAAAACGATGATGTGTCATGTAATTAAAGAGGAGAGAGACAAATAGAGTAACATAATATGTTACCCCCTCCGTTTTTATTTACTCTGCATGTTAGAGTTGATTGAAGTCAAACTTCGTAAAGTTTGACCAAATTTATAGAAAAGAATATAAATATTTACCATAACAAGTCTATATGATGTGAAAGTACGTTCAATAATGAATCTAATGGTATTGATTTCTTATTGTACATGTTAATATTTTTGTCTATAAACTTCATCAAAGTTTACAAAGTTTACTTTGAGCAAGGCTAATATGTGGAGTAAATAAAAACGGAGGGAGTACCATCACATAGCGCTTTTCAATGCAAAATGAGTCTATGAAACAATAAATGTAGATATGTACTCCCTCAGTCTCATAATATAAGAGCGTTTTTGACACTACACTAGTGTCAAAAACGCTCTTATATTATGGGACGGAGGGAGTATGTTACTACACCTATGACACTTCCTACTATGGAGGTAGTAACATAGACTAGTAACATATGTATGTTACTCCTAGTCTAAATTACTCCCCACTATGACTAGCCTAAGGTCAAACACCACTAGTTCATTCTGTTATTAGTGGCGTTCACACATGCTTGCACGGAAATTATGTTTCCATTAGTAGTGGTGTGCCCTTATCCGAGCATGCCACTGGGTCCACTTCTGATTTGCGATGTGTGCTGCACACGCCACTGGTTGTGTAGTTACTAGTGGCGTGCTGCCCATATGCCGCTCGTAAGGACTTACCAGCGGCGCCGTACTAGCGGCTTGTGAGCCGAACACTGTCAGTAGGTAGTTGCGAACGCTCCTAACAAGGGGGTCCTGCCCTACTGGATTCATGATTGGTTGGAAAGGTAGGCATGGAACTGGCACTTGGCAAGGGCTTTGGAGTTCCAAATCCGAACTTCATGATTTGTTCTTGTCAAGCCATGCAAGATCGTGCGATATGCAGAGTGGTCCATTTCCTTCTTATGTTATCCGTTTGGGAGGGGTGTCAGAGTAACTATTGATAGAGCCATAAGTACTCGTAATGCAGCAGATGCATTGTCATTGTGAAGCGCCTCTTATTGACTATCAGTTTTGAGCACCTATTATGATTGAAGAGGATTTGGAGCTACATTTTTAGAGGCATGTCGTGAACCAATGATCATGCCAGAGTCGAATGTTCTTTCCATCCGAACTTATAGCTTAGTGGCAGCAAGGAAGAGCTTGTCTTTGGGGGAAAGGAAGGTCATTCCTTGTCTTGACCTCGAGTCTTGTTTCTTGCCATAATCATCTGCCACGAAGTGCAGTTCCGTGAAAGAAGAGATTTGAGATCCCCAGTCCTCCAAGCTCCCGTGGCTGGCAGATCGCCGTCCACATACGAGGCACTTCCTGCCCAAAGTAATAGTTGTGCCCGTTTATAGGAATAATGTTTTCCATGCAGGCCCCTCATCTTGAGGCTCATACCACTTGTTGGCGCGGCTAGCCCTAGCACTCGATGAGGATCACCAGAGACACAATCAGAGAGGCAGAAGATGGACACAGAGGATTTCCGGGCGCACAAACACCGTGCCGCACGAACGGCCTTTTCTGTTTCTTCAACTCGCACACAGGGGGGAAGGGGGTCTTATACCCGCGTGCTATGACACGCCAGGCCACGCTCCGACACGCCCACCCTCCCACTAGCCACGTCCCGCGTGCTCCGGCTCGCGCGCGCCCATCGCGAACTCACGCGGTCGCCACGGCCGCACCGCACGCCCGACCCGGTCACCTCTCCTGACTCCTCGCTGACTAACCCACGCACACACACACTCATGCATGCATGCCACACACGCACGCACCCGCCACGAGCCCAACACGGCCACCGACCGTGCCCGGCTGGACCGGCTCGCGCATGCGCACAGACCGCGCGCACGCCGTGGCTTATTCGCCCAACAAGTCCATGCCCGCCATGCGCGTGTCTTGTCGGAGGGAGGAGCAAGCTTCAGTTTGTGCGTGGCGACCGCAAAGACTTGTTGATGAGAGAAGACGACGACCGCACCATTAATTATTAAGTACTATGATCGAGTAAAGTTAGTGAAAATAGGTTGAATCGAAGTGATCAGCCAAGCTCAGACCAATGAAATAAGTTGTGTGCAGATATGTGAAGAGGGAGAACTGCCCGTTTATGTTGCTGCAATCTGTATACAATGGTGTGTATAGATACTGTCAGATCAGTCTGTCTCTGTGCGCGTCATCCAATCCCACATGTGGCTCAGTGTCGCAAGCGTGTAATAAGGCCGCGTGGTAATTATTCTAGTACAAGTAAGGCATGTGATTTGTTAGCTGAAACGTGGCAGTGAGATTAAGAAAGACCTATGGGCCAGGATGACTCTATCTCTGAGCAAATACAAAAAGTTTACGTCAAGAAGAGCTGTGTGTTTGTATCTAGTATCTAGTCCCTCCGTTTCATAATATAAAAAAACGTCTTATATTGTGGGATGGAGTGGTACAAAGTTGGGGCTAACACTACATATGCACTCGACAGGAGCTCACTATACAAAGTTGGGCTGTTTGAGCTCACTAGATTTTCCAGAAGAAACAAAATTAGTCCGATAGGATCTACACCGTAGAATGGGTGACATCAAACGGAAAACTTAAACTTAAAGCTCTCGTTCATCTCATCTTTCACAGAGTTGGGACACGCGGAGGGGAAACCCTAGCCGCCGACCTCCTCCCCTCCCCCCTCCACCTCCTCGCCACCGTTGGCTCGCGTGGAGGGGCGAAGCCCTGTCTGCGTCGGCGTCGGCGGAGCGTCTCTTCCCCTACTCTGACGAGGGCTGGCGCGGGCGGGCGAGGACAAGTGGTGGCGCAGAGCTAGCAGAGGGCGCGGCGGTGGGCGGCGGCGGCGGGACTGGTGCTTGGCGGCCGTCCGAAGGGCCCTGTGGTGGTGGTTCTTGTGCGTGCGCGGGCGGTGGTGCCTGCTCAAGCCGCGCCGGATCTGTGGTGGCGGCCACTACCGAGAGGCGGTGCGTGGCTGGTGCTGATGCGGAAGGCCGCCATGTCTGGCTGCGCGGGCGGCGGGCTGGCGGCGGGCACAGAGCTGGCTCCGGGGTCTCCCCATTGGCCCCTTGGAGCGGATCTGACGGCGACGGCCCCCTCCCCTGTGTCTTGTCTTGCCTCGCCAGTCTGCGAGGCGGGCATCCGTCTGCCTGGTGCTCGTGGCTGGTTAGGGATGGAGGGTTTTGTGGGTATGGACCGGGGGAAACCCCTGGTCTGCGGCTGCGTCCACGGTGTCGGAGGCGCTCCAACGTCACCTCTAGGGGCGGCATCGAGGTCCTTTCCCCACCTTTTTCTTCCGCGACCTGAGCAAAAGCCCAAACTTTCCGGTTGGGTGGTGATGGCGCATTGGCGTCGTTGTCCTTCTTGAAGGTGCCATATTTGGTTGGCGGATGGGCGGTCGAGGCTTCGCAAGATGGGGGTTGTCTTCCTCAGTGGTGTTCCTGCTCGGCTACTTTCGGTTGACGTTGATTCGGGCTGAGGCGGTGACGAAGTATGGATTGTTGCGGTGCGAGGTGAGGCGGCCATGCTTGCAGTCCTCTCCCCGGCATCCTGTTGGCCCGGCCTTCCGCTCGGGTGAGCGGCTTTACCTGCCGATGGCGTGGCGTCCTACAGTCTGGGGCAAGAGGGCAGGTGGCCTTCTTCGGAGGTAGAGACGGCTTGTGGATCAACATCGGTTGGCCTCGGCAGAGTTGACAATGCGAGGCCTCCTCCGGCTGCGTGTTACTGCCCTGTCCTAGTCATGCCGTATGCAGGATCGGGTTTGCCGAGTTAGGGGTTCCCCTGGCGTCTTGTATCTTTTACCGTTCTCGCTCTTTCCTTTTCTTTTGTTGTATGGCCTGTTGTATGCTGAATGTGGTGCTTTATAATATAATGCAGGGAGGGAACCCTTTTTCGGCAAAATCAAACGGAAAACTAGCATGCAGGCTTAGCTGAAATTAGTGGGAGGAACCCTGCCGTTGGGAACTGCCAGCAGTTTGAACAAAGTCAGTAAAATCAACAGAAAACGATGCTACTTCGCTATCGCCATTATCTTGAAAACATGAAGATATCAGAAACAATCAGTCTCCAAACGCAAGCTAAAAGTTTGAGGCATCATTTTTCATCTCAATATTCTTCTTGTGGCCAACTCAAAAAAGAAAAATAAATGGATGAGGCCCAGCAAAGTCTCTTCACGTTCTGTAATCACAATCTTGATTAGCGTCACTCATTTTTCATAGCTTTTTTGACCTGGGCCTTTATGCAGCAATGCCCGCAAATCAATATGACTGCCGTGTTCAGCTGCAACCTTATCCCTGTCACCAAAATCGTAGCTAAACTGGCGCCGTGCCGTTATCATGTCCTCGAGACCCCCTCCCAGCCCCCAACACACACACACACACACACACACACACACACACACACACACACACACACACACACACACACACACACACACACACACACACACACACACACACACACGCACGCACGCACGCACACACATACACACACACACACACACACACACACACACACACACACACATGTCCAGCATCATCGGGAAACTCCAGCCTCTCCTTGTGCACCTCCATGCCGCCGCTGTCCACCTCTAGCCTCATCGAGCAGAGTTCCCCCTTGCCTCGCCTCATGTCGTCTCAAATCGGCGCGCCGCCCGCCTACACGAAGGCAGTTCAGCCTCCTTGCGCACCCTGCGATGACAAGGCACAAACTAGTGGATTGTGCGGCGGGTGAAGGATCCATGTGGCACATGGCAGTGCGCTAAGAGAAGATAAAAGGAAAAAAATAATGAGCCAATTATAGCTCGGTCCGTTGTGACACCGAGTACAAAATGGAAAATAGCAACTAAGGAATCGGGGGCTTTTTTCTCTTGAATATGCACAAGCATGCGTACCATTCATTAGAGAAGAGGGGGAAAGACTCCCCAAAGTACATATCTTTACAAATATTTACAGTTGGGCTTTGGCCAACACCACCCAAGGAATCCGAGGCTATTGCTGGAGATGGAGGCACTTTTGGGGCCTCAGAAAATCGGGATGGCGCTCATTTGGCTTTTGGGGCTCTAAAATGGGAGCTATTGTTAGAGATACTCCAGAAATTTCAAATGCTACTATTTTCTATGGTTTATCCAATGGGATTACATGTTGGCATCTCTCATGTGAGACATATGCATATTGTGTTATAGATGGTTATCCTCTATGTCTTATTGTGTTGTGATCTGCATTGCTTCGTGTTACACGTGAAATTGATGGTCCAGAGCAAATTCTCAAACGTGCAGCTGGCATGGGCAAATTCCACAACACGTGAAAATATATACAGTACCTTTTTCCAGGACGAAATGTTCTACCTTGGAGCTGCGAGGAAGGCTCCATCCTTACCTAGGACTTGTTTGCGAAGATAAAATATTAATCATAGAATGGGACGGCAAATAAAATATATAAACCCAATCCAATGAACTACCTAGCAGTCTAGTACGGTAGTACTCCTACCTGCTAATGCGTACGATGCATGAGAGGTGCATTGAATCATATGCGAAATGTCAAAACGAGCTCCTGAACTCTCAAAGTTTGAATATCATTTTGCTAACTTGGGAGCTATGGTCCCCATATACGTCTTCATCTATACACACTTATATTGAGTCTCTAAGATTTGATTAGTGATATATTTGTAATAGCCACCTAACAATTCGTGCTAACCAACTATAGTAATACCCATTTGGATTATTTTACTTACAGTTGATGTATTTTACGCTAGCTGACACCTTGAGGTGCAGGGAATGTGACCATCGAGGTTAACCACCGGGCCTGAACAATTGGTTGCTGCATGGTCAAAGTGAACAAGTGTGGCAAATTGGCAATATTCAATTATGCAATCCGTACACATTAGCTAATCTAATCACTAAGACGTTCTTCAATTGGATCCAAGAGCCACCCATCAAACTTTTAACACCAGGTGACACGCCAGAAGGTGGAGTCATACCGCTTTAAAGTCATTTCCAAGTTTTGTGCAGCCAGATTTACCAATTCAACGTCTTAAGTCAGAAATAGTATGCAAGCATGCCTGATGAATATCTATGCCTACTAGAACAATATGATTGATGTCCGCTCCTGAATTAATCAAGTTGCTTATACAGTAGAATTTAATTAGTATGTTGATTTTTCTCAAATGATTGACAAGTATATGCTTGCACTAATGCACATCTACATGTTAAGTTAAATGTATATTGCGGACACTACTAGGAAAAGGCCTACTAGTGGCGCACCAGTTTTGCCTACTAATGGCGCACTACTGGTGCGCCACTAGTACCACGCCACTAGTATTAAATACTAATGACGCACTGGTGCGCAATTAGTATCTGGTATCCTAATGGCGCATCATGCCGTGCGCCATTAGTATAGACCAACATGCGCCATTAGTGTGCCTCCCAGGGGGCGATATTTACACATGTGCTTTGCCATACTAATGGCGCACTGCGGGGTGATGCGCCATTAGTATCCTTTGGCATACTAATGGCGCACGTTGGGGTGATGCGCCATTACTATGTGTATTAGGGATATTTTTTTCTTTTCTGATATTTGCACAGATTACAAAATATATTATTGGACAGAATATAGACAGCACCCCACAGCAACAGCAGATTCATCGAATACAATAGAAGATTAGTCTCCGAATACAATTCATCATATTAGTCTCCGAATTCAAAAGACCGAACAAAGATAGAACATTACAAGTCTCGAGACCGCGAGTAGCGAGTTTGTCTTCACACTACAAGTCGATATCGATCATCTAAACTACCATCACATAGAAGAGAGCTGCGGTCATCACGATGAGCATCATCGCGATGAAACTGGTCTTCATCCGGTTCCTCCAACGCTCCCTCCTCTCTCCCGCTAGATAGCACGCGTATCTAGATTCCGTCTCCGCCCTAGTGGTGTACCCTTTGTAACTGTTACCGCTGAAACGGTGAACCTATCTCCGACACTCCTCCCAGTCGTCGTAGACTCCGGGAACCTTACCCTTATACACGACATATGACGGCATCTCTATGCACTAGCCAAACAACAGACAATACATAAGCAATATATAAGTATGCAACAAAAGGATCGGAAGAGAAAAGCAAGACATTAATAACACGATTCATGGTCCTACTAATAAATAGCATCGATTACATCTAAGTTGAACGACTGTCCAAACCAAAGAGACATACAAGTTCATTAAAGTTTAATTACAACATGAGCTAATCGATGTTTCAGAACTACACATAGCATCACTACTTTCGACTCGACTCATGGGACCGGAGCATGGATGAAGCCGCCGTCTGTCGTGATGGTCATGAAGTCGCGGGCGTTGTCAGCCTGCATTTGTCGCGTTGTGTCTATCTCACTGTTGGACGGTGTATTTGAGGTAGAACTGCCCCGAGGTACGAAGGACATCTTGATGGATGATTTCTGCAAACTCCGACTGGATGCGAAAGAATTCTTGTCGGATGTCCGCGTCCTGGATTGCCGCCAAGCTTGCGGCCCAATCTTTGAGATTATTTGGTAGCAGAAGGTGATTATGGTCCCGTACGATCGCCCGCATGTGATGGAGGGCGTAGTAGGCATCCTTCTGACCGCCAGGCAGCTGCTTGAGGCAGGGGAATGTCGTATTGTGGGTGAACACGTGCCTACCGTACCTACGAGCTGGCCTCTTAAAGGTGCCTCCAGATGCGGCGTAGCCGGGGAGAGCATCATCAAGAACTTTCTTGATATTTGTGTAATCTATCTTGGAGTCACGGTCCGGATCAAAATACGTGGCCATGGAATATTTCGGGCTTAAGAGGATGAGTGTGCAATGTGTGTCACTGCACAGAACACGGAATGTTAGAAAAAAACGATCGAAATCTAAGAAATCATATGTTACGGGGCGGTTAGGGGATGACTTACTCGGGAAAGTAAGGCACGAGGAAGTTATCCTTATCTGGGTTTGCCAGAATGACGCCTTCGAGGTGTGAACTCGCGACTTGCCGGTCCCCAGCGCTGCCCAAGATCTTGGCACGCATGTAGAAGGGGTCGACTATCACAATGTCCGGGGTCTTGTCTCTAATGATCCGCATCTCCATACTCAGCGAAAACAGCCGAACGAAGGTGTAGTGCAGCGGATGAAGGTTAAACATAGCAAAGATGTCATCAAACCGCAGGACGATCGTACCCCCGACGGCGCTATCCACAAAGCCCTTGCCCTCTGGCACCTTGGCCACGAAAACCGGGTATGCCACATCATTCTCTCTGAGACGCCGCTTCTTCAAAGAAAGAACACTGTCATGCAGACTCCGCATAGCACCGTTGCAGCATTGAGCATATTTGTTGGTAGCATCGCCCTACCCGCCACATGCACCCTCCTCGAGATATCCTTAGGTGAAGGTGGCCCGTCCTGAGCACGGATCGTACTCGGTGCCGGCTGGCTCGCACCGGCGCCCTTGTTAGTCTTTCGTTTCCGTCCCTTCTTCCTGATCTGCTGTAATGGGATCGAGTTCTGCTCACAGACCGCCTTCTTGAGCGTGTTGGGGCAAATAATATTCCGCACCTCAGCTATCTGAGGCTCGGTGAAGGCGGCAGCTGGAGGCGTCTCCTGAGAACTGAACGCCAGACGACGCCTGTTGCAATTGGGTTTCTCCGCCGTAGCAGCTAGATCGCGGTCGTCTTTTTCAGGGTTGGGTTCTTGAGAAGGAGGCCCGCAGAACTCGTCACCGTACCCATGTTCGGCAAAGTACTTATCGACGTTGGAAAATGTACCGTTGTCGTTGTCGTCATCGTCCGGATCCTGTGCCATATGCATGTCCGGATCCTGTGCCATAGGGATGTCCGGCATGTCCGGTAGCGTTGCGGCGTTCTTGCCATGGGTTGGCGCTGGCACGACTGGCGGTCTTGTCTGTGGGGTGGTGTCCCCCGCCCCCAAACGAATCTGGCTCTTCGGCCAAAGCAGGGGCCAGCTTACTCAGGCGCTGAGGGTCATCACATCATCTTCGTTGGCCCCAGCGGGTCGAATCGGAGGTAACAACTCATCGCTGCCTGGCAACACCCGAACCAGTTCAACCTTATACAAGGTGGGTGGCATCGGATTACCGTGGAACACGCGATTGCCCGTTTGAACGATTCTGCCCTTGGCGACATCGACCAACTCGCCGCCCACGAAGTGCAGGAGAGTGCAAGGAACGTCGGCGGCGCCCTGCGAAAACATGTAGGGCGTCAGGGATGCCCAGTCAAAGGCAAGGAGATGAAGTCATCGGCCGAGAGGCTTAGTTACCGTGATGCCGTCGAGCTCGGCTAATGTCGAGGCACCGCCAACGGCGGGCGTGCAACTGACGGAGGGGCCGCTTGCTGGCGAGGTGCTGGCCGGCGTACACCCGGGTGCATTAAGCTCCAATGCCCGTGCAGGCGCCGGAGACACGAATACCGCCTCCGCCGGAGACACCAATGGCGTCGTCTGCGCGTTGTGCGAGTTGCTGGCTGTGAAGCTGGGAACCGGGGGAGGCCCCTGTTGGCCGCCCGCAATCCACGTCATCAGCCCCTGAATCAAGGTAGGGACAATGGCGGTGAGCGTCGTTCCCGGTTGTTGTTGCACTTGCTCTTGGACAATCTCCGGAATCCGCGCCACTTGTGCCTTGAGTTCTTGAACCTCGCGCGACTGGCTTTCCGAGCTGGTCTTTTTCTCCTTTCGCCCACCAGCGGTATAGTATGACGACCATTTTGTGGACAAGCCTTTGCCGACCACACGACCAGCTGACGACGGCTTACTGAGCTTATCCTTGTTTTTCATTACGTTCAACGCCCTATTTAAAGGGGTGTCAAAAGGGGAGCTCTGAGACGACCCCGCGCTACTGCTTTCAGCCTCCTGCGGAAGGAATGTGAACCATTTAGAAATTTGGCTTCATTAATTAGAATGCAACCATATGGAGCTAATTACGCGGGGGTACATTCCTTACCAGGACAAGCTCAAGCGCCCTGGTCTTCGGATCCGTGGTAAGCTCCTTTGTTACCGGGTCCTCCTTGTACCGGGCCCTGACAAAGTTCCTGGTCTGCTTGTCATGGAATTTCTCGAAGCGGGGCGGTAGGCCTTGCTCGGCACGCTCCGCGTCCTCCTTGTCCCATATAGGCTCCGCCACTCTGTAACCGCCGGGACCGAGTTGGTGGACCCCTAAGTTCAACTGCCGCATTTCTTTCCCCCACTGACTTGATTCGGAGGTTGCGCTGCTCTCGCACTTGATCTTGAACTCCTTGTAGTCATCTTCGCTCATCAAAGGATATTTCGCCTTGATCTTCTCATAACTATCACCTTTTTCAATCATTGCCTTCACCATGCTTCTCCAAGTAGAGAGGGCCGTGCTCATCCTCGTGAGGGCGGCACTGTTCACTTTATTCCCTGAGAGGCGTGTGTTTGCAAATTCAGCGGGGAACTTGTATCGTTCATGCAACTTCGTGAAGAGGAGGCTGCGCAAATTCCCTCGGTCCTTATGCTTTAGGTTCTCGGTGTTGATCGAGACGGTGCTCCGGAGAATGCACCCGAGCTGAACCGAGTACCCCTTGACTACTTGTTTGGGCGCCGTTGGATGCCCGTCGGAGTTCACTTCAGTAAATTCCTCCTTGACGGTGCCGAGCACGCTCGGGCGCCGGTCCTTCCGTTGCCTCTTCGGTTGGCTGCCATCTGTGCGTGCACCGCCATCATCAGTGGTGGCATCCTCGGCGGCACCATCAGTGGTGTCATCCCCGACCCCACTAGGGGTTGTGTAATCAGGATCGGTGTCTTCCGCGGCATCATCCTCATAGCGGTGAGGTTCCTCCTCCAGCTCCTGGGACAGCTCCCAGAATTGCTTGCCGCCCGAACCATCGGCCTCATCGTTGTGGGCCATGTTTCGCTCTAAATAGGAAAAAAGTTTGGTCAAAAAGTTGGTTATTGTCAAGGAACAAGATCTCTAAGTTGACCAAATAACCTAATTCTCGAGGAATATCGCCAAAAAGTTGGTTATTGTCAAGGAACAATTAAGAGATGTTTGTGATATTGCCTAGGTGTTTTGGGATGGAACCTGTTAGTGTGTTGTTGCTAGGTGTTGTGGGATGGAACCAGTAGCTTCCCTGCAACCCACAAAAGACAAAGGAAAAGGGGTGAAAAGGGGGAGATGGTTAGCTTTGATGAGCAGGCAGCATCTTCCTAACCCCCTTCTTCTTGTCTCCTCTCACTATCTCTCTCACACACATGGCAAGCAAGGGTGTCTGAGTGTGTGAAAAAATACTAAACTAATCCAACCACTAAAGCACTAGATCACTACTATTGGTTGATGTCAAGATACATGCTGATTAATTTTTGTTTCGGTTGAGAATCGGGCACCTTCTAGGTCAAGAAAATTGGGCATGACCTTTGCTAATTTTCTTGACCTAGGAGGGCCCCAATCAAACGGAAATTAATCAACATTTCAGGAGAAAGGGGTAACAAAGTGATGGGGCAAATGTGCCAGGCACCACAATGTGATCACAGAAACAAAGCAGCACCACTGGTGTTGGATTCACAGTGTAAATGATGGATGAAAAGGCCACAGACCATATGGTCCTCTGCTTTCATATGGACAAAATAAAAGTTCACATGAATGGCTACTTGACTGAATGGTGCCAGGTAAACAAACTCCCAAAGTCCACTAGCAGATCCAAGATCTAATTCTATTACACACAACATAGCAATTTAAGAGAATTAGAATAAGGATAGTAGGAAATGAAAAAGAATTATGCTCAAAGAACAATGGTAACAGCAAATATTGAAACCTTTGGTAAGCATTATATTACAAAAAAACAAGATATGTAGTACTATACAATATCCATAACCAGAAAACAAGACATGCATATTCTTAGGCAGAGTAAAATAGTCCTGCATTCTTGGCAGTTGTCTGCTAGTGATTTGCCTCATCATCATATCATAAGTAAAATTCTTATTCTTATTCTTATTTACTCCTTGCATTTTCATTCTTCTTCTTACTGTCAAAATTCAGAGTAAATTCTAGCCTTATTTGTACTACTTGTGCTTGTGGTAGTAAGATTCAGGAGTAGGAGATCATAAAAGTACAGTCCACAGGTTACTCCAAGTTTCTGAATTTTCAGTAAATTTTCTGTAAGAAAAGAACTCCTAGGGTTAAAAAATCTGGAGCAAGTCCTAGCAGAACCACAAAATGTTCATCTACTCCTAGGATGTCCTGTTCATAATTCTAGTTCATGTCCTAGGATGTGCTATTCATAATTCTTAATCCAAATAGCAGATACACAAGCACTGGATTTTACAAATGTCCAAACAGTGTCATATCTGAAATGTATGATGTTCAATAGCAGAGATTCAAAGTCACTAGTTTTGAGTGTACATCGTGAAAAACTGTACATCTGATTATTTGGTCATTTTACTGCCCATTTTAAAAACATCTTAAACATCCTACAGGATGGTGTGAAGGAAATGACCACAAGATAGCACTGAATACTTCAACTTCCTCATCTGTCTGCAGTTAACTTCCAACTTGGTACCCCATTTGGATCGAGAAAACAAGCACACAGAGCATCACTAAGTGGCACTAGTAGTACTACGGATGCACTAGTACACATTTTCCTAGCATACAGTAGAGTAAGGAGAAGAAAAATAAATCTAGGCTTTCTATATGTGCCACTCAGACAGGATTTCAGATTGCACAACTTTCTGTCCCTTACTATCTGGCCAGATTCTAATTGCCCAAATGTTAAACTTGTTAATTCTTTTTCCTTCTCTTTTCACCAATGCACACATACATAATGATCCATCCATGTCTCGAACTAAAGTATACTGGAATGTGAGATTAGCATGACAGGGGAGTAACCAAAGTATGACATAGATGGAACAAACTGAAGATTTGGTTCAGACTTTGGGCTTAAATCACAAGAAACTTTGACAATCACCTTGGATTCAGCAAAGAAACCATTCGTTGACATTCCAGGATTACAAACAACAAAATGCGTCACAAGAACACAGAGGGGGAAGAGGGGGAAGCGGCTCGGGTGCTCACTGGAGAGGTCGAGGGCGACTCGGGGTAGCCGGAGCTAGTCGAGGCGGCGGAATTCGGCGTCGAGCGGTGGCGATGGTGGCTGAGGCGGAGGAAATCGGCGGGCGTCGAAGGGATGGCTCGAGGGCGTCCGAGCTCGTCCGGGTAGACCTCCTCGTGGTCCTCCTCCTCCGGCTCGGGCGCGGGGGCGGCGGCACGGGGGAGCTGCAGTGGTGGGGGCGCGGGGCGGCGGCGCGGGGGAGCTGCAGTGGTGGGGGGCGCGAGGGCGCGGGGGAGCTGCAGTGGTGGGGGTGCGCGGGGGCGGCGGGGGTCGGGGCGGGGGCGTCGTGGGTCAGGTGAGCGCGCGGGTGGACTGGCGAGGGAGAGGGACGAAGGGGATCTGGCGAGGGAGAGGGAGGAATTAGCTAGGGGGGAAACTTACTAATGGCGCACCCCGAAGCGGTGCGCCATTAGAATGTTTTTTTAGATAGCAATGGCGCACCCACGATCGGTGCGCCATTAGTAATCTTTTTTTATATAGCAATGGCGCACCAGCCAGAGGTGCGCCATAAGTAATTTTTTTTATTATTATTTTTTGTTGCATCTAATATTTTTTTAGAAAATGAATATGAATATGAAACAGTAATAATTTTTTATAAAAACAATAATAATTTTTTTAAAAATATCATCAAATTTGTTATTTGAAAACATTTATGAATATGAAAAAATATCATCAAATTTATTAGTTGAAAATATCATCAAAATTTTTACTTGAAAATATAATCAAATTTGTTTTTTTTGCAATTTTAGTTGCATTCATTTGTGACGGTGGAGCGGGCCGGGGAGGGTGCGGGGAGGGTGCGGGGGGTCGTCGGCTGCGGTGGAGCGGGCCGGGGAGGGTGCGGTGGGTCGTTGGCGGCGGTGGAGCAGGGGATGGTGCGGTGGGTCGTCGGCGGCGGTGGAGCGGGGGAGGGTGCGGGGGGTCGGCGGCGGCGGCCGGTGGAGCGGGGTAGAGGGTGCGGGGGGTGCTCGGCGGCGAGGGGGACCGGATCTGGCGAGGTGGGATAGCGATCGAGATGGAGGGGGATCGAGATCGAGTGTCCATGAAATTTCAAAATATTCATGAGTTCAAAAAGTGCCCATGAAATACAATCGAGAAATGAAGGCTACAATTTAAATACAATCGATCTTAGCTAGCTATCTGTTCACAATCTTCTTGCCCATATTTTTCGTAAATGGAGTTCTTCTCTTGAACGGACGTCCTTTAGGTAGGGTGGTCCTGCTTCTTCTTGTGGTGTATGCTGATACTTCATCGTCGTCGTCATGTTCCATCTTCGGGTCGCCGTACTTGTCGAAGTCTTGCTCATTGGCGACTCCATCCATTCCGATGATCTTCCTTTTGCCTCTCCTCACGACAACACGACTGGGCTTTGACGGGTCGGTAATGAAGAAGCATTGGTCCACTTGGGAAGCCAGTACCAATGGCTCATTTTTCGCGGTGACGTTCGCGCCTGCGGTCTTGGATTTGGCTTCGGGTATAACCATGGTGGTGAAATACCGGTCTTCTTTTATGACGCTCTTGGCCCATCTGACACGGAACATCAGGACCTTCTCTCCAGCGTAGCTCAGCTCGCAGATCTCCTCGATCCTTCCGTAGTATCTGTCCTTGTTGTTACCGGTGTAGGATTCCATCGTTACCCCGGAGTTCTGATAACCATCGCTCTTCATGTCCTTGTCCTCGGTGTAGAATGTGTAGCCGTTGATATCGTACGCCTTATACATCATCAGGTTGTGCTCGGCGCCCTATGACAAGGCGAATATGAGTTGTTCTTCCGCGGAAGAATCCTCATGTAAAGGGTACCACAGAAGCTTGTGCTTGAACCAACGCGTGAAACATGAGTTGTGCTCTTTGATTATATCTCCGTCCGTCCTCTGTTGGCCTCGGTCATTGTACGTCTTCTCAATAAAGGTTTTGTGCTCTACCACCCAAGGATCGACCACGTCTATGTGTTGTAGCGCGACTAGGTTTGCTCTTTCAAAGTCGGCGAGTCGACCCTCGAAGTCGACATGCATTTCGCGGCGACCCTCACAGTGACCCCATCCAGCGAGCCTGCTGAGGTGCCTGTTGACGGGCAGACCAACGGGGTTCTTGATGCCTAGATAATTCGTGCAGTAGGAGATGCACTCTTCGGTCAGAAAGCCCCTGGCTATGCTTCCCTCTGGACATGACATGTTGCGAACGTATCCTTTGATGACACCATTCATCCTTTCGAACGGCATCATGCTGTGCAGGAACGTCGGCCCGAGTTGGATGATATCCTCCACGATATGGACCAGCAGATGCACCATAACGTCGAAGAATGCGGGCGGGAAGTACATCTCAAGCTCGCATAGTATCACCACGATCTCTTCCTGTAGCGTTCTGAGTTGCCTCACGCCAGCCGACTGTTGGGGATCGTAGCAGAATTTTAAAAATTTCCTACGCATCACCAAGATCCATCTATGGAGTATACTAGCAACGAGGGGAAAGGAGTGCATCTACATACCCTTGTAGATCGCGAGCGGAAGCGTTCAAGTGAACGGGGTTGATGGAGTCGTACTCGTCGTGATCCAAATCACCGATGACCGAGCGCCGAACGGACGGCACCTCCACGTTCAACACACGTACGGTTGGGGAAGACGTCTCCTCCTTCTTGATCCAGCAAGGGGAGGGAGAGGTTGACAGAGATCCAGCAGCACGACGGCGTGGTGGTGGAAGTAGCGGGGATCTCGGCAGGGCTTCGCCAAGCTCAGCGAGAGGGAGAGGTGTCACGGGAGGGAGAGGGAGGTGCCAGGGCTTGGGGTGCTGCTCCCATGCGCCTCCCCACTATATATAGGGGTGAAGGGGGCTGGTTTCTTGCCCTCCAAGTCCATTGGGGCGTTGGAAAAGGTGGGGGAAAGAAATCCCATCATTTCCCTTCCTCACCGATTGTTATCCCCCTTTTTTAGGGATCTTGATCTTATCCCTTCGGGATATGATCTTATTCCTTCTAAGGTGGGATCTTGGTGCGCCTTGGCCAGGGGTGTGGGGCCTTGCCCCCACTACCCACGTTCATGTGGGTCCCCCCATGCAGGTGGGCCCCACTTCGGAACCTTCTAGAACCTTCCCGGTACAATACCGAAAAATCCCGAACATTTTCCGGTGGCCAAAATAGGACTTCCCATATATAAATCTTTACCTCCAGACCATTCCGGAACTCCTTCTGATGTCTGGGATCTCATCCGGGACTCCGAACAACTTTCGGTTAACCGCATACTAATATCTCTACAACTCTAGCGTCACCGAACCTTAAGTGTGTATACCCTACGGGTTCGGGAGACATGCAGACATGACCGAGACGACTCTCCGGTCAATAACCAACAGCGGGATCTGGATACCCATGTAGGCTCCCACATCTTCAGAGATGATCTCATCGGATGAACCACGATGTCGAGGATTCAATCAATCCCGTATACAATTCCCTTTGTCAATCGGTATGTTACTTGCCCGAGATTCGATCGTCGGTATCCCAATACCTTGTTCAATCTCGTTACCGGCAAGTCTCTTTACTCGTACCGTAATGCATGATCCCGTGACTAACTCCTTAGTCACATTGAGCTCATTATGATGATGCATTACCGAGTGGGCCCAGAGATACCTCTCCGTCATACGGAGTGACAAATCCCAGTCTCGATCCGTGCCAACTCAACAGACACTTTCGGAGATACCGGTAGTGTACCTTTATATTCACCCAGTTACCTTGTGACGTTTGGCACACCCAAAGCACTCCTACGGTATCCGGAAGTTGCATGATCTCATGGTCTAAGGAAATGATACTTGACATTTGGAGAAGCTCTAGCAAACGAACTACACGATCTTGTGCTATGCTTAGGATTGGGTCTTGTCCATCACATCATTCTCCTAATGATGTGATCCCGTTATCAATGACATCCAATGTCCATAGTCAAGAAACCATGACTATCTGTTGATCAACGAGCTAGTCAACTAGAGGCTCACTAGGGACATGTTGTGGTCTATGTATTCACACATGTATTACAATTTCCGGATAACACAATTATAGCATGAACAATAGACAATTATCATGAACAAGGAAATATAATAATAACCATTTTATTATTGCCTCTAGGGCATATTTCCAACAGTCTCCCACTTGCACTAGAGTCAATAATCTAGTTACATTGTGATGAATCGAACACCCATATAGTCAATAATCCTCATGTAAAGGGTACGACAGAAGCTTCTGCTTGAACCAACGCGTGAAACATGAGTTGTGCTCTTTGATTATATCTCCATCCGTCCTCTGTTGGCCTCGGTCATTGTACGTCTTCTCAATAAAGGTTTTGTGCTCTACCACCCAAGGATCGACCACGTCTATGTGTTGTAGCACGACTAGGTTTGCTCTTTCAAAGTCGGCGAGTCGACCCTCGAAGTCGACATGCATTTCGCGGCGACCATCACGGTGACCCCATCCAGCGAGCCTGCCGAGGTGCCTGTTGACGGGCAGACCAACGGGGTTCTTGATGCCTAGATAATTCGTGCAGTAGGAGATGCACTCTTCGGTCAGAAAGCCCCTGGCTATGCTTCCCTCTGGACATGACATGTTGCGAACGTATCCTTTGATGACACCATTCATCCTTTCGAACGGCATCATGCTGTGCAGGAGCGTCGGCCCGAGTTGGATGATATCCTCCACGATATGGACCAGCAGATGCACCATAACGTCAAAGAATGCGGGCGGGAAGTACATCTCAAGCTCGCATAGTATCACCATGATCTCTTCCTGTAGCATTCTGAGTTGCCTCACGCCAACCGACTTCCGAGAGATGACGTCGAAAAAGTTGCATAGGCCAAATAGCGTTTCACGGACGTGTGCGTCCATGATCCCACAGATTGCAACTGGAAGTATCTACGTCATCAGCACGTGACAGTCGTGAGACTTCATCCCGCCGAACTTCTGCTTCGCTGAGTCTAGGTATCTGCTTATCTTCCCCGCGTAACCGTAAGGAAGTTTTACTCCTACGAGGCAGGTGAAAAACTGATCGATCTCCTCCTGACTTAGAGTGAAGCACGCGGGAGGGAAGTCATTTCCGGTCTTCTTGGCCTTTTTGCCTTTGCGACGACTTTCCGTGTCCTGCTTCGCCTCATCATCATCATCATTAGCGTGAATCTCCTCCCTGATGCCCATTGATTTCAAGTCTGCCCTTGCTTTCGACCCATCTTTTGGTCCTCTCTGGCATGTTGAGCAGGGTACCAAGTAGACTCTCGCACACGTTCTTCGTGATTTGCATGACATCAAGGCTGTGAGGCACACGGTGGATCTTCCAGTACGGCAAGTCCCAGAAAACAGACCTCGTTTTCCATACCTTCAGCAGCGGCTCTGGCGCCTTTCGCTTCTTTCCCGGCTCTGGCGCCTTTTGCTTCTTTCCCGGTAGTGGGCAATCTTTCCAATTTTTCAACAGCTCGTCTATTTCCTCGCCGCTCCTCGTACGCGGGCGTCTTCGGGGTTTGGTTTCACCATCGAACAGATCCTTGCGTTTCCTCCACGGGTCATCGTCGCGAAGCCACCTTCGATGTCCCATGAACATGGTTTTCGAAGACCCGGGATCTCTATCTAGCTGGCGATACGTTGTGTCATCCATGCACCTGACGCATCCAGAAAATCCGTGGACCACCTGCCCCGCGAGATATCCGTAACCGAGATAGTCGTGCACCGTCGTGAGCAGTGCGGCTCTCATAGGGAAATATTCTTTCTCTGCGGCGTCCCACGTATTGGCTGGTGTTTTCCACAGCGTGTCTAGCTCCTCTTTCAGCAGCCCCAGATACAGATTGATGTCGTTCCCTGGTTGTTTCGGCCCTTCAATTAGTATACTCATGTGAATGTACTTCCTCTTCATGCACAACCAGGGGGGAAGGTTGTACATCCACACAAACACAGGCCAGGTGCTATGTGTGCTTCTCTGGCTGCCAAACGGATTGACTCCATCGGTGCTCGCGCCCAGCACGATGTTCCTTGGATCCTTCCCAAATTATGGGTGTTCGAAGTTCAACGCTTGCCACTGGCTCCCATCCTTAGGGTGACTCAGCATCTTGTCTTTTTTATTTATCTCCGGATCATTTGCATCATCTTCTCGCTTCTTCTCCTCCCTATCCGCGTGCCAATGCAGGAGCTTTGCTACCTTAGGGTCCGCGAAATACCGCTGCAGACGAGGAGTGATCGGAAAGTACCACACCACTTTTCGAGGAGCTTTCTTCCTCTTCTTGTATCGAGTGACGCCGCACACCGGACATATGGTAGACTCCGCGTGCTCGTCCTGATAAATGATGCAATTGTTCATGCACACATGGTATTTCACGTGCGGTAAATCCAGAGGACACACGATTTTCTTCGCCTCCTCGAAACTGGTTGGGCACTTGTTCCCCTGGGAAGACGTTCGTGCCAGAATGACATGTTCTCGTCGAAGCATGCGTCGGTCATTTTGTGTTTTACCTTCATCTCCAGAGCCATGAGCGTTACTTTCAGGCGGGTATCCTCGGGCCTGAATCCTTCATACAATGGAGTAACCGCGTCTATCTCCAGTTGATCCAGCTTGGCTTTCTCTCGGGCGGCAGCTCTTGCGTTATCCGTCTGCTTGAGAAGCAGCTCTTGAATATGAGGGTCCTGCACCCAGCCCATCGATGGTCCATCGTCGTCTGCTCCGCCGGCATCTTCATCTTCATGATCATGCCCTTCGTCTGCTCCGACATCTTCCTCATCATCATGTCCGGCATCTTCTACATGATGACTGTGTACAGCATCACCGTCGTGATCATGTCCTGGAGATTCTTCGTCTTCTCGCCTGCCCGAGCCGCGGTGGTTGTCTTGCTGCCCTTCCTCATTTCTTGCCCGGCCCCCATGGACGACTTCATCGTCATCTTCATCACCTTGCCACCGATAGCCATCCATGAAACCAAGCAAGAGCAGGTGGTCCCGCACCTGCCCGGAATCCGGGTCCGCAATAAGGCTCTTCAGCTTGCATCTTCGACATGGACATCTTATCTCCGTCTCGTTCTTTTCAAGCATCTCGGCCTTCGCGGAGTTCAAAAACCTATTCACGATGCCTTCGGTCATCGTGCGGACCATGGTCGCCTACGGGGTAGAGCAAAACGATATTTTAGAACCAAGAAAAAATTTGGCATGACTTTCCCTAAAAATAGGACCAAAAAGAATGCATAGTGCCAAAATTCTCGCCGAAACGGAAATGAATCAACATTCTGGCAAAATATTGGCAACTATCGCATTTCAAATACCGGTACCTGCAACCACAAACATATATGCAACACCACAAACATACGTAGATCTAGCTATGCCAGAAAAAGTGCATGTGCACGTTGTTGGAGGGAGAACAACATAAAGATAGTTTCCCTCTTAGTTACCTATCAAAAAAAGGTAATTTAACCACTTAATTTGGATGAATTTATGGTGCAAATGAGGTGAGGAGGAGGAGGCAGCCGAGACAAGCTTGGAGGAGGAGGTGGAGAGAATGAAGTGGGGAAAGTGAGTGGGTAGGTGTGGCTGTCCAAAATATCTAGCTGGTCCCAGGTTACTAATGGCGCACCACCTACAAATGCGCCATTAGTAACCCTGGTTACTAATGGCGCACCTGCTGATGGTGCGCCATTAGTAGTTTTGCAACAACAAAATTATAGTAGTGGCGCACTACGAGGCTGGTGCGCCATTACTAGTTAGAACTAGTAATGGCGCACTGTGCCCTGGTATGTCATTAGTATGTTTGAAAAAGAAAATTTTGTTACTAGTGGCGCACCATGTGCTAGTGCGCCATTAGTGTGAAACGCCACTGCTATATAGTAGTGGCGCACCACATGTCTGGTGCGCCATTAGTGGCCATTTCATCTATAGCCCTTTTCCTAGTAGTGGGAGGTGACATTTATGGCGATCGGAGGGTGATTATGGGTGCTCGCCCGGTTGTTGGCAATGGAAAGATGTGTGTGGTGGAGACTTGCCGCCTCTGGGCAGAGTGGGGTCTTATTCATCACCGGCAACATCTTACCGGGTGTGTGATGCACTCACTTATGGCTACTCTGGCATTGATATTGCGTCGATTGCGAAGTGGACGATCCCCTCATCGGGCCCAGCTTGTCGGGGACAAGGGTTGTTTTACATGTTCTTCGAGAGAGGTTGTGGAAAACCTATTCCTGCGGGTGGAGAATGCATGGGTGGCCAGTGGAGAGAATGGAACCATGGACCGGATCATTGACACAGTGCTTCACCGAAGAATGGTAACCCTCAGTGACAATCTCGATCATGAATGATCGATGGATCATGGTACATGGTCTTGTGCAAGTCCAACGGCTTCGTCCTTGTCGGGGTCATTCACTTCATATCCGGAATCAAGGCAACTGCCGTCACATGTTCAAGCACATTCTATTTTTTAGTCGGGTTGGATGGTAAGACAAGCATGTCTAACATGATCTATGTGTCGACCAAATACGACCAACTACTCCAGGAGATGCCCTACATAAGCTGATATGGTGCTTTTGGAAGACAAAGTGCATATAATGTAAGAGAAGTGCATCACATATGTGAAATGTCAAAGGAGCCAAATCTGAAAGTACATGCCCGATCTTGGTGTGCATTAGTTTGGCCAGAAGACTTGGTCAAATGGTATATGTCCACATGAACCATGGGTAACGGAAGATGTCCTACATAACCAAATAGTTGATCTCACCAATCTATTTCTTTCAAAATGCAAAGATACTAGCACAACATGTAATCATGCTTGGAAAAAGTCCTTACTGTTACAATTGTATTATGCCATTTTCATGGGAATATATTGTGAAAAAAATGAAATACATCACATAAAAAAAAGTCCTTAGCACCCACGTTCAACCATTGAATTGAAGTAAACAACACACCACGTAGATGTACAAAAAATGAGTCCTCCATACCACGTCCAAGTTGTAGCCAAAAAATGAAATCAATCACGTACCGAAAAAAGTTATCTGCCCCACGTCCAACCATTGAATAAAAAAAAAACACATCCACGTCAAAGTTCCAACGAAAATGATAACCACGCGTCTGGCTCTTCAGAAAGAATAATCAGATGATTCTTTTTGGCCGAACTTGGCAACTGCTTGCTCCTTCACCTTCCGAGCGTCTTACCAGCATGGGATGCCAATATTATTTCAATTGATGAAAATATGTCTGGAATTGTTTGTTTTGAAGTCTTTGATTTTTTAAAATATTTCAACGTGTTTTTTGAACTATTTTAATTGTTTTGATTTACAATATGAAAAGGATTTTAAATTTTTTGACACCTATTCAAATAACATTATTTAAAGATATTATAACTGCGCAGTTTTCCTGCCCTCTCACGCCACTTGCTTTCTCCGCCATTCGATTTTTAGTTTTGTGTGTTTCTGGCCATCAGATTTTCTTACAGTCCCGCGTGTCCTTCCTTCGCTAACCAGGAGCTCTAAACGTAGCGGGCCGCTGCTCCCGTAACAATTTTGGTCCTTTCCTGTTAAACTGGGCCTAATGGGCTTGAGAACAGTCTCCGTTTGTGCGCCTTCCTGGAACGGGGCGGTGCCCAGGGCAGCCGATCGTCCCGTGTCGATTCGCCTCCAATAGTTGCCGATTCAGTAATTAACTACTACAAATGCCCGTGCGTTGCAATGGGTAAAAAAACTACAAAACCTGCTTTGTGTGCCATCTTGTGCCTTTTTTTGCGAGTGTAACTTCCGATCTATTCATCAACTGTCAAAGTAGTACAAAGAACATCAAAAGTAAAAAATACATCTAGGTCCGTAGATCACCTAGCGGCTAGCGACGACTATTTACACTGGAGCGAGCCGAAGGCGCGCCGCCGTATTCGCCCCTCCCTCATCGGAGCCGAGTAAACCTTGTTGTAGTAGACAGTCGGAAGTCATCGTGCTAAGGCCCCATTGGACCAGCGCACCAGAACAACATCCGCCACCGATGAAGAGTAGTGTAGACCAGAAGAATCCAACTTGTAGAAACACAAACACAGACGAACGAAGATAAGATTCACGTGGATCCACCGAAGACAAACGCCGACCGAACCCGCGAGATCCAATTTTAATAAACATCAGTAATAAGGTTACTCTCTTATTGTTGTTCGGAGCATTAAGTGTGGACGTAAAGAAGCCATCATAACTTCCTTCGTCTGTTGGAAGAGTAGTGGTGCATGAAATAGTTTGTCAATCCGTTTTGTGTTTTGCTTTTCTGAAAAACACGAATATTTATTTTGATTTTTTAACGATTTTAGGTTCTTTCTCTAAAAAAATCACGCACGCTTTGAAGAGACCAGAACCGAAGGCACGCATCTCTTTCCGTTCCATATCACAAAAAAAACTTTCCTAGCAAAGAATCTTAACATGCCTGTATCCAACAGCTTGAAAAGATGACTAAGACTCCATTAAATCTCAGTCGACAAAGATTTATCGAATCTGTTAAAATTAATAGCTAAACTCACTAAAAAAAGTAGCTAGTTTAAAGTATCTCTAGCACAATGGCCCGTCCGTTGCTATAGGAGAAAGGCGGTGATTGACTTTACATGCATATATTCTAATTATAGTAGATCTAATTCAATTTTTTATAAATATCAATTTAGTCAAACATGTGCTTGAAAGATCCTTCACGTTCGACAATATATTTTCAAGAAAACTTAGTCTGCTCTTTTGTACCATTACAATATTTCTTTTGGATAAACTAATTTTGTCAAAATTCGCAAATACGAATCATATGCATAGCAAGCGCAACTTCATACATAGATCTATTCATCGCCCACACTTGGTCGAATCCATCATTACCGCAATTTAGTTAATCCAATTAATTGGAAAGCAAGGCAACATTACTTAAGTCAGATATTAAAACTACACAAAAACAAATAGTAATTATCTATTTTGCCGAGTTTGAGTATTGTACTACAAAACAACCAAATAAATTATTGTGACAGTATTTATGTTACTTTGCACGCTTTTATATACACAAGACATACATTTGCAAGTATTTCTTACCGCTCATATCACCCTAGAAATAGGCTAGATATGTATATAGTACGGTGCATCTGGAAAACGCAGACTTTTTAGTTACAGAAATGTCAAATGTGTAAGTGGTAAATTATAATTTAAATCAATTATCAATCACAAATTTACAAGTATTGTAAGTTTGACATTATCACAAACTCAAAGCTTTTGGCAAAAATGACTGCACAAAAAGATTATAAACATATCTAGTAGACGTGCAAGCTAGCTAGCTAGCTTATAGCGCTGCTAATTGCTAGGCTTGAGTTGATTTCCTCTGCACTTCCACGTCGTGGACGACTTGTACACATCGTCATAGCCTGCTGCATTTTGCTCACTGCCGCTGGCAGTGAATGGATTATCCGCCCTGCGCTCGGCCAGCCCATGCTCATCCCACCCTTCTTCCCCGCACACACCTGCTCTTGGCCCCCCGCGCCCTGCCCTTCTTCTTGCCAAGTTCCTCTTGCGTTCAAGGTTGCCGTTGCTTCAAGGGCCGTGGGCTGATGCCGATTGTACTATTCCCCCGTTGTGGAGTTTATTCCTTTGCTCCCTCTTCTCACTTCTGGGGTTTATTCCTTTGTTCGGTCATGATCGTCTGCTTGTGGACTTCTGTTACGGCAAGCCCGCCGATGTATAAAAGTTCGTGTGGTTAGGTTCGAACTGACGAGGTGGGGCTATTATCCCGATAGCAACTTTGTTTCGCAGCAATAGCAGACCAGCTGAGTTGGTGTTTAAAAAAGAATTGTGGACCAAGCCCAGTTCAGCCCATACGGAGACGGACGAAAATATTATAGGGTGGACGGACCTGTCGCTAAACTACTTTAACAGGGGCGCTACAATTTGAGCCTAGTAAGCGGGAGCAACTAGCAACTAGTTAACGAGCGCTCCTTCGGGAGCCTCACAACGATCAGCGCCACTTGGCGCGCTCTCAGCCATTCGCCACGTGTCGCGCTCTGGACGCTCCCACCAGATTTTGTTTTTTCTTTCCGCACGCGTTTTCGGCTTTTTAAACGATTTTTCCCGGGTTTTTTCGACGTTTTGGTTTTTCCCCGGTCTTCCTTAGCGTTTCGAACAAAACGCGTTTTCTGTATTTTTTTTCTTTCACGAGAGTCACGGTTTTGCTTCCGCGAGAGGCACGGTTGTGCTTTTGCGAGAGTCACGGCCGTGCCTCTCGGAAAGGAAAAAAAATACGCGTTTTCTGTTTTTTTTTTCTTTCGCGAGAGTCACGGTTTTGCTTTTGCCAGAGGCACGGTTGTGCTTTCGCGAGAGTCACGGGCATGCCTCTTTCGGAAAGGAAAAAACGCGTTTTCTGTTTTTTTCTTTCCACGAGAGTCACGGTTTTGCTTCCATGAGAGGCACGGTTGTGATTTCGCGAGAGGCACGGGCGTGCCTCTTTCGGAAAGGGAAAAAACATGCTCCCGGTTTGGTTTTTTCGTTTGGTTTTTTTCGTGAAAAAAAGTTCGTCAAAACCTATCAACATGGGATCTAGTTTTAAAGATCTCGACGCGAGGAATCCAATGATGAAAACGGTTTGAGATTTGGACGCACGGTTTAACAGATAAAACGTTTTGAATAAACGAATCTATGAAAAAAGGGAAAACTCCCAGGTTGCGACAAGTGGCGCGCTGCATGTGCGCCACTTGTCGTGACCTGGGAAGATGGAGCATTCTTTGCAATGAATACTCTTTAATTAGTGATTTCGATATTATTAGGGAGAGATTTATACACCCTAAAAAAAGGAATTAATTTGTACCCCATTAGGGGAGTAGTTGCAATGGACCATTAGTGGCAAATCAATGGACCATCAGTTACAATATCGATTTATCACATCTACATAATCTCCGTTGTCCAGCTTCTCCTCACACAAATCCTTCGTGGGCAGGCACCTGACAGTCAGATCGATAATTAGACTCCCCACCTCTGGCCTTCCACAAGTGTTCCCTCGTTCGTACCTCCACTCTCCCTCAAATTCTGCATGGATTTTTTTGAAGTGATGTTCTTCTTTGTGCTCTCAAATGAATGCAGGTTTCATTGTGTTCCACGGGGTTCACTGGATTGTTCATTCCTCTACGTAAATTGCAACGTGAGGCACTGCTTTCACTTTCAATTGTTTCTTCCCTGAGAGTATATTATTCATGAATACATGGCAAATTTAGGAGCCGTTCATCCACTGCGATCAAACGGTGGAGAAATAGCAGTTATGATACTAGAATTACATGAAATTACAAATACTTGTGGGACCATTACAAGATTATGGTGGGGCTAATCAACTTCTAAAAGGGTAGATCTGTCCAATTTAGTGTCAGCGCTGGGAGAAAAGGAAAAGAAAACCTAGGCCCGCACGCTTGTTCCCCGTTCTGTCGATCCCCTCTCCGCTCGCCTCCTCCTCTCCCGGGTCGCTGCGCCGCCGGCTCAGCCGCATCTCCTGCGTCTTATCCTCCCCGCTCCTCTCCTCATAGCTGAGTCCTCGACCAAATCGGCGTCCATCTTCAGCGGCGGCCGCATCTTGAGCGGAGAGGCGGATGGTCGTGGCGGCGGCATCTTCAGCGCCGTCGCCGGACGAGCTCCACGCGCGGGGGAGATATCTCCACGGGCCCGCGCAACCACGTCCCCTCGCTGACGTCGGCCTCACAAAGAAGAGGTCTAGTCCGCCCGTGCCGCCGAGGAGGGGGAGCAGCCGCGCCCGGAGTAGGTCGTCCCCAACGCCTGCATCTAGTCGTCGACCTTAACTACACTGTAGTCGCCGCTGCTGGTTGAGGTCGCCCAGTTGCAACCGGCCCCGCCGGAGTGCAGCTCATCCTATCCGAGGACATGATTCGTACGGTCTCTTGCTCCCCCCTTCATCCCCCTCTGTTGATCTCATTGGCACTGCAGCGACAGTACAAATACGTGCTGAAAGCATCCATTTTCTATGTTACTAGACTATATGTGTGTTTCTTTTTGGTCCTCTACTAGTACCTACTAGTATACATGCATAACAATTACTCTGCCTTTGTTCCCTGAATAATTTCCAGGGAAAGGGAGGGACGCCGGCGGGTGATTCCGCCATTCTGCCAGTGCCAAGATGGGGCAGAAGATGTCTGGCGCATCGAAGGCTCTCTTTGCTTGATGATGTCAGTAGCATCAGTAGGCACATCGCTGCTGCTGCGGCGGCGGCTGCTACGGCTGATGATGATGGTGGTGCTTTTGAGCTGATGGTAAGAATCTTCATGGAACCATCTGATCTCATATGTCTGCATTCAGGCACGTCTGTTCTTCCAGGATTCAGAGTATCAAACGCATGTTCTCATACATCAACAAGAATAAATATAGGAAGCTGCTTTTATCAGTTAGTTAGTTGGTTGGTTGGTTGGTCGGTCGATGAATCGAGTATTGGGAAAGCTTAAGTACTGAGATTGTTATGAGGCAGATTCAGTACTCCTTTTTTTTGTCAACATGGCTGTTATTTTTTTTCTGTATCTGAAAACATTTTTGTTAATAAAAAAGTCCGTTCGATTTTCGGATTTTGGCAAATACTACCAGGCAGCATAGCAACCCACATTGCAATTTATATTTTGCTGAATTTTAACTGACAACTCTGCTGAAAAGCTAAACCGCTATTTGATTGGCTTGGCAGTGTGAGAAGGCAGGCCGTCCCAATGTGCCGGTGGTGGAGGGCAGCGCCGAGCCTCTCAAGGTATACCCCGCTCGCAGAGTCTGTCGTTTCGGTGCTTGTTACCACATTTGCCAAACATTCAAATACAACTATTCAGAGATTAGATAATGTCTCAGCTATTCAGAACACTGTCAGTAGCATGCAAAGCTTCCTCAGAATGGACTCAATATATATACTATTATCCCAAACGGAAGTTGACAGACATGTCTGAAACCTAGGTTTATTAAGCAAATCTGCAAAACCTGACTATTTTTCGCAAAACTTGACTATTCTGTCTGTGCCACATTTATCTTCAGTATTCAGAACGCACCATCTTCTGAACTTGCACATTTAGTACGTAGTATGTATCAGCAGTCCACACATTAATTAACATGGAAAGCTTTCTCAGAATGGACTAGACATCTCTAATGAAAGTTGCCAGTCGAGTCTGACACTTTGGTTTGTTAAGAAAATCTGCAATACCTGCCTATTGTAATTGTACCGTTTATCTAACCACCCAACAGACCCCGAGGCCGACGAGGCAAGAACACCAATATTTTGCCACAAAACTAAGCTGCATTTGTTGACACATTTCAGACATTGGCTGATAGTAGACAAATGTACATGTTCATGGTGCAGATTCTGGCAAAGAAGGGCATGCTGGTCCTAGCGGACATCATGGCCAACTCCGGCGGAGTGATGGTGAGCTACTTCGAGTGGGTGCAGAACATCCAGGGGTTCATGTGGGACGAGGAGAAGGTGAATCGGGAGCTCAAGACGTACATGACCCGCGCTTCAAACATAGTTCTGATTATTTAGGCAATGTATGTCGCCGTATAAAATGGACAGTAATTATGTATAGTATATCTCCGAAAACCAGAATTGGCTCAATTTGGAAGAATGCCTACTTTATATGAACTTCTTACCCACTTTGCACGTTGCTACAAGTGCATTATCATGCCTCAGCCATAATCATTGTCGACAAATATGGAACAGAAGAAGTGTGACCCCTATTTTAGTCCTCTCTATCATGTTCGCGTGCACAACCTATTTTGCCAATGAGCAAGTTTAGCATCTGTTTGTTCTTCGATGATCTTATGCTGCTTGCCTGGTTCTCATTGTTGTCCTACCTGTCCAGTTAGTAAGCAGAACTTTGTTAGAGTAAAGCTAGCTGGGACATCTGTTGCAGTATTGTTACTTATTAGTTGTAAATTTGTTAGCTCCATGTATCGCGTTAGTTTCGATGCAAAACATAAGCTACAATGTACCAACTCTTGTCGACATGTCTATGTCAGTATAAAAATGGTACATGGTGTTCCTGATGCTATTCTTTCTTATTTTCTGCAGGAGAGGCTGGCATTTGACAATACGGTTCTGTGTGTGCATTGACTGCTGGTGCTGCAGCCTGAAATTTTTCTTGTGGAGCGGACCGAAGTAATTCATCAAGCTAGCGGCATTATTGATTCTGTTCTTTTTGCTGGCGAGGTAATAATCTCCCACTCAACTCGTGATGTGAGAGATAGTAGTGTAACCATGATATTTACATCATTGCTCATGTGTTCTATATGCTATGATTTTTCTTCCTTAATTACCCTGCCTCAGCCATAATCATCATCGACTTAAACCAGAACTGTATACTTACGCAGTGTATGGTGCCGTATAGAATGGGGAGCATGCGTTTGTAAGTAGTCACTTATGGTAGTGTTTCACATGTAAGGATACTCCGATGCAGATAGGTTTGGATCAGATGGTGCAAATGATAGAAGTGGAACATGCAGCTCATTAGTTGGTTTTTTTAAAAGAAGAACCAATGAAAAGTCAAGCATTTGGATGGACATAAGCATACAAATAATATGCAAAAACATTAAAACATAAGTGTAGTCTTTAATTCAAAGAACATGCCATGAAGATCAATCATTTGGATCTGCCCTTGAAGTGCCTCTCCGTGTAGCCCATTCATGGCTGTACGAATGGGCTGGAGACGGCGTTTGATGGTTTGCGCTTGCGTCTTTTTGACTCCACTTGTTTAGCGATAGTCTCGGTGTCAAATTGTTGTTTCACTGGATTACTAGAAGGGGCATTCTTCCTCGGGCGTCCACGTTTACGCTTTGGGGCACCGGATGTGTCTGGTTTGTTTGTAACATCAGGGTTGCTGACAATCGTGACGTCGTCGTCTGCACCTTTTCGTTCCTCTGGAATGCTGGCTTCGTACTCGTCCTTCTGTAGAGGAAATAGTGGTGCGTTACATGCAATCATGAAAGTTAGGAACTACATGACATGAAATGCTAGTTGTGTAGAACTTACCTCTATAGGATTCTTGTATGATTTTTTCCGAAGCTTGTTGCAATCCGAACGCAGCAGGCTTGAACATATTTTCCAGCTGAAAATATGTATTTCTGCCTGAATTAGTTAGCGACGCATAGGTTAGGATAGCGGTGAAGCATAGGTAGAACATGATAACAAATGTAATTTAGTGTTCGGCAGACCTGTGTGAAATCCTCAGTAAGTTATTAATAAGTAACATGCAGATAGTTTCATTATGTGCTTGGCCAACCAACAATTGTTTTTATATTAGAAATATATGGAAGCCAACCTAATAATACTACTAAAAGACAAATATGATACATTAATTGACAACTAACACTGATGTTATTCAAGCACAGTCATACTTGCAGTAATTAATACTTCATAACAGGACCACAAGCGCAACAGTTTTCTACCAAGACATCCCTTGTATAGAGAGTTGTACCTAACAGTTTGCTGCCATCAGCCCATCACTTCCTACACATCAACAAATATAATTAGTGCACTATATTAATGAGTAAAGCAGACGCAAAATAAAAAATAGACATATTTGACACCTCTTCCAATTTAGTGCATATACGCCGATCATGACCTTCCACCCCACAGTAGCCACATTTCCTCTTTGATCTTTGCTTCTTCATCTTTGCCTGCAACCTTTTCTTCGGTGCACCTCGGCCTTGCACATGCACTGGGTCTAGAACCTTGTCCAAATCTGCACAATCAATTTCCATCGTCTATGGCAGCACCGGACCAAACCTAATGCATTCCTCCTGACCACAGCTTGATTCCTTGCTGCCATCTTGTGCATTCAGAACCGTCTTCAGACGCTGATACTCCTCACTGGATTGACATGACCGGAAACATGCCGCGTGACTCAAATTCCGCAACTCACGGTACCTCACAAGGCTTTCTGAATAGTCATACATCTCGCTCTTTCTGGTCGGAGGGAATGCTGACTTCGCACTCATCGTCCACCTCATGGGAACACAACACCTAGGCAGCAGTTCCACTTGACGTATTCCCAAGATGTAGAATATGTGAGAGCATGGTGTTCCCAAGCATTCCAGCTTACGACAAGAGCAACTGATCCTGTACAAAGAACCTTCCTTCACCTCACAGCGCACTTCGAACTTCTTCTCTCTTCTATCGATCTTAGCGACAACATATGTAGTCAACTCCCATGCGTCTAATATCTCGCTGATAACACATTTGCCGACGGCATTTATGCTCCATCTGACCAACTCAAACATACAAGGCGTGAAAACCCGGGCAACATGTTTCTCAAGACTTGAAGCATCCGCGTCTGTAAATGGAACGGACTGTAAGGCCACGATGTCTAGGATCGCCTCGTTCAAGCGTCGTCCCGAAAGGCAACGCTCATAGTGCTCTAGCATATCAAACAATGTCATCTTACCCTCAAGATGTGTATGTAGCACCGAGTAGAGGCTCTCACTACGCTGATTGGTGCTCAATCCTAAGAAACAACGCCCCACCAGGTATGGAGCACACCATAGCTTCCTCATTTGATACATCTGATGCAGCCACGACTCCTCACTTGTCACTTCATTCCTTCGTAAGAACTCTATCCATTTTCTCTCATGCTCTTCAATAGAAGACGAGTCATATATGAAAGATCTGAATTCTTCCCTAACCTCGTCGTCATGCAGATGGCATACAATGTTCTGCTGAATGTGCCATACACATAGCCTGTGGTATTAGTCAGGCCACACCACCCTGATCGCTCTCTGCATTGCAAGGTCCCCGTCGGTGATTACAGATATCGGATGCTTCTGCGACATGGCTTCAGAAAATGTCCGCAACATCCACTCGTACGCCTCCTTAGTTTCATGAGAAATGATCCCGCATCCAAAGATAACAGTGCTGCGGTGGTGATTCAACCCGACAAACGGCACAAACGGAAGATTGTACTTATTGGTCCTATATGTGCTATCAAAAACAACATCACTGAAAGCCTCGTAGTCAAGGCAGGATTGAGTATCGGACCAGAACAATCCCTTCAGATGCCCAGCTTTATAAACCAAGTATTTGAAGAAATAATCTGGGTCTCTCTCTTGCCGCGCCATCATGTGACGGATCACCGTCTGAGCATCACCGGCAGCGACTGTTTCCTGCTTGTAGCGATGGCAGAAGTTATAGATGTCCCTCGTCGTGCATCCAACATGGTCATATCCACCGTACTGCATGCACAACACATCCATGATTTTGTGTTTCTTGATTCCAACACTTTCCATCTCTATAATGTCCGCTTTCTTCTCGTCGCTGATTCTTCTGTGGGAACGCAGAAAGCAAGAAAGGTCTCGTGGGGCCAGAGGATGGTTGTGTTCATCGATGAAATCTTTCACAAACCACCGCCCTGTTTTCACGACTCTTGCAATGACAAATTTCGCTTTAGACCCCACACGAGTGATATTCCGTGGCTTCCTCTTCCTATCTTCTCTCTTCCTCTTCATGTGTTTCTCTTCACGGCAACCTTCACGACTACAGACAAGTTTCCTCAGAATTATCTTCTCGTTCGCTTCATCCCACTCAACATATCCTTTCCTCACACTAAAGCCTTTCTCAAGAGCATACTTGTTATAGAACTCAAAACCATCTTCCTCGCTATCAAACATCCTGCTGACAATGCCGTCGTACTCAGCCATACACTCTGCACTTACATCGGCCATGACTTCCTGCATATGACATATAAATGATCAACTGGTCTCAATCATGTACTGGATGCAAAGTAATTTCCATGCTCACATATTCCCCTCAAGATAAGAGGTTCAGAATAAGTTAAAAAATGTCCAACATCTCATGCCTTTTATGATTATAGTTTTTGTTCATATGAAGAAAGAAAAAGCTGCTGTACAAAGCTGCTGTACAACATCTCATGACTTGTTGATTTTCAGAAACTAGATGATTTTTTGAACATTAATTCAGAAAATTGTTGATTTTTATATAAGTGATTTCAGAACATAGCAAACAAATTCAGAAAGTGCAGAGAGATCAGACCCATTCCACTGTAAACTACACCTACACGTATTGGACGAACATATATTGTCAGTTCTCCACAGAAAGAGATTCAGAATTTGGAATACCTGCCCCAACACTGTGGTAGTAATTCAGATCAAAGAGATTCAGAAAGAGCAGAGCTAATAGAGCAAATAGATTCAGATTCAGCCAGGGGTTGAGGGAACAGGGAGGAGGAAGGCAGGAGTGGCGGCTACGTGCCTATGGACTGGTCGCCCGCGTTGCTGGTCGGCTTATGGGCAGCAGGAGGCGCTGCTCAGGGCGATGGAAGACTACGACCGACCGCAGCTGGAGCCTCCAGGACCTCGCGCCAGCGTTGTCTCCGCCAGGACCTCACGGCGGCGCGGGGGGTGGGTGGCGTGGGGTAGCTTCCACAACGGCCAAGCCCAGCCGGGGCTTCGCCTAATGGATGTCGCGCCGGCCTGGTCGCCAAGGTCGTCGCTCCTGCGCAACCGTCTAGCCAGATGCGGGGGATTGACCAGCGAATTGACAGAGTTACTAAAAAAACAATTACGCATGACCATAATACCCTTGTTGATTAAATTTAACCTTTTTAGTTAACAAGTTATAATCAACGGTGGAGAATAATTAAGGGAGGAGTTACATCAAATTACAAGATGTAACTCCCCAATCACCGTAAAAGAGCTCATTCATGAATGGCACCATGTTTGCAATTGCACAGGGCGCTAATGGTTAAATTGTTTGTTGTGGTCTAATATTTTTTTCTGCTTCCCTATTGTAGATAAAGCAGATGCACTCAAACTTGTAATTTTGACTCTGCTTCTACAGCAATTTTGATATATACACAGTGTGTTTTCATGACTGCTATGAACGTCAGTTATGCAAACATAATTCCAATGAATGCATGTGCTATTGGAGGAATTCAATTCAAGCTCGGTACTGCTTCGTTTGCTGCTTCTACCGCATGGTATTCTTCCTAACAGCAGATTCTGTGGAACTCTAATGTCTAATGGACAAGTTATTATCTGTGCACTATTATGCCTCATGTTAATTATCTTGCGAGATGGGTTCATATGTTGGTATTCTGGAGTAATTGCTCCAGGTGGAACTGACTACTCTAAGTCGCCACTCCCTTCTTGATTTCAACCATGTATGTGATAATCTCCATGAAGTGGAAAGAGTGGAGTGAAAACGATTGGTCTACTGATGTATCATGCTTTTGAGCCGACTCCTACCCTATGTTTGCGCAAGGAACGGACGGCATGCAACGATGTCCAGCTGCAGGAGCTCATTGCACGTCAGAGGATCCAATTGGTATACCCAAACCACCGAGATGACCGGTTAATTTGGGAGCTAGCCAATCATGTGTAGCAGCCCTTAAGATAAGTACTGCTATATATATTACTGAAGTCCGCAGTCGGGTGACTTCTCAAAAATGTGACTCTGCACTCCTGTAATCTAGCTTCTTCCTCTCTGCTTGTGTGGGTTGATTATAATTGTTTCTTCATCATATCAGAAAAATGGCATTTGCTACTGCGATCCTATGTGGGGATTTGATCAATGCTATTGTATATTGGGATTGTCATGTTAAGTTTCGTGATGCTACTATCAAGTTATGCATTTTTTGCATGTAGTAGTACAATCTCCTCGAATATCAGCTTGTGTGGTGTTCCCCTATGGGTAACTCTATCTCTACAAGCTTATCTCTGCATCAAAGATTGGTCTCTCGCTCAGATGCCAACAAATCATGTTATCATCTTCAAATATATATAAACAAAGTGGTTTAATTGCAGAACATTTGAATTGTACAGATTAGCATTATATATCCATAATTTCAGACCCCAAAAAGGTTCAAGGTTTTTATGTGAGTTACTTTTTTTGTACAAAAGCTAGATCTCAGGCTGTCAACATTGTCCAATTTCATGCATATATAAAAAAAATTCTATTGTTATAGAATATTTTTCTTATAGGATAATTATCTTATAGATTAGATTTCAGGCGTTCGATATTGTCCAGTTTTATGCACAAATTCATGTACTAGATAAAATTTCTGTCCAACGACACCTTTCTGCTATCAAAAATTCTGGCCAACGATGACTTGCATTGCTCCTGAAGCGTACCAATTATTACATCATGTTGTTTATATCACCTTGACGTTTCATTGTTCATGAAAGGAACCAATTTAATCTTCAAGTTTTTTCCTCATTCTACGGGGGGATAACATTTTCTTAAAAGATGTTTTGCATCCCTATTTATTTTTATAAATACCAACCATTTTAATTTAAAAATGTACGGGCGCAGCAACGCGCCACATCGATGATCTAGTTTAGAATGACAGTGTGAATGCAAGCATGGCTTCACATGTGATGGGCTTAGACGCCTTAACCCTAAACCCTAATCAAGAAAGAGCTCTCAGTCTGTCAATCCTTGCTATGTCTGGACCTGGCAAGTTTCCCCGTGTTGAGTCAAATTAAGCCATAGGCTCCACGCCTGGTGGTGCCATTCCGTCAATTCCTTTATGTTTCAGCCTTGCGACCATACCCCACCCCCCCCCCCCCCCCCCCCCGAACCCAGATACTTTGATTTCTCATAAGGTGTCGGCGAATCCTATAAGCAACATCCGTCGATCCCTGGTTGGCATCGTTTATGGTTGACACTAGGACGGTATCTGATCGTCAATGACCTTGCAGTCGACATTGAGGACCATGGCGTGCGGCGGTCTTGGGAGGTGAGTAGCGGTACTCTCTAAACTATCCCCTTATCCTACATTAAGTCTGTAAGTTGTGATGTATAATGCAAGGAGTCGGGATTCACACGGACAAGAAGAATGTTTAAGATTCTTTGTTGACCCGTTGATAATTGATGGCCATAACTAGTATGCTTGTGAATCAGGGTGTAACATATGTTGTATATTTCAATTACAAATGTTCCCGTGGCATATATTTATGTCTATCAGAAAATTTGAGCTTCTGCATTCAACAAATAGGAGGTCCTTCGAATAATCACTCCTTTCAAGTTCACCACAAATTGACTACCTATGGGATGTAAAAAAAAAGGTGGTTTTGTCTTCATTGACAAGCCCTAAATTGGGCCTGTTTGTGGCATAGGTCTACAAGTGGTAATGAGTCACCACTAATGGCTCTAAACTTGGGCCACTACTGATCCATCATGGAAGGTTTTTTTTTTGTAGTGGTGCTGCATTACCTCAACTTCCTGTACAGGTTTGCATATACAATGGTAATTTCGTGATCTGTTAGTGGTGCTCCATCCTCACTTTCTAGTTCTAGGCTCACGTGCTAGAAATTTAATACTATACACTAGTGTAGCATGTATCTCCACAGAAAGTATGTAAAACCTTCTATCTGAAACCACACCACAGCGCGCAGGTGGCTTATGTGGAACTGCCTGACTGGCCAAAGTTTTTCTATCGGCGATGCCGGCTTGAGCCAACTGACCAATATGGATAGGCGGTTAGGAAAACGGTCGGAAACAAGGTTTTTGAATTGTGTATAAGTAATGGCTATGACTGTATTAGCGTAAGAGAAGTGTACGGTGTCTTGGATATTTGAATTTCTTTCTGGTTCATATGGTACCGAAGCATATATTACCTCTCCTCTGAAGTTCAATACAAATTATCCACCTATGAATGGTACAAAAAGGGCTTGTACCTAGCTAGCTAGTTTCCTTCCACAAAAATACTCCTAAATCTTCTTGAGGGCTTGGAGAACGTCATCCTTGAGATCCTCAAACTTCTCAATCCCAAAGCTAAACCTCACCAAGTTGTCCTTAATCCCATTATTGGCCTTCTCCTCGCCACTCTGACCCCTGATGTAAACAGAAAACCATGCGATTGAGTGTCCAATTCTCCGGACAATATTACTGTTGCATATTGTACGTTGCAACGAGAGAAATCCGAAGGCATACCAGAAGGACATGACCGCTGGCTGCTGCACGAGGCTCTCACACCCACCGAGTGACATCGCGATGAAGGGTATCTCCAGAGCATCGATGAACCTCATGACACCGTGAAGGTCCGATGCCACCTCGAAGCTTATGATGCCGCCAGAACCGGTCATCTGGCTCTTGGCGATGTGGTGCCACGGGCTGGTGGTGAGCCCAGGATAGTACACTCGCTCAATCATTGGATGGTTCTCGAGTAGGCGCGCCATACGCAACGCAGTACGGTTCTGCGTGTCCACACGTAGCGCCATCGTCTTGAGGCCGCGTATTATCATGTAGGCTGCATCCTAGGGCAATTAAGTTGCATTGTGAGTGTTTAGTTTTAACGTCTAGTTTTTCTTGAATCAGAATGAGTGTTAAGATGAACTTGATAGATACAAGTACATACGGGACTAATGGTGCCGCCGATGTCGTGATGCCACACTCTTATCCTGGAGATGAGCGCATCGGAGCCACTGATGCATCCTGCGATGACCTGAAATGGGATGGTACGGTGACAAGTCTTGGGTCAATTGACGAACATACTAGTGATCTTGGCAGTAAAGGAGCAAAATGGCTGTGCAATTAATTGTATGTATATGAAAACTAAAAGACATGTGACCTAGGGTAGCTACTCACGTCGTGATGGCCGGCGATGTACTTTGTGGCGGAGTGCACGACGATGTCAGCCCCCAGGGTGAGAGGCTTCTGATTGATGGGTGAGGCGAGGGTGCTGTCGATGCATACCAGAGCCCCTTTGTGGTGACACAGCTCCGCGACGAGCTTAATGTCGATGCACTTGAGATGGGGGTTCGTCGGAGAGTCAGTGTAGTAGAGTGTCACCTGCATCATAGCCAAGCATCTCAGAGTCAGAAACAATCAATATACATGCATGCATGCATGGATCCCTTTATTATATATGTGTTCTGGAAATTGACGTACGTCGCCCTTGTCAAGAACGGCCTTGAGCGTCTCCGTGTCATTCAGCTCGACGAATGTCACCTTGATGCCCAACCTAGAGAGCTTGTCGCGGATGAAGGCACGCGCCTCGCTGTAGCACTCGGTCGTGGTCACCACGTGGCCGGCACTGGGCGGCACGAGCGCAAGTAGCGTGGCGACGATGGCGTTCATGCCGGAGGACGTGACCAGCGTGGACTCTGCCCTCTCGAGCGCGCTGATCTTGTCCTCCAGGACCTTCACGGTGGGGTTGCCGTAGCGGCCATACTCAAAGCTGTGGCGCCTGCCTTCCTTGAACGCGATGAGGTCGTCCGAGTTCTTGAACCAGTGTGTCGTGCCGCTCACGATCGGTGTCGTGATTGAATCTGTGCCCGCCATGCTGCCTACCTTCTCCCCAGCGTGGACCACCACGGTCTCGTCGGAGGGAGTAGCACGATTCGTCTTGGGTGCCGTTGAGGTTGCGACCACGGCGTCTTCCTGCTCCTGCAAGACCGGCACAATGTGGTCGACCCAATGAAGGGTGGCACCAAGGAGCGCCTCGGGCTGGGGGCTCAAAGCGGTGATGTGCTGTGAAGAACGGCGAGCGCGGGGCAGGCGGCGCTGCTTCGTGGGCGAAGCCTTCTTGACGAGGGACGATGACGGCGCCATTACTTTGTATAGTGGGAGGAATATAGCTAGTGCGAACAGCTGGAATCGAAGTGATTAGCCAAACTCGGCGCTTGAGCGCTGGAGAGGAAGAGATGCTTGTTTGTGTTATTTCTTACCTTAGGATAGTGTGTATATATACATATACTGGGAGGCCAGTCTGACTCAGTGTGCGTCTATATATAGATGATTTTTTCTTCAAAAAGGAGGATTGCCTCCTGCCTCTGCATTAAGCGATGAACACACCATCTTTATTAGTTAGCGTGGTCCCGGGCATCTAGCATTCCACCCACAATGGCTGGCCACACAATCACGATTCATAATGTAAAGGAACATATATACCTGTTTACGTAACAAATGCATCTTAGAAAAGAACCCGAATTTTTGCGCAGTCGGATTTACCAATTAATATCTCAAGAAGGAACCAGTGTTTAAACATGCATAATGCTTATGCCTACCAAAACAATATGATTGATATCTGGTACACTCAATTAAGACCTCTCGCAGTTGGACTATCATAAGAGTTTCATGTGCATTGCCACCTTAGCACTAAAAATAAAACATGGCACCACAATTAAGAATATGACGGAATGTTTCGGTATCATATTATGACACCGTATCATAGGACATCTAACAAGAAAGTTAATAGAAATAAATCATAACTACAATTTTATCTTGAAATTATATAAATAAATAAGTGAAGTGACAACATGATATTAGCAAGCTATTCTATGATACCATGCTGGAGAGGTAGCATCTTATATTAGTATGATGTATTGATGTGCACACATGCATGATACTAAACAACTATGACATATCTAATTGATTTAGGGTTTTTATCGTTTATGCCACTAGCTGTGTCCCACTACTCAGTTTTGTCACTAGCAGTTTCAGCTGCTCAAAACTGACATTGCTTCGTTAGGTGCATGCTCAAATATGCCACGAGACACAATTACCGCCAGCTCAAAGCCCATTTACCATGTTATATGACCAAAATAGCCATGGACCGACATGTCAGCTCTCACTCTATCAAACTATGATAAAGTGTGGTTCCCACTCGATCCCAAGAGCGCTCTTGTTTTCTCTAAAATTATTCACTTGCTTGACAAGTGAGGCCCACATTATTGTTAGATAGAGAGAGCTGACATGTGGGGTCTAGGGTTATTTTTGGTTTTATAACATGGTCAACGGATTTGACCTCACAATAACGATGTTTAATGGCATGTTTGAGCAAACATTTAATGGAACGATGGCATTTTTAAGGTGTCTAAATGGCATATTTGAGGAAGCATCTCATGAAAAGATGATATTTTTCAGTAGTTGTAATTTCTAAGGGCAACACTGAGTAGTGAGACACAACTACTCATCAATTTATTATCGATTAGAATTTAATTTTTTATTCATCCCGGCTTGATGTGTATATCAATAGCTAAGCCTAGATTGCAGATGTGTCAGCTATGACAATCAGAGCATGGTTATGGGCGCTCGCTGATCCGTCAACGGTGATGCGGAAGACCCGTGGGATGCATGGGGAGCCTTCTGCTTCTCCGGGCACAGTAGCTTCACCGGTGGGGTCTAGTGTGCGGCACCGACGGCATCTCAACAGGTGTGTGGCAGGCTCACTTGTGCCTATTGTCAGCGACATTGCCTCAATGGCGGAGAAGATCATGACCCCCTCTAGTTTCCCAGCAAGACTTCGTTCAATGCTAACAGGCAACATGCATTCTGTACGTCTGACATTATTTGCCTTTGTCGTTTTGAAAATTTACTTTTGTATTGATGATCTGGACGGCCAGTGTACCTATAGCAAAGAATGTCTTCAAATTGCATTGATGGATATACGGACGTCATGGCTATTGATAAATCTTGCGTACTACGTAGGCCACCATTCACGACCGAATGTACTATCTGGAAATGGAAGCCCCATTGAACAGTAGATTTGCATGTGCAGCAACACGTTTTGGTCAAGCTACTTCTGTGCACAGCGGGCAAGTAGAACCCTCGTCCTGGATTGGATGACGCCCATGCTAACGTGCTTATTAAGTTGGAACTCTTCTCCTACTTCTACTCTCTGCAATGCACAATTTGGATAATACCAATATGCGTAAGATCGACAAAATGATGGCGATCAGAATTTGCCTGGGGTACGATAATATTGTTCATGTAAACCACCTTACATGGGACGTAACTTCTTCACTCAATATGCATAAAGCAAAACGCGCTAGTCGGAACTGGCGATGAAGTAAGAATTATAGTTTTTGTACTCACAATGAGACAATCTCACACCTCATCATTAACGAAAGTTTGTGTCTACTACATGTCGGTCATTCAAATAGCATTCAGTTTATACCTATCCACAGGTGCTCCCAATATATTTGATCACTGGCTTCATGAAATACCAAATAAGTATAGTATGCCCATAAGTGCGAGCATCTGCCTTATTATGATCGGTTTAACTATGTAGAAACGACATTGTTTTTAATGGCACAATTTCTTCTCCAATGCAAGTTTTATACTGTTTACGCATTGCTTTCGTACGTGGCCTACGCTATACCGAATTGAGTATCAAACATTGTTCAAGGTACTGTGTAGGCGGTTGGAGCCGGTGACTAGAGAGGTTTTACTCAACATGAGCAATCTCCGGATCGGTTCATCACCACTTTCGACATAGCCATATTTTTAATCTCATATGACTTCGCAGTTGTTATCAATGTGTCATATTTTTTATTTTCTCAAACCGTTACTTTTGATAGTGTGCTACTTAGCTATGCAGAGGTCGGATGTTGCTCATCATGCTTTCTACCTCCATGATGCTACACTTTAAGTTAATAAAAACGCTTCTTATTAAAAAAATACTAAACCACCTTTACATTGTTAGTAGTCAAAGTTTTAAAATGTAAAAATTGCATAGAATTATAGGCCTTATACTTTAAAGCATAGCAACTAAGTACCCAATGAAATTGGTCAAGTGTAGTCATTCTTGCAATGGCCCGGTCACATCACGTAGAGAAAGGTGAAGATCTTGGCCCATGTTCTTTGCCTGAAATAGTGAAAGCGAGAACATAGCACCCTTAATTAGTTCACGAGTCACATTTTCAAAAAATAGAAAATGTGAAGTCCATTGTAATTGTGTTTTATTTATCCGAGCGAGCCCTGTTAGCCATTAATATATTATAATCATATTATATTTTTTCAAAAAGGTGGTTGAGACCCTGCCCGCCCGCATCAATGTGATCTACACGGTCATCTTTCTTGAAGTAAATGCAAGGCAACGATGCCAAATTTATAATCAAGGGGAGTACATAGCATAGAAACTATGGCATAATAATTGCAAGATACGAAATTAACACTTACGACTAAGTCAATTTCTTCCACAGCAACAAACTCAACAAAGGATAAACGCCCTTACCATGTCAGGTTGGAGAACTTGTCAAGACAAGAATTCTAATCAGTGAAAAAAATAGCGCGCTATAGCGTTGCTAATAGCACGTTATAGCGTTCTGGGCAATGCCTCACAAAATAAATCAATTTGCAATGTCTCTCTAATAGCATATTTAAAGGATACACTATTTTTTCATAGCCACTATTTTTTTCATTGACTATAGTGCCGAGGCCAACCACTAAAGAGGAGTACGTCAACACCGAGATGACACCTTCAACAATGTACCGCCGCAGGTCTATCGCTGATGAGCCCGACGAGTAAAATTCAGCAGCGTTTTTTTCATCCCGGCCTTAAAGCGCTGCCCCAGTCACCATCGTGATGACAAATCTTCCATTAGCCGCCCCAGCCAAAACTAAATGCCAGGCCAGAGAGGCGCCAGTGGATGGGTGGGACATCATTCCACGTTGGACAACCGCTTCGACCGACAGGGGGCTGCAATGTCGTGGTGTGCATCTAGTTATTGCCACTGCACACCGTTGCGAACAAACCTGCAACATCCACCATGACCACGGGGCGCTGCCCCGGCATCTTCCATGTGAACTAGCTTGACAGACAACAATGTGCCTGATGTGGACGAGGAGCTGACCTTAGGCTTATAATTGATAAATATTGTGATCCTTATTGCTAATAATGAAAATGAGCATAATGACATCATAGCAAAGGATTTAATGTTTCGGGTTTGAGGTTTCGCTATATTCCAACAACTACACGGTTGTTGATATATCTATTCTTCTGAAAAATGTTTGTGCTGCACAGGCCCCTATGGGAATGTGCAATTTCACTGGACCCCTTAGCAAATCGAGCCCCCAAATTACTTTTTAATACAGTGATTCATTAATGTGCCAAATCCCGGAAGGGCTCTTACAAAGGCTGGATATTTTAGATTCAGATTCTTTGGGCAAGAAGATAGTGAAAAGGAAGAAAGAAAAACCAGGCTAGCCTGAGCATTCATGACCTGCAGGTCAAGAATTATGCCCTACTTATTAAATGGTTGTTCAAACTACTTACTGAGGATGGCGTTTGACAAACCCTTCCGCACAATAAGTATATAGGCCAAAAGTTGTGTTTAAGGGTTATTGGAAACCGGGCGACTCACACATTTGGGCTGGTATAATGGTGGTAAAGAAGCATCTTTTTAGTTTTGGATCCTTCGCGATAACTGAAGGATTGGAGATTCATGTTTGGGAGGACAACTGGCTAGGCAATAGCCGCCTCCGAGACAACATCTAGCTTTGTACCGTATTTTTCGCAGTAAGAATGATACTCTGGCGTTGCTGCAACTATTTCATCTATATCATGTACTTCCATTATCCTTATGTTTGGGTATTTCATCTATATCATGTACATCCATTATCCCTTCATCATCAACCCGTTCAACTAGGCGGGCTAGGTATTGTCAAATATAATTTCATCCATACCATAAATAACAATTGTTAGATATGAAGAAGTTATACAGACAAAATATATTAGAAAACAGAATTACTTGGAAATACATATTATATTGCTTCAATTAATATATTTTTTAGACGAATCATGCATGACGTAATATATGTTTAGATAATGCAAGCTTCTTTTTGCTCTGGCCTCCGTATCAAGGATGCATATACCCAAACTTATTACAAAATGCATATGCTTTTAACATGTGTTCAATCTGTCGTAATATGCCATGGAATTAGTTAGACAACTATGAAGTTATTATGAACAATAATAATAACGTTTAGATGTTTCACATTTTAACTACATACATTTGTTCACTTCATAACAAACAGAGTTTATAGTAGTGTCGAATACAGATACACAAAAAGGAAAAATGAGGATATACAACAGTTTAAATTTCAAATTGTTTATCATGTATTTGTGACAACTGGTTTATTTTTGCTAGATATTTCAAATGCAACAATAGAACTTTTACATATAATACTTCACCACAATAACCTATGTTAAAGTGCACTTTCAATAGAATACTCCTCAACCCTAACCCATGCACACCATCGTGAACGCTCCAATAATTGTAAAACATATACCCCTTTGGTTTCCACAATACTTTGCATTTTTTGACAAAATCAATTAGCCCACTAGTACTCAGATCTTTCGGCATATTAACAATATATTCCGTTTGACCCCTACAGGCCATACTCCACCTTATTTGTGGAGCAAACAAAAATAATTAGCCATGACGAAAAATGATGATCGTACAAACATGTGCACAAGAGTCAGACATGTGAAACTATATAAAAATAAATGTGTGAAATACATAATAAATACATTAGATCTAATTAATATATAGAACAATACTGGTAGAAAAGTCTTATTTCTCTCTGTTAATTTTTGTGTGCATTCCTAGATAACAATTCCACATTCAAGTACGTATTTTAGCTATTTTATCATATGATCCAAGGGGTCAAGGGAGCATTATAAACAAATAGTAGTCAGCTACCAGACAATCATGGAGCTAGTATGAGTGTATGGCATATATATATATATATATATATATATATATATATATATATATATATATATATATATATATATATATATTTATACGTATTTCTTCTGATGAACTCAATTAATAGAGAGGGCATGAAGTTGATGTATTTAGGGCCACCCGGTGTGTGGTTAAAATTGGTACAGAAGCGACACTGTGAAGTGAGAATTCGTATATTCTAACATGGGGCATAAAGCTAGAAATGGCGATGTCCCAATTTAGGAGCACCTTTTGATATTTTGTGTACTAATTTTTCTGCACCAAACTCTTTCGATGCATCCAACGCTAGGTCCCAAGTTAAATTGAAGATCCTTGTTATCTCTTACTTCTTAGTCCTTCAAATTAGGACAAATCTAATAGGTTATACTAAATGTTATAATAACACATGAATGATCATACATTATATTTAGTCACTCTTCATCGTAACACAGATAACAATGCATGTCAAACACATCTACGCATGCATGTAAACTGATTTTCCAAAGAGGGCCAGTCTGTATTGAGAAGTCATGAATCACCTAGTGAAGAGTATTACCGATTCTGTAAACAACTCTGCTTTGAAATCACTCTCAGTGTTGCAGTTGTATCTCCACTAGTAGAAAACAGGGCTTTGGTTCGGTCCAGGCCAGCCCATTAGTCCCGGTTCATTCACGAACCGGGACCCATCGGGGCATTCGTCCCGGTTCGTGAGCCCAGGGGGCCGGCCGGGGCCTCCTGGGCATTGGTCCCGGTTCGTCTGGACACATTTGTCCCGGTTCCTGGCATGAACCGGGACCAATGGGCCTCGCTCCTGGCCCACAACCATTGGTCCCGGTTCATGGCTCGAACCGGGACAAATTAGTTGCCTATATATACCCCATCGCCGCAGTAGAGCACTCCACAGTGCTCTGTTTTTTGCTCGCCGGCGAGGGGGAGGGCATTTGGGTGCTCTAGCTCACCTCCTATGCACATGAGGTGTTCGATGAAATGCCTGAGCCACACTAGTTAATCTTTCTCCTCTCGAAACTCGACCTCCGAGCTCCATTTTCCCTGAGATTTGTCTAGGTTTAGCGGTCCGTCACGCCCCGTCCCCGTCTTCACCGCCGTCGATCGCTCGCGCCGGCACAACCGTGGTGAGCCTCTTGTTCTTATCTTCTTTCTAAAAAAAATTATTACTTCAGATAGATACTTGTCTAATTTTCTTACTTTTATTATTCCTTGTTATTATATAGTGCGATGGTTTTGGTATCCGCCCCCGTCGGCCCTCGTCCTGTCTATGATTCGGATGTGGTATATATATTATCTTTTTATAACTATTTGGTTCATTTATTGTTTATGACAATTATGCTGACCAACGTGACATAGATTTTATTTATCTAGGAGGTGGTTGAACCGGAAATTCCAACTGACCCTATTGTCGAGAGGTTAAATTTAGTTGAAGAAGAAAACAATTACTTGAAGGAAAAAATAAAAAAATTGAGGAGGAGAAGATGATATTGGAGTTGCATGTTGCGGATGTCGTCGATGATCACAAGATCAAGATGGATGCAATGCGGTTGAAGATTAGAAAGATTAGAAAATATGCCATTAATACCGAGGCTTGGTATCATTATGCCGTTGGATCAATTGTTACCTTGGTTGCGATTATGATCGCATTTCTTGTTGCATTGAAATGTTTTACATAATTTCAGTGTGTGGTTTAATTAGATGCTCTGGAGAGCTATATGTTGTTCAATGAGAACTATGTATGTACTTTGGTTTTAATGTGGATGATGAACTTCTATTAATTTGGTCACTTATCTATTCATGATGTTGCCTTTGATCGAAGAAAAAGTGAGGACTTTCTCTCCACAACTATTATGATGATGCCTTTGATTTAGAATATCACTACAGTTACATATGAAGAAATGAAATGCCTATTGTAACAGACGAGTTTCCGTATGAAACCCTGATACTTCGAAAGAGATTGTCCATTTTGTACACGAAGTGCATCTAGTTTTTGTCGTAACCCTCTCTACTTTCTTGCACATGCTATGTGGATGAAATGATGATACCATGCCAACTTTCAACCTTTTCAGAGTTCATTTGAAATGCTTTTCAATTTCAGGGTCTTATAGCTCAAAATAATCAGTAAATGCATGAAAAATAACAAATGAAGTCAGAAAGGGTTGAAAATTGATGATGTGGCTTTGAATGGTGCATTTTGAACACAGAAAAAGTCTGGAGTTCAAATAAGTTCAAAAAATGAAATCCCTTTGTAACAGACGAGTTTCCGTATGAAACCCTGATACTTCGAAAGAGATTGTCCGTTTTGTACATGAAGTGCATCCAGTTTTTGCCGTAACCCTCTCTACTTTCTTGCACATGCTATGTGGATGAAATGATGATACCATGCCAACTTTCAACCTTTTCAGAATTCATTTGGAATGCTTTTCAATTTCAGGGTCTTATAGCTCAAAACAATCAGTAAATGCATGAAAAATAACAAATGAAGTCGGAAAGGGTTGAAAATTGATGATGTGGCTTTGAATGGTGCATTTTGAACACAGAAAAAGTCTGGAGTTCAAATAAGTTCAAAAAAATGAAATCCCTTTGTAGCAGACGAGTTTCCGTATGAAACCCTGATACTTCGAAAGAGATTGTCCGTTTTGTACACGAAGTGAATCCAGTTTTTGCCGTAACCCTCTCTACTTTCTTGCACATGCTATGTGGATGAAATGATGACACCATGCCAACTTTCAACCTTTTCAGAGTTCATTTAGAATGCCACGAACCGGTACTAAATGTGCTAAATGAACCAGTATTAAATGAAATGCCTTTGTAACAGCCTTAGAACCGGTACTAAAGGAATCAACTAAAAAGCTTTTATAAACCTCTAGTGTTTTTTAAACTAAAATTATAAAAAAATTATGCAACTAAAATTATCAAAGTATTTTATGTTCAAAACATGAAAAGTAGTAAGAAACAAAATAAACTTTAATAAATAAGTAGAAACAAAATAAAGTAAATTAAAATTTAATAAAATAAATAAGTAGAAACAAAATAAAATAAACTTTAATAAAATAAATAAGTAGAAACAAAATAAAATAAACTTTAATAAAATAAATAAGTAGAAACAAAATAAACTTTAATAAAGTAAAATAAATAAACTTTAATAAAATAAATAAAAATAGCAATAGTAAGTATTTTGTTGTAAGTAGAAACAAAATAAAATAAATAAAGCAACAAAGAAAATAAAAAAATAAAAAATGCCAACTACTGGGCCACCACGGCCTGAATACGACCAGAAACCCAACCATGGGCCAGGATTCAGGCCCGCAGATGGCCCAGTAAGCCCGCAGGCACATCGTGACGAATTTGGCCCGAAAGCCTGCAGTTGAGAGGAGCTCGAGAGGGTTGGCGCAGCATCGCTTATAAACCACTCTCGAGCTCTCTCAACTAGCGAGGTGGGACTAAACTTTTGGCCGCGACGCGGGCAGCAAGAGGCCTTTGGTCCCGGTTGGTGCCAACAACCGGGACTAAAGGTGTGCATTGGTACCGGTTCGTGGCACCAACCGGAACCAATGCCCCCCCCTTAGACCCGGTTAGTCCCGGTTGGTGCCACCAACCGGGACCAAAGGCCTCTGCTTCCCGCCCTTTCGGCTGCTGAAAAGAGGCCTTTGGTCCCGGTTGGTGGCACCAACCGGGACTAATGTCCCCCTTTAGTCCCGGTTCGTGGCACCAACCACCAACCGGGACTAATGCCACCCTTTAGTCCCGGTTCGTGGCACCAACCGGGACTAAAGGCTTTGCTATATAAGTTCACACTTCGGAAATTTTCACTCTCATCTCGAAGTTGCCGCCCCGACGACGCCGACGCATCGACGCCGCCAGGCTGCCCCAACGCCCCCCGCCACCGCCGCCGTCGCCGTCGCCCGTGACCGTTGTCGCCGTCGCCCGCGCCCTCGCCGTCGCCCGCGCCCCTGCCCCGACGCGCGCCGCCCCAGCTCGCCCCCGTCGTCGCCGTCGCCCGTGCCCCTGCCCCGATGCGCGCCATCCCGGCCCGCCCCCGTTGTCACCGTCGCCCTGCCCCGCCCTTCATCATCGTCGCCCCTTACCCCGAGCGCGCGCACACTGCCCCATCGCCGTCCTCGCCGCCTCCTCACCTTGGTCCGGCCGGCGCCCTCCCTAGCATTTTTTTCATATATATGCTTGTTTTTTCATATATATATATATATGCTTGTTTTTTTATATATATGATTATATATATGCTTGTTATCATAATTGTTTTTGTTCATATATATATATATGATGATTTTTTATAGAATATGATTTTTTTTCATAGATGATCACATATATGATGTATGCATGGATGTGGATGAAATATGATGTTTGTTTGTTCATAGAACATGATGTTTTTTTATTCATAGATTTTTTTTGTTCATGAGAGAGGCGGGGACGTCGAGGGATCATAGATGTATTTTTTCAGAATTTTCTATCGTGCATAGACCGATTTTAGACCACGGGAGCACCCCCCCTATCGTTGCAAAAGTTGCTAAGTGATATTAAGAAGGAAGAAGAAGAAAAAGAAGGATAGGAAAAAAGTAAATAAGAAGAGGAAGAAAGAAGAAGAGGAGAAATAAATAAGAAGAGGAAAAAATAGAAAAAGAAGAAGAATATTCTTCTATTTTTTCTTCTTCTCCTCTATTCCTTTCTTCTTCTCCTCTATTTTTTTCTTCTTTTTTTTCTTCGATGTTCTCCTCTATTCCTTTCTTCTTCTCCTCTTTTTATTTCTTCTTCGTCTTCTTATTTTTTATCGGGTATGTCGTTGTCGATATACCCCCTCCCGATAACTTCAACATGAGGGGGGGGGGGTCGATATACCCCCTTCCCATGTATGTATGTCGTCGTTGTCGAAATAACCCCCTCCCCGATAACTTCGACATGAGGGGTGGTCGATATATATATCCCCTCTCGACCGCGATAACTTATACCACGGGAGCACCCCCGGCCCTCTCGCTCGACCAAAACTCTCGAGGACATCCAAACCCTAGAAGAAAACGATGTCGGTCTCCTACCCCCTCCCGCCGCGCCCCTACCCGACAAACTCTCTCGAGCCCACCCAAATTTACCAAGTTAAAAGAGCGTCAAGGCCACTAATATGATTCCTTATTGTGATTAGCTAGCTAGTTCTACGTTTGCCACTAATATATCCATATGTCATGTTTGAATAATAATTGCCATGTTGTAAATATTTGAAGAAACTATGGAGCACCCTCGAGACGAAGCAACAGAAGCGGTGTTGGGGGACATAATCGCAGCCGGAAGTGATGCCGTCTTATCGTTTCTCAACGACACCGATGGTCTGGAAGGACAGGGTGAAGAAGCAGGCTACGGTGATCGAAGAATGGAGGAGGAAGGACATGATTATGATGGCTCCGGTGAACAAATGCCAGTGGAAGAAGGACACTGTGATGACGGCTCCGCTGACCGAACGGAGTCCGGCCAGGTATATATATTAATTAAGCATGTGCTGACTACAGCTAATTGATGCATTAATTGTTTTTGGTATGTACACATATTAACTCTCTTCTTTCTTCTTTTCTAGCCCTCCGGATCGAGCAAAACTTTGGTAACGAGATGAGGCTCGAAGAGAAAGTTGCGCTCGGATGAAAGGTACACGATCACCGAAATTGATCGCGCGATGGCCAACCGATTGAACCCCTCCAGACCAAGGAAGCATTTTCTGCTCAGTGCGGGGTTCTTGTTAGGGACACGATCCCGATCAGCATCGAGCAATGGTTTAAGCCTAAGGACGAAGACTCTAGGGTGTCTTATGTCGACGATAGGCAGAAAGCTGATCTCTGGACCGCGCTGAAGGCAAATTTCACCCTACTGCTAGAGGAGGATCCGGAGAAGCCAGTTAAAGAGCCATTGATCAAGGCTCGTGCTCTTAAGAAGATGGCTGAGCTATTCAGGAGGTGGAAGAATGAGCTGAAATAAACCTTTGTCGACCATGAGAAGACTCCATAATTCATCGGCCGATTTGAGAAGATCAAAGATCACTGGCCCGCATTTGTCGCCCAAAAAAATTCTGAGAAGGCCAAGAAGATGTTAGCGACAAACACGATAAATGCTGCAAAGAAGAAGCATCACCATCGCACGGGGTCAGGTGGCTACCTGAAAGCCCGGCCGTTGTGGGACAAGGCTGAGAATGAACTACTTGATAAAGGGATCGAACCAGAGACAATGCGCTGGCCAGACCGTTCAAGGACTTGGTTCTTCGGGGTTGGGGGAACATTGGACCCTGAAACAGGGAAGTGCGTTTGGACGGACGAGCAGCTAAAAACACCCACCACGAGGCTTCAGGAGTTTATCGAAAAAGCGCAGCAAGGGACGTTCGTTCCGGACAGAGAGAACGACGAGCTCACACAGGCCCTCGGGAATCCTGAGCACCCCAGACAGACACGAGGCACGCCAGGCTCCATTTCATGGAAGGCTGGGTTTCCCGAGTCAGGCGGTTACAAAGGCCGGGGGAGGAAGAGGAAAGTGGAGTTGACCGAAATACATGCGCTGCACGCAAGGGTACAAGCGCTAGAGGAACGAGACGCAGTTCGCAGCTTGCGACCTGCCGAAGCTACCCCGCCATCTCAGCGGAGAAGCAGCGTGGCTTCCACCGAGCTGCTTCAGGAGCCTGTCTTCACGGCTCCTGCTAGCTACCCCATGGATGCTATCACGGAGTCTCAACATTGCCACCTTATGACGCAATGGATGAAATTGAAAGTCAAGGCAGCTGTTGGCTCTGTTGTGATACGTCTCCAACGTATCTATAATTTTTGATTGCTCCATGCTATATTATCTACTGTTTTGGACATTATTGGGCTTTATTATTCACTTTTATATTATTTTTGGGACTAACTTATTAACCGGAGGCCCAACCCAGAATCGCTGTTTTTTGCCTATTTCAGAGTTTCGCAGAAAAGGAATATCAAACGGAGTCCAAACGGAATGAAACCTTCGGGAACGTGATTTTTAGGAAGATTATGATCCGGGAGACTTGGACCCTATGTCAGGAAACAAAAGAGGAGGCCACGAGGTAGGGGGGCATGCCCACCCCCCCAGGGCGCGCCCTCCACCCTCATGGGCCCCCTGTTGCTCCACCGACGTATTCCTTCCTCCTATATATACCTACGTACCCCCAAACGATCAGATACGGAGCCAAAAACCTAATTCCACCGCCGCAACCTTCTGTACCCACGAGATCCCATCTTGGGGCCTGTTCCGGAGCTCCGCCGGAGGGGGCATCCATCACGGAGGGCTTCTACATCAACACCATAGCCTCTCCGATGAAGTGTGAGTAGTTTACTTCAGACCTTCGGGTCCATAGTTAGTAGCTAGATGGCTTCTTCTCTCTTTTTGGATCTCAATACAATGTTCTCCCCCTCTCTCGTGGAGATCTATTCGATGTAATCTTCTTTTTGCGGTGTGTTTGTTGAGATCGATGAATTGTGGGTTTATGATCAAGATTATCTATGAACAATATTTGAATCTTCTCTGAATTCTTTTATGTATGATTGGTTATCTTTGCAAGTCTCTTCGAATTATCAGTTTGGTCTGGCCTACTAGATTGATCTTTCTTGCAATGGGAGAAGTGCTTAGCTTTGGGGTTCAATCTTGCGGTGTCCTTTCCCAGTGACAGTAGGGGCAGCAAGGCACGTATTGTATTGTTGCCATCGAGGATAACAAGATGGGGTTTTTATCATATTGCATGAATTTATCCCTCTACATCATGTCATCTTGCTTAAGGCGTTACTCTATTTTCATGAACTTAATACTCTAGATGCATGCTGGATAGCGGTCGATGAGTGGAGTAATAGTAGTAGATGCAGGCAGGAGTCGGTCTACTTGTCTCGGACGTGATGCCTATATACATGATCATACCTAGATATTCTCATAACTATGCTAAATTCCGTCAATTGCTCAACAGTAATTCGTTCACCCACCGTAAAATACTTATGCTCTTGAGAGAAGCCACTAGTGAAACCTATGCCCCGCGGGTCTATTTTCCATCATATTAATCTCCCTACAACAAGCTATTTCTGGCGCCGTATTTATTTTACTTTCTTTACTTTGCATCTTTATCACAAAAATACCAAAAATATTATCCTATCATATCTATCAGATCTCACTCTCGTAAGTGACCGTGAAGGGATTGACAACCCCTTATCGCGTTGGTTGCGAGGATTTATTTGTATTGTGCAGGTGCGAGGGACTCGCGCGTAGCCTCCTACTGGATTGATACCTTGGTTCTCAAAACTGAGGGAAATACTTACGCTACTTTGCTGCATCACCCTTTCCTCTTCAAGGGAAAACCAACGCAGTGCTCAAGAGGTAGCAAGAAGGATTTCTGGCGCCGTTGCCGGGGAGGTCTACGCAAAAGTCAACATACCAAGTACCCATCACAATCCCTTATCTCCCGCATTACATTATTTGCCATTTGCCTCTCGTTTTCCTCTCCCCCACTTCACCCTTGCCGTTTTATTCGCCCTCTCTTTTCCGTTCGCCTCTTTTTCGCTTGCTTCTTGTTTGCTCGTGTGTTGGATTACTTGCTTGTCACGATGGCTCAAGATAATACCAAATTGTGTGACTTTACCAATACCAACAATAATGATTTCCTTAGCACTCCGATTGCTCCTCTTACCAACACTGAATCTTGTGAAATCAATGCTGCTTTGTTGAATCTTGTCATGAAAGATCAATTTGCCGGCCTTCTTAGTGAAGATGCCGCTACTCATCTAAATAGCTTCGTTGATTTGTGTGATATGCAAAAGAAGAAAGATGTTGATGATGATATTGTTAAATTGAAGCTATTTCCTTTTTTGCTTAGAGATCGTGCTAAAGCTTGGTTTTCGTCTTTGCCTAAAAATAGTATTGATTCTTGGAACAAGTGCAAAGATGCTTTTATCTCTAAGTATTTTCCTCCCACTAAGATCATCTCTCTTAGAAACGATATTATGAATTTTAAGCAACTTGATCATGAACATGTTGCACAAGCTTGGGAGAGGATGAAATTAATGATACGTAATTGCCCTACCCATGGTTTGAATTTGTGGATGATTATACAAATTTTTTATGCCGGATTGAATTTTGCTTCTAGAAATCTTTTAGATTCGGCCGCAGGAGGCACTTTTGTGGAAATCACTTTAGGAGAAGCTACGAAACTCCTATATAATATTATGGTTAATTATTCTCAATGGCACACTGAAAGATCTACTAATAAAAAAGTGCATGTGATAGAAGAAATTAATGTTTTGAGTGGAAAGATGGATGAACTTATGAAATTATTTGCTACTAACAGTGTTTCTTCTGATCCTAATGATATGCCTTTGTCTACTTTGATTGAGAATAATAATGAATCTATGGATGTGAATTTTGTTGGTAGGAATAATTTTGGTAACAACGCGTATAGGGGAAACTTTAATCGTAGGCCTTATCCTAGTAATTCCTCTAATAATTATGGTAATTCCTACAACAATTCTTATGGAAATTTTAATAAGATGCCTTCTGAATTTGAGACTAGTGTTAAATAATTTATGAATTCACAAAAGAATTTCAATGCTTTGCTTGAAGAAAAATTGCTTAAAGTTGATGAATTGGCTAGGAACGTTGATAGAATTTCTCTTGATGTTGATTCTTTAAAGCTTAGATCTATTCCTCCTAAGCATGATATCAATGAGTCTCTCAAAGCCATGAGAATTTCCATTGATGAGTGCAAAGAAAGAACCGCTACGATGCGTGCTAAGAAAGATTCCTTTATGAAAGCGTGTTCTTCAAATTTCTATGAAAATAAAGATGAAGATCTAAAAGTTATTGATGTGTCCCCTATTAAATCTTTGTTTTGCAATATGTATCTTGATAATGATGAGACTGAATATGATCCACCTTTGCCTAGAAGGCGTTCCAAAAATTCGGAGTTTTTAGATCTTGATGCTAAAATTGATAAAAGTGGGATTGAAGAGATTAAAACCTTAGATGTTGCTAAACCCACTATTTTGGATTTCAAGGAATTTAATTATGAAAATTGCTCTTTGATAGATTGTATTTCCTTGTTGCAATCCATGCTAAATTCTCCTCATGCTTATAGCCAAAATAAAGCGTTTACTAAACATATTGTTGATGCCTTGATGCAATCTTATGAAGAAAAGCTTGAGTTGGAATTTTCTATCCCTAGAAAAATTTATGATGAGTGGGAACCTACTATTAAAATTAAGATTAAGGATCATGAGTTCTATGCTTTATGTGATTTGGGTGCTAGTGTTTCCACTATTCCCAAAACTTTGTGCGATTTGCTAGATTTCCGTGATTTTGATGATTGCTCTCTAAACTTGCACCTTGCGGATTCCACTATTAAGAAACCTATGGGAAGAATTAATGATGTTCTTATTGTTGCAAATAGGAATTATGTGCCCGTAGATTTTATCGTTCTTGATATAGATTGGAATCCTTCATGTCTTATTATTCTTGGTAGACCTTTCCTTAGAACGATTGGTGCAATTATTGATATGAAGGAAGGGAATATTAGATTCCAATTTCCATTAAAGAAAGGCATGGAACATTTCCCTAGGAAGAAAATAAAATTACCATATGAATCTATTATGAGATCCACCTATGGATTGCCTACCAAAGATGGCAATACCTAGATCTATCCTTGCTTTTATGCCTAGCTAGGGGCGTTAAACGATAGCGCTTGTTGGGAGGCAACCCAATTTTATTTTTAGTTTTTTGATTTTTGCTTCTATTTAGGAATAAATCTTTGATCTAGCCTCTGGTTAGATGTGTTTTTTATGTTTTAATTAGTTTTTGTGCCAAGTTAAACCTATAGGATCTTCTTGGATGATAGTTATTTGATCTTGCTGTAATTTCCAGAAACTTTCTGTTCACGAAAATAATTGTTAAAAATCACCAGAACGTGATAAAATAGTGATTCCAATTGATGCTGATCAATAAACAAATTTCCTAGGTCTTCCTATTTTTTCTGATTTTTTGGAGTTTCAGAAGTTTGCATTAGTTACAGATTACTACAGACTGTTCTGTTTTTGACAGATTCTGTTTTTCGTGTGTTGTTTGCTTATTTTGATGAATCTATGGCTAATAAAATAGTTTATAAACCATAGAGAAGTTGGAATACATTAGGTTTAACACCAATATAAATAAATAATAAGTTCATTACAGTACCTTGAAGTGGTCTTTTGTTTTCTTTCGCTAACGGAGCTCACGAGATTTTCTGTTAAGTTTTGTGTTGTGAAGTTTTCAAGTTTTGGGTGAAAGATTTTTGATGGATTATGGAACCAGGAGTGGCAAGAGCCTAAGCTTGGGGATGCCCATGGCACCCCCAAGATAATCTAAGGACACCATAAAGCCAAAGCTTGGGGATGCCCCGGAAGGCATCCCCTCTTTCGTCTACTTCCATCGGTAACTTTACTTGGAGCTATATTTTTATTCACCACATGATATGTGTTTTGCTTGGAGCGTCTTGTATGATTTGAGTATTTGCTTTTTAGTTTACCACAATCATCCTTGCTGTACACACCTTTTGAGAGAGCCATATATGATTTGGAATTTGTTAGAATACTCTATGTGCTTCGCTTATATCTTTTGAGTTATATAGTTTTCCTCTAGTGCTTCACTTATATCTTTTAGAGCACGGTGGTGGATTTGTTTTATAGAAACTATTGATCTATCATTCTTCACTTAGATTATTTTGAGAGTCTTAAATATCATGGTAATTTGCTTAAATAATCCTAATATTCTAAGCATACAAGATTTGTAAGAATTCTTATGAGTGTGTTGAATACTATGAAAAGTTTGATGCTTGATAATTGTTTTGAGACATGAAGATGGTGATATTAGAGTCACGCTAGTTGAGTAGTTGTGAATTTGAGAAATACTCGTGTTAAAGTTTGTGATTCCCGTAGCATGCACGTATGGTGAACCGTTATGTGATGAAGTCGGAGCATGATTTATTTATTGATTGTCTTCCTTATGAGTGGCGGTCGGGGACGGGCGATGGTCTTTTCCTACATTTCTATCCTCCTAGGAGCATGCGCGTAATATTTTGCTTTGATAACTTGTAGATTTTTGCAATAAGTATATGAGTTCTTTATGACTAATGTTGAGTCCATGGATTATACACACTTTTCTTCCTTCCACCATTGCTAGCCTCTCTAATACCGCGCACTTTTCGCCGGTATCATACACCCACCATATACCTTCCTCAAAACAGCCACCATACCTACCTATTATGGCATTTTCATAGCCATTCCGAGATATATTGCCATGCAACTTTCCACCGTTCCGTTTATTATGACACGCTCCATCATTGTCATATTGCTTTGCATGATCATGTAGTTGACATTGTATTTGTGGCAAAGCCACAGTTCATAATTCTTTCATACATGTCACTCTTGATTCATTGCATATCCCGGTACACCACCGGAGGCATTCATATAGAGTCATATTTTGTTCTAAGTATCGAGTTGTAAGAAAATAAAAGTGTGATGATCATCATTTTTAGAGCATTGTCCCAAGTGAGGAAAAGGATGATGGAGACTATGATTTCCCCACAAGTCGGGATGAGACTCCGGACGAAAAATATAAAAAAAAGAGGAAAAGAGGCCATAAAAAAAGAGAAAAGGCCCAAAAAAAATAATGAGAGAAAAAGAGAGAAGGGACAATGTTACTATCCTTTTACCACACTTATGCTTCAAAGTAGCACCATGATCTTCATGATAGAGAGTCTCTCATTTTGTCACTTTCATATACTAGTGGGAATTTTTCATTATATAGAACTTGGCTTGTATATTCCAATGATGGGCTTCCTCAAAACGCCCTAGGTCTTCGTGAGCAAGCGAGTTGGATGCACACCCACTTAGTTTCTTTGGTTGAGCTTTCATATAGTTATAGCTCTAGTGCATCCGTTGCATGGCAATCACTACTCACTCACATTGATATCTATTGATGGGCATCTCCATAGCCCATTGATACGCCTAGTTGATGTGAGACTATCTTCTCCCTTTTTGTCTTCTCCACAACCACCATTCTATTCCACATTTAGTGCTATGTCCATGGCTCACGCTCATGTATTGCGTGAAGATTGAAAAGTTTTGAAAATGTCAAAAGTATGAAACAATTACTTGGCTTGTCATCAGGGTTGTGCATGATTTAAATACTTTGTGTGGTGAAGATAGAGCATAGCCAGACTATATGATTTTGTAGGGATAACTTTCTTTGGCCATGTTATTTTGAGAAGACATGATTGCTTTGTTAGTATGCTTGAAGTGTTATTATTTTTATGTCAATAGTAAACTTTTGTCTAGAATCTTTCGGATCTGAATATTCATACCACAATTAAGAAGAATTACATTGAAATTATGCCAAGTAGCACTCTGCATCAAGAATTCTGTTTTTATCATTTACCTACTCGAGGACAAGCAGGAATTAAGCTTGGGGATGCTTGATACGTCTCCAACGTATCTATAATTTTTGATTGCTCCATGCTATATTATCTACTGTTTTGGACATTATTGGGCTTTATTATTCACTTTTATATTATTTTTGGGACTAACCTATTAACCGGAGGCCCAGCCCAGAATTGCTGTGTTTTGCCTATTTCAGAGTTTCGCAGAAAAGGAATATCAAACGGAGTCCAAACGGAATGAAACCTTCGGGAACGTGATTTTTAGGAAGATTATGATCCGGGAGACTTGGACCCTACGTCAAGAAACAAAAGAGGAGGCCAAGAGGTAGGGGGGCGCGCCCACCCCCCCAAAGCGCGCCCTCCACCCTCGTGGGCCCCCTGTTGCTCCACCGACGTACTCCTTCCTCCTATATATACCTACGTACCCCCAAACGATCAGATACGGAGCCAAAAACCTAATTCCACCACCGCAACCTTCTGTACCCACGAGATCCCATCTTGGGGCCTGTTCCGGAGCTCCGCCGGAGGGGGCATCCATCACGGAGGGCTTCTACATCAACACCATAGCCTCTCCGATGAAGTGTGAGTAGTTTACTTCAGACCTTCGGGTCCATAGTTAGTAGCTAGATGGCTTCTTCTCTCTTTTTGGATCTCAATACAATGTTCTCCCCCTCTCTCGTGGAGATCTATTCGATGTAATCTTCTTCTTGCGGTGTGTTTGTTGAGACTGATGAATTGTGGGTTTATGATCAAGATTATCTATGAACAATATTTGAATCTTCTCTGAATTCTTTTATGTATGATTGGTTATCTTTTGCAAGTCTCTTCGAATTATCAGTTTGGTTTGGCCTACTAGATTGATCTTTCTTGCAATGGGAGAAGTGCTTAGCTTTGGGTTCAATCTTGCGGTGTCCTTTCCCAGTGACCGTAGGGGCAGCAAGACATGTATTGTATTGTTGCCATCGAGGATAACAAGATGGGGTTTTTATCATATTGCATGAATTTATCCCTCTACATCATGTCATCTTGCTTAAGGCGTTACTCTGTTTTCATGAACTTAATACTCTAGATGCATGCTGGATAGCGGTTGAGGACTGGAGTAACAGTAGTAGATGCAGGCAGGAGTCAGTCTACTTGTCTCGGACGTGATGCCTATATACATGATCATACCTAGATATTCTCATAACTATGCTCAATTCTGTCAATTGCTCAACAGTAATTCGTTTACCCACCGTAAAATACTTATGCTCTTGAGAGAAGCCACTAGTGAAACCTATGGCCCCCGGGTCTATTTTCCATCATATTAATCTCCCTACAACAAGTTATTTCTGGCGCTGTATTTATTTTACTTTCTTTACTTTGCATCTTTATCACAAAAATACCAAAAATATTATCCTATCATATCTATCATACCTCACTCTCGTAAGTGACCGTGAAGGGATTGACAACCCCTTATCGCGTTGGTTCCGAGGATTTATTTGTATTGTGCAGGTGCGAGGGACTCGCGCGTAGCCTCCTACTGGATTGATACCTTGGTTCTCAAAACTGAGGGAAATACTTACGCTACTTTGCTACATCACCCTTTCCTCTTCAAGGGAAAACCAACGCAGTGCTCAAGAGGTAGCATGTTGCACCTCCTGAACCTGGCGCAACTTATCACTGCCGGCCGATTCCAGAAGGATATGTTAGGGTGATGGTGGATGAAATAGCGGACGGATTTGAGGACCTCGAGCTTGACCACCCTACGGGTGAAGGGGAGACTCGACTGGGTTCTTCTCTGAAGACTCCATGCCTATGGCAGAAGGAGCTCATCCACCTTCCGAACTGGACGCCTCCGCCTCCTCCGGCGAGTCAGGGCACTCCGCCTCCTCCTCCGCCTGCTCCTCCGGCGAGTGATCAGGGCACTCAGCCTCCTTCTCCGGCCCACCCGAGCAGCCAGCCTCCTCCTTCTCCGCCTCGCCAGCAAGGGCGGAAGAGACCCGCCGCCGCTCCGGCTGCTCCGGCGCGTCGTAGTCCTTCCCCTCTGCCTCGTAAGCAAGCACGAAAGAAGACAGCCGCAGCCGCTCCGTCTGCTCCAGCGTCTAGCAGTACAGCCAGAGGCGGGAGGCAATACAGATTCGGTCCATCTCTCAAGCCTCTAGAGAAGTTACCATACAAGAGGACCGTGGAGGAAACCGCGGAGATCGTGCAAGCCGAAGTGAAAAACTTCTTTGAAGCGGTGAAAGCAAAGAAACATCCACCTCCGGAGAAGAAGATGGATCCGGTGAAAGTAAAGCGCACTATCGATGCCCTGAAGAAACCACCACCGTCTCCGCCGAAAAACAACTATGTGCGCTTTACTGAAAAGGTATATAAGGAAGCGGAGCGGTTGGGAAGTACTCTTAGTTATCGAAGGTTAGCAGAACGACGAGCTGGGAAAAAATTGCCCAGCTCGGCGAACAAGCGAACCAATCGTGCCCCCCGCTCAAGATGTCTAGCGATATCGTCGCTAATGATCAGAGGATGGTGCCCGGTTATACCAATCTTGAAGATTACCTGTCCGACGATGTACATTATGATTTCTTGGAGGTGGACGAACACAAATACCATTACGGGAAGCCTCTCGTCAAAGATGAAAGATCTCTAACAACGATGATGCGAAGATTCCATGATTGGTACATGAAAACCTGCAGAGAGTCTGGGGGGACGAATACTTTGACGCTGAGAGTTAAAGTGGAGCACGACCTTGTTGGAATTGATCTGTTGTATGTTCCATTTGAGGAGTTTTTCGCCTTTTTCAATGAAAAGGCCATCGATAAATTAACGGTCAATTGCTACTGTCTGTAAGTACTACTTCTGTCATTAAGTCTCTATATATAGCTCAGCTCTTTCATTGCATGTATTTATAATTATCCTCACTATATTATGCAGATTGAAGATCGTCGAATGCAGAAAAGCAGAAATGTATGATATTGGGTTCATTAACACAAATCTCATAGATGAATATTCGGTTAAACATAACGCCAAAGAAACCGAGGCCAACTTGCTCAAATCGTTGGTAAAAAATCAAAACAAAGATATAATACTTTTTCCTTACGAATGCAAGTGAGTGTTACTGTCTTGTGCATATTCGCTTTCCCTTATTACTCGAGGTTATAGTAATGTAATTGATGAGTTATGCATGCGTGTGCAGGTACCACTATATTCTCCTGAAGATTAAGCTTGAGCAAGGACTAGTAATCGTCTTAGACTCGAGACGAAAAGTTCCCGAGACCTATGCAGACATGACTAAAATTCTCAATAAGTAAGTTCAATCGATCATTATTGCACCATATCGGCAACTTTTTGTTCATTTTTTCCAGATATCAAGTAATTATTTTCTTTGTCTCGCAGGGTTTGGAAAGTATTCACTGCACAATCTCCAGGACTGCCGAGGGAGCTGCGATTTACATACCCGAAAGTAAGTACTACTAGCTAGCTAGTTCCGCGCATCTCCCGTTGATTCTAGCTACTTCCATCAATGCCATTTATAATGCTTTCATTATCATTTTGATTGACCTCTATTTCTCGTAAAGTGCTTGTGGCAGGAACAAGGGAATGATTACTGTGGATACTACGTGTGCGAGTTCATCTACAACGCAACTTACAAAAATAAGCGGGGCTACTCTAAAAGCCAATATGAGGTGCGTAAGCAATAATATTCACAATTTCATTTTATTACACCATCATTTCTGTTGAGTTTCATTCATATATATGTATCAACCGGCCCCTTCTTCAAATTAGATGTGGCAGATGCGGAATGAAATCCTACCACAAGATCGCATCAAAGCAATTCAAGAGGAATTGGCGGGATTCTTTCTTGACCACGTCATCAATAAAGACGAAGAATACCATGTTGCACCTGAGTTTATATATAATTAGGGGATTATATATATATATATATATATATATATATATATATATATATATATATATATATATATATATATTGTAAGAGATCTTAATATTGTATATATGTAGCCAGTATCTCTTGGAGAATGAGAGGTCGATATCACTTCTCACGGTATGCATATGTTCATGACGAACTTCTGTACTTAATGGTTTCCTTCATTTACTTACTAGCTAGCGTGTCGAGGGCCTCTCTATACGTGTAGTACGTAGCGTCGACCAAGCATGGAGATAAGAGAGGACACTTCTCTCTATTAGCTAGCTAACAACCTAAATTAACCCCCAAAACCGCTAAACCACCCCCTTTCAAAAAAAAACCTCAGCTTCTGCCAGCTGCTGACGCGTGGATGCCTTTTGATCCCGGTTGGTGCCACCAACCGGGAGCAAAGGCCCTCCTGCCTGGGCTCGCCGCAGCGGCCACGTGGAGGCCCATTTGTCCTGGTTCGTATAAGAACCGGGACTAAAGGCCTAGGGCTTCAGTAACGACACTTTAGTCTCGGATCCGCAACCGGGACAGATGGGCCTTACAAACCGGGACAAATGGCCCTTTTTCTACTAGTGCTCCCTTGTGGATTCATTGCAGTATACTTTGGAGCAAAAATCCAAAAATGAAAATTTGGTCGCTCCTCGCTCGATCGTGGCCCAGGAAGGGACTTTTTGAAGGATCTGTTATTGGCATTGCCAGATGAACATGCAAAATATTGTGATGAGAGAGATTAGGGCATGATTAGAGATGAAGGAGAGAAGCAACATACTATATTAGCGATAATTCAAGGTAGAGCCCGGGCTCAGATGAGTCCGGTGAACAGTACCCCGATTTGAAAAAGAAAAAATGTTCAATAAATTCTGATTTTTTTTGTGGTGCAAGATGCTCCTGTGCGTGAACTCCGTGCAAAATTTGGTGAACTTTGGACATTCGAGGAGCTCGTCGCAAAAAGGACAAAATTAGGCGTGAACAGTGCAATTTTCAAAAGTTTCTCAGACATCCGAAATTTATCTTTTTTGCCAAGAGCTTCTTGAATGTCCAAACTTCATAAAATTTTGAACGGAGTTCACACACAGGAGCATCTTGCACCACAAAAAAAAATTGAACTTTTTTCTATGTCAAATCGAGGTACTGTTCACGCCCGAGCTCATCTGAGCCCGGGCACCAAATCACCGCACTTCTATATTAGCAATTTTCTTACTCCTGCTTTGGCCTTTCGGCTCTAGCAGGAAGAAGGGCACAATATTTCTTTTTCCTAGAACTAATGTGGAGTCTCGTGTGGTGCATCTAATTAGTAAATATAAGATATACTCCCTCCGTCTCTAAATATAAGACGTTTTAGAGATTCCAGATGTATATAGACATATTTTAGAGTGTAGATTCACTCATTTTCCTTCGTACGTAGTCCGTATTGGAATATCTAAAAACACTTATATTTAGGAACGAAAGGAGTAAGATATAAGATGTGTGGGTATAAAGGGCAACGCTCATTTCCAGATTTTATACTTAACTAATGAAATAAAAGTTACATGCCACCAAATAAATACCATTCGAAACTTTTTTGATATGTAAATTCAATGATATACCTTTTTCTCAAAGATAATACGTACTGTGCTCGTCGACCCGATGATCTAACAATCCACACGGGCCTTCACCGAAGTGGAAGGAGTATATCTTGTGACACATGCACGTACAAATACTGCATGTGACACATGCACGCTGGTCAAGCTGCTGCAGTGCAGCGTACAAAAGGGCTAATAGGATGGCCCGGTGCTGGACTAGGTGGCTCACAAGTCAATCGGAGTACTTCTACCTCGTACAACTGCAACTACTCGTATTAATTTGCTCACTAGACCCACTGCAAACACAAGAGTAGTCAGTCATGCACGCTGGTCAAGCTGCTGCAGTGCTCAGAAGAATCGGGGGAAAAGGCTGGAGTGCCACGTGCAAGTTACCAATGTGATTGCCCCGTGCTGGACTGGATGACTCGCAAGTCCATCAGAAGACTTCCAAGTCCACTTTGTACAATTGCAGCCACTCGTGGTCATCTCCAACACGGGCCCTCAAATTTTCTCCTGCATTCGTTCACTGACCGGGATGACTAGTCCATAGACACGGATGCGAGGGCCTGCCATTCAAAGCTAACAGCATATTCCGGTTACATTTCAAATGAATTTTAAAGAAAATGAACAAATTTGATTCAAACTCAAACAGACGAGACGATACTCATTTAAAGTAGGATAATTTTTATGTAAAACCAGACGATTTGTTACAAAGCTGAAATAACGCTAAGGTTGTGTCAAATAATTTGAGCAGGGCATAGCCAACCGATTAGTCTAGGCTGCCTTGAAGTTGGACACGAAGAAAAGAGAGGTTAGTGTGCATGACCTGAAGACGATAGAGCGGGGTGTGCGACGCCATTTCGACGACGGCATCAGCGTCGTCATGGTGTACCTCGACCAGCATGCGGGTCGCCGTCGGACTAGGGTCATCGACTCGAGCAGCAAGGGCACCAATGCTCCCGCCGACATCTACTCCTAAAGCTCTGTCCAATCTGTGCAACCACAGCAGGCTTACCATCATTCCGGTTACTAGATTTTTCTCTTGCATGGTGCTAATTATAAAATGATATGGAAAGCTAAAATTCCTCTTAAAACACGCAATTTTCTCTAGCAACTTTTCCAAAATGTAGTCCTAACTAGAGATGTTATGAACCAAAAAAAGTGGCATGGTGACAATATATGTTCTTTATGTAACCAAGAGGAATTGGCACAACACCCTGTTCTTTTTGTGCTCTGTTGCTAGAGTGGTATGGCCTGTTGTTGGATTAGTTTTTGGGATGGGTATGGCTAGATCTCAGTCAAGTGCGACTTAATGAAGTATCAGTCAACATATCAATAAGAAGAAATATTTTTTTTAAAGAATATAGCATCGATTGAGACTTTGTTAAGTCTCAATTCAACTAAGATTTAGCAACCCTGTTCTGGGATTGAGTGATGCCCCAATAGTATTTGGCTGTTCCATTCTTGGTGTTATGCTTATTTCCCATCGGGTAAAAGGTTCTACACGGTTGGGTTGGCTGCTAAATGTTGGGCTATTTGGCTAGTTCGTAACAAGCGACCTTCAGAAAGAAGGTGATCAAGTCTCCTTTTAAAATTGTTTTCACCACCTATTCTCTCTTGGTGTATCGGGTAGGAATTCGGAAGGGAGATATATAGCGCGAAGGAGCTGAAGTAGGGAGCGGGGCTGCTCATGATCAATGCCAGAAACATACTGAGGCTTTGCCAAGGAGTGTTTCAAGGAACTTTTGGATGAACATGGGATCCATCATTCTAGAGTCTGGGGCGATTGCTCGCGCTCTGTCTTTTGCTGATGGTGTTTCGTTGTTGGCTGTATTAACTATCTTGTCGTATATTATCTTTTTGGATGTTGGAACCAAGGATCGACAAACAATCACAAGAACACGAGGAGACGGATTTTGTCGGGCGACGAACACCCGCAGCGACGGACGCCCGCCCCGGCGACGAACGCCAGGGCCTTTTTTCTCTCTGTATTCACTTGGCTCGACTGATTACAAGCATCACAAACACGTATATATAGTCCGGCCACCATACCGGCCACTAACAGCACCTACGCACGCCCACTAACAACCCTGAAAAATCTCCACCATGACACGACCATGCATGCACCAACAGCACGTCGGGCCATGCAGGCATATCCATCCTGGTGATCCGGTCCTCTAACACGGTGAGCAACCTGCTCCTCCGCTATACCTGGTCACCATCATGCATCCGCTGCGCTCGCTGCAACTAACAACCATCGCCGCATGACCTAGCCGCTGGATGGACACGGACATGAGCTCGGACTCACGCGCCATCCACGCACACACGCACGCGACTGACCCTGGCACACACACCATGACACACTCGTGGTTTATTTCCTAACATGGATGATGTTAGATCTAGATTAGTGTCTTCGGGTTATTGCCCGGTAGTGCAGGACCGACTGCGGGCGTGTGCAGCGGGTTCCCCAATGATGCCTTGGACTCACACTCTCCTTTCTCTCCTCCTGTTTCTCTTGGCGCGTTGAGGCCGTTGTATTTCCGCTAAACAAGTAATGGAAAGCTGGAAAGCCTGGTTCGAAAAATTTGTGCAAATAACAACAGGGAGATACAAATTCTTGACTTGTCAGGATTTAGTTTATGTACTACTGATCTAGAAGGCATATTCTAAGGACGGGAAGGTGGGTGTTAATAACTTCAATGGATGGTCTTGCTTCCCTGTGAGGAACTTTTGTGTTTTTGTCACAAAGGCTTGGTTTCTATGAAAACACAATGGTTAATGCTGGTAGTATATGTATGCAAGGCGTTGTTTTGTCTTGGGTTGCATTTGCTGGGCAAAGTTTTTTCTTTACGGGGCAAATTTGTTGGTTTTATTAGCATGGTAACCTACAGATGTTGATGCAAAAGACAAGTGTTGCCTTACCCCAATGCAGTTTTCATATGGTTAAATCTTCAACCGTCATGTTACATCTTGTAAATATCTCTCGGAGGTAGTCACTTCGCTCATGATTGATGACAAATATGTTCACTAGTTTTTTACTCTGAGTTACATTTATTTTCTTACAACAATATATATTATTAGAATATATTTGTTCATTTTGTTGATATTTTATTTTTCTAAAACGTATGATGATTTTGTTTACACCGTGCTACGTGTGTTGCACATGCATGCTTACTATAGAGACAGAATATTAATTAAAATAAATTGAAAGAAAGAAGACAGAAGAAAATAGCGTGATATATGCTTTTTTAGACAATACATGCTTTTTGTTGTTGTTGAAGAGCATTGCCCTCTCGGAGGAGACGTGCAAGCTCTTGCAGTATTACTGGGCCTGCGCCAGTACTTGGGCTATAGGTGATGTGCTTCTACGGGAGAGGCTAGGAGCGAGGGTGGATCCTATTTGACGCTCGTGGGCGTCGAAACATCGTGCCTCCGCTGAGGGCGCTCACAGTTGGGCCGGCCCACGTAGGCGCTACAGTTTTTCTGTTTCCTTTTTCGTTTCGTTTCGTTTCTTTCTTCTTTTCTATTTTTCTTTTCTTTTTTCTATTTTCAAATATTTGTTCTAAAAGATCAAATACTGCACATAATACCAAAACATGTTCTCCTTTTCAAAATCTGTTCACAATTTTTGTGTATTATACAAAAAGTTCAACGTGTATTGCAAAACTGTGCATCGTATATTTAAGAAAATGTAAAATTATCATAAGAAAATGTTCATTATGTATTAAACAACTGTTCAATGTATATCACAAAAATGTTCGATGTGTATTTAAAAATTGTTTAGTGTATATCTAAAAATGGTTAATGTGCATTTAAAAATTGTTCAGAGTATATTACAAAAATGTTCAATGTATATTTAAAATTTGTTCAGCGTATATGAAAAATTGTTCATGTTTTTCAATTTTTGTTCACCTTCTCAAAATTTGTTCGCGTTTGTTCAAATATTGAAAATTTGCACATTTTCAAACATTAGTCGCATTTTCCAAGAAATATTGGAAAATAAGAAAACGGATTTAGCATGCAAAATAAGAACTGTGGCTGCGTAATTAACGGTCAGCGCTGTGGTTTACCTTGCAACAGTTGCCAGCCCGAGTGGCTAACAACCGTAGTTTTCTAGTAGGTGGTCAGGAGTTCGATTCCGTACTGCGGCTTTTTTTTATTCGTGAAGTTTTTCATTCGGTACCTGCAAATGGGCGGCCCATTTGCGCGACCTTTAGCAAACCCTGCGCGGAAGCTGCTTCTTTTGACGGCGGCCCATTTGCGCGACCTTTAGCAAACCCTGCGCGGTTGCTTCTTTTGATCCTTTTCTTATTTCTTTGGTTTGTGCCCGTTTCCTGGTTCGCTGGTCGGTTAGCAGATGATTTTTATTTGATTTTTTCCTTTTCCTTTTCTTATTTCTTGTTATTTTTTCTTTCTTCTTTCATTTTAAATGAGTGGACTTTTTGCAAATCTGAAACTTTCATCAAATTCGTGAACTTTTTCAAAAATAATGATTTTTCTCAAAATCAGTGAACTTTTTTAAAATCAATGAGCTTTTTCAAATTCGTGAACTTTTTTTTAAAATCAATGAACTAGGACATCAGAGCCTCGACGAGATAATAGCGGTATGCACGACATGGAGACGGACAAGCCTCTGGTGATGAGTTGCGATGATATTCCTTCGAGTTTTAGACAGACGGTCAACAAAGAGCGATCATGTTGAGTTCAGTGAACTCTTATGCGTGGCACCTAACAAGTGAGTTGTTCATATTCACACAGATCTGTGATCAATGCGCGATAGCATTGAACGGATACTCTGAAAGTTGGAAACATAACTAGAGTAAGGGGAACTTAATTTTCTGTCGAGCATTGACTGTGCATAAAAGAAGGGACTACAAGGCACAACATGAAAAAAGCCGAGCGCGGAGCAGGCGGCGTTGCTGCATGGCGGGAAAGCTGTGTGGAGGAGAGGAGAGATGACAACTGCACCATTAATTAGTACTGGGATCAAGTAAAATTAGTGAAAACAGGTGAAATCGAAGTGATCAGCCAAGGTCAAACCAATGAATAAATTGTGTGCTGAGCTCTGAAGAGGAACAACTGCTTGTTTGTGGTTCTGCAATCTGTATACGGTGGTGTCTACAGATACGGTCAGATCAGTCTGGCTCTGTGCGCGTCGATCCATAATTATCTACGTGTCTGCGTACATATAATACTCCATCGTCCCAATCCCACAAGTGGCTCAGTGTCGCAAGAGTGTAATAAGGCAGCGTGCTAATTAATCTAGTACAGATAAGGCATGTGATTTCGTATCTGAAATCCTGGTAGTAGGATTAAGAAAATGAACTATGGGCCAGGATGACTCTGAGCAAAGACAAAAAGTCGATGCCAATACTCCCTCCGTCCGAAAAAACTTGGCCCTCAAATAGATGTATGTGTGCTAGATACATTTATTTAAGGGACAAGTTTGGGACAATTTTTTACGGACAGAGGGAGTATTTATGTACTAGGGCTACACTACATACGTGCTCGACAGGAGCTCACCATACAAAGTTGGGGCTGTTTGAGTTCACTAGTCTTGCCAGAAGAAATAAAAATAAGTCCGCGGAAAGTTGCAATCTAGCTTGAGCTCCATGGTACCCCATAAATAGTACAATTGAAAAAACTGTTAGAAAATAAAAGAAAATTCTGAAATTTTGTGGCATTGATTATGACCAAATGTCTTACGTGTCTGCAAAATTTGGTGCCCATATGACCATCCGACAGCTCATGATAAAGAAAAAAAGTCTTTACTCTGATACCATCTACACCGTAGAATGGGTGGCATCGAAGGGAAAACTAGCATGGAGGCTCAGCTGAAACTAGTGGAAGGAACCCTGCCGTTGGAAACTGCCTGCAGTTTGGACAAAGTCAGCAAAATCAACAGAAAACAATGCTACTTTTTTTTTGCGCGTGAAAAAAAAAACAATGCTACTTCACTACCACCATTAGCTTGAAAACACGCAGTTGGAGACTGATTGCCTCTGGTACCATTAGCTTGAAAACACGAAGATATCAGAGGCAATAAATGCAAGCTAAAAGTTTGAGGCATCATTTCTCATCCCAAGATTCTTCTTGTGGCCAACTCAGAAAAATATAAAAAATTTGTGGATGAGGCCCAGCCAAGTCATTTCACGTTCTGTAATCACAATCTTGATTAGCTTCACTCGTTTTTCAAGGCTTTTCTAGCCTTGGCCTTTATGCAGCAATGCCCACAAATCAATATGATTGCCGTCTTCAGCTGCAACCTTATTCCTGCCACCAAAATCATAGCTAAACCGGGAGCGTATCGTCATCACGTCCTCGAGACCACTTCCCCCGCCCCAGCCCCCCCCCCCCCCCCTCCCCCCTACCCCACACACGTCCATCATCCTCAGGAAACTCGGGCCTCTCCTTGTTCACCTCCAGGCCGCCACCGTCCACCTCTAGCCTCGCCGAGCAGAGGCCCCCCTTGACCCGCCTCATGTCACTAGTAGAAAAAGGGTCAAATGTGAAGCACATTAGTGCCGGTTTGATTTTGAGCCGGCACTAATGTGTCCATTAGTGCCGGTTCCAACGGCTAGGCGGGCGGAGATCATTAGTACCGGTTCGTGAGCAACCTTTAGTACCGGTTCGTGTCACGAACCGGTACTAATGAGGCTGCGTCAGGCTGTGGTCAGGCTGGGGCCCCACGGGCACCTTTAGTACCGGTTCGTGCCATGAACCGGTACTATAGTTTCTTAGTAAGCTGTTTTTTAGTCCCACCGCGCAAAGAGAGAGGCACTAGGAGCGGTTTATAAGCCCTGAGTGCAGAGACGATGAAGGAGAGGCGCCATGCTCATCTGCACATTGCTTAGCTTTAAGCCTTGAGGAATAGTGTAGACTCCACGGAGCTATGTGCAGTGCAGTTTGCACTATTCCGAAAGGCTTGAAGCTAATTAACGAGCATTGTGCCTCTTTTTTATCTTTAATAACTTATTACAACTCCGGACTTCTTATGTTACGGCAAAAACTGGACGCACTTCGTGTACAAACTGGACAATCTCTTTCGAAGTATCAGGGTTTCTGACGAGAACTTATCTGTTACATGGGCACTTCATTTTTTTAAACTTATTACAACTCCAGACTTTTTTGCGTTCCGTACACACTATTCAAAGCGACGTCATCAATTTTCAAAACTTTCTGACATCATTTGCTATTTTTTAGTCATTTACCGATTTGTTTAGAGAGCTAAATGACCGTGAAATTGAAAATCACTACAAAATGAACTCTGAAAATGTCGAAACTTGCCATGGTATCATCATTTCACCCACATAGTATGTGCAAAAGAGTAGAGAGGGTTACGGCAAAAACTGGACGCACTTCGTGTACAAACTGGACAATCTCTTTCGGAGTATCAGGGCTTCGGACGAGAACTCATCTGTTACACTGGCACTTCATTTTTTTAAACTTATTACAACTCCAGACTTTTTTGCGTTCCGTACGCACCATTTAAAGCGACGTCATCAATTTTCAACACGTTCTGACATCATTTGCTATTTTTCAGTCATTTACCGATTTGTTTAGAGAGCTAAATGACCGTGAAATTGAAAATCACTACAAAATGAACACTGAAAATGTCGAAACTTGGCATGGTATCATCATTTCACCCACATAGCATGTGCAAAAGAGTAGAGAGGGTTACGGCAAAAACTGGATGCACTTCGTGTACAAACTGGACAATCTCTTTCGAAGTATCAGGGTTTCTGACGAGAACTCATCTATTACATGGACACTTCATTTTTTTAAACTTATTACAACTCCAGACTTTTTTGCGTTCCGTACACACACATGGGCTAGCGAGGTGGGACTAAACTTGCCCGCACCGCTCCTGCGCCAGCGCACCCCTTTAGTACCGGGTCGTGGCTCCAACCGGTACTAAAGGGGGGGCCTTCAGTACCGGTTGGAGCCACGAACCGGTACTAAAGGGGCAGTTTCCCGCCCCTTGGCCTGGCGAAAATTGGCCTTTAGTACCGGTTGGTTGCTCCAACCGGTACTAAAGGCCCCTCCTATATATATGGCACTTACGAAAAATTCAGTTTTATCGACCACCACTTCTTCTCCAACTACTTCGCGCGAGATCGCCGCCGCCGCCGCGCCGTCGCCCATCGCGCGCCGCCCTCGCAGGCCCTGCCGCCCTCGCCGGCCCCGCCGCCCGTCGTCGCCGTCACCGCCGTCGCCCCTGCCGCCCGTCGTCGCCGTCACCGCCGTCGCCCCCGCCGCCCCGTACTACGTCGCCGTCTCGATCGCGTCGTCTCCCCCGGCCCGCCGCTCGTCGTCGCGCCGTCCCTGTCGCATCGCCGTCTCGCGCCGCCGCCCGTACGCCGCTCCCCCCCCCCCCCCCCCCCCCGCTCGTACACACACACACACATATTGTTTTTACTTATTTTCTGTTTTCTGTTTAGATTAATGTTAGATAAATTACGTAGATAAGAATGTTAGAATGTTAATGTTAGATGAATTATATGGAAAAGATGTTAAATATTAATGTAAATTTTAGATGAATTAGCTAGATATTAGTTAGGTATATATATATATGAGATTTGAACTAGTTGAATTAATATAACTAGTTTATTTTTAGTATGAAAATTAATAGAACAAGTTTATTTTTAGTAAGAAAATTTAGGTATATGAGATTATTTGAACTAGTTGAATTAATATAACTAGTTCATTTTTAGTAAATTCTTAGTTGAATTTGTTGAATTAATAAACTAGTTTATTTTTAGTAAGAAAATTTAGGTATATGAGATTTGATGATCTAATTAAAATATTACTATATATAGCTACTTTATATATATATTTTAGTAAGAAAATTAATAGAACTAGTTTATTTTTAGTAAATTCTTAGTTGAATTAATAGAACTAGTTTATTTTTAGTAAGAAAATTTAGATATCTGAGATTTGATGATCTAATTAAAATATTACTATATAGAACTAGCTACTTTATTTTAGTAAGAAAATTAATAGAACAAGTTTATTTTTATTAAATGCTTAGTTGAATTAGTTGAATTAATAGAACTAGTTGAACTAATAGAATTAGTTGAATTAATAGAACTAGTAAGTGTTTAATGTTTCACCTATATGAATATAGGAAATGTCGTTTGACGACGGAAAAGATTTCATTAAGTGCGAATTCTGTGAAGACCAGCGCGGCCTGTGCGATAGAAATTTCCTTGTTGATGATAGGCGCTTCAGCATCAAGCTGGATGAGACCTTCGAAGTGGATACAGTAAGTCACAACGACAAGTCTTTTTTCGTAATTAAGCATGACTTATATATGCTTCATTTGCTTCAACTTATAATTTTAAATTTTCACTATTCTACTAGCGCATCCCCTGCCATGCAAGAATTTTTGTCTTGGATAGGATAGGTTTCAGTGCTATGGAAACTATGGAGGTAAAGAGAGTTTACCTGAAGACCGAGTATGGTTATACTTTCAACGTCAAATTATACAATGCAGACACGTACACCTATTTTGAATGCAAAACTTGGCAAGCACTATGCAAGGCTTATGCATTTGAGCCTGATATGGTTATCACCTTTGATATTCGTCCGGAAGATGATATTGAAGGTAATAGAGACATCTGGGTCGATGTGCAGACGCCTCCAGTTCTACCATTATGTGAGTTTCTCAACCATATTTATGTCTTTGATATTGTTTATTCAAAAATAGTTGACAACTAATTTCTATTGACAGCTTATTTTCATTCAAGCAAACATGTCCGGCGCTTGGTAGACAGGACCTACTACTGTCCCGGAGCTGAACTAAACTGCGAGGAGATAAGTCATTATGTTTCATGGCTTGAGGATCTTGATGCTGTTAAGAGAAATCATTTTCCTGAATTTGAAAATCTTAGTACTCAAAACGTGCGACCAATAGTGATCGTATTGAACTACGGTTACATGTATTTAGGAAAGATGGTAAGATTTTTACTATTAATCCTCAGTGCATCTTTTGCATACATTATTTTTCAAGCTAAACTTTCATTGCTAAGTATATTAATTACTATACGATGTTCTTCAACAGGGACTCCCGATGACAGTTGTGCCTCAGTGGACCGAGACTAAAGGTCGCATGTCAATTGTTAGCTTACGGCCAAGATATCCTACAGTGCACATGAGTGCATTCAGGATTTCTGAAAGCGATGAATGCTTAATAGTGAAAGATTGGAGCAAAATTGTTAACGATCGCAGAGAAGTACTAGGGGGCAGCAATCAGAAGCGCAGCCCACGATTAGGAGACAGGTTCATCTGCATGCTCCAATATGATGAATCAGGAGAGCTATACATGTTCTATGCTATTTTACCTGAGAGAGAGCAGCAGGAGTGATTTAGCTAGTTATCATGCTCTTAGTACTTGTTGTCCTCTCATGCGTGTCCGTGTTCTTTGTCCTGAACTTAATCTCAAAGAGTGATTTGCTTTTGTGGTGTTATGAACGCTTATAATATCATGACCATGTTGAACTCGATGATATCTTTGCTAGCTAGTATATACTGTTGTTGGTGATGATATGATGCAAGAGTTTTTATATTAATATGATGATGATGATGATGATGATGATGATGATGAGTTATTATATCATTTATGAAAAAAACCGCATATTAGTTTCAACTGGATGGATCCTAGCTAAGTGATCAAGTATATGCCATATCCATATTACTTAGATCACACATGCATCCAGTCGAAACTAATCTGCGGTACTTTCACCTAATGATTTAACAACTCATTATAATGTAAAACAATCACTAAATTAAATTGAAAACACAAAACTAAAGGAAAAATAAAAATTAAAACCAAAACACACCCAAACATTTAGTACCGGTTGGTGTTACCAACTGGTACTAATGTCCTACACGCACCCGGGCCTAGCTCGTGCCACGTGGTGGCACGTTAGCGCCGGTTCGTGCCGAACCGGTACTAAAGGGGGGGGGGGGCTTTAGTCTCCACTCTTTAGTGCCGGTTGCAGAACCGGCACTAAAGGCCCTTACGAACCGGCGCTAAAGCCCGGTTCTGCACTAGTGTGTTGTCTCAAATCGGCGTGGAACCCGCCCGCAGGAAGGTAGTTGAGCCTCGTTGCGCACCTCTGCGATGGCAAGCCACAAGCTAGTGGGTTGAGCGGCAGGGCAACGATCCATGTGGCGCACGTCAGTGCGCTGATAGAAGATAAAATGAAAAGGAAAATAAATAATGAGCCAATTACAGCTTGGTCCCTTGACACCGAGTACAAAATGGAGAATAGCAACTGAGAAATCGGGCGGATATTGCTGGAGTTGGAGGAACTTTTGGGGCCTCAGAAAATCGGGGTGGTGCCCATTTGGCTTTTGGGGCTCTAAAATGCGAGCTACTGCTGGAGATACCCCGGACATGTCAAATGCTACTATTTTCCAATGTCTATCCTAGGATTACATGTTGGCATCTCTCATGTGAGACACGTTGGTGTTCCTTGTTATGCACTTCTTCATGTCTGTTACGTCCCTCAGCCTTGCTATCCATGGGGTTGGCTCTAACGACCAATCACATGAGTCCGGCGTGGCTCAGTACAAAATGGATCTTTCTTGGACAAACTACAATATTGAGCCTGGGCATTGTATATTTCATGGTGTCCAGTTGCCCCATGAATGAAGAGAGCATGACATCTACCATTCCAATATTTTTTATGCAATGTGCATGGTGTCAATATTGACGACTTTAGCTACGAGATGTTCACACCAAGTTGAATGATGCTTTTTCACATGCCTCCATGTGGATACATGATCTAGAGCAGCGCCAACACTGACTAGATAGGATCGTGATCTAGAGCAACTCCAACACTAAAGTGACGTGAGTAGTGGATCTTGCGCTATCATGTAATGACTTTATGTACGCTCCATTCGTATATAATTGTTTGAGTTATTTACCGAAGGTGTAGAGTCATCGGTGCAATACCTTTGGTCCTTGCGTGGTGGCGCATCTACGATACGGAGCCAGGTAGAGTGGTCCATCTGATGTGTGATTTTAGTGCCCGTGGTTGGGTATTGGTCGATGTGAGTGGTTGGCTTCCCTGTTGATGTGAGTTCTTCAACTCCACGGCCATGGTAACCGTGTGCTCTGTTGTTCAGATATCCCACTTGTATGAATAGATTGCCGTGACGGTTCACACACACAATTTCACATGGGTCTATGTTGTTGATGGTGTAATTTGGCTGGAGAATATGATCTGCCAAATTATATAGGTTATTGATCAAGTTAATCAGCTAATATATTTCAAGTGTTGTAACAGGTGTTTTACATGGACCGGCAGTTTACATGGGGCAAGTCCTGCCCAGATCCTGGTTTACGTCGAGCTAGTAAGCTACTACTTCCAAGGACAAGTCCTAACCGGTCTCAGATGCCAAGCTGAAGTTTCAGGTTTGCAAAGGCTATCATGCAAGGATACAACAAAAAGTAAAATTATATCTGCACGGTGATGCATCAGGCGTATGAGATCTCCATTAGCTGATATAAGTACATTGTGGCCGGATATTTTATTCCTTTCCTTGTGGGCCAAGAGGGATTTGTATGTGGCCTTGTTTGGATTTGTTAAGTACCGGCCAACAAATAGATTAGGTAGGCATCGACTCATACATAGTAAACCATGGTAACCGAATTAGGAAGGGCAAGTCAGGTTTGGTTTAGCTTTAAAGTTTTATTCTTGTATGCCAAGTCTGCCATATACGCCAAGTCCTGCGTGCCTTTAAATAGGCCACGGCCGATTGAGAAAAAAAGAACCAATCGATCTGTCAACAAATACATTACTTTTTTACGTATGTCTTTTTCTCTATTGTTCTTCTCTGCCGAGCCCTAGCAGCCCTAGGGTTTGGTTCAACTTTGCCGTTTTGCGCTGAAAAGCAGCCGTCTCTCCTCTACGAAAGTGAGGGGATCTTTGTTGCTTTGCTCGGAAAGCAATCGTTCGTCGTCACGAAAGTACGACGGTTATCTTGGTGTTGCGCGGCGATTTCGCGTGCCAACACAATTGGCGACTCCGCTGGGGACGAAAATCTTTATCAAGAAGAAACACGAGGCCGATACTATCGTTGATTCATTCGGCCATCTATCAAGACGCTACCAGAAATTTCATCGAAGGCCAACATCCAAGTTTGGTTCAGCTAATATTCAACACATTAATTTTCAAGCTAGCTAAAGCAACAGAGAGAAACAAGCAGAACGTTGGTCTGCATGTGGTTCCATCTGAGAACGATATCATCATCAATTTCGTTGGTCTGCATCAACGTAATCTGTAAGTAAGATATTTTATCTTATTGCAACTACAATGGATTCATATAGTCATGTTGCTAGTCATTTAGATGGATGTTTTGTGCACCCGAATTACCAATCTCATAATTGTATAGAGCCTATGCAGAGTACGAGTTTTAGTCATGCTAGCAATATGCAACAAGATTTTTTCGACTCTAGTACATCGGCAATGTTTATGACACCTATATCATCACAAATGCACATGCCGTTGTATAATCATGATGGCCAATATAATAACATTTATTCGGCCAGTTGTTTTGTACCTAACACTAATAATCCTACCGTCTTAACTTCGGTTTCACAAAATCTCATATATAACCGAAGTGTTGGCTTTGGTTCTAATATGCAACAACCATTTTATCAAAAAGTAGCTTGTAGCACACCACCTTCGCCAACTATAGGTACCGAAGTTCCGTGTGAGCCGGTTCCGAATTTGTATTCTAATGTATCTCTGCAGCATACCTCGCATGCTAAACCCTCTTTGCCAGAGTTACAATCACATACCTATGTTGCATCTGTGCCACAACCTAATTCTCTAGAGCCATCTCAATATTTTAAGGACCTACTTGACAATATTCCTATAGAATGTGGTTTCAAACCTCCTGCAAGTTTAAAAGAAAATAAAATTGATTCAGATATGAATGATAATTCGGTTATTGAAAGAGCCGAAGGAAACAATACTTGTTCCGATTCAATTATATTAGAAGACATACATCTGGCTATGCAAGAACATGAAGAAGAGAGCAAGGTGGCTGCAATCGACCCTGACAATGTCTTCGTCATCACGCTCGACGATCTATCTGAGGATGGACGGCGAGAAATTGAACGGTAGCTCGAGGAAGAAAGGCAGGAGAATCTACAGAGAAAATTAGCAGGCCTTCAGAATACGAGGAACATCGTCGTCACAAAGGTAGTGGCATCAGACCATTCTGCTTTACCTAGCACCGAGGTAAGTAAATCACTTTCCTCCAACGAATTCAAAGAGGTACGGATCACAAATACATTGCCTATTTCTCAATTTAATCAAGTCTTTATATTGGATAAATCCGGAGATTATCCTAGGAGTTCTCAGTTATATGTGCTAGGCAATAACATTTTTGTGAACTCCACCTTATGTGTTCCAAAGTCAATAAATGCTTTCTCACAATTAAGCGACATGTTTTATGACAATTTTGCTACTAGGAACATGAAATTGATGACTGATAAAATAAAAGAGTCTGATTTTGATGGGATCAAATACGCTTCTGAGTTATCAAACAATGCAAGTTCAAGCAAGGTTCAGATAGCCGAATTAGGGAGTAATTCGGGTGGTGTTAAAAGTAGTGATAAAAATCTGAAAATTAGTAAAGATAAAAAGGCCGATGTTAACAATGTGAAAGAATGTAATTCTGGAGCATCGGACAGTGTTCAATCAGCTATTGTCAAAGGTCGGTTCGATTCCATAGAACCTCAAGGGATTGGGGGGCAAATATCAATTGAAAAACCTAACCCCAAACATGTAATTAATTTTGAGGATAAAAAGGTGTTGATTCAGCCGGAACAGGCAGTTTCAGCAAAAGGCAAGAAAGTAGTGTTGTCTAGTGAAATCAACAGTGACCTTTTTCATGATAAGATAGAAAAGCCTAGCAAAGTTGTGAGCCAAAAAGATAAAATGGTTTGGGTCCCTAAAATTAGCAAAGATATTAAGTGTGCATCCCAAACATCTGCCCCTAACACTACGAAGTCAAGAAAGCCGAAGCTGACGTTCCAACAGCTTCTGGCTAAATATGAAAAAGAAAAGGCCGACAAAGGTTCTAATCGGCCTAATTATTTCAGGCATACTAAATCATTTTCTAGACAATATTTTGATGATTACAAGCATTGGAAAGAAAATGAGTACACACAAATGCCATATTTTCCACTGGAGCATATGTACTGGGAATGTCCACCTAATATTCCAATGTCATATCCATCACGTGGATTTAACTGCCAGAATCCGGACTTTACAGAAAATGCACATCTCCTCCATCATGGTTGGCAACCTGCAGGGCAGCTGTTTGGGCACCAAGTGCATAACAAAAGGAGACGGATGCAACATCAGAGCATTGTAATGTTTCCATATCAACATTACAGGCCAAGATATACTATATTTGTTCATGGTGGGGAAGAGATTCCAGTTGGTGAAGCTTTTAATTCAGAAAGATATAGATTGGCTGGAAGTACAAAATCGAGAAGTCATGCTCTGGGTGCCAAGAGGGTGCCGTCCAGGTATGATGCTGGTCGTGGAGCATATGGAGTTGTTGGACTACCCAGGCACAATGTTGATGGGCTGATCCAAATTGGTGGACAACAGTTTAAGTGGGTGCCGATCAAGTCTAGAGATTGTGATCAACCTGTGACAGGTTCAGATGCACTAGGTGTTGTTCATGGTTCAGGGGATTCTTGGAATAATGCAAGGAAGCAACAACGAAGCTTTGATGCGTTTCAGAAAAAAGATATTGTAGTAGAAAACGATGGCTTGCTTGCTAATTCTGAATGTGATTCACAGAACAGTTCAGAGAAGCCATTTGCTATTACTAGTACTAGTCAGGAGCCTGAATCGTCCAGTATTCCTACCAGTTCAGTCATGAGAAGTAGTAGCACAGGGAACCCCAAGGACGTGTTTTCTGCAGGATTTAAATTGAACACCGGCACGCTTATGCAGCATAAGAATTTAGAAAGCAGCATCAAGGAAGTTGTGCCTGGTGGGATGTCTTACCAATGGAGAAAGTTTTCGGCCAACTACAATCTGTTTAGGCCAAAAACAACAGCACTTATCTGCCGACCAAGGTTCTTGGGGAGCAGCAGAATTGGGTCGGTTGCATCAGGAACCAAACCGAAACCACAGTGGTGCCCGGCGGGCCTCACGCATACACAAAAGTGACGGGTACAACGACTTCGAGCAACAGAAATTATGGAAGAGAAAAAATTTGGCGATTTGGGATTTGACAAAAAGAAAACTATGATGTCCATTAAGAAGGTGTGGAGGCCAAAAGAAGTGAAGATGTTGGCTAGCGATGATGAAAATAGAAGCTTGGTCGATGGAGGTTCATTGTCGAACTAGTATGGTACTCCACACATCACAAAGGTATGGACATGTTTTGTTGTGAGCGAAACTATATGAACACCTAAATTGAGGCCGATGCTTTATTTATCATCGTCCTAAGGAAGCTACATATTATATTGCTCGTAGTTATATTAATTTGTATTGATAAAAATGACATATAGTTTAGGCTGAATTACACTGAAAAGTTGATGATTAATCGGTCCATTAGTTAATGCAGCTATTAAATATTATTTTGACCGGATTAGTTCATTAGTTGCTAATTAATTGGCCTATTATATGATTTAGTAATGATTCAATATATGTTGCAGCGACTGATTCTTAGTGGTAGAATTGGGAAGTGGGTTTATGCACTCGTAGAATATGATTTAACACACGAATCGTTGATTGCTATGAGAGGTCATAGAATAAAAGATGAAGAGGATATTTGCCTTGTTAGTGTATGCCCATCGAAACTTTATTTTGATGAGTCGGTTTGTGGAGATGGACAAGGCGTCGATAATATTTTGATTTCTCCAAAGAATGTAGCTTATGAAACATTCATTCACTTAGAATATCCTTGCACTGATAATTAAATTGGGTATGAGGCATTGTTGTTTGGCTTGCAGAGTTTAGTTGATATATAGGTGTGAGGGATGCTTTTGGAGATTCGCCTTTAATCGTTCAGCAGATTTTAATGTTTCGATGATGTATTGCTGAATAGTTACTTGGACTGATGTTTAGATATGATTAAGTATCTGGACACTTTTACTATCAGCCATATATCTAGAGAAGTTTTAGAGCTAATCATTTCTCCAAACAAGCATCTGGTTTCCATGTTACTAGTGGAAAGTTTTTAATAATAGAAAGCCGATGCTAGCTGTTGTCGAAAGGGAGACCGATCTGCAAGTTGCTAGTTCGGTTCTAGGTCAGTTTGGGAGTACTGGAGCTGAACAGATTAGTAGTTTTAGTGTACAGGGTGCATCAGGTGCTAGTTTAGTCCAGCAGCAACCAGTACAGCAAAGAAGATTCGGTACAAGGTTCACAAATAACCGAATCTGTTAGTGAGTTAGAGGCTGGTGATTGGAGAAGCCCTATAGTTAATTACTTAAAGAATTCAAGTCAAACAAGAGATAGAAAAAATCGACGACAAGCTTTAAAATATACTTTGTTAAATAATGAATTATACCGCCGAACCATAGATGGATTACTCTTGAAGTGCTTGGGTTCTGATCAGTCTAGAATATCTATGGGTGTAGCACATGAAGTCTTTTGAGGCATTGACGGAACTCTCAGGTAATGGCTTACATATATATGGCCGGTGATAGTTCATCGTTGCCTCTAGAAAATATGGGGTCATGGTTCATCATTTATACAATTGAATATCGATCCAGGAAAAAAAATGCAAGATTGGCCATTGTGCCATGTAAGCATGTTCTGAGAAAAGGAAAATAGTAAAGCTGTTGCATTAGTCGTCATGGCTTTCAGATTTTGATGCATGCTTGTGCTGGTTCAGAAGAAGTAGTAATAAAGAATTATTTGAGCCGGCTCAAGTGAGTTTGTTTTTGCATAGAACTTAAAATTTGGTCTTTAGATTTTAGCAAAGTCATCTATTGAACATTATTATGGTAGCTAGACCATGACCGAATTTGTGAGTAAGAGCTTCCATGTCTTGTGTTTTTGGTAAATGCAATATCTCTGTGATAGACAAGATGGTTATTCGGCTGTTTGCTACATGATAAGTTGTTTTTGCCGAACGATAATAATATAAAATCTTAGTGTTATTGGCAGGATGATTGAAAATATTTGCTGAGATATTACCTCACATACATATATATGGCCGAGACTAGCTCATCATTGCCCTTGAATGAAATGTGGGTCATGAGTTTGCACTAATTTTATAAAAAAAATGGCCGATATATGATGGGATATCGTTTTAAATAAAAGAAACAAATATAGCCGATGTGTTAGTCATCATGGCTAAGGTTTTGATGTTTATAATGAGGTTGCTAATTTTGTATGAACTGCATGTGAATGGTGTCCTTTAGTCTGTTCATAATTGACGGGAGCATCGATGAGGTTACTTTACTGCTAGACATAACCTAAACATTCGGTCGTCGATGTGGCAAAAGTTGTGTTAATTTACTGCTGTATTGATCAAACTATTACCACTGAATTTGTGGAAAATTTTGATACTTGTCAAAGTGTTTTCGGTAAATGCAATTGTACCAAAAACAGGGGGGCATGTGTCGATGGTTTAATTTGGCTGGAGAATATGATCTGCCAAATTATATAGGTTATTGATCAAGTTAATCAGCCAATATATTTCAAGTGTTGTAACAGGTGTTTTACATGGACCGGCAGTTTACATGGGGCAAGTCCTGCCCAGATCCTGGTTTACGTCGAGCTAGTAGGCTACTACTTCCAAGGACAAGTCCTAACCGGTCTCAGATGCCAAGCTGAAGTTTCAGGTTTGCAAAGGCTATCATGCAAGGATACAACAAAAAGTAAAATTATATCTGCACGGTGATGCATCAGGCGTATGAGATCTCCATTAGCTGATATAATTACATTGTGGCCGGATATTTTATTCCTTTCCTTGTGGGCCAAGAGGGATTTGTATGTGGCCTTGTTTGGATTTGTTAAGTACCGGCCAGCAAATAGATTAGGTAGGCATCGACTCATACATAGTAAACCATGGTAACCGAATTAGGAAGGGCAAGTCAGGTTTGGTTTAGCTTTAAAGTTTTATTCTGGTATGCCAAGTCTGCCATATATGCCAAGTCATGCGTGCCTTTAAATAGGCCACGACCGATTGAGAAAAAAGGAACCAATCGATCTATCAACAAATACATTACTTTTTTACGTATGTCTTTTTCTCTATCGTTCTTCTCTGCCGAGCCCTACCAGCCCTAGGGTTTGGTTCAACTTTGCCGTTTTGCGCTTAAAAGCGGCCGTCTCTCCTCTACGAAAGCGAGGGGGTCTTTGTTGCTTTGCTCGGAAAGCAATCGTTCGTCGTCACGAAAGTACGACGGTTATCTTGGTGTTGCGCGGCGATTTCGCGTGCCAACATATGTGTGTCACGCTAGCGGCTTGGCTGTCTTACCACATGCTTGTGTATTCCTCTGATGTCATGTGTACGGATGTGTATTGTGTTACAGATGGTTATCCTCTATGTCTGGCTGGGGTGTGGTCCGCGTTACTATCATGGAACACGTGAAATTGATGGCCTCGAGCAAAATCTCAAACGCAGCAGCCGGCATGGGCAAATTCTCAAAACACGTGAAAAAATGTACCTTTCCCCAGGGTGAAATGTTCTACCTTGGAGTTGCGAGGAAGGGTCCATCCTTACCTATAAGATGTTTGCGAAGATAAAATATTAATCGTGGGATGCGACGGCAAATCAAATATTAACCCAATCCAATGAACTATCTAGTAGTCTACTACGGTAGTACCCCTACCTGCTAATGTGTACGGTGCGGGAGAGGTGCATTGCATCATATGGGAAATGTCAAAACGAGCTCCTGAAGTCCCAAACTTTCAATACCCTTTTGTTAACTTTGTAGCTATGGTTTGTGTATATGTCTTCATCTATACACTTCTATTGAGTCTGTAGGCCTATAATTAGTGATCATATCTGTCGGGGACACCTAATAATTTGTGCTAAGCAAGTATAGTATTACCCATTGGATTATTTTACTTACACTTGATGTCTTTTACGCTAGTTGACACCTTGGGGTGCAGGGAATGTGACCACCGGGGTTAACCGCCGGGCTGTAACAATTGGCTGCTACATAGTCAAACGAAACAAGTGTAGCAAATTGGCAATATTCAATTATGCAATGCTACACACTACCTAATTTAATCGCTAAGACGTTCTTCCATAGGGTCCAAGAGCCACCCATCAAACTTGTAACACCAGGTGACAGCCGGAAAAATGCATAAATATGGTGCATGCATGAACCTGGAGGCTTAACCACCGTAAGGTGGAGTCATGCCACTTTAAAGTCATTTTCAAATTTTGTGCAGACGGATTTACCAATTCAATGTCTTAAGTCGGAAATAGTGTGCAAACATGCCTGATGCACATTTATGCCTACTAGAACAATACGGTTTATGTCTGCTTTTGAATAAATCAAGTTGCTTATACAATAGAACTTAATTAGTATGTTGATTTTCTTTTTCAAATGATTGATAGGTGTATGCATGCACTAAGGCGCTTCCACATGTTAAGCTAAGTGTATGTTGCAGAGGTGACAGTTATGGCGATCGGAGGGTGATTATGTGAGCTGGATGGGTCGATGGCAGTGGAGAAGATGTGTGTGTGATGGAAACTTTTCGTCTCTGGGCAAAGTTGTATCACCAGTGGGGTCTTGCCTTCTTTCACCATCGAGCATGCTATATATCGGTCACCTTCTTCATTTTTCCATGGATGCCACACCTCCACAAGATATTGAAATCGAGGCCTCGGCCGACTGAACAGTAGACCTGCATGTACAGCATGCGAACCCCTCATCGGACAGTATAGGCTTGCATGTGCAGCATTGTATGCGATGCGTGAATGCTGGTCAAGAACTCAAGCTGCTGCTGTGCAAGCGTGCAAGTGGTTGCCGTCCAGGACTGGACAACAACCAAGTGCCGAGGAAGGCATGCAGCGTGCAAGTGTCCAAATGAGATCGATATAGCCTGCTGCTGGAATGGATGACTCCCAGGTCCATCGGAAGACTTCATACAACAAGCCAAAATACTTTGCTTACAAGTACTATTAGACCCGAAATACAGGGGTCCAGATTAAATAGTTAGTCGTGCAAAAAAGTGACCATCCACGTGTTGATTTGTCACTAGCATAACACCCTTGCGTTGCCATGAAATATAAATAGATATGGGAACATTCTTTATAGAGGCGGCGTCCGAGCTGGTCCCGCCAACCCATGGCCAATGGCAGAAAGGAGACGATGGACTGGGGGCTGCCGGTGGTTGGCGGGACTATTAGGGATGTAAACCAAGTCCAGTTTAATCTTGTTTAAGCCCATTTATCGTTCTAACAATTCAATAAGTTTTTTTTAGAAAATAGAACTATCGAGCTAACTAAAGCTAACTAAATGGGACTTGCGGGCGCCGTTTATTGGCCATTTACATCCCTAGGACTATGCTACAACTCTCGGCATTGTCTCGATCAGGAGGGATGAAGCACTCGCTCTGGATGTGGTGCTCATTCTTGTGTTGTGCGGAAGTGCATGATCATATCCTCTGGACTATTGAGACAGTTGCTTGGAGATGATACCTCAGTTTTTATCCGACCAATAGGAACTGCGTCAAGCAATGTGATTCAAACATTTTGGAGAAATAAAAGTTCTACCCATGGTACCACGCCATTTCACATGCACCTCGCTTACTTAGTTGGAACCTGGAAAATCGAGCACTAGTATTCAGCGCATCAGTTTGCTAATTTGCAGCTCTACTTTTACTAAAAAAAACTTGAATATAGATGCATTACATAGCTAGGCACACATTCGTCGGTGCAGTGTACGTTTCTTCTGCATTTGTTGAACATGGATTACTATTATTTGCAGTTGAATGTTGATTCTCAACAATTTAGCTTTTTCATTTTGAGGTATAAAAAACAATTCTACAGTTGATGAATATGATTACATCCTGAGACTTATTTAAATCTACAATACCAAATAAATATCTTTTGATACATCATCAGACATATTTTTACGTTGTATTTATTCGGTATTACTGATAACAATATGTTTCTCAATAAACATATCAAACTCTGCAATGTTTGACTTTTGAAAAAAGTGCAATATATTATGAGACAGACAGAGTATAGTTTTATTATTTAAATAGTAATAAAGCCAACACAATTTTTTTATTAATAAAGCCAATGGGTTAATCCATATGGACTAAATTATGTCAGGTGTTGGATCATTATAGGCAACCTAAACGATTTGTGTTAGCCACGGGTAGAAGACGTATTACTTACACTTGTTCTAAGCAAACTTATCGATGCTGTAAATATTATCTCAATGTACTAATACTAGCTACGGAGCAAGGATTTTACATGTATTGGTGAATTTTCTCAATCTTTGCATGCAGTAGTTTAATCCATCTCAAAATGTGAACTCGTGATAGGAAGCAATACAATTGAGATTTATAAAGCGTAAAAATAATTTCTTTTGAGATAAGCCCTATAAAATGGAAGGGAGGGAGTATCCGTCAAAGCCCAAGCAAAGCCAAATTTGTTTAATGAGGTATTCTCCAGCGCGTAGCATCGATCACAGTACGGCATTGTAGATGTAAACACGCAGGTTTGGCGAACGACTTCGCTTACATTCGTCTTTGCCTAGGTCAATATTTCTTAATCGACTGTCATGTTGTCGTTAAGTAATCACATGCCTTAATGAGGAATATGACAAGACGATAAGTTAATGTTTTTCTGTACCAAAAAACCTCCTTAGAATGGGTGGATGTGCCTCTTTATTTATAGTCGAAATAGTTCAGAGTATTTGCATGTCATGCCACTTGGAAGATTACGGTGAAAACCTTGACAATCTTTACATGAACATGGGCCATAAGGGTAAACCTACATAAATATCTAATGGTATATTACTTTAGGCAATGATAAGTACCAAGGTGATGCTGCAATACTGCCTTCCGATGGAGGTGGGTGACGACGCGTTGTCGACTGAGTTAGTGAGTGTGTGTGTGGGGGGGGGGGGGGGGGGGGGGGGGTTGGGGAGAGGTCAAATATGGCGGTCATGTTGATTGATTCATGGGTGGTGTTGCATAATATCCAAGTTCGAACAAGCCTTGAAGAAGTGAAGCTAATCAAGATAGTGGTTGCTTGCCCGTTCGTGAAGAGCCATGGCTGGGCACAGTCGTCAAAAGTTTTTTTGGGATGAACAATGATAGCTAAAACTTTTTGCTTGCTTTTCGAGAAATTGTGTAGAGTTTAAAGGTCAATAATGAACATAGAAAAGTTACGATGTTTCCTGTTGGTTTGTCATTCTTTCCTTGTAAAACTTTGTCAAAACTGTTCGTAGTTTCTCCCGTAGAAACCGACAGGAGCGCCTTTTAATTTGTTCTACAAGAAAATAATATTGTGTGCAAGGTTACCTTGAACAAATATCAGTTGAGTATTAATGCCTACTTTTTCATTTCATCCGACCCATTCTATCGCACAAAACAGACTGAGATTACAGTTATCCCAGGCACGGATGCGCAACTTTGGTTAGATATTGGGTACGAAACCGCGTAAAGGTTGTATCCTGAAACCGCCTCCAAGACCATACCGGCGGTTGCATGCCTAGGTTTCCATTTGCTGCGCCGCTGTTTCTTCCTTGTAGATCCTACCGGACTGGTTTTGTTTGTTCCCTCAAATCTAGCGAGGTATCCGCCAAAGCCTAAGCAAACCCAACTTTGTTTAATGAGGTCTTCTCCAGCGCGTAGCATGGATCATAGTACGGCTTTGCAGATGTAAACACGCAGGTCTAACGTACGACTTCGCTTAGATTCGTCTTGGCCCAGGTCAGTATTTCCTAATCCCACTGGCACGTTGCAGCTAACTAATCACATGCCTTATTTAGTAGATTAATCATGGATCCACTAGTAGTACATATCTTGATTACCACGCGGCTTAATTACACGCCTGCGAGACTGAGCATGGATGCCACATGTGGCATGTGGTAGTGGGACGATATTATATGTAGGCTCACACGTAGATATGAATCGACGCGCACAGAGCCAGACTGATCGATCGCCAGTATATATTCATACCATCATATACACAGATAGCAAGAACACAAACGAGCAGCTAGCTCTGCCTAACTCGTTCATCGATCCTATCTGAGCTTGGCTAATCTCTTCGATTCCACCTGTAATTTATGGCGCGGTCGTCGTCTCCTCTCGTCAACAAGGCTTCGCCCACCGAGCAGCCCCGCCTGCTCTGCACTCGCCGTTCTTCAAAGCGTGTCACCGCTTTGAGCCCGGAGGCGCTCCTTGATGCCACCCTTGCCGGCGTCGAGCAGCAGGATGACGCCGGTGTCATCGCTGCCGCCACGGCTCTGAAGCGAGATGCTACTCTCTCAGATGAGACCCTGGCGGTTCACGCTGGGGAGAAGATGGGGAAGAACGGAGCCATGGACACAGACTCGATCGCGACACCTATTGTGAGCGGCACGACACACTGGTTCAAGAGCTCGGGCGACCTCGTCGCATTCAAGGAAGGCCGGCGCCACAGCTTCGAGTACGGCCGCTACGGCAACCCCACTGTGAAGGTCCTAGAGGACAAGATCAGTGCCCTGGAGAGGGCCGAGGGGACGCTTGTCACGTCCTCAGGCATGAACGCCATCGTCGCCACACTGCTCGCGCTCGTACCGCCCGGCGCCGGCCACGTGGTGACCACGACCGAGTGCTACAGCGAGGCACGCGCCTTCATCCGCGACAAGCTCTCTAAGATGGGCATCAAGGTGACATTCGTCGAGCTGAACGACATGGAGACACTCAAGGCCGTTCTTGACCAGGGCGACGTACGTTAATTTAGCAACTTGTAATTTGCTCAATTTATCAACAAGTTATGTTGGCTGTTTCTGATCGAGATGATTGGCTTTGATGCAGGTGACACTCTTCTATACCGACTGTCCGACGAACCCCCATCTCAAGTGCATCGACATTAAGCTCGTCGCCGATCTGTGCCACCGGAGAGGGGCTCTGGTGTGCATTGACAGCACACTCGCCTCGCCCATCAACCAGAAGCCACTCACCCTCGGGGCTGACATCGTCGTGCACTCCGCCACAAAGTACATCGCAGGACATCATGACGTGAGTAAATATCTTTGTTCTCAGATAATTGCACCGCCATTTTGCTACTTTATTTCTAAGATCTCATCGTGCCATTCCATTTCAGGTCATCGCAGGATGCATCAGTGGCTCTGAGGCGCTCATCTCCAGAATACGCGCGTGGCATCACGACCTTGGCGGCGCCATTAGTCCGGTATGTAGTATCTATCATGTAGTACCACATGTTAATTAAATCTCATTATTATTCAAGAAAAACTAGATGTTAACATTTGAATTGAAACTAGCCACTTACACTGCAACCTAATTACTACAGGACGCAGCCTACATGATCATACGCGGCCTTAAGACGATGGCACTACGCGTGGAGACACAAAACCAAACTTCATTGCGCATGGCGCGCCTGCTCGAGAACCATCCCAAGATCGAGCGAGTGTACTACCCTGGTCTCCTAAGCAGCCCGTGGCACGACATTGCCAAGAGCCAGATGACTGGTTTTGGAGGAGTCATCAGCTTCGAGGTAGCCTCAGACCTGCATGGTGTCATGAGGTTCGTCGACGCCCTCGAGATACCCTTCATCGCGACGTCCCTCGGCGGGTGCGAAAGCCTCGTGCAGCAGCCGGCAGTCATGTCCTTCTGGTACGTCGCTTTTTTGGATTAATTTACATTTGCAATTTAATATAAACTTACAAGAAGATGCATGTAACATGTATGGTGGAATTGTTTTGACTTATATTGCGTGGATTTTTGTTTTCATCAGGGGTCAGAGTGACGAGGAAAAGGCGAAGAATGGGATCAAGGACAACTTGGTGCGGTTCAGCTTCGGGATTGAGAAGTTTGAGGATCTTAGGGATGACATTATCCAAGCCCTGGAGAAGATTTAGGACACTTCCTGAGCAAATTAGCAATGTAGAAACCCTTCTGTACATCTGATAGGTAGTCAATTTCCGCTAAACTCCAACAGAGATGTAATTGGTAGGATTCTTTTATTTCTTGAAGGAATAAGCTCAAATTTGCTTCAGGAACAGAACCATATGTACTTGGAAGGAGGTGAAATATAGAAGACACGTTACATTCTGTATCACTAGTACAGTCATGGCATAACTAACATACGAGTCAAAAACCTAGTTCCCCACACTTTTCCTAACTGCTTGTGCATATTGGTCAGTTAGCTCGAGTCAGCACAAGAAGATAGGAAAACCATCAGTGAAGAGGACCATCACAGGCAGATCACCGAAGAGGCCCATCAAAGGCAGTTCTACATATATAAGCCACCCGCAGGTGGTGATGTGTTTTTTCATAGATGATTTTACATATTTTCATAGGGATACATGCTAAACTACTGTAAATTAAAAAATCACGCCTAAGCCTATAATTGTTTCACTAACAGATATGTACCCGCTTTGGTATTGGATTAAGCCTAGTCATAAGGATAGAGCTCTGAGGTGGATTTCTTTTCTTCCTCCTTAGTTGGGTCATCTTTATTTGCGTATAGCCTTTCGTTTGTAATCTTGTAACATATTTTTCTCAATAAAGGGAGAAGGTGTGTGAGGCTTTTTCCTTATGGTATATATAGTAAAAAAAATTACTTTCGGTTAATTAGTTAAAAACTTGTCGGTTTGAAATAATGTAGCTTTTCAAACGAGTAAAATGAAAAATATAGTTATCCTAGTAAAATGTTTGCCTTAAGAAGGTATTGACAAAAGCACTAAGCAACAGTCAGTATGATGACATCACATGTGGCAATTAATCACAATAACATTCTTTTTTTCTTAACATAGGCCATCATAGCTACTATTATTAATTTCATACAATAGTTATCAGCAACAGTTCTTTGGAGAATAAAGCAATTGCTCTGGTGTATAACTGATACAAGACTTTTATGTGTGGCTAACACAAATCGTTTAGGCTGGGTTATTGAAGATTCAATCTTAACCATACAATCAGGGTCTATAATGATCCAGCATAGAAATAATTTGACCTATGTGCATTAGCTTCTTGTTGTTATTTCTATTATTATGAGGATTATTGTTGTTGTTATTATTATTATTATTATTATTATTATTATTATTATTATTATTATTATTATTATTATTATTGCGAGGATCATCATCATCATCATTATTGTTATTATTTTGCAATGAAATTAATAGATAATCACGTGATCCTGCTCATTAGTTAGATTCCTAGCGGAGCAACATCAAACATTGAGTCAGTGTTGAACAACTGCATAGGATATAGTCCCTCCCGATGGGATTCTTAGTCGACTCATGGTCCCTTAATATTTTTTGTATTTTACTGGTGCGATCAATAAATCCTTGAAGATCAAAGCATTCTCATATTTCTAATGGGGTTAAGTGCTAATTATCCACTGCTCGCGGTTGCATGCTGGAGTACCAGTTCATCCATGTTCAACAAAAAATGATCTAATTTCAGATGGACCGTCCGCACACAAGCAATGAATGGATGTTCAACAATTGCAAATGATATGTGAGACTAGTGCACTATTTCGAAGGTTCCAAGCCAGTAACCGGGGTGCATGTGAAATGGCATGGTGATCAATATATAGACCTTGATGAGCAGACATTATTCCCCAATATGTTTAAATCATATGGCCAAAACATAATGTATAATGGTCGAATAAAGTCCAAGCTATCATTTTCAACCAAACGCATCCATAGTTATAGAATCCCGCACCTACACACGTTATAGTGAGTACCACGTAAAGTTCTCACTGGCCACTTGCAGGCTGCACTAGTGCACCAGCTTGACCAGCTTGAAGTAGTGGAAGTCTTCCAATGTGAGTAGCGCGTGAGCATGCACATGGAAGACTAGTGCTGATAGGGGTTCGCATATATGTTGCACATGCAAGTCTACTGTTCATTGGAGCTTCGCTTCGACGTCGAGGTCTTGTGGAGGTGTGTAGCTGGCATCCATGAAGAACTTAGGAAGGTGACATATTAGCATACTCGATGGTGATGCCGCAAAAAAAAAGCATACTCGATTGTGAAAGAAGGTGACGTCGAAACTTGTAGTGCCATACCTGCAACCTGCGTCAGACGTTTCAGTCGCCGTGACGTCATCCTTAACAGTGAACCCAATTCGGTGACTCCTTTTGTTGTAGGCACATTGGCCGCCAAGATCATCAAGACAGGAGAAAATTTCAGTACAAAGTCTTCTGGTGAAACTAGAGACGGTCATCGACTAATGCTATATCTACGAAAAATTTCTTACAGACTAGTTTTACAAGTGCAGTCATTTTGGCTCACGGGGAAAATCATGATCAGGTTAGTTGGGAAGAGAACACATCATATCGTACATCCAATCCGTAATACTGCTCCCATAAGTTAAGCATTTTCGGGGATCATCTACGCCGCAGAGAGGCAATGGTGCTGTCAAAGTATCAAAAAATGACCTGTCGCACGCATGTTTCCGGATGCCGTCCCCACCAGTGAAGCCACTATACCAGGAGATGAAGAACACACCCCACGCCGCAGAACTTCCCAATACCGCCAACAGATCGGCAAGCGCACCATCGGACCGCCATAATTGTCACCTATGTAATATATGCTTAGCTCTTGATGTCTAGCCAAGCATTGGTGTTTGCATATTACTTGTCGATAATTTGAAAATATTCAACATAGACTGTTGCACACACACCCCATGATGGGGAGAACTAGCTAATTAAATTCTAATGGAGACGCAACTTGATTAACACAGTAGCACACAACAGTCATATTGTTCTGGTAGACATATGCATCATGCATGTTTGAACACTATTTCCATCTTGAGATGTTTAATCGGTAAAACTGATTGTGCAATTTTTTTGAAGAACTTTTTAAAGCGTGCGGCATGACTCCACCTTGGGGTGGTTAAGCCTCAAGGTTCATGCATGTGCATACATGCTTGTTTCTGGCGTGTTACCGAGTTTGATGGGTGACTCTTGGACCCTATCAAAGAACGTATTAGTGATTAAATTAGTTAACGTGTACGGACTGCACAAATCTAATATTGTCAATTTGCTAAACTTGTTCACTGTTTGCCTTGACTATGCAGTGACCAATTGTTCTGGCCGCCCGGCGGCTAGGTGGTTACATTCCCTGCACCACAAAGTGTCTACAAGCGTAAAACACATCAACTGTAGGTAATACAATAGTTGGTCAGTAAGAACTATTGGGTAGCCCTCACAGATCTAATAACTAAAGCCTAGTGTGTACAATGAAAACGTACACATGCACCATAGCTCATATGATATTCAAACATTGAGAGTTCGCTACCTGCTTTGACATTTCTCATGTGATGCACCTCTCTTTGTATCGTATGCACTAGTAGGTACTACCGTACTAGGTACTCCATTGGATTGGGTTAATATTTGATGCCATATGTTCCTATTATCAATATTTTATTTTACTTAACAAGTTATAGGAAATCATGGACCTTTCCTCGCAGCTCCATGGTAGAGGATATTCCAAACCCTGACCAGAATAACAAGACAATAGGTGAATAGGTACCACTATCATCAAACACGTGAGATTGATGGTCTGCAGAAAATTATCAAGTGTCGTGGCATGGTGAAATTCTCAAAGCACGGGAAACATATTCTTTTGAGGATGAAATGGAAGCTTCTGGTCAGGGGGGGTGGGGGGCAAAATCACATCTGCCCATCAATGATAGGTTCACCTGTTTCCTCATGGCTGGAGGCAGATGGATTCCTAGATAGCTAAGAGGCGTCTACAACCACGACATCAAATCCAGGCCCTCAAACGCCCACGGACGCGTCCACAGGAACTGATGGTCACACCTCAAAATATGTCCTCTGAATCCAAGTACCTAAAAGTTGATATGTCAAATCCATACAAACTATGCATAATAAAAAAGCCTATGTACTACGTAGATATCCTATCTACCTTGGACTACTCATCATCTGGGATGTCCACGGTCATCGTGTTGGGCTCCGACTAGATGGGCGCATGCGTCAACTCCGGCTCATCGTCTGACTCACTAGAGGCGAAGATTTCGTCGATCTCCGCCCTCTGTTAGCGGAGGAACCGCCGGTTGGCCCCCACTACGGCCTCCGACTAGATGGACTCCTGGATGAAGGTTTGCTCCACCGCTTCCTCCTCTTGGCGATTTCGAACTCCGCCACGGTGTCCTCCATGGCGAAGCCCACAGCCAGCTCTGCCTCCTCCTCCGGATCCGCCCCCAGCATGGGCCGACGGTCCTGCTCTGCCTCTTGAGGTATTTTGAGGTGAAAACTTGCACTTTTGATTAATTAAAGAGAAGTGAGAATTTCTCGGTTAAATGCAAAAAGTTATGTTTAACTGATACAACTGGCCGACATGTTACACAACGGAACATCACACACACTGCCGAGGAGAGAAGCACATCGAGGTAGCACACAAGCAACATCGTCATAACTCCTCCTCGAGCAAGCAACTTCAACTTTGCCATTGACATCCATCGACGATACCCTCGCTGCAACAACCCATGAAAAGCCACAAGAAGACCCCATCAAATAGTCGGCCACACACGCCAGCCACGGGACAACTCCAAATTTCAGGGCGAGTGAAGAAGGGAAATGTGGAGGTCAGGAGATCACCAAGTGGAACAACAAATAATGGCCCATTGTTTTCCTTTTCCTTTTCCTTTTATCTTCTCTGAGTGCACCATCAGTCGTTGTGTCGATAGGTCCTTCCCTTGCCGCACCACTCCATATCTTGTTGCGAGGCATCGCAGAGGCGGGCATGGAGATTAAATAACACAAGAATGTGATTGGGAGTCGCGCCGCTTCTTCAGGATAACATGAGGCGGGCAAAGTGGAGATTTCTGTCGTTGTGGCGGATAATGATGTGGTACCGGTTGATATAGGATTGAGTCGTTGCAGGCGACAGTCGTATTGATCCTTAGGCATTGTTGTATAAAGCCCAAGGTTAAAGAAGCCTGGGAGAAGCAGCGATGCTAATCAAGATGGTTATTGGGGAGGTGTACGTGAAGAGACATGGTTGGGCACCGTCCACAAAAAAAGGATCTTGGTATGAAAAATGATGCCTGGACCTTTGAAGATTGATTATCCTTGATCTATCAGTTGTTATGAAACTGTGCTAAGTTCTAAGTTTTGTAATGGTTGCAGAGAAGTAGAGCAATCAAGTAAAGTACGTGTCGATTTTACTGGTTTTGTCAAAACAGCTAGAGGTTTCCCTAATGCAAATCAACGGCCGGGCCCCTTGTTTCAGAAAAAAAAAATCAATATTGTATGCAAGGGTATACCTCCCATCCAACTAATTTCTGATGAACCTTCATCAAGCCTTCCCCGTTTGATGCGACCCGTTCTACCGTGTATATCCTGTCGGACTATTTTTTGTTTCTTCTATAAAATCTAGTGAGCTCAAACAGCCCCAACTTTGCTTAGTGAGCTCCTGTCGATAGATACAAACACGCAGTTCTTTGACGTAGACTTTTGTCTTTGCTTGGATTCATCCTGCCCAATAAGTCATTTCTTAATCCCCATGGCACGTTGAAGTTAACTAATTACATGCCTTATTGGTACAAGATGTATTACTAGCTACACGCTTGCGAGACTGAGCATGGATGACACATGTGGCATGTGTTAGTGGGACAATTTTATATGTAGGCAGTCAATTTTATATGGCTCGACGCGCAAGAGAGCCAGACTGATCGGCCAGTATATATTCACACCATCGTATACAGATAGGAAGAACACAAACAAGCAGCTAGCTCTGCCTAACTTTTTAATTGATCTGATCTGAGCTTGGCTAATCTCTTCGATTCCACCTGTTTTCACTACTCTTCCTCGACCCCACAAGTCACTAATGGCGCGGTCGTCGTCTCCTCTCGTCAACAAGGCTTCGCCCACCGAGCAGCACCGCCTGCTCCGTGCTCGCCGTTCTTCAAAGCGTGTCACCGCTTTGAGCCCGGTGGCGCTCCTTGATGCCACCCTCCCTGGCGCTGAGCACCTTGTGCCGGTGTTGCAGCAGGATGACACCAGTGTCGTCGCTGCCGCCACGGCTCCGAAGCGAGATGCTACTCTCTCAGACGAGACCCTGGCGGTTCACGCCGGGGAGAAGATGGGGAAGAACGGCGCCATGGACACCGACTCGATTGCGACACCTATTGTGAGCGGCACGACACACTGGTTCAAGAGCTCGGGCGACCTCATTGCGTTCAAGGAAGGCCGGCGCCACAGCTTCGAGTATGGCCGCTATGGCAACCCTACTGTGAAGGTCCTGGAGGACAAGATCAGTGCGCTTGAGAGGGCTGAGTCGATGCTTGTCACGTCCTCAGGCATGAACGCCATCGTCGCCACGCTGCTCGCACTCGTGCCGCCCGGCGCTGGCCACGTGGTGACCACGACCGAGTGCTACAGCGAGGCTCGGGCCTTCATCCGCGACAAGCTCTCCAAGATGGGCATCAAGGTGACATTCGTTGAGCTGAACGACATGGAGACACTCAAGGCCGTTCTTGACATGGGCGACGTACGTTAATTTGGCAACTAGTAATTTCCTCAATTTGTCAACTAGATATGTTGGCTGTTCTGATCGACATGCTTGGCTTTGATGCAGGTGACACTCTTCTATACCGACTCTCCGTCGAACCCCCATCTCAAGTGCATCGACATTAAGCTCGTCGCGGAGCTGTGCCACCGGAAAGGGGCTCTTGTGTGCATCGACAGCACCCTCGCCTCGCCCATCAACCAGAAGCCGCTCACCCTCGGGGCCGATGTCGTCGTGCACTCTGCCACAAAGTACATCGCCGGCCATCACGACGTGAGTAGCTACCCGAGATGACACGTCTTTTCATAGACGTACAATTGCACTGCCACTTTGCTCCTTTACTTCCAGGATCATTAGCAGCGTAGGGTCTACATAAATTTAAGACATCTCATCGTGCAATTCCATTTCAGGTCATCGCGGGATGCATTAGTGGCTCAGAGACGCTCATCTCCAGAATACGCGCCTGGCATCACGACCTCGGCGGCGCCATAAGTCCGGTATGTAGGATCAACTATCAGCAAGTACATGTTAAGATTCACTCTTATTCAAGAAAAACAAGATCTAAACATTTGGATTCTGACAACTTACACTGCAACATTAACTACTGCAGGACTCAGCCTACATGATCATACGCGGCCTCAAGACGATGGGACTACGTGTGGAAACACAAAACCGCACTGCATTGCGGATGGCGCGCCTGCTCGAGAACCATCCGAAGATCGAGCGAGTGTACTACCCTGGGCTTTTGAGCAGCCCGTGGCACGACATTGCCAAGAGCCAGATGACCGGTTTCGGCGGCGTCATCAGCTTCGAGGTAGCCTCGGATCTGCATGGCATCATGAGGTTCATCGATGCGCTAGAGATACCCTTCATTGCAACATCACTCGGAGGGTGTGAAAGCCTCGTGCAGCAGCCGGCAGTCATGTCCTTCTGGTACGTGCCGTTCTTGGATTTATTTTGGTTTGCAACTTACAGGAAGATGCATGCAACATCTATGGTAGAATTTGTTGACTTATATTGCATGGATCTGTGATCTCATCAGGGGTCAGAGTTACGAGGAAAAGGCAAATAATGGGATCAAGGACAACTTGGTGAGGTTAATCTTCGGGATTGAGAAGTTTGAGGATCTCAAGGATGACATTCTCCAAGCACTGGAGAAGATTTAGAACTATTCCGGATCATTAGTGTAATGAAGATTTTGACAAAATTAGCTATGTAGAAACCCTTTTTGTACATCTGATAGGTAGTCAATGTGTGCTAAACTTCGAATGACATATAATTAGTAGGTTTCTTTTATTTCTTGAAAGAAGAAGCTCAAATTTGCTTCAGGACCAGGACCATATGTAACTGAATGAAATTCAAGTATACAAGACATGCGTTACATTTCACTAGTATAGTAATGGAATCACTTACGTACGAGTCACAAATCTTGTTCCTGACAACTATCCTAACTGCTAGCTTGAGCATATTGGTCAGTTAGCTTGAGCTAGCACAAGATATGGTAGGAAAACCCACAGCGAAGAGGCCCATCACATATGGATCACCTGCCAGTGAAGAGGCCCGAAAGGCAGTTCTGCATAAGCCACCCATATGGGTGAGATGTGATTTCGCATAGATGATTTTACCTATTTTCATAGGGATGCATAGTACACTAGTGTAAATTTAAAAACATAATCCCTCCGTATCAAAATATAAGCCGTTTTTGATACTATCAAAAGTGTCTTATATTTTGATACGGAGGGAGTAGCATGTAAGCCTAGTATTATTTAACTAACAGGACATAAAATCACCACTATATATGCTAACCTGTAGCAGAGGTTGAGTCAATGTAGCACCACTACAAGAAAAACAACCTTCCATGATCCATCAGTGCACTACTGTAGAAATGCTTAACAGTGGCGTGCGCAAAGGACTTATCAGTTCGTCACTCGCAATGCGCCACATATGGTTACCAATAGCACGCACCCCATACGGCACTAGAAACACTTACCAGTGGTGTGTGCCAGTGCCCGCTCAACACTAGTATTTGCATACTAGCGGTAGGCTTATTTTTCGGCCCTGCACTTGTACCTAATTTAGAAGAAAAAACTAGCTATTTGCATGCAGTTCATACAACACATTGTCCATACGGACATACATACAATTTAATAGTACATACATCTCACATAGTCCATGCAATATGGATTCAATCCATCATTAACAGTAAACGCAATTCGGTGACTTGTTTTGCTGTACATACGCTAGCCGCCAAGATCATCAAGACAGAGGAGAAAATTTTCGATACGAAAATGGGAATTAATATCTTCAAACAGCCACGCTGCATGTTGCAAGTTAGCATTTGATGAAGTGTTCTGGTGAAACTAGTGGATCATCCACTACTGTTATATCTAGCTATGGAAAAATTATTAGGGGCTAGGTTTACGAGATGGAGTCGTTCGCCCATGGTCAAAATCAGGGAGAGGTTAGTGGAAAGAGAACACAACATCCCATAGATCCAATTCGTAACACTGGTCCCATAAGTTTAGCATTTTCGTGGATCACCTGCTCTGCCACCGAGAAAATACTTCTGTCAAAGTAAACAAAAATGAGCCCGTCCCACGCTGCACATCTTCCCAATCACCACCAAACGGATAAGCAAGCACCCAGAATCGCCCTCGGATCACCATAACTGTCACCTATGCAATCTAAATTTAGCTCTTGATGTGTAGTCATGCATTAGTGTATGCATATAACTTGCCAATCAATTGGAAAATATTCACATAAACACCAATTCCCGTAAACAAAATGTTGCGTAGACACACAACAAGCCGATATGAGTAACTGATCAAATCCTGCAGGATAAACAACTTGATTAACTGAGTAGCAGATATCAATCATTTTGTTGTGCTAGATATAGGCATCATGCATGTTTGAACACTATTTCCATCTTGATATGTTGAATTGGTAAATCTGACTGCGCAAAATTTGGAAAAGGGACTTTTTAAAGCGTGTAGCATGACTCCGCATAGGGTGGTTAGGCCTCAAGATTCATGCATGCTTGATGCACATATTCCTGTCTCTGCCGTGTCATCGAGTTTGATGGGTGGCTCTTGAACCCTATTGAAGAACATCTTAGTGATTAAATTAGCTAATGTGTACGGATTGCATAACTGAATATTGTCAATTTGCTACAATTGTTCACACCCTGACTACGTAGCAATGAATTGTTCCGGCCCTGTGGTTAACCCGGTGGTTACATTCCCTGCACCTCAAAGTGTCAATGAGCGTAAAAGACATCAAGTGCTAGTAAAATAATCCAAATGGGTAATACTATATTTGATCAGTACAAATGATTCCTTGGCCCTCACAGATCTAATCACTAATTATGGCATAGTGACTCAAACCTCGTGGGCACAATGAACATGGACTGTAGCTCAAATGATATTGAACTTTGGGAGTTCGCTGGCTGCTTTCACATTTCTCATGTGATGCCCCTCTCTTGCATTGTACGCATTAGTAGGTATATACGGTACAAGCTAGGTAGTTCATTGGATTGGATAAATATTTGATTTGCCGTGTGATCCTACTATCAATATTTTATTTTACTTAACAAGTTCTAGGAAACGATGGACCTTTCCTCGCAGCTCCATGGTAGAGAATAATTCCAAACACAAACCCCATAACAAGACAGTAGGTGAATAACTGGCCACTGTCATCAAGCACGTGAGTTTTGTTTTGGAAATAATATTCTTTTCTCAAGTGAACACGTGAGATTGACGGTCCGGGGAAAATTCTCAAATGTGGCGGCATGAGGAAATTCTCAAAGCACGGGAAACATATTATTTTTGGGTTGAAACCGATGCATCAGGTCAGAATCACATCTATCCTTCCACGATAGGTTCACCTCTTTCCTCACAGCAGAAGGCAGATAGATGGATAGCTATGTTTGATTCGCTAGAGAGATGTGGGTGGAACTGGGGTGTGCATTGGCACAGTGGTCACCAACAAGATAATTGGCCGGCCGATTGGTACTACAGTAAGCTCTCTCTCCCCTTGCAAGCGGAAGAAGCAATTACAAAGTCATGTCGAGCAGTTGCTAGATGCTAGTGTGTTGATCTATATACCTCGATATGAATGGAAACATTCCTCAAAAGTATTAATGGTGTTACCCGTGCAGCGCAAGGCTAGCTTCGGAGAGGTTTTATTTTAAGCTAAGTGAAACTTGCCATTTTTGTTAATTAGGACGAAATGAGAATGTTAAAAGCAGAAAGTTGGGCTTACCGATACAACTGGCATATATGTACAGATCAGAAACATCAGCCACACACTACCGAGGAGAGAAGCTCAACTCATGTAGAACACAAGCATCATCGTCATCACTCCACCTCAACCATGCGACTCAAACTTTGCCATCGATAACTATTGATGGAACCCTCACCACAACAACCCCATGAAGCCACAAGACGACCCGTTATATAGTTGGCCACATCAATGTTTTAAATAGCGGGCTATTGCCAAATAGCGGCGGACCTCAAAATCAGATATAGCGGGCTATAGCAGGCTATAGCGGGCTATTTGTACATGGGACTATTTAGCGGCACCCTGCTGAAAAGGCTATATAGCGGGCTATAGCGGGATAGCCGGCTATTTAAAACATTGGGCCAGACACACCAACGGTGTGGCAGCTCCGGTTTTGAGGGCAAGCGAAGAAGGGAAATGTGGAGGGCTGGAGATCACCAACTGGACCAACCTAACCTATAATGGCTCATTTGGTTTTACTCTTTTCCTTTTCCTTCTACTTTTATCTTCTGTTGGTGCACCATCAGTCACTGAAGCGGTCACTCCTTCCCTTGCTGCACCATCTCCTAGCTTGTTGCTAGGCATCGCAAAGGTGTGTATGGAGGATGAACGACACCAGGATGTGACTGAGAGTCATACCGCTTCGTGAAAACATGTGGCAGTCAAACGGAGATCTACGTCGGCGAGGCGGATTATTATGTGGCACCGGTTGAGCTATGATTTGAGAGGTCGAAGACGACTGTTGTATTGACTCTTAGGAGTTGTTGTGTAAAGGCCAAAGTTAACGAAGCCTTGGAGCAGGAGCGAAGCTAGTCAACATCGTCACTAAACTAGAATCTAACCTATGGCGATTTGATCCGGTGACTGATACGTCTCCAACATATTTATAATTTTTTATTGTTCCATGCTACTATAGTATCAATCTTGGACATTCTATATACATTTACAAGCACTTATATGTCATTTTTGGGACTAACCTATTAATTTAGTGCCAGTGTTAGTTGTTGTTTTTTTGCCTGTTGTTGGTTTTTCAAAATATCAATATCGAATGAAGTTCAAATGCCACGAAACTTTTTGAATTTTTTTTTTGACAAAAGAGACACTAAAAGCTTCGGGAGAGGGCCAGAAGATGGAAGATGGGTCCATGAGGCACCAGGGCGTGACCTTGGGGTGGCCGCGCCCTAGTGGCTCGCTGGGTTCCACGGAGCTCTGTTTAACCTAATTCCGCTTCTATAAATTCTCTAAAATTTTGAAACCAACAGAGAGCCAGACGAAATACTTTTTTCGCCGCTGCAAGTTCCTGTTCTCGAGAGATCCCGTATGGAGGCCTTTTCTGGCACTCTGCCGGAGGGGCAATCAATCACGAAGGGGCTCTACATCAACCCCTTCCGATGATGTGTGAGTAGTTTATCACGGACCTACAGGTCCATAGTTAGTAGCTAGATGGCTTCCTTTCTCTCTTTGATCTTTAATACAATGTTCTCACTGATGTTCTTGAAGATCTATTTGATGTATTGACTTTTTGCGGTGTGTTTATTGGGATTCGGTGAATTGTGAGTTTATGATCAGATTATCTGTGAATATTATTTGATTTTTCTCTGCACACTTTTATGCATTATTGCTATAGCTTCGTATTTTTCTCCGATCTATTGATTTGGTTTTGCCAACTAGATTGATTTTTCTTGCAATGGGAGAGGCGCTTTGTGGTGGGTTCGATCTTGCGGTGCTCAATACCGGTGAAAGAAAGAGATATGACACGTATTTATATCGTTTCCCTTAAGTATAAAAAGATGGGGTTTATTAATGCATGAGTTTACTTTGTCTACATCATGTCATCTTGCTTAAGGCGTTACTCCGTTCTTTATGAAGTTAATACTCTAGATGCATGCTGGATAGCGGTCGATGTGTGGAGTAATAGTAGTAGATGTAGAATCATTTTGGTCTACTTGTATCGGACATAATTCCTATATATGATCATTTCCTTGGATATCATCATGATTATTTTCCTTTCTATCAATTGCCCAACAGTAATTTGTTTACCCACCGTATGTTGTTTTCAAGAGACAAGCCTCAAGTGAAAACTATATCCCCTGGGTCTACTTTTATCATTTATCAAAAACCAAAAATACCTTGCTGCATTTTTTGTTTATCTATTTTATTTTGTATTTTTGCTCTATCTATCTATCAATCACTACGCAATTTAATCTTGCACGTAACCGCCAAGGGATTGACAACCCCTAGTTTGCGTTGGGTTGCAAGGATTTGTTGTTTGTGTGCACGTGCTGCTAACAAGGTGTTGCGTGGTTCTCCTACTGGATTGATAACATTGGTTCTTAACTAAGGGAAATACTTATCTCTACTGTACTGCATCATCCTCCCCTCTTCGGGGAAATCCCAACGCAGTTCACAAGTAGCAGTGAGCGACACTTGAGCATCGCTCCCTTCCTGAAGACATTTGTCCATGTCGTGTCCTGAGATGGTTGGTGCAGATATGGTCATAGTTGTAGTTTGTGGAACGCAGATTTGATCTCTTCGGATTTTTTCCCTTACTCCGGCATAGCTTTGGTCTTATATGAGTATATTATTTGCCAGCATGTTTGTGTGTGGGGGGTGGGGGCTCGCTATAGTGTTCGTTGTGTGCATCATAGCTATGCAAAGGCTAGGTGCGTGCTACTTGTGAGTTGCATTGGGATTTCCCCGAACAGGAAGGGCGAAGCAATATAGTAGCTGATAAGTATTTCCCTAAGTGAGAACCAAGGTTTATCGAATCAATAGGAGAATCACACAAACCCTAGTGAATTGTGATACGTCTCCGTCGTATCTAGAATTTTGATTGTTTCATCCCAATATAATTATACAACTTTCACATATTTTTGGCAATTTTTTATATGATTTATTGGACTAACCTATTGATCCAGTGCCCAGTGCTAGTTCCTGTTTGTTGCATGTTTTTTGTTTCGCAGAAAATTCATATCAAACGAAGTCCAGACGCGATAAAAATTTACGGAGAATTATTTTGGAATATATGTGATTTTTGGGACTTGGAATCAACGCAAACGGGGGCTCACAGTGACCACAACCCACCAGGGCGCGCCGCACACCCCCTGGCGCGACCAGGTGTCTTATGCCCTCCTCGAAAGTCGATTGGGGCCCTTCTTCTGGCGCAAGAAAGATAATTTATGGAAAAAATCATGTAAAAGTTCAGCGCAATCGGAGTTACGGATCTCCGGGAATTTAAGAAAAGGTGAAGGGCCAGATCTGGGGAGATCCAATCTCGGAAGGGCTCCCGCCCCTCCGCTGCCATGGAGGCCATGGACCAGAGGGGGAACTCTCCTCCCATCTAGGGGGAGGCCAAGGAAGAAGAAGGTGGAGGGGGGCTCTCTCCCCGTCTCTTCCGGTGGCGCCGGAGTGCCGCTGGGGCTAGGATCGTGATGACGATCTACATCAACAATCTTGCTACCATCAACACCAACTTTCTCCCCCTCTATGCAGCGGTGTAACACCTCTTCTCCCCGCTGTAATATCTACTTAAACATGGTGCTCAACTCCATATATTATTTCCCAGTGATCTATGATTATCCTATGATGTTTGAGTAGATCCGTTTTGTCCTATGGGTTAATCGTGATCTTGGTTGGTATGATTGTGTATTTCATTTATGGTGTTGTCCTATGGTGCCCTTCGTGTCGCGCAAACGGAGAGGCCCCCGCTGCAGGATGTTGCAATATGTTCATGGTTTGCTTATTGTCGGTGTTGCGGGGGTGACCGCAGCCTAAACGCGGATAAGTGGGTTATGGCATATGGGAGTAAAGAGGACTTGATACTTAATGCTATGGTTGGGTTTCATGACCTTAATGATCTTGTTCTAGGTAAAGCAAACATCAAGTGTGCGTAGAGTTGTATCGGTGGTTGATAGAACTTGAGGAAATATTTGTTCTACCTTTAGCTCCTCGTTGGGTTCAACACTCTTATTTATCGAAGAAGGCTACAAACGATCCCCTATACTTGTGGATTATCAAACAACACCTGCACACACAAAAGCAAATACTTGCACTCAACGCGGGTAAGAGGGTTGTCAATCCCCTTGAACTCGTTACTTGCAATGATTAAATCTTGTAGTGGTAGATAGATAAATTGCAAAACAAAATAAAAGATAATAAACTATAGCAAGGTATTTTTGGTTTTAGTAATTTGATAAAAGTAGACCCGGGGGCCGTAGTTTTCACTAGATACTTCTCTCTCGAAATAATAGCATATGGTGGGTAAACAAATTACTGTTGGGCGATTGATAGAAAAGCGCATACTTATGATGTTATTGATGGCAATGATCACACATATAGGCATCATGTACGTGACAAGTAGACCGACTCCTGCCTACATCTACTACTATTACTCCACCAATTGACTGCTAACCAGCATGCATCTATGGTATTAAGTTAATGACAAACAGAGTAACGCCTTAAGCAAGATGACATGATGTAGACAAATTAAACTTAGGCAATATGAATAAACCCCCATCGTTTTACCCTTAATGGAAACAATACAAATACGTGCCTAGCTACCCTTTCTGTCATTGGGTGACCACAACGCAAAGTTGAACCCATCACAAAGCACATATCCCACTGAAGATAAATCAAACTAGTTAGCCAAACCAAACGGATAGATCAGAGAGATACAAATCTATAATAATCATGCATAATAAATTTCAGAAAATACTCACTTACTTTCAATGAATATTCCAATCATAAACCCACAATTCATCGAATCCCAACTAACACACCGCAAAACAAGACTACATCGGATAGAACTCCAAGAAGATCATGGAGAACTTTGTATTGATGATCAAAGAGAGAGAAGAAGTCATCTAGCTACTAAATATGGACCAGTAGGTTTGTGGTGAACTTCTCACGCATCATTGGTAGGGCATCAAGGTTGATGTAGAGACCCTCCGTGATCGATTCCCCCTCCGGCAGAGTACTGGAAAAGGCCATCAAATGGCGGAAGAATAGAACCTTGCGGCGGAGGAAAAAGTGTTTCAGGTGGATCTTTGTTGGCTTGGTAATATTTGGGAATTTATAGAGGTGGAATTAGGTCAAACGGAGTTGCGTGGGAGTCACGAGCTCAGGGGCGCGCCCTACCCCCAGGGTGCACGCTGTAAGCTATTGGCTCTCCCGTAACTCTTCTGGCCTTGTCCCGAACCTTCTAGGGTTCCTTCTGGTCTACAAAAACCGCCGTAAACTACATCGTGTTTGGACTTCATTTGGTACTGATTTTCCGAAAAGCCAAAAGCAAGCAAAAAAGCAACAACTTGCACTAGGCACTGAGTTAATAGGTTATTCCCAAGAACATATAAAATATCATAATAAAACATATAAAGCATCAAAGATTGGTAATATTATAGCATGAAACAATACAAAATTATATATACATCAGAGACATGTCAGTGTGTGCTGATTATGTTTGTATCCATTTAATGCTTCATTTTGAGTCAACAAAATCCACCTTTTATCGAAAAGTTGACATGTCCGAAATCCACACATCTAATATTCCCAGTTTGCTAAACTTGTTCACGATTCATCACCTTAACTATGCAGTAAAAAATTGTTCTGGCCGAGCAGTAGCTAACCCTGGTTGTTACATTCTGATGACCCGGATGTATCAGGGATCGATCAAACATAATCCTTTCACTAAGTAAGAGTGTCAAAGTCAACGAGGAGTAGAAGAAAACGATAAGCAGTTTTCAGCAAGGCATTCTCTACAAATACTGAAGGTAGCGGTAAATGATAGTTTTGTAGCAAGATGATTCGTAACGAGCAACAAGTAGCAATAGTAACAAAGGTGCAGTAAGGTGGCCCAATCCTTTCTATAGCAAAGGACAAGCTGTAAAGTTCTCTTATATAAAGCAAAGTTTTCTCGAGGACACATGGGAATTCTCGTCTAGTCATGTTTATCATGTTTAGTTGATTCACGTTCACTATGATAATTTGATATGTGGTTGGACCGTTGCTAGGGTGATGTTCTTACTTGAACAAGCAACCCTCTTATGATTACCCCCTCTCACAAGCTTCCATACGAAATAAGAATTGAAATAATTCTAATCATAGCATGAAACATATGGATCCAAATCAGACCCTTACGAAATAATACATAAACTATAGGGTTTAAGGTTCTGTCATTCTCGCAACCCATCATTCACTTATTACTCCCCAATGCCTTCCCCTACGCCCAGTTATGGTGAAGTGTCGCGTAGTCGACGTTCACATGACACCATATAGGAAGAAGAATATACATATCATCAAAAATATTAAAAGAATAGCAACTTCACATGATTACTTATAACAAGAATTCTCCCTTGTCCTCAAGAACAAAAGTAACTACTCACAAATCGTATTCATGTTTGAAATAAGAGGTGTATTGAATATGCTTAAGGATCTGAACATATAGTCTTCCACCAAATAAAGCAACTAGCATCAACTACAAAATGTAATCAACACTACTAGTAACCCACAGAACTAGTAGAAAAGAGGGCTTTGGTTCAGGCCGGGTCAGCCCATTAGTCCCGGTTCAGTCCAGAACCGGGACCAATGGGGGCACTGGTCCCGGTTCGTGAGGCCAGGGGCCTGCCGGGCCTCGTGGGGGCATTGGTCCCGGTTCGTCTGGCCCCTTTGGTCCCGGTTGGTGGGACAAACCGGGACCAATGGGCCTCGCTCCTGGCCCACCACCATTGGTCCCGGTTGGTGGCTTGAACCGGGACCACAGGCTGCCCTTTAGTCCCGGTTCATGCCACGAACCGTGACCAATGAGGTGCCTATATATACCCCTCGCCCGTGAGCAGAGCACTGGAGTGCTCTGTTTTTCTCTGGCCGGCGAGGGGAGGGCTTTGTGGTGCTCTAGCTCACCTCCTATGCACATGAGGTGTTCGATGAAATGCCCGAGCCACAGTAGTTAAGCTTTCTTCTCTCGAAGCTCGACCTCAAAGCTCCATTTTCCTCGAGATTTGTCTAGGTTTAGCGGCCCGTCACGTCCCATTCCCGTCTTCACCGCCGTCGATCGCCCGCGCCGATCTCGTCGCCGGCATCACCGTGGTGAGCCTCTTGTTCTTATCTTCTTTCTGAAAGAAAAAAATTCTTACTTTAGATAGATACTTGTCTAATTTTCTTACTATTGTATTGCTTGTTATTATATAGTGCGATGGTTTTGGTATCCGCCCCCGTCGGCCCTCGTCCTGTATATGATTCGGATGTGGTATATATTATCTTTATAACTATTGGTTCATTTATTGTTTATGAAAATTATGCCGACCAACGTGACATAGATTTTATTTATCTAGGAGGTATGTGAACCGGAAATTCCAACCGACCCTATTGTCGAGAGGTTAAATTTAGTTGAAGAAGAAAACAATTTCTTGAAGGAAAAAATAAAAAAAAATTGAGGAGGAGAAGATGATATTGGAGTTGCATGTTGCGGATGTCGTCGATGATCACAAGATCAAGATGGATGCAATGCGCTTGAAGATTAGAAAGATTAGAAAATATGCCATTCATACCGAGGCTTGGTATCATTATGCCGTTGCATCAATTGTTACCTTGGTTGCGATTATGATCGCATTTGTTTTCGCATTGAAATGTTTTACATAGTTTCAATGTATGGTTTAATTAATTAGATGCTCTGGAGAGCTATATGTTGTTAGATGAGAACTATGTATGTACTTTGGTTTTAATGTGATGATGAACTTCTATTAATTTGGTCACTTAATTATCTATTCATGATGTTTTGTAATGGTTTTTGACACACTTAATTATATATAGTGCACGCAGATGAACCGGCAATGGATGTACGGTGACAGACACACCTCCGAGTACATTAAGGGCGTGCATGATTTTCTCGAAGTGGCTGAGGCAAACAAGCAGAATGGTTTTATGTGTTGTCCATGCCCTACATGTGGGAATACGAAGTCTTACTCTGACCGGAAAATCCTTCACACTCACCTGCTTTACAAGGGTTTCATGCCACACTATAATGTTTGGACGAGGCACGGAGAAATAGGGGTTATGATGGAAGACGGCGAAGAAGAAGAGGACGATGACAACTATGTGCCCCCTGAATACAGTGATGCTGCAACGGGGGAAGCTGCTGAAGATCAAGAGGAACCAGACGATGTGCCCAATGATGCTGCAACGGGGGAAGCTGCTGAAGATCAAGAGGAACCAGTGCCCGATGATGATGATCTCCGCCGGGTCATTGTCGATGCAAGGACGCAATGCGAAAGTCAAAAGGAGAAGCTGAAGTTCGATCGCATGTTAGAGGATCACAAAAAAGGGTTGTACTCCAATTGCGAAGATGGCAACACAAAGCTCGGTACCGTACTGGAATTGCTGCAGTGGAAGGCAGAGAATGTTGTGCCTGACAAAGGATTTGAGAAGCTATTGAAAATATTGAAGAAGAAGCTTCCAAAGGATAACGAATTGCCCGACAGTACATACGCAGCAAAGAAGGTCGTATGCCCTCTAGGATTGGAGGTGCAGAAGATACATGCATGCCCTAATGACTGCATCCTCTACCGCGGTGCGTACAAGGATCTGAACGCATGCCCGGTATGCGGTGCATTGCGGTATAAGATCAGACGAGATGACCCTGGTGATGTTGACGGCGAGCCCCCCAGGAAGAGGGTTCCTGCGAAGGTGATGTGGTATGCTCCTATAATACCACGGTTGAAACGTATGTTCAGAAACGAAGAGCATACCAAGTTGATGCGATGGCACAGTGAGGACCGTAAGAAAGACGGGAAGTTGAGAGCACCCGCTGACGGGTCGCAGTGGAGAAAAATCGAGAGAAGGTACTGGGCTGAGTTTACAGGTGACCCAAGGAACGTATGGTTTGGTTTAAGCGCGGATGGCATTAATCCTTTCGGGGAGCAGAGCAGCAATCACAGCACCTGGCCTGTGACTCTATGTATGTATAACCTTCCTCCTTGGATGTGCATGAAGCAGAAGTTCATTATGATGCCAGTTCTCATCCAAGGCCCTAAGCAACCCGGCAACGACATTGATGTGTACCTAAGGCCATTAGTTGAAGAACTTTTACAGCTGTGGAATGGAAACGGTGTACGTACGTGGGATGAGCACAAACAGGAGGAATTTAACCTGCACGCATTGCTGTTTGTAACCATCAACGATTGGCCCGCTCTCAGTAACCTTTCAGGATAGACAAACAAGGGATACCACGCATGCAAGCACTGTTTAGATGACAATGAAAGTATATACCTGGACAAATGCAGGAAGAATGTGTACCTGGGCCATCGTCGATTTCTTCCGACCAACCATCAATGTCGAAAGAAAGGCAAGCATTTCAAAGGCGAGGCAGATCACCGGAAGAAGCCCGCCATGCATACCGGTGATCACGTACTTGCTATGGTCAATGATTTACACGTAATCTTTGGAAAGCGTCCCGGCGGACTAGCTGTTCCGAATGACGCTGAGGGACACGCACCCATGTGGAAGAAGAAATCTATATTTTGGGACCTACCCTACTGGAAAGACCTAGAGGTCCGCTCTTCAATCAACGTGATGCACGTGACGAAGAACCTTTGCGTGAACATGCTAGGCTTCTTGGGCGTGTATGGGAAGACAAAAGATACACCTGAGGCACGGGAGGACCTGCAACGTTTGCACGAAAAAGACGGCATGCCTCCGAAGGAGTATGAAGGTCCTGCCAGCTACGCTCTTACGAAAGAAGAGAAAGAAATCTTCTTTGAATGCCTGCTCAGTATGAAGGTCCCGACTGGCTTCTCGTCGAATATAAAGGGAATAATAAATATGCAAGAGAAAAAGTTTCAGAACCTAAAGTCTCATGACTGCCACGTGATTATGACGCAACTGCTTCCAGTTGCATTGAGAGGGCTTCTACCGGAAAACCTCCGATTAGCCATTGTGAAGCTAGGTGCATTCCTCAATGCAATCTCTCACAAGGTGATCAATCCAGAAATCATACCAAGGCTAAGGAGTGATGTGGCGCAATGTCTTGTCAGTTTCGAGCTGGTGTTCCCACCATCCTTCTTCAATATCATGACGCACGTCCTAGTTCATCTAGTCGACGAGAGATTGTCATTCTGGGGCCCGTATTTCTACACAATATGTTCCCCTTTGAGAGGTTCATGGGAGTCCTAAAGAAATATGTCCATAACCGCGCTAGGCCAGAAGGAAGCATCTCCATGGGCCATCAAACAGAGGATGTCATTGGGTTTTGTGTTGACTTCATTCCTGGCCTTAAGAAGATAGGTCTCCCTAAATCGCGGTATGAGGGGAGACTGACTGGAAAAGGCACGCTAGAAGCGGACTCAATAATATGCAGGGACGGGCATTATTGGTCTCAAGCACACTACACAGTTCTACAGAACTCTACCTTGGTGACCCCGTATGTCGATGAACACAAGAACAGTCTGCACTCCAAACACCCGCAGCAGTGTGACGACTGGATTACATGTGAACACATCAGGACTTTCAGCAGTTGGTTGGAAACACGTCTCAGAGGTGACACCACTGTTTGTGATGAGTTGTACTCGTTGTCCAAGGGACCATCTTCGACTGTATTGACTTACAAAGGATACGAGATAAATGGGAACACATTTTACACGATCGCCCAAGATCAAAAGAGCACCAACCAAAACAGCGGTGTCCGCTTTGATGCAGCAACCGAGCCATAATGGACATATGGGAACTTGACTACGGACATGATTTTAAGGTCCCTTTGTTTAAGTGCAAATAGGTCAATCTGTCATGAGGCGGGATACAGGTAGACCCACAGTACGGAATGACAACAGTGGATCTGAACACTCTTGGGTACACTGACGAATCGTTCGTCCTAGCCAATGATGTGGCACAGGTTATCTATGTGAAGGACATGTCTACCAGACCGAGAAAAAGAAAAGATAAGGAAGTGAATACATCATACGATGAGCCAAAGCGCCACATAGTTCTTTCAGGAAAAAGGGACATTGTGGGAGTGGAGGGCAAGACAGACATGTCTGAAGATTATGAAAAGTTTCATGAAATTCCTCCCTTCAAAGTCAAGGCTGACCCAAGCATCTTGATAAACGATGAATATTATCCATGGTTAAGGTGCAATAAGCAAATGACACAAGCGAAGAAAAAGTAAAGACTTTCTCCCGCAACTATTATGATGATACCATGCCAACTTTGTAACAGACGAGTATGATACCATTGTCCGTTTTGTACACGAAGTGCATCTAGTTTTTGCCGTAACCCTCTCAACTTTCTTGCACATGCTATGTGGATGAAATGATGATACCATGCCAACTTTCAACCTTTTCAGAGTTCATTTGAAATGCTTTTCAATTTTAGGGTCTTATAGCTCAAAATAATCAGTAAATGCATGAAAAATAACAAATAAAATAAATAAGTAATTAGAAACAAAATAATATAAACTTTATTAAAATATATAAGTAGAAACAAAATAAAATAAACTTTAATAAAATTAATGAAACTAAAATTAACAAAGTATTTTCTGTTCAAAACATTATAAGAAACCTCTAGTATTATTGAAACTAAAATCGTATAAAATTGATGCAACTAAAATTATCGAAGTATTTTCTGTTCAAAATCATTAAAAGCAAAAAGAATTTTCATAAAAAACTTTTTTTGATAGAAACTTTAATAGCAAAAAGAATTATCATAAAGTAAAATAAATAAGTAATTAGAAACAAAATGAAATAAAATAAATAAGTATTTTGTTGTAAGTAGAAACAAAATAAAATAAATAAAGCAAAAAAGAAAACAAAAAATTGGGAAAAAATAAAAAAAATGCCACCTACTGGGCCACCACGGCCTGAATACGACTAGAAACCCATCAATGGGCCAGGATTCAGGCCCGCAGAAGGCCCAGCAGGCCCACAGGCATAGCAGTGCAAGATTAGGCCTGTAAGCCTGCAATAGAGAGGAGCTCGAGAGGGTTGGCGCAGCAGCGTTTATAAACCACTCTCGAGCTCTCTCAACTAGCGAGGTGGGACTAAACTTTGGCCGCGACGCGGGCAGCACATGTCCTTCGGTCCCGGTTGGTGGCACCAACCGGGACTAAAGGGGTGTATTGGTCCCGGTTGGTGCCACGAACCGGTACCAATTCACCCCCTTTAGTCCCGGTTGGTGCCACCAACCGGGACCAAAGGCTGCCGCTTCCCGCCCTTTGGGCTGCTGAAAAGAGACCTTTAGTCCCGGTTGGTGCCACCAACCGGGACCAAAGGCCGCCGCTTCCCGCCCTTTGGGCTGCTGAAAAGAGACCTTTGGTCCCGATTGGTGGCACCAACCGGGACTAAAGGGTGCATTGGTCCCGGTTGGTTCCACGAACCGGGACCAAAGCTCTTGGTATATAACCAACACTTGTGAAAATTTTCATCTTCATCTCGCAGTTGCCCCTGACGACCCCTCGACGACATCGACGCCGCCAGGCTGCCCCGACGCCGCCCGCCGCCCCCGCCGTCGCCGTCGCCCGCGCCCTCGCCGTCGTCGCGCCCTCGCCCGACGTCGTCGCCGCGCGTCGTCCCTGCCCCGACGCGCGCCGCCCCTGCCCCGCACCCTCGCCGTCGCCGCGCCCTCGCCCGTCGCTGTCGCCCGCGCCCTCGCCGTCGCCGCGCCCTCGCCCGACATCGTCGCCGCGCGCCGTCCCTGCCCCGACGCGCGCCGCCCCTGCCCCGCGCCCTCGCCGTCGCCGCGCCCTCGCCCGCGCCCGTCGTCGCCGTCGCCGACTGTAATGATGTTTTAAATATATTTTTTAGATATATGTATTTTTTTTATGTATGTTCATATATGTATGTATGTATTTTTTACATGTTTTTTGTATGTATGTATGTATTTTTTCAACTGTAATGATGTTTTAAAAATACATATATGCAAAAGTTAGATTTTTAGAAAGGAATTTGAATAGGTTTTCAGCAAGGAATTTGAATCTGGTTCAAATTTCATTTGAATGAAATTTGAAAAATTTGAACTATGGATCAGAAGGTTTTTGGTGAAATAGAGTGTGGGTACTGTCATGAAGTTGGAGTAATTTTTGTGGTTGTAAAAGAGTTAGGAAAAGTTTTATATATGTAAAAGTTACATTTTTAGAAAAGTTTTATGTATCTAGCTAGGAAAGGAAGAAGAAGAAAAAGAAGGAAGAAGAGGAAAAACAAAAATAAGAAGAGGAAGAAAGGAGAAGAAGAGGAGAAGAAGAAGAGGAGAAATAAATAAGAAGAGAAAAAATAAGAAAAAAAAAAGAGAAGAAGAAAGGAATAGAGGAGAAGAAGAAAAAATAGATATATATCACTGATCCGTTAGCAATAGGAGAAGAAGAAAGGCAAGAAGCAGCTCAATAGCAACGAGGCCGATGCACTGCAATTGTTGGCGCGAGGCGTTTCAGAGTATAGCGAAACAAGCAAGTTCGTCGGACACTTTAGAGTTTGTTGGTGAATAACACAGATCCGTTGGATGGGCTGGGCAGTGAGCGAATGGCCGATTTTGGCCCGTAGGGCAGTTCTGCCGTGCGAGATGGCATGTCAGACGAGTCGCGTCCCCTTGTAATCATCCTATTTTTTGTGAATCCCTTCTAATCATCCAACCAAAGTTTAGTTCACAATTTTAGATGTTGATGCTTGTTCTATTCTACTCCTGTATTTATTCCTGTTTTGTTTGTTTCAATACCATTTTATGTAATATTTATTTGAAATTCGATAAAAAAATTGCAAAGTAGATTCCTACTGTTTCCGCCAAAGAAAGGAAAGAGAGAAAAAAATCTAGCAAGGTATCTAGCAACAACCCAACTTTGTTTAATGATGATGCCTTCTCCAGCTCGTAGCACAGTACGACGTTCTACATGTAAACACGCAGGTTTGACCTACGACTTGGCTTAGATTCGTCCTGGCCCAGGTCAGTATTTCTTAATCCCACTAGCACGTTGCCGTCAACTAATCACTTGGATTTCGTAGCTGATCAATCATGGATCCACTAGTACATCTTAGTCGCCACACGGCTTAGTTACTAGCTACACTTGCGAGGCTGACACGTAGATGTGTGTATGTCGGCGCAGACTAAGTCAGACCGACCATGCATGCCACATCTGGGAGTGGGACGATATACTATGTTGTATACTACCTCGGTTCTGGTTTGTCCAATTTTAATCATAGATTTAACTAACAAAATACCAATATATGTCATAAAAAATTATATTGTTAGATCCATATTTGAACATAGTTTCCAACGATATAGCTTTATATAACATGCATTGATATTTTGTCAGTTAAATTTATGATCAAAATTTTACAGTAAATAAATACGAAGGGTGCCTATAAATCAGAACGGAGCTAGTACGTCTAAGCAGACAAGTAGATCTGCCTGCCAGTATATATTAGCGCACCAACAACACAAGCGAGCGGCTCTTCCTCCACCCTAAGGACACAGTTTGTCCATCCACCTGAGCTTCGCAATCACTTCCATTCCTTCGACTTGTTTTCACTACTATTCCTCGCACTAATCAATGGCGCCGACGGCCAAGGCTTCGTCCACCAAGCAGCACCGCCTGCTCCGCGCTCGCCGTTCTTCTTCAAAGCGCACGGCCGCTTTGAGCCCAGAGGCGCTGCTTGGTGCCACCCTCCCTGGCGTCCACCACCGCTTCGTGCCGGTGTTGCAGCAAGATGACGCCGTCGCCACAGGTCCGACGCGAGATGCTGCTCTCTCCGACGAGACCCTGGCGGTCCACGCCGGGGAGAAGATGGGCGGCATGGTGGGCACCGACTCGATCGCAACGCCGATCGTGAGCGGCACGACGCACTGGTTCAAGAGCTCCCGGAACCTCATCGCGTTCAAGGAAGGCCGGCGCCACAGCTTCGAGTACGGCCGCTACAGCAACCCCACTGTGAAGGTCCTGGAGGACAAGATCAGTGCGCTGGAGAGGGCCGAGTCGACGCTGGTCACGTCCTCCGGCATGAACGCCATCGTCGCCACGCTGCTCGCGCTCGTGCCGGCTGGCGCCGGCCACGTGGTGACCACGACCGAGTGCTACAGCGAGGCGCGCGCCTTCATCCGCGACAAGCTCTCCAAGATGGGCATCAAGGTGACATTCGTCGAGCTCAACGACATGGGCACGCTCAAGGCCGTTCTTGACCAAGGCAATGTACGTTTTATTTGGCAGCTTGTAATTTCCTCAATTTACCAACTAGATACTATTTTGGTTGTTTCTAACTCCGTGAAGCTTAACTCTGATGATGCAGGTGACACTCTTCTACACCGACTCTCCGACGAACCCTCATCTCAAGTGCATCGACATTAAGCTCGTGGCGGAGCTTTGCCACAGAAAAGGGGCTCTTGTGTGCATCGACAGCACCCTCGCCTCGCCCATCAACCAGAAGCCGCTCACCCTCGGGGCCGACATCGTCGTGCACTCCGCCACAAAGTACATCGCCGGCCATCACGACGTGAGTACCTAGCCTAGATCACATGTTTTCTCATAGACGTACAATTGCACTGCCATTTTGCTCCTTTACTTCCAAGATCACTAGTAGTTCCTATATAAATTTAAGACTTCTCATCGTGGCATTCCATTTCAGGTCATGGCAGGATGCATTAGTGGCTCCAAGGACCTCATCTCCAGGATACGTGCGTGGCACCACGACCTTGGCGGCGCCATAAGTCCGGTATGTAGGATCAACTATCAGCTAGTTCTTGTTGTCGAAAATCTAGATGTTAATATTTGGATTAAAACTGACCACTTGCATTGCAATTTACTGCAGGACGCAGCCTACATGATCATACGAGGCCTCAAGACGATGGCACTACGCGTGGAGACGCAAAACCACACAGCTTTGCGCATGGCACGCCTGCTCGAGAACCATCCCAAGATCGAGCAGGTGTACTACCCTGGGCTCTTGAGCAGCCCGTGGCACGACATCGCCAAGCGCCAGATGACGGGTTTCGGCGGCGTCATCAGCTTCGAGGTGGCGTCGGATCTTCACGGTGTCATGATGTTTGTCGACGCGCTAGAGATACCATTCATCGCAACGTCGCTCGGCGGGTGTGAGAGTCTGGTGCAGCAGCCGGCTGTCATGTCCTTCTGGTACGTGACGTTTTGAGGAGAATGCAATATATATGTATGGTCGATTTTTTGCTTAGATTGCATGGATTTGTGTTTTCATCAGGGGGCAGAGTGGCGAGGAGAAGGCAAAGAATGGGATCAAGGACAACTTGGTGAGATTTAGTTTTGGGATTGAGAACTTTGAGGATCTCAGGGATGACATTCTCCAAGCCCTCGAGAAGATTTAGACTACTCCTAATGACTAATTAATAGTGTATCAATTTTGAAAAACAAGCTTGGTAGAAACCCTTTATATACATATGATAGGTAGTAGTCAATTTGTGCTGAAATTCAAATGAGAGGTAACTAGTAGGTATTCTTTTATTTCTTGACGGAAGAAGCTCAAATTTGTTGATAGACAGATACATGTGCTTCGGGGCCATATGTATTCGAAAGAAATTCAAATATACAAGACATGTTACATTATGTTTCACTAGTACAGTCATGGCCATCCATCACTTCAAGTACACACTAGGAGTGCTAGAGGTAAGGTCATTAGTAGAGAGGAGATTGTCCTTGTACAAAATTACAAAGAACGAAGAATTGGGTTCTCTCAATTCCCTAATATCATCTTTCCTAGCCATCATCACAAATCCCTATTTCCCCCATGTCTTGCTTAATTTGAGTTGTGGGGTCTTGTTTGGCTTTGGGCTCTCTCTCTCTCTCTCTCTCTCTCTCTCTCTCTCTCTCTCTCTCTCTCTCTCTCTCTCTCTCTCTCTCTCTCTCTCTCTCTCTCACACACACACACACACACACACTTTGTTGGTGTGGATCTCGCTCAAGTGTTTCTCGCTCTTGCTATTTCTTTTTCAAATTGTCCATTAATATCTCTTCGGGTATCGAAGGGAGCAACGATATGTGCCCTCCTTCATAGTAGAATGTGAGAAGATTAGCACACCGGTGATTTGAACATCATGATCAAACAACCAAGGTTTTCCCAACAACAGTTGTAGACTTACATTGGCATGACGTCACACTCCACTTGATCCGAGTACTTTACAACGGAAAACTGGATGGTAACCAAGTTAGTCACTCGGAGTGTTCCATAATCACCGTGTCATTGCATCTTATAGGGACTTGGGTGTCTTCTTTGTTTCAGTCCCAACCTCTCCACTAAATTTGAACTTCCAATGTTGTTGCAGCTTCCATTGTCAACAATAATTTTGCAAACCTTGTTCTTGATGGTGACATGAGTGTGAAAAAAATTATTTGTTGCCCCTTCTCTTCTCTAATTGCACTAATACCATGCACACTACAGGAAATAAATCAACCCCCCAGGTCGGCATGAATATCACTTCCACCTCTTTCTTCTTCCCTAGACTCGTCATCATCTTGTTCCCCATTATCTTCATGTTCACTACTCTTTGATTCCCATTCACCTTGTTCATTAATGAATAAACCGACGGTGTCCTGACTAAGGGGCCTCTCATCAAGACAGTTCGCGGGCTGAGGGTCCCTTTGTCAATTTCGTCCTGGGACACATCGAGGTAGGCCATGGCATATAATCGGAAGATTCTAGAATGCTTGATGACCAAGACAAGAAGCTGGATTCGTGGAGGACTCTACCTCCCCATACGTAGCCACGTAGGACCATGTACCCTAGGGTCCCTTATGTACTATATAAATTAGGGTCCAGCCCTGTAGATAGATGATAACCCACAAGTATAGGTGATCAGTTGTAGCCTCTTTCGATAAGTAAGAGTGTCGAACCCAACGAGGAGCTAAAGGTACAACAAATCTTCCCTCAAGTTCTATCGACCACCGATACAACTCTACGCACGCTTAACGTTCGCTTTACCTAGAACAAGTATGAAACTAGAAGTACTTTGTAGGTGTTGTTGGATAGGTTTGCAATATAATAAAGAGGGCGTAAATAAAAAGTAGGGGTTGTTTAGATGAAGACACAACTAAATTAGTTTTAGTAAAGAGCTTTTTGTCACGAGAAAGTTATTTGTCCCTAGGCAATCGATAACTAGACCGGTAATCACTATTCAATTTCATTTGAGAGAGAGGCATAAGCTAACATACTTTCTATTCTTGGATCATATGCACTTATGATTGGAACTCTAGCAAGCATTCGCAACTACTAAAGATCATTAAGGTAAAACCCAACCATAGCATTAAAGTATCAAGTCCTCTTTATTCCCATACGCCATGACCCACTTATCCGTGTTTGTGTTTCAGTCACTCACGCAACGCAGACAATAAGCAAACCATGAACATATTGCAAACCCTACAGCGGGGATCCCTCACGCTTGCGCGACACGGAGAGCACCATAGGACAGCATCAATAATAAAACATGCAACTCAAACCAATCACGATCACCAATTAACCCATAGGACAAAACGGATCTACTCAAACATCATAGGATAGCCATACATCATTGGAAAATAATATATAGCATTGAGCACCATGTTTAAGTAGAGATTACAGCGGGTAAAAGAGGGGTTACACCGCTGCATAGAGGGGGGAAGAGTTGGTGATGACGGCGGTGAAGTTGTTGGTGTAGATTGCGGTGACGATGATGGCCCCGGCGGCGGTCCGGTGCCACCGGAAGCGAGGGGGGAGAGCCCCCCTCCTTCTTCTTCTTCTTCCTTGACGTTCTCCCTAGATGGGAGAAGGGTTTCCCCTCTGGTCCATGGTCTCCATGGCCTGGGAGGGGCGAGAGCCCCTCCGAGATTGGATCTGTCTCTCTGTCTCTCTCTGTTTCTGCGCTCCCTGATTCTGCCCTTTCACCGTTTCTTTTATAACCAGAGATCCGTAACTCCGATTGGGCTGAATTTTGGACACGATCTCTATCCGGATATTAGCTTTCTTGCGGCGAAAGAAGGGCACCAACCGCCTTACGGAGTGGCCACGAGGGTCCAGGGCGCGCCTGAACCCTGCCTCGTGGCCCCCTCGGGCATCGTCTCGCGTTTCTTCTTCCCAAAAATCATAAATATTTCAAAAAAAAATCTCTGTCAGTTTTTATCCAGTTTGGACTCCATTTGATATGGGTTTTCTGCGAAACAAAAAGCATGCAACAAACAGGAACTGGCACTGGGCACTGGATCAATATGTTAGTCAAAAATAGTATAAAAAGTTGCCAAAAGTATATGAAAGTTGTATAATATTGACATGGAACAATCAAAAATTATAGATACGATGGAGACGTATCAGCATCCCCAAGCTTAATTCCTGCTCGTCCTCGAGTAGGTAAATGATAAAAAGAGAATTTTTGATGTGGAATGCTACCTAGCATAATCTTGATCATGTAATCTAATCATGGCATGAATATTAAGACACGAGTGATTCAAAGAAATAGTCTATCATTTGACATTAAGACAATAATACTTCAAGCATACTAATAAAGAAATCATGCCTTTTCAAAATAACATGGCCAAAGAAAGTTATCCCTACAAAATCATATGGTCTGGCTATGCTCCATATTCACCATACAAAGTATTCAAATCATGCACAACCCCGATGACAAGCCAAGCAATTGTTTCATACTTTTGACGTTCTCAAACCTTTTCAACTTTCACGCAATACATGAGCGTGAGCCATGGATATAGCACTATAGGTGGAATAGAATATGATGGTGGAGGTTGTGTGGAGAAGACAAAAAAGAAGAAAGTCCCACACCGACGCGGCTAATCAATGGGCTATGGAGATGCCCGTCAATTGATGTCAATGTGAGGAGTAGGGATTACCATGCAACGGATGCACTAAGAGCTATAAGTCTATGAAAGCTCAACTGGAAACTAAGTGGGTGTGCATCCAACTTGCTTGCTCATGAAGACCTCGGGCATTTGAGGAAGCCCATCATCGGAATATACAAGCCAAGTTCTATAATGAAAATTCCCACTAGTATATGAAAGTGATAACTCAAGGGACTCTCTATATGAAGAACATGGTGCTACTCTGAAGCACAAGTGTGGTAAAAGGATAGTAACATTGCCACTTCTCTCTTTTTCTCTCAATTTTTTGTTTTTTTTTTCTTTTGTTGTGGTGGGCTTCTTTGGCCTCTTTTTTTATTTGGGCTTCTTTGGCCTCTTTTAAATTTTTTTAAAGTCCGGAGTCTCATCCCGACTTGTGGGGGAATCATAGTCTCCATCATCCTCCTCACTGGGGCAATGCTCTAATAATGATGATCATCACACTTTTATTTACTTACAACTCAATATTACAACTCGATACTAGAACAAAGATATGACTCCATATGAATGCCTCCGGCGGTGTACCGGGATGTGCAATGATCTAGCGTAGCAATGACATCAAAAAATGGACAAGCCATGAAAACATCATGCTAGCTATCTTACGATCATGCAAAGCAATATGACAATAAATGCTCAAGTCATGTATATGATGATGATGGAAGTTGCATGGCAATATATCTCGGAATGGCTATGGAAATGCCATGATAGGTAGGTATGGTGGCTGTCTTGAGGAAGATATAAGGAGGCTTATGTGTGATAGAGCATATCATATCACGGGGTTTGGATGCACCGGCGAAGTTTGCACCAACTCTCGAGGTGAGAAAGGGCAATGCACGGTACCGAAGAGGCTAGCAATGATGGAAAGGTGAGAGTGCGTATAATCCATGGACTCAACATTAGTCATAAAGAACTCACATACTTATTGCAAAAATCTATTAGTCATCACAACAAAGTACTACGTGCATGATCCTAGGGGGATAGATTGGTAGGAAAATACCATCGCTCGTCCCCGACCGCCACTCATAAGGAAGACAATAAATAAATAAATCATGCTCCGACTTCATCACATAACGGTTCACCATACGTGCATGCTACGGGAATCACAAACTTCAACACAAGTATTTCTACAATCCACAACTACCCACTAGCATGACTCTAATATCACCATCTTTATATCGCAAAACTATTGCAAGGAATCAAACATATCATATTCAGTGATCTACAAGTTTTATGTAGGATTTTATGACTAACCATGTGAATGACCAGTTCCTGTCATCTCTCTAAATAGATATAAGTGAAGCAAGAGAGTTTAATTCTTTCTACAAAAGATATGCCCACGCTCTAACAAATATAAGTGAAGCAAAAGAGCATTCTACAAATGGCGGTTTTCTATGTGAAGAGAAACAGGCAATCCAAACTTCAAAAGATATAAGTGAAGTACATTTAGCATTCTATAAAGCCATACTCAAAAGATTTAAGTGAAGTGCAATGAGCATTATATAAATCAACCATGGACTATCTCATACCAGCATGGTGCATAAAAGAAAAGTGAAAACTAAATGCAAAAGACGCTCCAAGATTTGCACATATCGCATGAACGAAACGAATCCGAAAACATACTGATACTTGTTGAAGAAAGATGGGATGCCTGCTTCTGGGGCATCCCCAAGCTTAGACGCTTGAGTCTCCTTGAATATTTACTTGGGGTGCCTTGGGCATCCCCAGGCTTGAGCTCTTGCCTCTCCTCCTTCTCCTCACATCGAGACATCCTCGATCTTCGAACACTTCATCCACACAAAAACTCAACAAAAAGCTCGGTAAGATCCGTTAGTATAATAAAGAAAATCACTACTCTAAGTATTGTTGCAAACTAATTCATATTTTGTTTTTTCATTGTAGCTACTGTAATATAAATTTTCCATGGCTTAATCCACTGATAGAAATTGATAGTTTCATCAAAACAAGCAAACTATGCATCAAAAACAGAATCTGTCTTAAACAGGACAGTCTGTAGTAATCTGAACATTAACCATACTTCTGTACTCCAAATATTCTGCAAAACTCAGGAAAAATAAAAAAATTGTATATAAAGACAGTGCAAAAAGTTTCAGAACCGTTTGACGTTCCAGTAAAAAACAAAAAATCGCGCACTACAGCCAAAGTTTCTGTCCTGCACCGCACAAACCAACAAGCAATGTAAACATCCTAAAGGCAAATCTTGGCACATTATTTTTATAATACAATGGAATTGTACAAGGGGATAATTATTTTTGTTGAAAAGATTCACAAAGTTTCCGTGAGCATGAACAAAGTTCAAGGCAAGCTCCCACTTTAACCATGCTCGTCTTTCTCACTTTTGCTTTTCTTTTTGAAAAAGTTCTAGGTTCCCCCTTTATTTTTTTGTTTTTAAACTTTATAAAAGAACTCAACAGAAATAAATGACTCTCTAAAACTTCCGTGTTGTCTCCCTGGCAGCGCTTTCTTTAAAGCCATTAAGCTAGTCATATAGTGCTCAAGTAATGGATCCACCCGGATCCCAAGGTATATCAAAGCCAATTTTAATTAACAATGATTTGTAATTTAGTAGTGAGCACAAAGTAACATATATCATGTAATGACGAAGTCTAACTCTCTTCCTATGCATCAGCATGTCATAAAAGAACAATTCATGCACACAAAGTAAAGGCCAATGCATAGTATAAACAGTTTCTTGCAATTTCATCATGTGGGAAACATAGAGAGGTGGAGATATAGTTCCTCTCTCATAATAATTGCAAGTAGGAGCAGCAAGCACATGCATATTATATCTATCAAAATTATCATGTGCAACGGTAAAAGGCAACTCATCAATATAATCCTTAATAAGTGCAAACTTCTCCGATATAGTGTAGTTGGGAGAATTCAAAAAGATAATAGGACTATCATGCGTGTGTGCAATAGCAACAATTTCATGTTTAACATAAGGAACTATAGCAAGTTCATCTCCATAAGCATAATTCATATTGGCATCTTGGCCACAAGCATAGCAAGCATCATCAAAAAGGGATATTTCAAAAGAATCAACGGGATCATAACAATCATCATAGCATTCATCCTTCGGTAAGCACGAAGGGAAATTAACCAATGTATGAGTTGAAGAGTTACTCTCATTAGAAGGTGGGCACGAGTAGCTAATCCGTTCTTCCTTCTTTTGTTCTTCGCTCTCCTCATCATCTTTTTCATCCAATGAGCCCACAGTTTCATCAATTTCTTCTTCCATAGACTCCTGCAAAATATTAGTCTCTTCTTGGACAGCGGAGACTTTCTCAATAAAATCATCAATATCGGAATTGAATTCATAATTTTCATAGCAATATTCAAGTATAGCAAAATTTTCAGGTCTGTAAACAACATCATCAAGATTTTCACACTCTTTAAACAAAGATTCAATTTCATAAGCACCCATAAAAGCAACGAATTCTTCTATTTGTTCCACATCATAGTAATCATATATACCATTGGCATAAGAAGCCAAGGTTTTATCATCATTAAATTCGCATGAAAAGGGAAGGTGTGGAGCCTTCATCCTAGAGCAACAAGTATAATCATATCTCAAGCATAGTTGCCTAGCATACCAATGCAACATATGAATTTGATCCCATAATAGTTTCCCTTTTTGAGTCAAGCGATAATACCTAAAGTATTCACGTTGATCCAACGTGTCTCCCATTACAAAGTTGACTGGGGTTTTCTCAGGATTATCAAAGTAGTACATAATATCTTTCACATAATGAGCATCGAGGGTTTTAGGAGGTTCCCCATCTCCATGAGTAGCAAGTAAACCTAATTTTTTTGGTATTTCGTGTTCCATATCCATAAATAAAGATAGAGAACAACTTAGAACAGCAAATAAAAATTACTTAGTGATAAAGCAAACAAGCACACAAGACAATATTCACCCCACGCTATAACTCCCCGGCAACGGCGCCAGAAAAAGGTCTTGATAACCCACAAGTATAGGGGATCAGTTGTAGCCTCTTTCGATAAGTAAGAGTGTCGAACCCAACGAGGAGCTAAAGGTAGAACAAATATTCCCTCAAGTTCTATCAAACACCGATACAACTCTACGCACGCTTAACGTTCACTTTACCTAGAACAAGTATGAAACTAGAAGTACATTGTAGGTGTTGTTGGATAGGTTTGCAATATAATAAAGAGTGCGTAAATAAAAAGTAGGGGCTGTTTAGATGAAGACACAACTAAATTAGTTTTAGTAAAGAGCTTTTTGTCACGAGAAAGTTATTTGTCCCTAGGCAATCGATAACTAGACCGGTAATCACTATTGCAATTTCATTTGAGGGAGAGGCATAAGCTAACATACTTTCTCTTCTTGGATCATATGCACTTATGATTGGAACTCTAGTAAGCATCCGCAACTACTAAAGATCATTAAGGTAAAACCCAACCATAGCATTAAAGTATCAAGTCCTCTTTATTCCCATACGCCATGACCCACTTTTCCGTGTTTGTGTTTCAGTCACTCACGCAACGCAGACAATAAGCAAACCATGAACATATTGCAAACCCTACAGCAGGGATCCCTCATGCCTGCGCGACACGGAGAGCACCATAGGACAGCACCAATAATAAAACATGCAACTCAAACCAATCACGATCATCAATTAACCCATAGGACAAAACGGATCTACTCAAACATCATAGGATAGCCATACATCATTGGGAAATAATATATAGCGTTGAGCACCAAGTTTAAGTAGAGATTACAGCGGGTAAAAGAGGGGTTACACCGCTGCATAGAGGGGGGAGAGTTGGTGATGACGGCGGTGAAGTTGTTGGTGTAGATTGCGGTGACAATGATGGCCCCGGCAGCGCTCCGGTGCCACCGGAAGCGAGGGGGAGAGAGCCCCCCTCCTTCTTCTTCTTCCTTGACCTTCTCCCTAGATGGGAGAAGGGTTTCCCCTCTGGTCCATGGTCTCCATGGCGTGGGAGGGGCGAGAGCCCCTCTGAGATTGGATCTGTCTCTCTGTCTCTCTCTGTTTCTGCGCTCCTTGATTCTGCCCTTTCACCATTTCTTTTATAACGGAGATCCGTAACTCCGATTGGGCTGAATTTTGGACACAATCTCTATCCGGATATTAGCTTTCTTGCGGCGAAAGAAGGGCACCAACCGCCTTACGGGGTGGCCACGAGGGTCCAGGGCGCGCCTGACCCCTGCCTCGTGGCCCCCTCGGGCATCGTCTCGCGTTGATTCTTCTTCCCAAATATCATAAATATTCCAAAAAAATCTCCGTCAGTTTTTATCCCGTTTGGACTCCGTTTGATGGGTTTTCTACGAAACAAAAAAACATGCAACAAACAGGAACTGGCACTGGGCACTGGATCAATATGTTAGTCCCAAAAATAGTGTAAAAAGTTGCCAAAAGTATATGAAAGTTGTATAATATTGGCATGGAACAATCAAAAATTATAGATACGACGGAGACGTATCAATAGACAACGTACAGTCTCTCGATACTTTGTATTCTCGATTCACCCCAACGCAATAAAGCATAGAGCATACATAGGGTACTATCTCCTTCCCGAGAGGCCAGACCTCGGTAAATCTTGTGTCCTTGTTACCATCCAACCAAGTAGCCTAGCTTAGGATACCCTATGGGATCTGCCAAATTTAGCTTCGACAGTGGTGGCCCATGGAGGTCCAGCTAGGTGAACATCGTGGTTTGATGGGATTTCACATAATCGGTTCCGGCGTGAGCTTCGTGCTGGGGAAGATGTTCGTCTTTGCTATCACCACCTTTGTTGCGGACTCGACTGCCACCACGGCCAGATCGAGACCTTTGCTCCAGGATGGATCGTAAGATTCGGCAACATGGAGTACACTGTGGACTGTCACAAAGAGCTGATCTTCACAGGTTTGGTGTCTTGCAAGATATAGGAGCGGCAGGAGCTGCACTTCCCAAGCACGATATCAGGCCACGGAGGAGTGTGACAAGTTTTTGAAGGGGTTGATGTCAGATCGGATCCCAAAACTATTCTCCTCGGATGTGATATCAAGGAGTATGAGAAATCCTTGCTGGATTCGATGTCAGGTCGGATCATGAAGTCGCTTCCCCTGTGCCTAGTGCCAGATTGTGCCAAGGAGGAGAGTGAGAAATTCCTTTTGGACTTGATGTTAGATCGAATCTAGGAGCTTGCGAAGTCGTCTCCTCCGATCACGATGTTAGGTCTGATCCGGGAGATGCTGTTGGAGATCGTTGCAGAAATTAAAAAATTTCTACGCAGCACCAAGAACAATCTATGGAGTCTTCTAGCAACGAGAGGGAAAAGAGTGCATCTACATACCCTTGTAGATCGCGAGCGGAAGCGTTCAAGTGAACGGGGTTGATGGAGTCGTACTCGTCGTGATCCAAATCACCGATGACCGAGCGCCGAACGGACGGCACCTCCGCGTTCAACACACGTACGGTTGGGGAAGACGTCTCCTCCTTCTTGATCCAGCAAGGGGAGGGAGAGGTTGATGGAGATCCAGCAGCACGACGCCGTGGTGGTGGAAGCAGCGGGGATCTCGGCAGGGCTTCACCAAGCTCAGCGAGAGGGAGAGGTGTCACGGGAGGGAGAGGGAGGCGCCAGGGGCTTGGGGTGCTGCTCCCATGCGCCTCCCCACTATATATAGGGGTGGAGGGGCTGGTTTCTTGCCCTCCAAGTCCATTGGGGCGTTGGCAAAGGTGGGGGAAAGAAATCCCATCATTTCCCTTCCCCACCGATCGTTATCACCCTTTTTTAGGGATCTTGATCTTATCCCTTCGGGATATGATCTTATTCCTTCTATGGTGGGATCTTTGTGCGCCTTGACCAGGGGTGTGGGGCCTTGCCCCCACTACCCACGTTCATGTGGGTCCCCCCATGCAGGTGGGCCCCACTTCGGAACCTTCTAGAACCTTCCCGGTACAATACCGAAAAATCCCGAACATTTTCCGGTGGCCAAAATAGGACTTCCCATATATAAATCTTTACCTCCAGATCATTCCGGAACTCCTCGTGACGTCCGGGATCTCATCCGGGACTCCGACCAACTTTCGGTTAACCGCATACTAATATCTCTACAACTCTAGCGTCACCGAACCTTAAGTGTGTAGACCCTACGGGTTCGGGAGACATGCAGACATGACCGAGACGACTCTCCGGTCAATAACCAACAGCGGGATCTGGATACCCATGTTGGCTCCCACATGTTCCACGATGATCTCATCGGATGAACCACGATGTCGAGGATTCAATCAATCCCGTATACAATTCCCTTTGTCAATCGGTACGTTACTTGCCCGAGATTCGATCGTCGGTATCCCAATACCTTGTTCAATCTCGTTACCGGCAAGTCACTTTACTCGTACCGTAATGCATGATCCCGTGACCAAACACTTGGTCACATTGAGCTCATTATGATGATGCATTACCGAGTGGGCCCAGAGATACCTCTCCGTCATACGGAGTGACAAATCCCAGTCTCGATTCGTGCCAACCCAATAGACACTTTCGGAGATACCCGTAGTGCACCTTTATAGCCACCCAGTTACGTTGTGACGTTCGCACACCCAAAGCACTCCTATGGTATCCGGGAGTTGCACAATCTCATGGTCTAAGGAAATGATACTTGACATTTGGAAAAGCTCTAGCAAACGAACTACACGATCTTGTGCTATGCTTAGGATTGGGTCTTGTCCATCACATCATTCTCCTAATGATGTGATCCCGTTATCAATGACATCCAATGTCCATAGTCAGGAAACCATGACTATCTGTTGATCAACGAGCTAGTCAACTAGAGGCTCACTAGGGACATGTTGTGGTCTATGTATTCACACATGTATTATGATTTCCGGATGACACAATTATAGCATGAACAATAGACAATTATCATGAACAAGGAAATATAATAATAACCATTTTATTATTGCCTCTAGGGCATATTTCCAACAGTCTCCCACTTGCACTAGATTCAATAATCTAGTTACATTGTGATGAATCGAACACCCATAGAGTTCTGGTGTTGATCATGTTTTGCTCTAGGGAGAGGTTTAGTCAACGGATCTGCCACATTCAGGTCCGTATGTACTTTACAAATATCTATGTCTCCATTTTGAACATTTTCACGAATGGAGTTGAAGCGACGCTTGATATGCCTGGTCTTCCTGTGAAACCTGGGCTCCTTGGCAAGGGCAATAGATCCAGTGTTGTCACAGAAGAGAGTCATCGGGCCCGACACATTGGGAATAACTCCTAGGTCGGTAATGAACTCCTTCACCCAGATTGCTTCTTGTGCTGCCTCTGAGGCCGCCATGTATTCCGCTTCACATGTAGATCCCGCCACAACGCTTTGCTTGCAACTGCACCAGCTTACTGCCCCACCATTCAAAATAGACACGTATCCGGTTTGTGACTTAGAGTCATCCAGATCTGTGTCGAAGCTAGCATCGACGTAACCCTTTACGACGAGCTCTTCGTCACCTCCAAAAACGAGAAACATATCCTTAGTCCTCTTTAGGTACTTCAGGATATTCTTGACCGCTGTCCAGTGTTCCATGCCGGGATTACTTTGGTACCTTCCTACCAAACTTACGGCAAGGTTTACATCAGGTCTGGTACACAGCATGGCATACATAATAGACCCTATGGCCGAGGCATAGGGGACGACACTCATCTTTTCTCTATCTTCTGCCGTGGTCGGGCATTGAGCCGTGCTCAATTGCACACCTTGCAATACAGGCAAGAACCCCTTCTTGGACTGATCCATATTGAACTTCTTCAATATCTTGTCAAGGTACGTACTTTGTGAAAGACCAATGAGGCGTCTTGATCTATCTCTATAGATCTTGATGCCTAATATATAAGCAGCTTCTCCAAGGTCCTTCATTGAAAAACACTTGTTCAAGTAGGCCTTTATGCTTCCCAAGAATTCTATATCATTTCCCATCAACAGTATGTCATCCACATATAATATGAGAAATGCTACAGAGCTCCCACTCACTTTCTTGTAAACACAGGCTTCTCCATAAGTCTGTGTAAACCCAAACGCTTTGATCATCTCATCAAATCGAATGTTCCAACTCCGAGATGCTTGCACCAGCCAATAGATGGAGCGCTGGAGCTTGCATACCTTGTTAGCATTCTTAGGATCGACAAAACCTTCCGGCTGCATCATATACAATTCTTCCTTAAGAAAGTCATTAAGGAATGCCGTTTTGACGTCCATTTGCCATATCTCATAATCATAGTATGCGGCAATTGCTAACATGATTCGGACGGACTTCAGCTTCGCTACGGGTGAGAAAGTCTCATCGTAGTCAACCCCTTGAACTTGTCGATAACCCTTAGCGACAAGTCGAGCTTTATAGATGGTAACATTACCATCCGCGTCTGTCTTCTTCTTAAAGATCCATTTGTTTTCTATCGCTCGCCGATCATCGGGCAAGTCTGTCAAAGTCCACACTTTGTTTTCATACATGGATTCTATCTCGGATTGCATGGCTTCAAGCCATTTGTCGGAATCTGAGCCTGCCATTGCTTCTTCATAGTTCGAAGGTTCACCGTTGTCTAACAACATGATTTCCAAGACAGGGTTGCCGTACCACTCTGGCGCGGAACGTGTCCTTGTGGACCTACGAAGTTCAGTAGGAGCTTGATCCGAAGTACCTTGATCATCATCATCATTAATTTCCTCTCTAGTCGGTGCAGGCACCACAGGAACATCTTCCTGAGCTGCGCTACTTTCCGGTTCAAGAGGTAGTACTTCATCAAGTTCCACTTTCCTCCCACTTACTTCTTTCGAGAGAAACTCTTTCTCCAGAAAGGACCCGTTCTTGGAAACAAAGATCTTGCCTTCGGATCTAAGGTAGAAGGTATACCCAATGGTTTCCTTAGGGTATCCTATGAAGACGCATTTTTCCGACTTGGGTTCGAGCTTTTCAGGTTGAAGTTTCTTGACATAAGCATCGCATCCCCAAACTTTTAGAAACGACAGCTTAGGTTTCTTCCCAAACCATAATTCATACGGTGTCGTCTCAACGGATATCGACGAAGCCCTATTTAAAGTGAATGCGGCAGTCTCTAAAGCATAGCCCCGAAATGAGAGCGGTAGATCGGTAAGAGACATCATAGATCGCACCATATCCAATAGAGTGCGATTACGACGTTCGGACACACCATTTCGCTGAGGTGTTCCAGGCGGCATGAGTTGTGAAACTATTCCACATTTCCTTATGTGTGTGCCAAATTCGTGACTCAAATATTCCCCTCCACGATCTGATCGTAAGAACTTTATTTTTCTGTCACGTTGATTCTCAACCTCACTCTGAAATTCCTTGAACTTTTCAAAGGTCTCAGACTTGTGTTTCATTAGGTAGACATACCCATATCTACTCAAGTCATCAGTGAGAGTGAGAACATAACGATAGCCACCGCGAGCCTCAACACTCATTGGACCGCACACATCAGTATGTATGATTTCCAATAAGTTGGTTGCTCGCTCCATTGTTCCGGAGAACGGAGTCTTGGTCATCTTACCCATGAGGCATGGTTCGCACGTGTCAAATGATTCGTAATCAAGAGACTCCAAAAGTCCATCTGCATGGAGCTTCTTCATGCGTTTGACACCAATGTGACCAAGACGGCAGTGCCACAAGTATGTGGGACTATCATTATCAACCTTACATCTTTTGGTATTCACACTATGAATATGTGTAACACTACGTTCGAGATTCATTAAGAATAAACCATTAACCAGCGGGGCATGACCATAAAACATATCTCTCATATAAATAGAACAACCATTATTCTCGGATTTAAATGAGTAGCCATCTCGAATTAAACGAGATCCTGATACAATGTTCATGCTCAAAGCTGGCACTAAATAACAATTATTGAGGTTTAAAACTAATCCCGTAGGTAAATGTAGAGGTAGCGTGCCGACGGCGATCACATCGACCTTGGAACAATTCCCGACGCGCATCGTCACCTCGTCCTTTGCCAGTCTCCGTTTATTCCGCAGCTCCTGCTTTGAGTTACAAATATGAGCAACCGCACCGGTATCAAATACCCAGGAGCTACTACGAGTGTTGGTAAGGTACACATCAATAACATGTATATCACATATACCTTTGGTGTTGCCGGCCTTCTTGTCCGCCAAGTACTTGGGGCAGTTCCGCTTCCAGTGACCACTTCCCTTGCAATAAAAGCACTCAGTCTCAGGCTTGGGTCCATTCTTTGGCTTCTTCCCGGCAACTGGCTTACCGGGCGCGGCAACTCCCTTGCCGTCCTTCTTGAAGTTCTTCTTACCCTTGCCTTTCTTGAACTTAGTGGTTTATTCACCATCAACACTTGATGTTCCTTTTTGATCTCCACCTCCGCTGATTTCAGCATTGAATATACCTCAGGAATGGTCTTTTCCATCCCCTGCATAATAAAGTTCATCACAAAGCTCTTGTAGCTCGGTGGAAGCGACTGAAGGATTCTGTCAATGACCGCGTCATCCGGGAGATTAACTCCCAGCTGAGTCAAGCGGTTGTGTAACCCGGACATTTTGAGTATGTGCTCACTGCAGAACTATTTTCCTCCATCTTACAACTGAAGAACTTGTCGGAGACTTCATATCTCTCGACCCGGGCATGAGCTTGGAAAACCATTTTCAGCTCTTCGAACATCTCATATGCTCCGTGTTGCTCAAAACGCTTTTGGAGCCCCGGTTCTAAGCTGTAAAGCATGCCGCACTGAACGAGGGAGTAATCATCAGCACGCTGCTGCCAAGCGTTCATAACGTCTTGGTTCTCTGGGATGGGTGCGTCACCTAGCGGTGCTTCTAGGACATAATCTTTCTTGGCAGCTATGAGGATGATCCTCAGGTTCCGAACCCAGTCCGTATAGTTGCTGCCATCATCTTTCAGCTTGGTTTTCTCTAGGAACGCGTTGAAGTTGAGGGCAACATTAGCGTGGGCCATTTGATCTACAAGACATATTGTAAAGATTTTAGACTAAGTTCATGATAATTAAGTTCATCTAACCAAATTATTCAATGAACTCCCACTCAGATAGACATCCCTCTAGTCATCTAAGCGAAACATGATCCGAGTCAACTAGGCCGTGTCCGATCATCACGTGAGACGGACTAGTCAACATCGGTGAACATCTTCATGTTGATCGTATATTCTATACGACTCATGCTCAACCTTTCGGTCTTCCGTGTTCCGAGGCCATGTCTGTACGTGCTAGGCTCGTCAAGTCAACCTAAGTGTATTGCGTGTGTAAATCTGGCTTACACCCGTTGTATTCAAACGTTAGAATCTATCACACCCGATCATCACGTGGTGCTTCGAAACAACGAACCTTCGCAATAGTGCACAGTTAGGGGGAACACTTTCTTGAAATTATTGCGAGGGATCATCTTATTTAAGCTACCGTCGTTCTAAGCAAATAAGATGTAAAACATGATAAACATCACATGCAATCAAATAGTGACATGATATGGCCAGTATCATATTGCTCCTTTGATCTCCATCTTCGGGGCGCCATGATCATCTTCGTCACCGGCATGACACCATGATCTCCATCATCGTGTCTTCATGAAGTTGTCACGCCAACGATTACTTCTACTTCTATGGCTAACGTGTTTAGCAATAAAGTAAAGTAATTTACATGGCGTTATTCAATGACACGCAGGTTATACAAAAATAAACACAACTCCTATGGCTCCTGCCGGTTGTCATACTCATCGACATGCAAGTCGTGATTCCTATTACAAGAACATGATCAATCTCATACATCACATATATTTCATTCATCACATCCTTTTGGCCTATCACATCACAAGGCATATGCTGCAAAAACAAGTTAGACGTCCTCTAATTGTTGTTGCATGTTTTTACGTGGCTTCTATAGGTTTCTAGCAAGAACGTTTCTTACCTACGTAAAACCACAATGTGATATGCCAACTTCTATTTACCCTTCATAAGGACCCTTTTCATCGATTCTGATTCGACTAAAGTGGGAGAGACAGACACGCGCTAGCCACCTTATGCAACTAGTGCATGTCAGTCGGTGGAACCTGTCTCACGTAAGCGTACGTGTAAGGTCGGTCCGGGCCGCTTCATCCCACGATGCCGCCGAAACAAGATAAGACTAGTAGTGGCAAGAAAATCGACAACATCTACGCCCACAACAAGTTTGTGTTCTACTCGTGCATAGAAACTACGCATAGACCTAGCTTTGATACCACTGTTGGAGATCGTTGCAGAAATTAAAAAAATTCTACGCATCACCAAGAACAATCTATGAAGTCTTCTAGCAACGAGAGGGAAAAGAGTGCATCTACATACCCTTGTAGATCGCGAGCGGAAGCGTTCAAGTGAACAGGGTTGATGGAGTCGTACTCGTCGTGATCCAAATCACCGATGACCGAGCGCCGAACGGACGGCACCTCCGCGTTCAACACACGTACGGTTGGGGAACATGTCTCCTCCTTCTTGATACAGTAATGGGAGGGAGAGGTTGATGGAGATCCAGCAGCACGACGGCGTGGTGGTGGAAGCAGCGGGGATCTCGGCAGGGCTTCGCCAAGCTCAACGAGAGGGAGAGGTGTCACGGGAGGGAGAGGGAGGCGCCAGGGGCTTGGGGTGCTGCTCCCATGCGCCTCCCCACTATATATAGGGGTGGAGGGGGCTGGTTTCTTGCTCTCCAAGTCCACTGGGGCGTTGGCAAAGGTGGGGGGAAGAAATCCCATCATTTCCCTTCCCCACCGATCGTTATCCCCCTTTTTTAGGGATCTTGATCTTATCCCTTCGGGATATGATCTTATTCCTTCTAAGGTGGGATCTTGGTGCGCCTTGACCAGGGGTGTGGGGCCTTTCCCCCACTACCCACATTCATGTGGGTCCCCCGATGCAGGTGGGCCCCACTTCGGAACCTTCTAGAACCTTCCCGGTACAATACCGAAAAATCCCGAACATTTTCCGGTGGCCAAAATAGGACTTCCCATATATAAATCTTTACCTCCGGACCATTCCGGAACTCCTCGTGATGTCCGGGATCTCATCCGGGACTCCGAACAACTTTCGGTTAACCGCATACTAATATCTCTACAACTCTAGCGTCACCGAACCTTAAGTGTGTAGACCCTACGGGTTCGGGAGACATGCAGACATGACCGAGACGACTCTCCGGTCAATTACCAACAGCGGGATCTGGATACCCATGTTGGCTCCCACATGTTCCACGATGATCTCATCGGATGAACCACGATGTCGAGGATTCAATCAATCCCGTATACAATTCCCTTTGTCAATCGGTACGTTACTTGCCCGAGATTCGATCGTCGATACCCCAATACCTTGTTCAATCTCGTTACCGGCAAGTCACTTTACTCGTACCGTAATGCATGATCCCGTGACCAAACACTTGGTCACATTGAGCTCATTATGATGATGCATTACCGAGTGGGCCTAGAGATACCTCTCCATCATACGGAGTGACAAATCCCAGTCTCGATTCGTGCCAACCCAACAAACACTTTCGGAGATACCCGTAGTGCACCTTTATAGCCACCCAGTTACGTTGTGACGTTTGGCACACCCAAAGCACTCCTATGGTATCCGGGAGTTGCACAATCTCATGGTCTAAGGAAATGATACTTGACATTTGGAAAAGCTCTAGCAAACGAACTAAACGATCTTGTGCTATGCTTAGGATTGGGTCTTGTCCATCACATCATTCTCCTAATGATGTGATCCCGTTATCAATGACATCCAATGTCCATAGTCAGGAAACCATGACTATCTGTTGATCAACGAGCTAGTCAAGTAGAGGCTCACTAGGGACATGTTGTGGTCTATGTATTCACACATGTATTACGATTTCCGGAAAACACAATTATAGCATGAACAATAGACAATTATCATGAACAAGGAAATATAATAATAACCATTTTATTATTGCCTCTAGGGCATATTTTCAACAGATTCTAGAAGACGTCATTTTTTTTCAACCAACCCACCACCCATCTCGTCGCCAATGTCAAAGATCTTACCGACGTCCTCGAGGGCGACCCCGAGGAAGTTTAGAACAAGGAAGAGAAGATCGGCGAGTCAGCAGACATCCAACAACCAGCCACACGCAAGTGGCGGACCACCTCGACATCGGTGCCCAATGCAAATGAATGTTGTATGCTGGTGGATCGTGTTTGAATGCCAATTTCATTTGCAGGTCCAATTGCAAAACAGAAACAGGTAGCCCAAAATATGGTGATGGAGGCATTTGACGGATGAAACCGCCTAAGGCCCTGGAATTGCAGGCGGTTTTGTAAGTGCATCTAGTGCCCCTTAGTGATTTTGGTGTATTGAAGACTTATAGGTTAAGGGACTAATGTGTTTGTGAGTGTACACATGTCTATAAGTCTATGAGGAGTTTGATATTTACAGAGAAAGTCGACACCTAAAAATGAATGTCTTCAACTGAAGACTTTGGATTTCTGAAGACTTTGAAAGTGAAGAAATTGGTGTGACCATGAAGACTTGGATATTCATGCGACGAACATGAAGCGTGAAGACTTTTGTTTTCGTAGTTTCATTTTCTCTTTCTTGAGTCATAGGAAACACCGTACTGTTAAAGGCGATCGAGGAAAAACTAAGGAAAAGTTTCCAAGTGATGCTTATCTCAAAATCCTACACCTACCCAATCCTTTCGAGTGAAGCCATTGGAAATCTCATACAGTTCAGTCAATTTCTTCAGTGACAGACGAAGATCTTCTGGTCTCTGAGGAATTTGTTCTGACAGAGGAGTTAGGAATTCGCCAGTGTGGATTGCCTACAAGTGAGGAACATGATAGCCCTAAGGAATTTGATACCTCAAATTTCTGACCGTTGCTGTGCTATGCGCCAGCTGTCCCAAAATATCTATCCACCTAACGGTCATATCATTGAAGGGCATTTCTGTCTTATCATGTCGGGCTACTCCCTAGGCTATAAATAGCCGCCCCCTACAACCAGTAGCTAGTTGGCTGCTCCGAGAGAAACTGACACTTGTCATTGAGAGCATCCCATCCTCCGAGGACTTTGAGCGAAAATCATCAAGTGAGGAAAACCCTATTGGGGAACGCAGTAATTTCAAAAATTTACCTACGCACACGCAAGATCATGGTGATGCATAGCAACGAGAGGGGAGAGTGTAGTCCACGTACCCTCGTAGACCGTAAGCGGAAGTGTTTAGTAACGCGGTTGATGTAGTCGAACATCTTCGTGATCCAACTGATCCAAGTAACGAACGTATGGCACCTCCGCGTTCAGCACACGTTCAGCTTGATGATGTCCTTCGTACTCTTGATCCAGTTGAGGCCGAGGGAGAGTTCCGTGGGCACGACAGCGTGGCGACAGTGATGATGAAGCTACTGGCGCAGGGCTTCGCCTAAGCACTGCGACGATATGACCGAGGTGTGTAACTATGGAGGGGGGCACCGCACACGGCTAAGACAAATCTTGGAGTGCCTTTGGGGTGCCCCCTGCCCACGTATATAAAGGAGGGAGGAGGAGGAGGCCGGCCCTAGGGGGGTGCGCCAAGTGTGGGGAGTCCTACTAGGACTCCCAAGTCCTAGTAGGATTCCCCTTTTCCTTTCCAGAGTAGGAGAGAAGAAAGAGGGAAAGAGTGAGGGAGTAGGAAACGGCAAGGGGGCGCCGCCCCCTTTCCCTTAGACCAATTCGGACCCATGGGGGGGTGCGCGCCTCCTTCCCTTTGGCCTGCCTCCTCTCTTCCCATATGGCCCAATAAGGCCCAATACTTCTCCCGGCGAATTCCCGTAACTCTCCGGTACTCCGAAAAATACCCGAATCACTCGGAACCTTTCCGATGTCCGAATATAGCCTTCCAATATATCAATCTTTACGTCTCGACCATTTCGAGACTCCTCGTCATGTCCGTCATCTCATCCAGGACTCCGAACAACTTTCGGTACATCAAATCACATAACTCATAATACAAATCGTCATCGAACGTTAAGCATGCGAACCCTACGGGTTCGAGAACTATGTAGACATGACCGAGACACATTTCCTGTCAATAACCAATAGCGGAACCTGGATGCTCATATTGGCTCCTACATATTCTACGAAGATCTTTATCGGTCAAACCGCATAACAACATATGTTGTTCCCTTTGTCATCGGTATGTTACTTGCCCGAGATTCGATCGTCGGTATCTCAATACCTAGTTCAATCTCGTTACCGGCAAGCCTCTTTACTCGTTCCGTAATGCATCATCCTGCAACTAACTTATTAGTCACATTGCTTGCAAGGCTTATAGTGATATGCATTACCGAGAGGGCCCAGAGATACCTCTCCGACAATCGGAGTGACAAATCTTAATATCGATCTATGCCAACTCAACAAACACCATCGGAGACACTTGTAGAGCATCTTTATAATCACCCAGTTACGTTGTGACGTTTGATAGCACACAAAGTGTTCCTCCGGTATTCGGGAGTTGCATAATCTCATAGTCATAGGAACATGTATAAGTTATGAAGAAAGCAATAGCAACATACTAAACGATCAAATGCTAAGCTAACGGAATGGGTCAACTCAATCACATCATTCTCTAATGATGTGATCCCGTTAATAAAATGACAACTCATGTCTATGGTTAGGAAACTTAACCATCTTTGATTCAACGAGCTAGTTAAGTACAGGCATACTAGTGACACGCTGTTTGTTGATGACCCACAAGTATAGGGGATCTATCGTAGTCCTTTCGATAAGTAAGAGTTCGAACCCAACGAGGAGCAGAAGGAAATAACAAGCGGTTTTCAGTAAGGTATTCTCTGCAAGCACTGAAATTATCGATAATAGATAGTTTTGTGATAAGGTAATTGGTAACAAGCAACAAGTAACAAAAGTAAATAACGTGCAGCAAGGTGGCCCAATCCTTTTTGTAGCAAAGGACAAGCCTGGACAAATTCTTATATGAAGGAAAGCGCTCCCGAGGACACATGGGAATTATCGTCAAGCTAGTTTTCATCACGCTCATATGATTCGCGTTAGTTACTTTGATAATTTGGTATGTGGGTGGACCAGTGCTTGGGTGTTGTCCTTCCTTGGACAAACATCCCACTTATGATTAACTCCTAATGCAAGAATCCGCAACTACAAAAGAAGTATTAAGGTAAACCTAACCATAGCATGAAACATATGGATCCAAATCAGCCCTTTACAAAGCAACGCATAAACTAGGGTTTAAGCTTCTGTCACTCTAGCAACCCATCATCTACTTATTACTTCCCAATGCCTTCCTCTAGGCCCAAACAATGGTGAAGTGTCATGTAGTTGACGTTCACATAACACCACTAGAGGAAAGACAACATACATCTCATCAAAATATCGAACGAATACCAAATTCACATGACTACTTATAGCAAGACTTCTCCCATGTCCTCAGGAACAAACGTAACTATTCACAAATCATATTCATGTTCATAATCAGAGGGGTATTAATATGCATAAAGGATCTGAACATATGATCTCCCACCGAATAAACCAATTAGCATCAACTACAAGGAGTAATCAACACTACTGGCAACCTACAGGTACCAATCTGAGGCTTTGGGACAAAGATTGGATACAAGAGATGAACTAGGGTTTGAGAGGAGATGGTGTTGTTGAAGATGTTGATGGAGATTGGCCCCCTCCCGATGAGAGGATCGTTGGTGATGATGATGGCGATGATTTCCCCCTCCCGGAGGGAAGTTTCCCCTGCAGAAAAGCTCCGCCGGAGCCCTAGATTGGTTCCGCCAAGGTTCCGCCTCGTGGCGGCGGAGTTTCGTCTCGTAAGCTTGCTTATGATTTTTTCTCGGACGAAAGAATTCATATAGCAGAAGATGGGCACCGGAGGCCTGCCAGGGGGCCCACAAGGTAGGGGGCGCGCCTAGGGGGTAGCGTGCGCCCCCCACCCTCGTGGATGGTGGGTGGCCCCCCTCTGGTACTTTCTTCGCTCAGTATTTTTTATTTATTCCAAAAACTGCTTCCGTGAAGTTTCAGGACTTTCGGAGTTGTGCAGAATAGGTCTCTAATATTTGCTCCTTTTCCAGCCCAGAATTCCAGCTGCCGGCATTCTCCCTCTTCGTGTATACCTTGTAAAATAAGATAGAAAAGGCATAAGTATTGTGACATAACATGTAATAACAGCCCATAATGCAATAAATATTGATATGAAAGCATGATGCAAAATGGACGTATCAACTCCCCCAAGCTTAGACCTCGCTTGTCCTCAAGCGGAAGCCGATATCGAAAAATATGTCCACACGTTTAGAGATAGAGGTGTCGATAAAATAAAATACAGTCATGAGGGCATCATGATCATTCTCATAACAGCAACATATATAAATATTGTCATATGATTTCTTATGCTAAAGTAATAATCCAATGTCAAGTATGAATCAGAAACTTCATTGAGAACCACCAAACTATAATCTCAGTCATTGAAGCAATTGCAATTTATCATAACATCGGAAAGAGTCAATATAAGAGCTTTTCAGCAAGTCCACATACTCAACTATCATTTAGTCTTTCACAATTGCTAACACTCATGCAATACTTATGGGTATGGAGTTTTAATCGGACACAGAGAAAGATAGGGGCTTATAGTGTTGCCTCCCAACCTTTTACCTCAAGGGTAATGTCAACAATAATAGTTCATGCTAACTTACATCCAATTGGATATATATCAGGATCTTTCCAACACAATGTGCTTGCCAAAGGATAAAATGTAAAAAGGAAAGGTGAAGATCACCTTGACTCTTGTATAATGTATAAGGCAAGAATAAAAGATAGGCCCTGCGCAGAGGGAAGCAGAGGTTGTCATGTGCTTTAGGGTTGGATGCACAAAATCTTAATGCAAAAGAACGTCACTTTATATTGCCACTTGTGATACGGACCTTTATTATGAAGTCTGTCGCTTTTATTGCTTCCATATCACAAGATCGTATAAAGCTTATTTTCTCCACACTAATAAATCATACATATTTAGAGAGCAATTTTTATTGCATGCAACAATGACAACATACTTGAAGGATCTTACTCAATCCATAGGTAGTATCTCTACTTGGTGCAAAACTGGGTTTGAGGATAATTGGAAGCACAAGTAGTATCTCTACTTGGTGCAAAGAATTTGGCTAGCATGAGAGGGAAAGGCAAGCTCAACATGTTGGATGATCCATGACAATATACTTTATTTCAGATATAAGAAAACATAACCCATTACGTTGTCTTCCTTGTCCAACATCAACTCTTTAGCATGTCATATTTTAATGAGTGCTCACAATCATAAAAGATGTCCAAGATAGTATATTTATATGTGAAAACCTCTCTTTCTTTATTATTTCCTATTAATTGCAACGATGACCAAAACTATTTTTGTCAACTCTCAACAAATTTTATCTATCATACTCTTTATATGTGAAGTCATTACTCTCCATAAGATCAATATGATCTCTTTATTTCTTTTTATTCTTTCTTTTTCTTATTATTCCCTCAAGATCATAGCAAGATAGCAAAGCCCTTGACACAACACTAATCTTTATTATATATAGCTCACGGACTCGATTATATAGAGAGATCATAAAGAAAAACTCAAAACTAGATCATCCTAAAACTTTATTCTACTAGATCAAGATATTACCAAAAGGATTGAACTAAGAAAAATGGTAAAGATAGGAGTGTCATGGTGATACGATACCGAGGCACCTCCCCCAAGCTTGGCAGTTGCCAAGGGGAGTGCCCATACCCAATACTCAGTTATCCTTTGCTGGGGAAGAAGGTGGTGGTGATGATGGATAGTCGCACATCGAGCGTAGGAGCTCCTCCAGTTTGCGGATAATGCCCTTGAGTGCGGTGATATGCTCCTTCAACAAAATATTTTCAGGTGTAAGATACTTGTTTTGTATGCGAGCTAACTCAATCATCTTGAAAGCTTCAATCTCAGTTGGGGTAAGAAGGTTGTGATGAGGTTGAAGGATGTCTTCTTCTGCTGCCGGAGCTTGATCCTCCATGGCCTTCTTGATCCTATCATCCTTGTTGATCTCCCTGGGTTCTTTTCTCTTCAGCTCTATCTTCATTAGCCAAGCATCGTTGCCTTCATTGTTGGAGGAGGGTGACGACATGATGCCTGGCCTTGACGACTCTGACAGAGAATAGCTCGAAACAAAGACAGAGGATATTTGCGTGATACGGTGGTCAAAACCTTCGGGAGATTATATAATGATTTTTTACCGACCAAAAGGAGTATCATGCAAGAAAACGGAGTCCGGAGAGCACACGAGGTGTCCACGAGGCAGGGGGCGCGCCCTCCACCCTCGTGGATGCCTCGTGTCCTACCCGGACTACTTTTTATTTTCCTATTTTCTTAAATATTCCAAAACGGAGAAAAATTACCATTAGAACTGTTTTGGAGTCGGTTTACTTACTGTACCACATACCTATTCCTTTTCGGGGTCTGAAACGTTCTGGAAAGTGTCCCTTATGTACTCCTCTAGGGTTACGGTTTCAATAACATTAGTTTCAACATTTATGGGATTACCTGAGATATAATGTCTGATTCTTTGACCGTTCACCACCTTCGGATTTTTGCCTTCAAAGTTGTTGATTTTTATGGCACCGGAACGATATACCTCCTCGATAACGTAAGGACCTTCCCATTTAGAGAGAAGTTTTCCTGCAAAAAATCTTAAACGAGAGTTGAATAGCAATACATAATCGCCTACATTAAACTCACGCTTTTGTATCCTTTTGTCATGCCATCTTTTAACTTTTTCTTTAAACAATTTGGCATTCTCATAAGCCTGGTTTCTCCATTCATCAAGTGAGCTTATGTCAAATAACCTCTTCTCACCGGCAAGTTTGAAATCATAATTGAGCTCTTTAATGGCCCAATATGCCTTATGTTCTAGTTCGAGAGGTAAGTGACATGTTTTTCCATAAACCATTTTATACGGAGACATACACATAGGATTTTTATATGCAGTTCTATAGGCCCATAATGCATCATCAAGTTTCTTAGACCAATTCTTTCTAGATCTATTAACAGTCTTTTGCAAAATTAATTTAAGCTCTCTGTTACTCAGTTTTACTTGACCGCTAGACTGTGGGTGGTATGGAGATGCAATTCTATGGTTAACATCATACTTAGCAAGCATTTTACGGAAAGCACCATGAATAAAGTGTGAACCACCATCAGTCATTAAGTATCTAGGGACTCCAAACCTCGGAAAAATAACTTCTTTAAGCATCTTAATAGAGGTGTTATGATCAGCACTACTAGTCGGAATAGCCTCTACCCACTTAGTAACGTAATCAACAGCAACAAAAATATGTGTATAGCCATTAGAGGAAGGCAACGGTCCCGTATAGTCAAAGCCCCAAACATCAAATGGTTCAATAACAAGCGAATAATTCATAGGAATTTCTTGACGTCTACTAATATTACCAATTCTTTGACATTCATCACAAGACAAGACAAACTTACGGGCATCTTTGAAGAGAGTAGGCCAATAAAAACCGGATTGCAATACCTTATGTGCAGTTCTATCTCCGGCGTGGTGTCCTCCATAAGCTTCGGAGTGACACTTGCGTAGGATCTGTTCATGTTCATGCTTAGGTATACAACGTCTAATAACACCATCTACTCCTTCTTTATAAAGGTGTGGGTCATCCCAGAAGTAATGGCTTAAATCGTAGAAAAACTTTTTCTTTTGCTGGTATGTGAAACTAGGTGGTATAAATTTAGCAACAATGTAATTAGCATAATCAGCATACCATGGAGCAGTACGAGAAGCATTTATGACTGCTAATTGTTCATCAGGAAAGCTATCATCAATAGGTAGTGGGTCATCAAGAACATTCTCTAACCTAGACAAGTTGTCTGCAACGAGGTTCTCAGCTCCCTTTCTATCAATAATATGCAAATCAAATTCTTGCAGCAAGAGAACCCATCTAATAAGTCTAGGTTTAGCATCTTTCTTTTTCATAAAATATTTAATAGCAGCATGATTAGTGTGAATCGTTACTTTAGAATCAACAATATAAGGTCTGAACTTATCACAAGCAAATACAACTGCTAAAAATTCTTTTTCAGTAGTAGCATAATTTCTCTGGGCACTGTCTAGAGTTTTACCAGCATATTGGATAACATTTAATTTCTTATCAACTCTTTGTCCTAGAACAGCACCTACAGCATAATCACTAGCATCACACATAATTTCAAAGGGTAAATTCCAATCAGGTGGCTGAACAATAGGTGCAGAAATCAAAGCTATCTTAAGTATTTCAAATGCTTCCACACAATCATCATCAAAGACAAAAGGAATATCTTTTTGTAAGAGATTAGTCAGAGGCCTAGAAATCTTAGAGAAGTCCTTAATGAACCTCCTATAAAAATCGGCATGACCGAGGAAACTTCTTATACCTTTAATGTCCTTAGGACACATCATCTTTTCGATAGCATCAACTTTAGCTTTATCAACTTCAATACCTCTTTCAGAAATTCTATGCCCCAAGACAATACCTTCATTAACCATAAAGTGACACTTCTCCCAATTCAAGACAAGATTAGTTTCTTCACATCTCTGCAAAACTCGATCAAGGTTGCTCAAGCAATCATCAAAAGAAGATCCATAAATTGACAAATCATCCATGAAAACCTCAACAATCTTTTCACAAAAGTTAGAGAATATAGCCATCATGCATCTTTGAAAGGTAGCAGGTGCATTACATAAACCAAAAGGCATACGTCTATAAGCAAAAGTACCGAAAGGGCAAGTAAAAGTGGTCTTTTCTTGATCCTCTTTTGACACAGGTATTTGGGAAAAACCCGAGTAGCCATCTAGAAAGCAAAAATGTGTATGTTTGGATAATCCTTCTAGCATTTGATCAATAAAAGGTGAAGGGTAATAATCCTTTTTAGTAGCCTTATTTAACTTGCGGAAATCAATTACCATTCTATAACCTGTAACAATTCTTTGTGGGATCAATTCATCTTTATCATTAGGAACAACAGTAATACCTCCCTTCTTAGGGACACAATGGACAGGACTTACCCACTGACTATCAGCAACAGGATAAATTATACCTGCCTACAGAAGCTTTAGTATTTCTTTTCTTACCACTTCTTTCATCTTAGGATTCAATCGTCGTCGATGATCAACAACCGGTTTAGCGTCTTTCTCCAGTTTTATTTTGTGCTGGCATAGAGTGGGACTAATGCCCTTAAGGTCATCAAGAGTATATCCAATAGCAGCACGGTGCTTCTTCAGAGTTTTCAATAATTTCTTTTCTTCATGCTCTGAAAGGTTAGCACTAATAATAGCATGATATATCTTCTTTTCATCAAGATAAGCATACTTAAGAGTATCATGTAATGGTTTAAGCTCAAATACGGGGTCACCCTTGGGTGGAGGAGGATCCCCTAGGATTTCAACAGGCAAGTTGTGTTTCAAAATAGGACCTTGTTTAAAGAATACTTCATCTATTTCCCTTCTTTCATTCATAAATATATCATTTTCATGGTCGAGCAAATATTGTTCTAATGGATCATTAGGAGGAACAGCAATAGAAGCAAGACCAATAATTTCATCTTTACTGGACAATTCTTTATCATGAGGTTGCCTACGAAATTTAGCAAAATTAAACTCATGAGACATATCCCCTAAACCAACAGTAATAATATCCTTTTCGCAGTCTTTTCTAGCATTAACAGTATTCAAGAAGGGTCTACCAAATATAATGGGACAAAATTCATATTGTGGGGAGCCAAGAACAAGAAAATCAGCAGGATATTTAACTTTCCCACACAAGACTTCAACATCTCTAACAATCCCAATTGGTAAAATAGTATCTCTATTGGCAAGTTTAATAGTAACATCAATTTCTTCTATCTCAGCAGGTGCAATATCATGCATAATTTCTTTGTATAAGGAATGAGGTATTGCACTTGCACTAGCACCCATATCACATAAGCCATGATAACAATGATCTCCTATTTTAACAGAAACAACAGGCATGCCAACAACGGGTCTATGTTTATTTTTAGTAGCAGTTCTAGCAATTCTAGCAGCTTCATCACAGAAGTAAATAACATGCCCATCAATATCATCAGCCAAGATATCTTTAACCATAGCAATACTAGGTTCAACTTTAATTTGCTCAGGAGGTGTAGGTGTTCTAGTATTGCTCTTAGGAACCACAGTTGAAGCTTTAGCATGATCCTTTATTCTAACAGGAAAGGGTGGTTTCTCAATATAAGCGGTAGGAACAATAGGATCAACATTATAAGTGATAGTCTTTTCTTCAACTTTAATAGGTTCAACTACTTTTACTTCAGTGGGAGGATGATATTTAAACCACTTCTCCTTAGGGAGATCAACATAAGTAGCAAATGATTCACAGAAAGAAGCTACTATCTCAGAGTCAAGTCCATATTTAGTGCTAAATTCACGGAAAACATCGGTATCCATAAAAGATTTAACACAATCAAACTTAGGTGTTATACCTGACTCCTTACCTTCATCGAGATCCCAGTCTTTAGAGTTGCGTTTAATTATTTCCAATAAATCCCATTTGAATTCAATAGTCTTCATCATAAAAGAACCAGTACAAGAAGTATCGAGCATGGAGCGATTGTTGTGAGAAAGCTGAGCATAAATTTTTTTAATATTATTTCTCTTGAGAGCTCATGATTGGGGCATGAATATAACATTGACTTAAGCCTCCCCCAAGCTTGAGCGATGCTTTCTCCTTCGCGAGGCCAAAAATTATATATATAATTACGATCACGATGAACAAGATGCATAGGATAAAACTTCTGATGAAATTCCAATTTCAATCGTTTGTAGTTCCATGATCCCATATCATCACATAGCCTATACAATGTCAATGCCTCTCCCTTCAAAGATAAAGGGAAAACCTTCTTCTTGATAACATCCTCGGGCATACCTGCAAGCTTAAATAATCCACAAACTTCATCCACATAGATTAGGTGCAAATCAGGATGCAATGTTCCATCTCCTGTAAAGGGATTAGCTAGCAGTTTCTCTATCATACCCGAAGGAATTTCAAAGTAAACATTTTCAGTAGGTTGAGGAGCAACTCTTTGGTCTACTGGTTGGGGTGAAGATACCCCGGACAAGCCCCTCAAAGGATTACTTTCCATAGTAACAAGTGACAGTAAATTTCAGCACACTATATAAATTTTTCCTTACCAAAGGCGCTTCACTCCCCGGCAACGGCGCCAGAAAAGAGTCTTGATGACCCACAAGTATAGGGGATCTATCGTAGTCCTTTCGATAAGTAAGAGTGTCGAACCCAACGAGGAGCAGAAGGAAATGACAAGCGGTTTTCAGTGAGGTATTCTCTGCAAGCACTGAAATTATCGGTAACAGATAGTTTTGTGATAAGGTAATTGGTAACGAGCAACAAGTAACAAAAGTAAATAAGGTGCAGCAAGGTGGCCCAATCCTTTTTGTAGCAAAGGACAAGCCTGGACAAATTATTATATGAAGGAAAGCGCTCCCGAGGACACATGGAATTATCGTCAAGCTAGTTTTCATCACGCTCATATGATTCGCGTTCGTTACTTTGACAATTTGGTATGTGGATGGACCGGGGCTCGGGTGCTGTCCTTCCATGGAAAAACATCCCACTTATGATTAACTCCTATTGCAAGCATCCGCAACTATAAAACAAGTATTAAGGTAAACCTAACCATAGCATGAAACATATGGATCCAAATCAGCCCCTTACGAAGCAACGCATAAACTAGGGTTTAAGCTTCTGTCACTCTAGCAACCCATCATCTAATTATTACTTCCCAATGCCTTCCTCTAAGCCCAAACAATGGTGAAATTTCATGTAGTCGACGTTCACATAACACCACCAGAGGAAAGACAACATACATCTCATCAAAATAACGAACGAATACCAAATTCACATGACTACTTATAGCAACACTTCTCCCATGTCCTCAGGAACAAATGTAACTACTCATAAATCATATTCATGTTCATAATCAGAGGGGTATTAATATGCATAAAGGATCTAAACATATGATCTTCCACCGAATAAACCAACTAGCATCAACTACAAGGAGTAATCAACACTACTAGCAACCTACAGGTACCAATCTGAGGCTTTGGGACAAAGATTGGATACAAGAGATGAACTAGGGTTTGAGAGGAGATGGTGCTGGTGAAGATGTTGATGGAGATTGACCCCCTCCCGACGAGGGGATCGTTGGTGATGATGATGGCGATGATTTCCCCCTCACGGAGGGAAGTTTCCCCGGCAGAAAAGCTCCGCCGGAGCCCTAGATTGGTTCCGCCAAGGTTCCGCCTCGTGGCGGCGGAGTTTCGTATCGTAAGCTTGCTTAGGATTTTTTTTCTCGGACGAAAGACTTCATATAGCAGAAGATGGGCACCGGAGGCCTACCAGGGGGCCGACGAGGCAGGGGGGCGTGCCCCCCACCCTCATGGATGGTGGGTGGCCCCCCTCTGGTACTTTCTTCGCCAGTATTTTTTATTTATTCCAAAAACTGCTTCCGTGAAGTTTCAGGACTTTTGAAGTTGTGCAGAATAGGTCTCTAATATTTGCTCCTTTTCCAGCCCAGAATTCCAGCTGCCGGCATTCTCCCTCTTCGTGTAAACCTTGTAAAATAAGAGAGAAAAGGCATAAGTATTGTGACATAACGTGTAATAACAGCCCATAATGCAATAAATATTGATATGAAAGCATGATGCAAAATGGACGTATCATTTGTCTATGTATTCACACATGTACTAAGTTTCTGGTTAATACAATTCTAGCATGAATAATAAACATTTATCATGATATAAAGAAATATTAATAACAACTTTATTATTGCCTCTAGGGCATATTTCCTTCAGTCTCCCACTTGCACTAGAGTCAATAATCTAGTTCACATCGCCATGTGATTTAACACCAATAGTTCATATCACCATGTGATTAAAATCCATAGTTCACATCGACATGTGACCAACACTCAAAGGGTTTATTAGAGTCAGCAATCTAGTTCACATCGCCATGTGATTAACACCCAAAGAGTACAAAGGTGTGATTATGTTTTGCTTGTGAGAGAAGTTTAGTCAACAGGTCTGCCAAATTCAGATTCGTATGTATTTTGCAAATTTCTATGTCAACAATGCTCTACACGGAGCTACTCTAGCTAATTGCTCCCACTTTCAATATGTATCCAGATTGAGATTTAGAGTCATCCGGATCAGTGCCAAAACTTGCATCGACGTAACCCTTTACCATGAACTTTTTGTCACCTCCATAACCGAGAAACATATCCTTATTCCACTAAGGATAATTTTGACCAATGTCCAGTGATCTACTCCTAGATCACTATTGTACTCCCTTGCCAAACTCAGGGCAGGGTATACAATAGGTCTGGTACATAGCATGGCATACTTAATAGAACCTATGGCTGAGGCATAGGGAATGACTTTCATTTTCTCTCTATCTTCTGCCGTGGTCGGGCTTTGAGTCTTACTCAACTTCACACCTTGCAACACAGGCAAGAACTCTTTCTTTGACTGTTCCATTTTGAACTACTTCAAAAACTTGTCAAGGTATGTACTCATTGAAAAAACTTATCAAGCGTCTTGATCTATCTCTATAGATCTTGATGCTCAATGTGTAAGCAACTTCACCGAGGTCTTTCTTTGAAAAACTCCTTTCAAACACTCCTTTATGCTTTCCAAAAAATTCTACATCATTTCCGATCAACCATATGTCATTCACATATACTTATCAGAAAGGTTGTAGTGCTCCCACTCCCTTTCTTGTAAATACAGGCTTCACCGCAAGTCTGTATAAAACTATATGCTTTGATCAACTTATCAAAGCGTATATTCCAACTCCGAGATGCTTGCACCAGTCCATAGATGGATCGCTGGAGCTTGCATATTTGTTAGCACCTTTAGGATTGACAAAACCTTCTGGTTGCATCATATACAACTCTTCTTTAATAAATCCATTAGGGAATGCAGTCTTGTTTATCCATTTGCCAGATTTCATAAAATGCGGCAATTGCTAACATGATTCGGACAGACTTAAGCATCGCTACGAGTGAGAAAATCTCATCGTAGTCAACACCTTGAACTTGTCAAAAACTTTTTTGACAAGTCTAGCTTTGTAGATAGTAACACTACTATCAGTGTCTGTCTTCCTCTTGAAAGTCCATTTATTTTCTATTGCTTGCCAATCATTGGGCAATTCAACCAAAGTCCATACTTTGTTCTCATACATGGATCCCATCTCAGATTTCATGGCCTCAAGCCATTTTGCGGAATCTGGGCTCATCATCGCTTCCTCATAGTTCGTAGGTTTGTCATGGACTAGTAACATGATTTCCAGAACAGGATTACCGTACAACTTTGGTGCGGAACGTATTCTGGTGACCTAGGAGGTTCGGTAGTAAATTGATCTGAAGTTTCATGATTATTATCATTAACTTCCTCACTAATTGGTGTAGGCATCACTGGAACTGATTTCGGTGATGAACTACTTTCCAATTTGGGAGAAGGTACAATTACCTCATCAATTTCTACTTTCCTCCCACTCACTTCTTTCGAGAAAAACTCCTTCTCTAGAAAGGATCCATTCTTAGCAACGAATATCTTGCCTTCGGATCTGTGATAGAAGGTGTACCCAACAATTTCCTTTGGGTATCCTATGAAGACGCATTTCTCCGATTTGGGTTCGAGCTTATCACGTTGAAACTTTTTCACATAAGCATCACAACCCCAAACTTTAAGACACGACAGCTTAGTTTTCTAGCCAAACCATAGTTCATACGGTGTCATCTCAACGGATTAGACGGTGCCCTATTTAACGTGTATGTAGTTGTCTCTAATGCATAACCCCAAAACGATGGTGGTAAATTGGTAAGAGACATCACAGATTGCACTATATCCAATAAAGTACGGTTATGATGTTCCAACACACCATTATGTTGTGGTGTTCCAGGTGGCATGAATTTGTGAAACTATTCCACATTGTTTTAATTGAAGACCAAACTCGTAACTCAAATATTCGTCTCCACGATCAGATCGTAGAAACTTTATTTTTCTTATCATGATGATTTTCCACTTCACTCTGAAATTCTATGAACTTTTCAAATGTTTCAGACTTATGTTTCATCGAGTAGATATACCCATATCTGCTCAAATCATCTGTGAAGGTCAGAAAATAATGATACCCGTCGTGAGCCTCAACACTCATTGGACCGCATACATCAGTATGTATTATTTCCAATAAGTCAGTTGCTTGCTCCATTGTTCCGGAGAACGGAGTCTTAGTCATCTTGCCCATGAGGCATGGTTCGCAAGCATCAAGTGATTCCAAAAACCCATCAGCATGAAGTTTCTTCATGCGCTTTACACCAATATGACCTAAACGGCAGTGCCACAAATAAGTTGCACTATCATTATTAACTTTGCATCTTTTGGCTTCAATATTATGAATATGTGTATCACTACGATCGAGATCCAACAAAACATTTTCATTGGGTGTATAACCATAGAAGGTTTTATTCAAGTAAACAGAACAACAATTATTCTCTAACTTAAATGAATAACCGTATTGCAATAAATATGATCAAATCATATTCATGCTCAATGCAAACACCAAATAACATTTATTTAGGTTCAACACTAATCCCGAAAGTATAGGGAGTGTGCGATGATGATCATATCATTCTTGGAACCACTTCCAACACACATCGTCACTTCACCGTTAACTAGTCTCTATTCATTCTGCAACTCCTGTTTCGAGTTACTACTCTTAGCAACTGAACCAGTATCAAATATCGAGGGGTTGCTATAAACACTAGTAAAGTACACATCAATAACATGTATATCAAATATAGCTTTGTTCACTTTGTTGGGGAACGTAGCAGAAATTCAAAATTTTCTACGCATCACCAAGATCAATCTATGGAGTTTAATAGCAACGAGAGGGAAGGAGTGCATCTACATACCCTTGTAGATCGCGAGCGGAAGCGTTCAAGAGAACGGGGTTGATGGAGTCGTACTCGTCGTGATCCAAATCACCGATGATCCTAGCGCCGAACGGACGGCACCTCCGCGTTCAACACACGTACGGAGCAACGATGTCTCCTCCTTCTTGATCCAGCAAGGGGGGAGGAGAGGTTGATGGAGATCCAGCAGCACGACGGCGTGGTGGTGGAAGTAGCGGGATTCCAACAGGGCTTCGCCAAGCGCTGCGGGAGGAGGGAGATGTGTCACGGGAGGGAGAGGGAGGCGCCAGGGCTTAGGTCTTGCTGCCCTCCCTCCCCCCACTATATATAGGGCCAAGGAAGAGGGGGGGCGCAGCCTTGGCCCTTCCTCCAAGGAAGGGTGCGGCCAGGGAGGAGTCCATCCTCCCCAAGGCACCTCGGAGGTGCCTTCCCCCTTTAGGACTCTCCCTTTCCCTTATCTCTTGGCGCATGGGCCTCTTGGGGCTGGTTCCCTTGGCCCATATAGGCCAAGGCGCACACCCCTACAGCCCATGTGGCTCCCCGGGGCTGGTGGACCCCTTGGTGGACCCCCGGACCCCTTTCGGCACTCCCGGTACAATACCGATAAAGTGCGAAACTTTTCCGGCGACCAAAATAAGACTTCCCATATATAAATCTTTACCTCCGGACCATTCCGGAACTCCTCGTGACGTCCGGGATCTCATCCGGGACTCCGAACAACTTTCGGGTTACCGCGTACTAATATCTCTATAACCCTAGCGTCACCGAACCTTAAGTGTGTAGACCCTACGGGTTCGGGAGACACGCAGACATGACCGAGACGACTCTCCGGTCAATAACCAACAGCGGGATCTGGATACCCATGTTGGCTCCCACATGCTCCTCGATGATCTCATCGGATGAACCACGATGTCGAGGATTCAATCAATCCCGTATACAATTCCCTTTGTCTATCGGTATGTTACTTGCCCGAGATTCGATCGTCGGTATCCCAATACCTTGTTCAATCTCGTTACCGGCAAGTCTCTTTACTCGTTCCGTAACACATCATCCCGTGATCAACTCCTTGGTCACATTGTGCACATTATGATGATGTCCTACCGAGTGGGCCCAGAGATACCTCTCCGTTTACACGGAGTGACAAATCCCAGTCTCGATTCGTGCCAACCCAACAGACACTTTCGGAGATACCTTTAGTGCACCTTTATAGCCACCCAGTTATGTTGTGACGTTTGGTACACCCAAAGCATTCCTAAGGTATCCGGGAGTTGCACAATCTCATGGTCTAAGGAAATGATACTTCACATTAGAAAAGCTCTTAGCAAACGAACTACACGATCTTGTGCTAGGCTTAGGATTGGGTCTTGTCCATCACATCATTCTCCTAATGATGTGATCCCGTTATCAACGGCATCCAAAGTCCATGGTCAGGAAACCGTAACCATCTATTGATCAACGAGCTAGTCAACTAGAGGCTTACTAGGGACATGGTGTTGTCTATGTATCCACACATGTATCTGAGTTTCCTATCAATACAATTCTAGCATGGATAATAAACGATTATCATGAACAAGGAAATATAATAATAACCAATTTATTATTGCCTCTAGGGCATATTTCCAACAGTCTCCCACTTGCACTAGAGTCAATAATCTAGTTCACATCACCATGTGATTAACACTCACAGGTCACATCACCATGTGACCAACATCCAAAGAGTTTACTAGAGTCAACAATCTAGTTCACATCACTATGTGATTAACACTCAATGAGTTCTGGTTTGATCATGTTATGCTTGTGAGAGAGGTTATTAGTCAACGGGTCCGAACCTTTCAGATCAGTGTGTGCTTTACGAATATCTATGTCATCTTGTGGATGCTACCATGCGCTACTTGGAGCCATTTCAAATAACTACTCTACTATATGAATCCGGTTTACTACTCAGAGTCATCCGGATTAGTGTCAAAGTTCGCATCGACGTAACCCTTTACGACGAACTCCTTTTCACCTCCATAATCGAGAAAATTCCTTAGTCCACTAGATACTAAGGATAAGTTCGACCGCTGTCATGTGATCCATTCCCGGATCACTATTGTACCCCTTGACCAACTCATGGCAAGGCACACTTCATGTGTGGTACACAGCATAGCATACTGTGGAGCCTACGTCTAAAGCATAGGGGAGGACCTTCGTCCTTTCTCTCTCTTCTGCTGTGGTCAGGTCTTGAGTCTTACTCAATACTCACACCTTGTAACACAGCCAAGAACTCCTTCTTTGCTGATCTATTTTGAACTCCTTCAGAAACTTGTCACAGTATGTATTCATTTGAAAGTACTATTAAGCGTTTTTGATCTATCCTTATAGATCTTGATGCTCAATGTTCAAGTAGCTTAATCCAGGTTTTCCATTGAAAAACACCTTTCAAATAACCCTATATGCTTTCCAGAAATTCTACATCATTTCTGATCAACAATATGTCATTCACATGTACTTATCAGAAATGTTGTAGCGCTCCCACTCACTTTATTGTAAATACAAGTTTCTAACCAACTTTGTATAAACCCAAAAACTTTGATCACTCCATCAAAGCGTATATTCTGACTCCGAGATGCTTGCTCTAGTCCATGGAATGATCGCTGGAGCTAGCATACCTTTTAGCATCCTTAGGATCGACAAAACCTTTCTGATTGTATCACATACAACCTTTCCTTACGAAAACTGGTAAGGAAACTTTTTTTGACATCCATCTGCCAGATTTCATAAATGCAGCTAATGCTAACATGATTCCGACGGACTTAAGCATCGCTATGGATGAGAAAATCTCATCGTAGTCAACTCCTTGAACTTGTGAAAATACTCTTTGCCACAAGTCGAGCTTCATAGACGGTAACCTTACCGTCCACGTCCGTCTTCTTCTTAAAGATCCATTTATCTCAATGGCTTGCCGATCATCGGGCAAGCTCACCAAAGTCCATGCTTTGTTCTGATACATGGATCCTATCTCGGATTTCATGGCTTCTAACAATTTGTCGGAATATGGGCCCACCATCGCTTCTCCATAGCTCGTAGGTTCATTGTTGTCTAGCAACATGACTTCCAAGACAGGATCACGTACCTCTCTGAAGTAGTACGCATCCTCGTCGTCCTACGAGGTTTGGTAGTGACTTGATCCGAAGTTTCATGATCACTATCATAAGCTTCCACTTCAATTGGTGTAGGTGCCACATGAACAACTTCCTGTGCCCTGCTACACCCTAGTTGAAGTGACGGTTCAATAACCTTATCAAGTCTCCACCATCCTCCCACTCAATTCTTTCGAGAGAAACTTTTCCTCGAGAAAGGACTCGTTTCTAGAAGCAATTACTTTTGCTTCCAGATCTGAAATAGGAGGTACACCCAACTGTTTTGGGTATTCTATGAAGATGCATATATCCGCTTTGGGTTCGAGCTTATCAGCCTGAAACTTTTTCACATAAGCATCGCAGCCCCAAACTTTTAAGAAACGACAACTTAGGTTTCTCTAAACGGTGTGGTCTCGACGGAATTGCGTGGTGCCCCTTTTAAAGTGAATGCGGTTATCTCTAATGCCTAACCCATAAACGATATTGGTAATTCGATAAGAGACATCATGGTATGCACCATATCCAATAGGGTGCAGTTATGATGTTCAGACACACCATCACACTGTGGTGTTCCAGGCGGTATTAATTGTGAAATACTTTCCACAGTGTCTTAATTGTGTGCCAAACTCGTAACTCAGATACTCATCTCTATGATCATATCACAGACATTTTATCCTCTTGTCACGACGATCTTCAACTTCACTCTGAAATTACTTGAACCTTTCAATAATTCAGACTTGTGTTTCATCAAGTAAATATTCTCAGCATCTACTCAAATCATCTGTGAAGTAAGAACATATCGATATCCACTGCGTGCCTCAGCACTCATTGGACTACACACATCAAATGTATTACTTCCAACAAGTTGCTCTCTTGTTCCATCTTACTGAAAACGAGGCCTTTCAGTCATCTTGCCCATGTGGTATGATTTGCATGTCTCAAGTGATTCAAAATCAAGTGAGTCCAAACGATGCATCTGCATGGAGTTTCTTCATGCATATATACCAATAGACATGGTTCGCATGTCTCAATCTTTTCAAAAACGAGTGAGTCCAAAGATCCATCTACATGGAGCTTCTTCATGCGTTTTATCCCGATATGACTCAAATAGCAGTGCCACAAGTATGTGGTACTATCATTACTTCTGGCATGAACATGTGTATCACTACGATCGAGATTCATTTCAGGTGCAAGACCATTGAAGGTATTATTCAAATAAACAGAGTAACCATTATTCTCCTTAAATGAATAACCGTATTGCGATAAACATAATCCAATCATGTTTATGCTCAACGCAAACACCAATCTCGATGGTAGAGGGAGCATGCGATGCTTGATCACATCAACCTTGGAAACACTTCCAACACATATCGTCATCTCACCTTTAGCTAGTCTCCGTTTATTCCGCAGCTTTTATTTCGTGTTACTAACACTTAGCAACCGAACCGGTATCTAATACCCTGGTGCTGCTAGGAGTACTAGTAAAGTACACATTCATATAATGTATATCCAATATACATCTGTCGACTTTGCCTGCCTTCTCATCTACCAAGTATCTAGGGTAGTTCTGCTTCACTGACCGTTCCCCTCATTACAGAAGCACTTAGTCTCGGGTTTGGGTTCAACCTTGGGATTCTTCACTAGAGCAGCAAATGATTTGCTGTTTCATGAAGTATCCCTTTTGCCCTTGCCCTTCTAGAAACTAGTGGTTTTACTAACCATCAACAATTGATGCTCCTTCTTGATTTCTACTTTCGCGGTGTCAAACATCGCGAATTGCTCAAGGATCATCATGTCTATCCCTGATATGTTATAGTTCATCACGAAGCTCTAATAGCTTGGTGGCAGTGACTATGGAGAGCCATCACTATCTCATCTGGAAGATTAACTCCCAATCGACGCCCACAACTACTTTGTGTTCTACTCGTGCATAGAAACTACGCATAGACCTAGCTCATGATGCCACTGTTGGGGAACGTAGCAGAAATTCAAAATTTTCTACGCATCACCAAGATCAATCTATGGAGTTTACTAGCAACGAGAGGGAAGGAGTGCATCTACATACCCTTGTAGATCGCGAGCGGAAGCGTTCAAGAGAACGGGGTTGATGGAGTCGTACTCGTCGTGATCCAAATCACCGATGATCCTAGCGCCGAACGGACGGCACCTCCGCGTTCAACACACGTACGGAGTAGCGACGTCTCCTCCTTCTTGATCCAGCAAGGGGGGAGGAGAGGTTGATGGAGATCCAGCAGCATGACGGCGTGGTGGTGGAAGTAGCGGGATTCCAACAGGGCTTCGCCAAGCGCTGCGGGAGGAGGGAGATGTGTCACGGGAGGGAGAGGGAGGTGCCAGGGCTTAGGTTTTGCTGCCCTCCCTCCCCCCCACTATATATAGGGCCAAGGGAGAGGGGGGGCGCAGCCTTGGCCCTTCCTCCAAGGAAGGGTGCGGCCAGGGAGGAGTCCATCCTCCCCAAGGCACCTCGGAGGTGCCTTCCCCCTTTAGGACTCTCCCTTTCCCTTATCTCTTGGCGCATGGGCCTCTTGGGGCTGGTGCCCTTGGCCCATATAGGCCAAGGTGCACACCCCTACAGCCCATGTGGCCCCCCGGGGCTGGTGGACCCCCGGACCCCTTTCGGCACTCCCGGTACAATACCGATAAAGTGCGAAACTTTTCCGGCGACCAAAATAAGACTTCCCATATATAAACCTTTATCTCCGGACCATTCCGGAACTCCTCGTGACGTCCGGGATCTCATCCGGGACTCCGAACAACTTTCGGGTTACCGCATACTAATATCTCTATAACCCTAGCGTCACCGAACCTTAAGTGTGTAGACCCTACGGGTTCGGGAGACACGCAGACATGACCGAGACGACTCTCCGGTCAATAACCAACAGCGGGATCTGGATACCCATGTTGGCTCCCACATGCTCCTCGATGATCTCATCAGATGAACCACGATGTCGAGGATTCAATCAATCCCGTATATAATTCCCTTTGTCTATCGGTATGTTACTTGCCCGAGATTCGATCGTCGGTATCCCGATACCTTGTTCAATCTCGTTACCGGCAAGTCTCTTTACTCGTTCCGTAACACATCATCCCGTGATCAACTCCTTGGTCACATTGTGCACATTATGATGATGTCCTACCGAGTGGGCCCAGAGATACCTCTCCGTTTACACGGAGTGACAAATCCCAGTCTCGATTCGTGCCAACCCAACAGACACTTTCGGAGATACCTGTAGTGCACCTTTATAGCCACCCAGTTACGTTGTGACGTTTGGTACACCCAAAGCATTCCTACGGTATCCGGGAGTTGCACAATCTCATGGTCTAAGGAAATGATACTTGACATTAGAAAAGCTCTTAGCAAACGAACTACACGATCTTGTGCTAGGCTTAGGATTGGGTCTTGTCCATCACATCATTCTCCTAATGATGTGATCCCGTTATCAACGACATCCAATGTCCATGGTCAGGAAACCGTAACCATCTATTGATCAACGAGCTAGTCAACTAGAGGCTTACTAGGGACATGGTGTTGTCTATGTATCCACACATGTATCTGAGTTTCCTATCAATACAATTCTAGCATGGATAATAAACGATTATCATGAACAAGGAAATATAATAATAACCAATTTATTATTGCCTCTAGGGCATATTTCCAACACACTTTGCCATCCTTCTTACCCACCAAGTATCTAGGGTAGTTCCACTTCCAGCGACCATTTCCTTTGCAGTAGAAGCACTCAGTCTCAGGCTTAGGTCCAAACTTGGGCTTCTTCACTTGAGCAGCAACTTGCTTGCCGTTCTTCTTGAAGTTCCCCTTCTATCCCTTTGCCCTTTTCTTGAAACTAGTGGTCTTGTTAACCATCAACACTTGATGCTCTTTCTTGATTTCTACTTTTGTCGATTTCAGCATCGCGAAGAGCTCGGGAATTACTTTCGTCATCCCTTGCATATTATAGTTCATCACGAAGTTCTAGTAACTTGGAGATAGTGACTAGAGAACTTTGTCAATTACTATCTTATCTGGAATATTAACTCCCAGTTGATTCAAGCAATTGTATTACCCAGACAATCTGAGTACATGCTCACTGGTTGAGCTATTCTCCTCCATCTTGTAGGCAAAGTACTGTCAGAGGTCTCATACCTCTTGACACGGGCATGAGTATGAAATACCAATTTCAACTCTTGGAACATCTTATATGCTCCGTGTCGTTCAAAACATTTTTGAAGTCCCGGTCCTAAGCCATAAAGCATGGTGCACTAAACTATCAAGTAGTTATCATACCGAGCTTTTGTCAAATCATTCATAACGTCTGCATCTGCTCCTGCAATAGGTCTGTCACCTAGCGGTGCATCAAGAACATAATTCTTCTGTGCAGCAATGAGGAAAATCCTCAGATCACGGACCAAGTCCGCATCATTGCTACTATCATCTTTCAACTTATATTTCTCTAGGAACATATAAAAATAAACGGGGAGCTACATCGCAAGCTATTGATCTACAACATAGATATGCTAATATTGCCAGGACTAAATTCATGATAAATTAAAGCTCAATTAATCATATTACTTAAGAACTCCCACTTAGATAGACATCCCTCTAGTCATCTAAATGATCACGTGATCCAAATCAACTAAACCATGTCCGATTATCACGTGAGATGGAGTAGTTTTTAATGGTGAATATCACTATGTTGATCATATCTACTATATGATTCACGCTCGACCTTTCGGTCTCCAGTGTTCCGAGGCCATATCTGCATATGCTAGGCTCGTCAAGTTTAACCCGAGTATTCTGCGTGTGCAAAACTGGCTTGCACCCGTTGTATGTGAACGTAGAGCTTATCACACCCGATCATCACGTGGTGTCTCGGCACGACGAACTGTCGCAACGGTGCATACTCAGGGAGAACACTTATACCTTGAAATTTAGTGAGATCATCTTATATACTACCGTCGAACTAAGCAAAATAAGATGCATAAAGGATAAACATCACATGCAATCAAAATAAGTGATATGATATGGCCATCATCATCTTGTGCATTTGATCTCCATCTCCAAAGCACCATCATGATCACCATTGTCACCGGAGCGACACCTTGATCTCCATCATAGCATCGTTGTCGTCTCGCCAACTATTGCTTCTACGACTATCGCTACCGCTTAGTGATAAAGTAAAGCAATTACATGGCGATTACATTTCATACAATAAAACGACAACCATATATGGCTCCTGCCAGTTGCCGATAACTCTGTTACAAAACATGATCATCTCATACAATAAAATTTAGCATCATGTATTGACCATATCACATCACAACATGCCCTGCAAAAACAAGTTAGACGTCATCTACTTTGTTGTTGCAAGTCTTACGTGGCTGCTACGGGCTGAGCAAGAACCGTTCTTACCTACGCACCAAACCACAACGATTTTTCGTCAAGTATGTGTTGTTTTAACCTTCAACAAGGACCGGGCTTAGCCACCCTCGATTCAACTAAAGTTGGAGAAACTGACACTCGCCAGCCACCTGTGTGCGAAGCACGTCGGTAGAACCAGTCTCGCGTAAGCGTACGCGTAATGTCGGTCCGGGCCGCTTCATCCAACAACACCGCCGAATCAAAGTATGACATGCTGGTAAGCAGTATGACTATTATCGTCCACAACTCACTTGTATTCTACTCGTGTATATAACATCTATGCATAAACCTGGCTCGGATGCCACTGTTGGGGAACGTAGTAATTGCAAAAATTTACCTACGCACACGCAAGATCATGGTGATGCATAGCAACGAGAGGGGAGAGTGTAGTCCACGTACCCTCGTAGACCGTAAGCGGGAGCGTTTAGTAACGCGGTTGATGTAATCGAACATCTTCGCGATCCAACCGATCCAAATACCGAACGTACGGCACCTCCGCATTCAGCACACATTCAGCTCGATGACGTCCCTCGTACTCTTGATCCAGTTGAGGCCGAGGGAGAGTTCCGTCAGCACGACTGCTTGGCGACGGTGATGATGAAGCTACCGGCGCAGGGCTTCGCCTAAGCACTACGACGATATGACCGAGGTGCCTGCACACGGCTAAGACAAATCTTGAAGTGCCTTTGGGGTGCCCCCTTCCCACGTATATAAAGGAGGGCGGAGGAGGAGGCCGGCCCTAGGGGGGCGCGCCAAGTGTGGGAAGTCCTACTAGGACTCCCAAATCCTAGTAGGATTCCCCTTTTCCTTTCCGGAGTAGGAGAGAAGAAAGAGGGAAAGAGAGAGGGAGTAGGAAAGGGCAAGGGGGGGCGCCGCCCCCTTTCCCTTAGTCCAATTCAGACCCATGGGGGGGCGCGCGCCTCCTTCCCTTTGGCTTGCCTCCTCTCTTCCCGTATGGCCCAATAAGGCCCAATACTTCTCCCGGCGAATTCCCTTAACTCTCCGGTACTCCGAAAAATACCCGAATCACTCGGAACCTTTCCGATGTCCGAATATAGCCTTCCAATATATCGATCTTTACGTCTCGACCATTTCGAGACTCCTCGTCATGTCCGTCATCTCATCCAGGACTCCGAACAACTTTCGGTACATCAAATCACATAACTCATAATACAAATCGTCATCGAACATTAAGCGTGCGAACCCTATGGGTTCGAGAACTATGTAGACATGACCGAGACACATCTCCGGTCAATAACCAATAGTGGAACCTGGATGCTCATATTGGCTCCTACATATTCTACGAAGATCTTTATCGGTCAAACCGCATAACAACATACGTTGTTCACTTTGTCATCGGTATGTTACTTGCCCGAGATTCGATCGCCGGTATCTCAATACCTAGTTCAATCTTGTTACCGGAAAGTCTCTTTACTCATTCCATAATGCATCATCCCTCAACTAACTTATTAGTCACATTGCTTGCAAGGCTTATAGTGATATGCATTACCGAGAGGGCCCAGAGATACCTCTCCGACAATCAGAGTGACAAATCCTAATCTTGATCTATGCCAACTCAAGAAACACCATCGGAGACACCTATAGAGCATCTTTATAATCACCCAGTTACGTTGTGACGTTTGATAGCACACAAAGTGTTCCTCCGGTATTCAGGAGTTGCATAATCTCATAGTCATAGGAACATGTATAAGTTATGAAGAAAGCAATAGCAACATACTAAACAATCAAATGCTAAGCTAACGGAATGGTCAAGTCAATCACATCATTCTCTAATGATGTGATCCCGTTAATCAAATGACAACTCATGTCTATGGTTAGGAAACTTAACCATCTTTGATTCAACGAGCTAGTTAAGTAGAGGCATACTAGTGACACGATGTTTGTCTATGTATTCACACATGTACTAAGTTTCCGGTTAATACAATTCTAGCATGAATAATAAACATTTATCATGATATAATGAAATATTAATAACAACTTTATTATTGCCTTTAGGGCATATTTCCTTTAAACCCAAACCCAAATACCTACAAACCCATAGTAATTGAGCATCACTGAAGAGATTGATCCTGTGTGGATCCGATGCTTGTTACCTTTGAAGACTGTGCATCTTCCAGACGGTTAGGCGTCATGGTCTAGAGCATCCAAGAGGAAATTGTGGATCGCCGAGTGACCGAGTTTGTGAAGGTTTGGAAGTCACCTGAAGACTTACCACGAGTGATTGGGCGAGATCTGTGTGATCTTAGCTCAAGGAGAATACGGTGAGGACTGTGTGTCCGGGACTGTGTGTCCTCAGGTTTAAATACCTAGCCGTTCTAACCAGACGTACAACTGTCACAGCAGTTGGAACTGGTCTACCAAATCACTGTCTTCACCAAGCCTACTGGTTCTGTTTCCTCAACCCTTCCATTCCCTCATTACTGTGTTCATATCTGTTTGAAGACTTTGACTGAAGACTTTCTCAATTTCCTCAGTTCAATTTCTTCAGTCTGTTTATCTTCATCCTACTTATCCCGTGTTTACGCTTCCTGTACTCTGTGCATATTTCATTTCATCATGATGACTGTGCTTATGTTTTGTTATGTTTGCATATGAGTACTTATTCCGCTAGTAAGTAGTTCTTCGCTTAGGAATTTTCTCACCCTGAAATTCCTCAGTGAAGAATTCATAAAAATCGCCTATTCACCCCCCCCTCTAGTCGACTTAACGCACTTTCAGGTTTGTATAAGTAAACCGCCTGGAGAGGTGATTCAGCGCAGGAGGTTTTGTAAATGACTACGTTCCAAGTATTAGGGACGCAGGCTTTGAAGGCGGATCTTACAACCGTCGTCGTCACATGTACAAAAACCGCCTGCAAAGACCGATTATGTACTAGTGTGGCGAGGATGTCGAGGTCTTACTTGGAGAAGCGGAGTGTTGGGGAACATAGCAATAATTCAAAATTTTCCTACGTGTCACCAAGATCAATCTAGGAGATGCTAGCAACGAGAGAGAGGGAGTGCATCTTCATACCCTTGAAGATCGCTAAGCGGAAGCATTACAAGAACGCGGTTGATGGGGTCGTACTCGCGGCGATTCAAATCGCGGAAGATCCGATCTAGTGCCAAACGGACGGCGCCTCCGCGTTCAACACACGTACAACCCGGGGACGTCGCCTCCTTCTTGATCCAGCAAGGGGAGAGGAGAAGTTGAGGGAGAACTCCGGCAGCACGACGGCGTGGTGGTGGAGCTTGTGGTATTCCTGCAGGGCTTCGCCAAGCTCTACGGAGGAGAAGGAAGAGTTGGAGGAGGGAGGGGTTGTGCCAGGGAAGGGGTGCGGCTGCCCTTTCTCTCCCTCACTATATATAGGGGGAAGGGGTGGAGGAGGCGCCCTAGGGTTCCCTAGGGGAGGGGCGGCGGCCACAGGGGAAACCCTAGATGGGTTTGGGCGCCCCCACCCCTATGAAACTTGCCCCCCAAGCCAGGAGGGGCGGCTGCCCTAGGGGAGGCGCCCCCACCTCTCCAAGTTACGTGAGAGGGGTTGGAGGGGTGCACAGCCCCTTAGTGGGCTGGTGTGCCCCCTCCCCTTGGCCCATAAGGCCCCCCAACGCTTGCCGGGGCCTCCGAAACACCTTTCGGTCATGCTGGTCGTCACCCAGTACTCCCAGAACAATTCCGGACTCCAATACCCTTCGTCCAATATATCGATCTTCACCTCCGGACCACTCCAGAGTTCCTCGTCACGTCCGGGATCTCATCCGGGACTCTATACAACCTTCAGTAACCACATACTATTTCCCATAACAACTCTAGCGTCAGCGAACCTTAAGTGTGTAGACCCTACGGGTTCGGGAACCATGCAGACATGACCGAGACACCTCTCTGGCCAATAACCAATATCGGGATCTGGATACCCATGTTGGCTCCCACATGTTCCACGATGATCTCATTGGATGAACCACAATGTCGGGGATTCAATCAATCCCGTATACAATTCCCTTTGTCTATCGGTATGTTACTTGCCCGAGATTCGATCGTCGGTATCCCAATACCTCGTTCAATCTCGTTACCGGCAAGTCTCTTTACTCGTTCCGTAATGCATGATCCCGTGGCTAACTCATTAGTCACATTGAGCTCATTATGATGATGCATTACCGAGTGGGCCCAGATATACCTCTCTGTCATACGGAGTGATAAATCCCAGTCTCGATTCGTGCCAACCTGTGACGCCCTCGATTCAATCGTACACTAATCATACACGAAAATGTGTACGATCAAGATCAAGGACTCACGGGAAGATATCACAACACAACTCTAGACACAAATTTAAAAAAATACAAGCTTTATATTACAAGCCAGGGGCCTCGAGGGCTCGAATACATAAGCTCGAAAACACAAGAGTCAGCGGAAGCAACAATATCTGAGTACAGACATGAGTTAGACAAGTTTGCCTTAAGAAGGCTAGCACAAAAGCAACAACGATCGAAAAGGCAAGGCCTCCTGCCTGCGAGCCTCCTAACTACTCCTAGTCGTCGGCGACCTCCACGTAGTAGTAAGCATCGGTGATGGCATCTGGCTCCTGGGCTCCGACATCTGGTTGCATCAACCGGAAAGAAGAAGAAAGGGGGAAAAGGGGGAGCAAAGAAACCGTGAGTACTCATCCAAAGTACTCGCAAGCAAGGAACTACACTACATATGCATCGGTATCAATGAAATGGGTTGTATATGTGGACTGAACTGCAGAAATGCCAGAATAGAGAGAAGGCCTAGTCCTATCGAAGACTAGCATCTTCTGGAAACCACCATCTTACAGCAACAGGAGGGAGTAGAGTAGCATAAAATAAAGTAGTAATAGTGTTATCAACCTCGGCCAGAGATCCTTTCTCGACTCCCTGCGAGAAAGCAATCCCAGAGCCATACTATCCATTTATCACCTCATATCCAAGTCTCATCTCAAGTATCCAGTTCTAGTTGTATCGATCGGGATACAACTCCAAGTGTCCGTTATCATAGGACAAGCTATCGATAGATGTTTTCTTCCCTGCAAGGGTGCACCAACTTACCCACCACGCTCGATTAACTCTGGCCGGACACACTTTCCTGGGTCATGCCCGGCCTCGGCCAAACAATACGCCGCAACCCGACCTAGGCTTAATAGAGAGGTCAGCACGCCGGCCGGACTAAACCTATGCCCCCAGGGGTCATGGGACATCGCCCCGGGAACTCCTGCACATTGCGTACGCGGCCGGTGAGCAGACCTAGCTACCTCCTTTAAAAAGGCAGGTGCTTACGTAGTCCAACCCGGTGCGCGCCGCTTAGTCGCTGACGTCTATTAAGCTTCGGCTGATGTATACGACGCAGAACGCCCATACTATGCCCACGTGATGCTTAGTGCTATCAGGCCGGAGGCCCCTCGGATCAAATATCCAAATCGTAGTGGATTAGGAACACGCGGTAACAAGAAGAGACTCACGAAAGATGTGACCCCGTCGCCCCGTCTCGAGGACTTGCGGCAAGGGCTAGGAATGCCCGGCCACGCCTCGTAATTATCTCGTGGGCACCCTCCAGGTCAACCCGTCTCCACATCACTCGCGGGTACCCCTCAGGGTCGACCCGCCTTTCCAAGTAACAGTGGTAAAGTCCAAGTATCCGTGTGTCCAAACATCAAGGGGAAAACCCGAGGAATCACCCCCAGTGAATTCCACTCGATGTAATCATCAAGGTGAACGTAAGAGGAACCACCCCCGAGGTTCACACTTGAGGGGTTGCACGACAGAGTCGTATCGGAAGTGGTTAAGGCGGAATCACCCTCGATGACCACGACCGAATAGCTACACTACAGGGTTAACATCAGAAGTGCTGTAGAGGTCTCACCCTCGGCACTCGATAGTAACCCAGTAGTGTCGAGCAACTAAGGGGAAAGTGATGTGCGGTGTCGGGGCCTGGTCTTCGATCCCATTGATCAGGTCTTTGATGATGAAGCAGGGGCAACAGGGACAAGGTGGGGGTCACTGATGGATCACTAACCAACCTATACTAAGCAGTTTAGGATAAGAAGGTAAGGTACAATGAGCAGGTTACAAAAGCAGGCTATGCATCAAAATATGAGCAAACAATAACAGTAGCAAAATCTAATGCAAGCATGAGAGAATGGAATGGGTGATATCGGGATGATCAAAGGGGGGGCTTGCCTGGTTGCTCAGACGAGAAGGAGGGGTCGTCGGTGACGTAGTCGATCACAGGGGCATTAGCATCGTCACGGGGTCTACCGAAGAGAAGAGGGGGGGAACAGTAAATACATAGCAAGCAAGTGTATAACAGGACAACATGCAGAGCTAGACGTGTTCTAACGTGGTGCTACCCGATACCGGTGAAGGGGGAAGTCAACCGGGAATGTTTTCCCGGTTCCGGACCTGTGTCAGACAGATGACCGGAGGGGGAAAGTTCCAAGTTCAGATAGTTAGAGGCATCTGACAGGTAAACAGGTCGCGTCTTCAGATTTGTCTCGTTGTTCTGAGCAACTTTCATGTACAAAGTTTTTTAATCAGAGTTGCGGTTTATTTTATATGATTTTTCAAAGTTTTAATAGATATTCTGAAATTATGGAATTATTATTAATTCTAAATTAATAGTCAAATGTTATGTGCACACACTGAAGTGTACACAGGAGGGTCTACATAGGCTGACATGTGGGGCATGTTGATTGGGTTGACCCAGTCAGCATCTAACTGGTCAAAGGGTGAATAGTGCAATGGGTCCCACGTGTCATGGAGAGTAGTTGTATTTAGATTTTTCTTTTAACTAAATGGGACCCGCATGTCAATAGGCCATTAGGATAACCTAACCACTAATTAATCTAACTAACGTTAATTAGCACTACTAACTGGGCCGGCCCTAACACACACGTACGCACATAAACAGCACCATGCACACACTTGGCCATGGCCATTAGCAGTAGCAGCCGGCGGTAGCATGCACCAACAACAGAGCAGCGATAGCAGCAGTCGCACGCGGTAGCAGCAAGAACATCAAGCAGCAGCAACCAGCGGGAGTGCCAGCAGGCAACAGGGAGCAGCAGCAGCAGCTAGGCATTGCAGCGGCAAGCAGCAGGCATCAGTGGCACGAGCAATAGCAGCGCAAGCGGCCAGGAGCAGCAGATGCGGGCGCGCTAAGGCAAGGCGCGGGAGGCAGCGGCGCTAGGCAGGGAGGGGCGCGGCGACCGGCCGATGCACTGGAAGGCGCGCTGGTGGACGCGGCCGTGGTGTGGCACGCGGGGCAAGGCGAAGCCAGGGGAGCCTAGGGCGCAGGCTGGGCGCAGCGAGCACGGGCGCGAAAGTAGCGGTGCCAAACGACGGTAAAGTAGACGGGAACAAAGGGGAATCGGACGAGGGCCTCACAGCGGTCCTCTATGACGTGCTCGGGAGGCTGGGGGTGTGCCGAGGAAGGAGATCCGGGACGAGGAAGCAGCGACCAGACGCCGGGAAGACGCCCGATGGCGAGCGCTCGGGGCCTCCTAGCTTGAGCCGATGCTCGTAGTCGAAGCAGGGGAAGGTGGCGCAGCTTCTGGACGCCTTGGCGCGACGAGGGGAGGCCGGTGGTTGCGGGATTGACGCGGCGCGACCATGCAGACGGTCGAGATCGGGATCAAGTGTGGTGGACGATGTAGAAGAGGGGAAGTGGCTACGGTTTGGCAGGGGGGAGAGCGTTGGGGCGTCCTCTTATCCACAGGGAGAGAGCGAGGATGGCCGCCACGGGACCAGGGGCGCCATGGGATGGCCGCCACGATCCCCCCGCCTCCTGTAGCGAGGTTGGGGATGAGGTGGAGGTGGGCTGGCCCAATGTTGTTAGACGGGCCAAAGTGCACAATGGCACTAGAGCCCATTAACACATCGTAGTTAGGCCTTTCCCTTTTATTTTATTGTTACACTGATTGCAGAATCTGTTTGCAATATTTTGAGCTATCAATTGGTCTTTGTAAAAATGTGGAACTTGGCCACATAAATACATTACAATATTTGGCACTACCACAAAAAGTTTGGGAGGAGTGTGAATTGATTTGGATTTTTCACAAATGGAAAAGCATTTAAAAATGCTGATTTGGAACTGCTCTAATTCCCAGGGGAAATTAGCTATCTCAAATGATGTTGAATCACTCATGACATTTAGTTAGTGAATATTTGCAACCCAGCGAACATTTTTGTTTTACTGTTTGGAGAATTAATTTATTTGACTTTATTTTAAAACTGAATTTGAATTGGTTTTGAATCAAAGTGAGATTAGCAACCGTAACAGTGATGACTTGGCATCATTAGTAGGGGATTACTGTAGCTTGATTATCCGGGCGTTACACAACCCAACAGACACTTTCGGAGATACCTGTAGTGCACCTTTATAGCCACCCAGTTACGTTGTGATGTTTGGTACACCCAAAGCATTCCTACGGTATCCGGGAGTTGCGCCATCTCATGGTCTAACGAAATGATACTTGACATTAGAAAAGCTCTTAGCAAACGAACTACACGATCTTGTGCTATGCTTAGGATTGGGTCTTGTCCATCACATCATTCTCCTAATGATGTGATCCCGTTAACAATGACATCCAATGTCCATGGTCAGGAAACCATAACAATCTATTGATCAACGAGCTAGTCAACTAGAGGCTTACTAGGGACATGTTGTGGTCTATGTATTCACACATTTATTACGGTTTCCAGTTAATACAATTATAGCATGAACAATAGACAATTATCATGAACAAGGAAATACAATAATAACCATTTTATTATTGCCTCTAGGGCATATTTCCAACAGTCTCCCACTTGCACTAGAGTCAATAATCTAGTTCACATCACTATGTGATTGTAATGAATCCAACACCCATGGGGTTTGTTCATATCTCGCTTGTGAGAGAGGTTATTAGTCAACGGGTCAGAACCTTTCAGATCCGTGTGTGCTTTACAAATATCTATGTCATCTTGTAGATGTAGCTACCACGCGCTACTTGGAGCTATTCCAAATAACTGCTCTACTATACGAATCCGGTTTACTACTCAGAGTCATCCGGATTAGTGTTAAAGTTTGCATCGACGTAACCCTTTACGACGAACTCTTTTACCACCTCCATAATCGAGAAAATTCCTTAGTCCACTAGTTACTAAGGATAAGTTCGACCGCTGTCATGTGATCCATTCCTGGATCACTCTTGTACCCCTTGACTGACTCATGGCAAGGCACACTTCAGGTGCGGTACACAGCATAGCATACTGTAGAGCCTACATCTAAAGCATAGGGGACGACCTTCGTCCTTTCTCTCTCTTCTGCCATGGTCAGGTCTTGAGACTTACTCAATACTCACACCTTGTAACACAGCCAAGAACTCCTTCTTTGCTGGTCTATTTTGAACTCCTTCAAAATCTTGTCACTGTATGTATTCATTTGAAAGTACTATTAAGCATTTTTTATCTATCCTTATGGATCTTGATGCTCAATGTTCAAGTAGCTTAATCCAGGTTTTCCATTGAAAAACACTTTTCAAATAACCCTGTATGCTTTCCAGAAATTCTACATCATTTCTGATCAACAATATGTTAGCAACATATACTCATCAAAAATTCTATAGTGCTCCCACTCACTTCTTTGGAAATACAAGTTTCTCATAAACTTTGTATAAACCCAAAATCTTTGATCATCTCATCGAAGCGTACATTCCAACTCCGAGATGCTTACTCCAGTCCTTAGAAGGATTGCTGGAGCTTTGCATACTTGTTAGCATCTTTCAGGATTGACAAAACCTTCTAGTTGTATCAAATACAACCTTTCCTCAAGAAAATCGTCGAGGAAACAATGTTTTGACATCCTATCTGCAAGATTTCATAAATAATGCAGTAACTGCTAATATAATTCCAACAGACTCTTAGCATCGCTACGAGTGAGGAAGTCTCGTCGTAGTCAACTCCTTGAAGTTGTCGGAAAACATCTTAACGACAAGTCGAGCTTTCTTAATGGTGACACTTACCATCATTGTTCATCTTCCTTTTAAAATCCATCTGCACCCAACAGCCTTACGACCATCAAGTAGTTCTTCCAAAGTCTATACTTTGTTTTTATACATGGATCCTCTCTCGGATTTTATGGCCTCGAGCCATTCGTCGGAATCCGGGCCCACCATCGCTTCTCCATAGCTCGTAGGTTCATTGTTGTCTAGCAACATGACTTCCAAGACAGGATTACGTACCACTCTGAAGTAGTACGCATCCTTGTCGACCTACGAGGTTTGGTAGTGACTTGATCCGAAGTTTCATGATCACTATCATAAGCTTCCACTTCAATTGGTGTAGGTGCCACAGGAACAACTTCCTGTGCCCTGCTACACACTAGTTGAAGTGACGGTTCAATAACCTCATCAAGTCTCCACCATCCTCCCACTCAATTCTTTTGAGAGAAACTTTTCCTCGAGAAAGGACCCGTTTCTAGAAACAATCACTTTTGCTTCCGGATCTAAAATAGGAGGTATACCCAACTGTTTTGGGTATTCTATGAAGATGCATTTATCCGCTTTGGGTTCGAGCTTATCAGCCTGAAACTTTTTCACATAAGCGTCGCAGCCCCAAACTTTTAAGAAACGACAACTTAGGTTTCTCTAAACCATAGTTCATACGGTGTCATCTCAACGGAATTTCATGGTGCCCTATTTAAAGTGAATGCGGTTGTCTCTAATGCCTAACTCATAAACGATAGTGGTAATTCGATAAGAGACATCATGGTATGCACCATATCCAATAGGGTGCAGTTATGATGTTCGGACACACCATCACACTATGGTGTTCCAGGCGGTATTAGTTGTGAAACAATTTCCACAATGTCTTAATTGTGTGCCAAACTCGTAACTCGGATATTCATCTCTATGATCATATCATAGACATTTTATCCTCTTGTCACGACGATCTTCAACTTCACTCTGAAATTACTTAAACCTTTAGATAATTCAGACTTGTGTTTCATCAAGTAAATATACTTAGCATCTACTCAAATCATCTGTGAAGTAAGAACATAACGATATCCATTGTGTGCCTCAGCACTCATTGGACTGCACACATCAAAATGTATTACCTCCAACAAGTTGCTTTCTTGTTCCATCTTACTGAAAACGAGGCCTTTCAGTCATCTTGCCCATGTGGTATGATTTGCATGTCTCAAGTGATTCAAAATCAAGTGAGTCCAAATGATCCATCTGCAGTATGGAGTTTCTTCATGCATATCCACCAATAGACATGGTTCGCATGTCTCAATCTTTTCAAAAACGAGTGAGTCTGAAGATCCATGAACATGGAGCTTCTTCATGCGTTTTATACCAATATGACTCAAATGGCAGTGCCACAAGTATGTGGTACTATCATTACTATCTTATATCTTTTGGCACGAACATGTGTATCACTACGATCGAGATTCAATAAACCATTCATTTTAGGTGTAAGACCATTGAAGGTATTATTCAAATAAACATAGTAACCATTATTCTCCTTAAATGAATAACCGTATTGCGATAAACATAATCCAATCATGTCTATGCTCAATGCAAACACCAAATAACAATTATTTAGGTTTAACACCAATCCCGATGGTAGAGGGAGCGTGCGATGTTTGACCACATCAACCTTGGAAACACTTCCAACACATATCGTCATCTCACCTTTAGCTAGTCTCCGCAGCCTTTTTTTTCGAGTCACTAACACTTAGCAACTAAACCGGTATTTATTACCCTGGTGCTACTAGGAGTACTAGTAAAGTACACAATAATATAACCAGCCTTCTCATCTACCAAGTATCTAGGGTAGTTCTGCTTTAGTGACCGTTCCCCTCATTACAGAAGCACTTAGTCTCGGGTTTGGGTTCAACTTTGGGTTTCTTCACTAGAGCAGCAACTGATTTGTCGTTTCATGAAGTATCCCTTCTTTCCCTTGCCCTTCTTGAAACTAGTGGTTTTACTAACCATCAACAATTGATGCTCCTACTTGATTTCTACTTTCGCGGTGTCAAACATCACGAGTTGCTCAAGGATCATCATGTCTATCCCTGATATGTTATAGTTCATCACGAAGCTCTAATAGCTTGGTGGCAGTGACTATGGAGAACCATCACTATCTCATCTGGAAGATTAAATCCCACTCGATTCAAGCGATTGTAGTATTCAGACAATCTGAGCACATGCTCAACGATTGAGCTTTTCTCCCTTAGTTTGCGGGCTTAAGAAACTTGTCAGAGGTCTCATACCTCTTGACGTGGGCACTAGTCTGAAATCCCAATTTCAGTCTTTGGAACATCTCATATGTTCTGCGACGTTTCAAAACCGTCTTTGGTGCCACAATTCTAAACCATTAGCATTATGCACTGAACTATCACGTAGTCATCAAAACGTGTATGTCAGATGTTTCGCAACATCTACAGACGACGCTCGAGGTTCAGCACACCGAGCAGTGCATTAAGGACATAAGCCTTCTGCGCAGCAATGAGGATAATCCTCAGTTGACGGACCCAGTATGCATAATTTCTACTATCAACTTTCAACTAAATTTTCTCTAGGAACATATCTTAAACAGTAGAACTAAAGCGTAAGCTACGACATAATTTGCAAAGACCTTTTGACAATGTTCATGATAATTAAGTTCATCTGATTATTTAATGAACTCCCACTTAGATAGACATCCCTCTAGTCATCTAAGTGATACATGATCCGAGTCAACTAGGCCGTGTCCGATCATCACGTGAGATGGACTAGTCATCATCGGTGAACATCTTCATGTTGATCGTATCTACTATACGACTCATGTTCGACCTTTCGGTCTCTTGTGTTCCGCGGCCATGTCTGTACATGCTAGGCTCGTCAAGTCAACCTAAGTGTTTCGCATGTGTAAATCTGGCTTACACCCGTTGTATGCGAACGTTAGAATCTATCACACCTGATCATCACGTGCTGCTTCAAAACAACGAACCTTCATAATGGTGCACAGTTAGGGGGAACACTTTCTTGAAATTTTAGCGAGGGATCATCTTATTTATGCTACCGTTGTTCTAAGCAAATAAGATGTAAACATGACAAACATCACATGCAAATCATAAAGTGACATGATATGGACAATATCATCTTGCGCCTTTTGATCTCCATCTTCGAGGCGCGGCATGATCACCTTCGTCACCGGCATGACACCATGATCTCCATCATCGTGTCTTCATGAAGTTGTCTCGCCAACCATTACTTCTACTACTATGGCTAACGGTTAGCAATAAAGTAAAGTAATTACATGGCGTTTTTCATTGACACGCAGGTCATACAATAAATTAAGACAACTCCTATGGCTCCTCCGGTTGTCATACTCATCGACATGCAAGTCGTGATTCCTATTACAAGAACATGATCAATCTCATACATCACATATATATAATTCGTCACATCCTTTTGGCCATATCACATCACATAGCATACCCTGCGAGAACAAGTTAGACGTCCTCTAATTGTTGTTGCATGTTTTACGTGGCTGCTATGGGTTTCTAGCAAGAACGTTTCTTACCTACGCAAAAGCCACAACGGTGATATGCCAATTGCTATTTACCCTTCATAAGGACCCTCTTCATCGAATCCGATCCGACTAAAGTGGGAGAGACAAACACCCGCTAGCCACCTTATGCATCAAGTGCATGTCAGTCGATGGAACCTGTCTCACGTAAGTGTACGTGTAAGGTCGGTCCGGGCCGCTTCATCCCACAATGCCGCCGAATCAAGATAAGACTAGTAACGGCAAGCAATTGAACAAATCATCGCCCACAACTACTTTGTGTTCTACTCGTGCATAGAATCTACGCATAGACCTCGCTCATGATGCCACTGTTGGGGAACGTAGCAATAATTCAAAATTTTCCTACGTGTCACCAAGATCAATCTAGGTGATGCTAGAAACGAGAGAGAGGGAGTGCATCTTCATACCCTTGAAGATCGCTAAGCGGAAGCGTTACAAGAACGCAGTTGATGGAGTCGTACTCGCGGCGATTCAAATCGCGAAAGATCCGATCTAGCGCCGAACGGACGGCGCCTCCGCGTTCAACACACGTACAGCCCGGGGACGTCTCCTCCTTCTTGATCCGGCAAGGGGAGAGGAGAAGTTGAGGGAGAACTCCGGCAGCGCGATGGCGTGGTGGTGGAGCTTGTGGTATTCCTGCAGGGCTTCGCCAAGCTCTACAGAGGAGAAGGAAGAGTTGGAGGAGGGAGGGACTGCGCCAGGGAAGGGGTGCGGCTGCCCTTTCTCTCCCTCACTATATATAGGGGGAAGGGGGTGGAGGAGGCGCCCTAGGGTTCCCTAGGGGAGGGGCGGCGGCCACAGGGGAAACCCTAGATGGGTTTGGGCACCCCCACCCCTACAAAACTTGCCCCCCAACCCGGGAGGGGCGGCTACCCTAGGGGAGGCGCCCCCACCTCTCCAGGTTACGTGAGAGGGGTTGGAGGGGCACACATCCCCTTAGTGGGCTGGTGTGCCCCCTTCCCTTGGCCCATAAGGCCCCCCAATGCTTGCCGGGGCCTCCGAAACACCTTTCGGTCACGCTGGCCGTCACCCGGTACTCCCAGAACAATTCCGGACTCCAATATCCTTTGTCCAATATATCGATCTTCACCTCCGGACCACTCCAGAGTTTCTCGTCACGTCCGGGATCTCATCCGGGACTCCGAACAACCTTCAGTAACCACATACTATTTCCCATAACAACTCTAGCGTCACCGAACCTTAAGTGTGTAGACCCTACGGGTTCGGGAACCATGCAGACATGACCGAGACACCTCTCCGGCCAATAACCAATAGCGGGATCTAGATACCCATATTGGCTCCCACATGTTCCACGATGATCTCATCGGATGAACCACAATGTCGGGGATTCAATCAATCCCGTATACAATTCCCTTTGTCTATCGGTATGTTACTTGCCCGAGATTCGATCGTCGGTATCCCAATACCTCGTTCAATCTCGTTACCGGCAAGTCTCTTTACTCGTTCCGTAACGCATGATCCCGTGGCTAACTCATTAGTCACATTGAGCTCATTATGATGATGCATTACCGAGTGGGCCCAGAGATACCTCTCCGTCATACGGAGTGACAAATCCCAGTCTCGATTTGTGCCAACCCAACAGACACTTTCGGAGATACCTGTAGTGCACCTTTATAGCCACCCAGTTACGTTGTGACGTTTGGTACACCCAAAGCATTCCTACGGTATCCGGGAGTTGCACAATCTCATGGTCTAAGGAAATGATACTTGACATTAGAAAAGCTCTTAGCAAACGAACTACACGATCTTGTGCTATGCTTAGGATTGGGTCTTGTCCATCACATCATTCTCTAATGATGTGATCCCGTTATCAATGACATCCAATGTCCATGGTCAGGAAACCATAACCATCTATTGATCAACGAGCTAGTCAACTAGAGGCTTACTAGGGACATGTTGTGGTCTATGTATTCACACATGTATTGTGGTTTCCAGTTAATACAATTATAGCATGAACAATAGACAATTATCATGAACAAGGAAATACAATAATAACCATTTTATTATTGCCTCTAGGGCATATTTCCAACACGGAGGGTGTTCCCATCCAGCTTCATGGACTACTAGTAGTGAGACGAGTGACTTCTGGGAGTGGATGCCGGCTCAACCATGTTGGGTACTTCCTCCACCTCTTCTACGATAGATGCTATAACTCCTCTTTCCAGACTCATAATCTTGCTGCATAAGCTTGTAGTCGAACGGTTTGACATAAGTTCTCTAAAAGGACGGGGGAGATGGGCTCTTATTAACTAGGGACAACCCTATTGTTTATGTGTGAAAGGAATCCAAATAATAACCCTCTTTGCATGGACTCATAAGCAGTCAACTTGGGAAGTTTTTTTAGGGAGAAACTTCCGATCTATTCATAAACAAGTGGGTCCTTGGACCACCTAGCAACAACTAGAAGCATTGGAGCGAGCCGAACGCGCGGCGCCATCATTGCCTTCCATCACCGGAATCGGGCAAACATTGTTGCAGTAGATAGTCGGAAAGTCATTGTTCTAAGGCCCCACAGGACCAGCATGCCAGAGAAACAACAATCACCGATGAAGAGAATCATAGATCGGAAGGATCAAACATGTAAACACTCAAACGAAGACCAGATGCAAGCAGATCCATCGAAGATTAACACCGATCGAAACCCGTGAAATCTGAAGGAGGCACACCTCCACACACCCTCCGCTGATGGTAGACACACCATCGGGAAGGGGGTCGAATATGGGAGACGTTATTCCTAGTGAGAGACATTACCGCTGCCACATAGCCCCAAGCAAGACGTTGAACCTAACAGAAACGAGAACAGGATCCCTCCCGTCGGGAGGAGGAGGTCCTCCACACCTCCAGGGTCCAAAGGCAACTTGGAAAATGGGAAGTTATTGAAAAGCTTCTCGGATTCTCGCGCAACTTTTCCTCGACACTTTCCACCACAATGGTCATAACTTTCGATGCACAACACCAAATGATGCAAGGTCTTTTGGGTGGGAAAAGTAGACTTCAAGGAGCCTCTAATCGTATAGCTCATTTCCACGTTGTATCTCCAAAATGGTGGCGGAAAAGCAAAAGATCGGAGGCATATTCTGAAAAGTTTAGATTCAATTCAGAACTTGTTTCCGCAAACATTGTTTCTTCACGAGCTCAAAGACTGTTGACTTCCCTCGACTTGGCACATGAGTTTAGTCAACAATAAAGGGGGTGAAGGCACAACCAATTTATCAAGTTTACATGATATAAAATTAAGTTAGCGTTCACCTGGTCAGTTATTTGTTTGCCGTGGCTTCTTCTGATTGGACCTATATTTTCTAGTCTCCTCTTGACGGTGGTGAAGTTCTCATCATGAGAGCGTTGGCATGTGTCTCTTTTCCTTACCGCTGGTTCAATGCATTTGTGAAGCTCCGACGGACGGCGTGCAATCGAAGGAACAAGATGGCCAATATGGTTTTTGATGTAATTTTTTTTGCTAGTTGTTTTGTGTCTTGTTGTCTTTTCATTACATTGTCTATATTGTGTTTTCTTTTATAATATTCAGTTAAAAGAAAAGGATGTTCCCCGCAAAAAAGAAAAGATGGTCACGGTTTTTTTTAACTTCATGGTCAAGGTTCACTTCATTCCACGACCTGAAGGAAAAGGGGATTCGGGTTCTGAAGGCCAAATTAGGGAATTCGCACGGCCACGACCTGAAAAAGACTGAAGTGTACGGATTTATGAGACATTGAGACCTGCCCAGCTCCACGGAGAAACACATATAGACAGATAATTGCATGTCCATGGTCTCTGTTTTACTACACATATAGACAGATAATTGCATCCGATCCGACACTTGAACAAAATCATACAAGCTTTACTTGTGTGTCTCGCAAAAAAACCCGTACTACATCCGTAGATCTAATGCGAATCTCAAATTACAGTATTACACCGACGCGAAAATCTTCTGCTTTCAATATGTGGCCCTATACTCCTGGCTATGCAGTACTGAAGATGCTATGTATCTACGAGCTCGGCAATAGCTTGCCATTGTACATCTTGTCCAGCAGCTCTTTGGCGCCCGGTCGCCGCAGGAGTCCTTTGTTGTTGGGCACGCCGGTTCCGAGACAGATGGGGCAGACCAGCTTCCCACGGCCTACATCGGCAGGCAAACACAGATCAGAGAAGCATGATCGACCGGCGCCATACGGCTTGTAATCGACATGTAAACAGGCAAAGAAAATGTATGCAGAAAAGCTTTTATGTCCATTTGTTGTTTGAAACAGAGAAGGGCTGACTTGACTGAAATGCTACGCTGGGTGCTTTTGGCTATTACGTGAAGAAAACTACAAACGATCGATGTACCAGAATAAATGAATCTAAAAACATGTCTTAGATACGGAGAACTACACTTGATTCATTTATCAGAATTACTGGATTCTGAAAATGTAGGACACCAAATCACTAAATCAAGAGTAGAGCATACCATAGCAATTTGGGCATTCTGTGAATTCATAAACATCTTTTGCTCTCTTTCGGTTGAGGGCCTTCCATTTTCCTGTGCCACCACACATGTCACCTACACCCCAAATGGTTGAAATATCATTCAAGGAATACATTCTACAAGCTTGATGACACAAGTAGCGCTAAAGTAAAACATTACAGAAAATAAAATGAAATAGGCACTCTTGTTTTCTTGTCATACACAGTGACATGTAAAGAGTCAATGAGGTTATTATAAGTGATAAAATGGAAATCATAAGCAGTGCAGGATACTAAAAGTAAATTGTCGAGTAAGGCCTGACATGAGTATGGCCAGATTTTTTTTTTATTTCTCTGAATTTATCGAGGTAAAGCAGGTGGCTACCAGCTCAGCATGTTTGCTTTTACTGAATGTATTTCTGAATGACATACTTCTAGTACTACTGTACTACTAATTACAATCAACGAAATTGTTCTTCACAAGCACAATTCCTAACAACACACTGTTTAAGCTGGAAGTGTACTCATCAGACTAATCAAGGGTCAAGGCATGGGAAACAGTAAGACGTGATAACATAGAAGGAGACCAGGGTGATGCAAAGCTCTTACATATTATAGCACCGCCGCCACCACAATTTCTGCATACAGCCTTTTGTATGCCAGGCTTGTTCGTCATGTCCGCAGCAAATCCATTCGGCGCATAAAACGTTGGGCCTGATGCACTGATTAATGTTACAGCACATAGGCAAGCCAAACATCTTCTTCTGGAGCTAATACTTTCTTCCTCCTGTATGAGAAAGAAAACGCGCATCAGACATGAAAGCAAAACGAGCCTCACAATGTTCGAGCGCTCGCTCCCTTGGTACAAAAAAAAAGCGCAAATTGTTCATGCCCCTTTTGGTTCTTCAGACGTTTTATTTTGCAGAATGGTACTGTTCACCATTTGGGGATCATACATCTGACATTTGCCATAAACATTTCTCAAGGATTCTTTACTTGTATGATTTGAAATCCTCTTTTCTGAGATGAACCATGACTAACAGGATATACATAGAACCTGAATGGGCTAGAATATTGATTTTTGAAGATGTTGCAAGACCGTAAGGTTCTGACTGTGTACTACCATGCCCAATATGTATGACAGTGTCTCCAGTATTTGCCTTATCCACCTTATGCTAGACGGATTGTATGGCTGAAACAGAGACAACTCAAAGAAGAGTAATACACGGCCAACCTTGGCATCGCTGGGGGAATCGCTTCTCGCGCAATCCTCCTCCGAATTGTTGGGTTTAGAGCAGCAACTGATCCGAGTTCGCACTGTAACACACATAAGAAAACATTCTCAGCACCTAATTCAGTAGAGATGTTTCTCCAAAAAAATCATACCCCCCCCCCCTCCACCCCTCAAGCAACCTATGAACCACAACCAATTCTGCCTATCTGAAAACGAACTAACATCGGAGCCTTCCGATTTGCAGCCCCGAAATGAGCACTCACCTCCCCTACACAGGTCTAAAAGAACTCACCTTTGGCAGGCGGCCGGTGGGCAGTGGCGCGGCCACTGACGGCGGGGAAGCTCGGGCGGGAGCGCAGCGGCCTCGTCGGCGCCGGCGAGGGGAGGAAGTGGCAGCTGACGCCCGCCATCATCGTGGCTCTCCCTTCCGCTCGCTTCTGGTGGCGTTGTGAGGACCGGAAGAGAGCGGGTGGCTCAGCCGTATTGGAGATTGGGGCCGCGCCACATCGCTCGCTCAGTCGTTCTGTTTGGGCCCGACCGACCACGGCCCGTTCGGGTCGGGGCTCGGCCCAACCCTATGATATATATCCGCCTCGACCACTGGAAAACCATCCCGGCGTCCACCCATTCACTCGCGGCGGCGGCGGCGGTTGTTGACCATGTCGGCAGGGAGCGAGCGCTCGAACGCCGCCTACGCGACCCCGGCGGCCGTCCTGGCGGACTTCTCGCGCGGATCCGGCCCGTCCGTCTCCGGCGGCGCCGCGGGTACCGGCACCGGCAGCGGGAGGAGCCAGGCGGAGGGCGGGGCGAGGAAGAAGCCCCCTCTCCGCCTCGCGGCGGACGACACCAAGCCCGTGCTCCGCGACCCGGTTAGTCCGTCCGTCCGTTGGTAACACGCGCAGATTTATCGCTGGATTTTTCTTGGTGGCAGTGCTCAACTGACTGGGTGCTGCTCTGCTCTGCTCTGTTGTGCAGATCTCGCGGTCCGACCCCATGGAGACCGAGCAGGCCGTGCTGCGGCTGCCGCCCTTCCCCTGACGCCTTGACGATGACGGTACGCTGCTCTGCCCTGCCCTGCCCTGCCCCTCTGTACGCCGCATCTTGCGACTTCCTCCGTGCTGCGCCTGCGCTTCAGTGGCTGTTGAGCCATGAGTGGTCAGGGTTGTGTGGGCAGAAGAATCATGTGCCCACCAGTTAGCCTCGGTGCAGGTCTCTCTGCTTTTATATTTTTGGTCAAGCATGTCAACTACTCCCTCCTCCGTTCCTAAATACAAGTCTTTGCAGAGATCTCACTATGAACCACATACGGACGTATACAGATGCATTTTAGAGTGTAGATTCACTCATTTTGCTCCGTGTGTAGTTCATAGTGGAATCTCTACAAAAGACTTGTATTTAGGAACGGAGCGAGTACGAAATGTAGGAGTACATTTTGTGCCTCTGCCTTGTGATCTCGTACAGACTACAGACCGCTCAAGTGTTCGGTCGACTTGCTTAGCGTTGATGCAATTGATTACAGTAGAAAATGGAACCGGCAACATCATCATTTCGTTTACAAGTTGTAACCGCCGTGTGCGTGTGTTGCTGATCAAATGTTGGCTAGTGACCGTCTCACAAGTTCTTATTAATAACTCGCATACAACTGGCCGGGCTACAAGTTTATTGCTAGGGAATCAGCATACTTAGATATACGATCTATATATATGATAGAAGAGCGGAATTAAAATTCATTGGCTGCATACGCACCTACGTAGATACAGTATAAAACTAGAACAGTCTAACGGGATCTGATATGGGGTTTATCGATGGTACATGAAGTTGTCAGGTGAGTTCACTTTATTTCAGACAAGTTAAAAACTGAATGTATTGGTACATCAAGTTGTCCAACATGTTCATCACTAGTCCAAAACAGTCCATTGAGGCAGAGTTGCTAATCTGGCTCGTTTAGTCAGCTCACAGGGTCTAATGTTTTGGAACCACTTTGCTGTGTTATCGAATATGACGATCATGTGGAAGGTATGTCTTTTGGCATTGCGCCTTGGGCTAGGCTGACTCAGAGCATCTCCAGCCATTGGCCCCCCAGGAGGGGCTAAACCGCGCGTTGGGGGCGTGATGCCCCCCAGTCACGGCGCCCACGTTTTAAAAAAAAACTTAAATATGGCGCAAACACGGCTCAAATTTAACGCAAACATCGGCGAGTTCGTTCAAATTTAAACATATTTTACAAAAAAAGAAAAAAAAACTACTAGGGGCTGCTCCTCGCCGTCTCCATCGCCGCTCCTCGCCGTTCCTCGCCGCCCGCCCTTGCAGTTCTACATGCCGAGTAGGCTGTAGAACCGCGTGTAGTCGCCGCCGCCGTCGTCGTCGCCGCTGCCTCCGCCGCCGCCGTCCCTGCTGCATCCTTCCCCTGGTTGGCGCGGCGGGTTGGACGGTCCGGGGTCGTCCTCGTCGTCGTCGTTGTCGAGGATCACGACGCCGTGCTCGTCCTCGCGCCCACGTTTGTGGGCTTCTATCTCCTCCAGGGCCCGGCGCTGCCGGACCATCTCGTCGCGGTAGTAGTCGTCCCGCGCCCACTGTAGGGCCTCCTCGTTGGAGAAGCCGCGCCGGGCTATCTCCTCGTACTCCGAGGGGAGGCCGGCCTCCGGCTTGGTGGGTGGTGGTGGCACCGGCACGCCGTCGGCGCTGATCCTCCACGCCCCGGGCACCCGCATGTCTGGCGGGACCGGGTACTCGGCCTCGAAAAGGAGGCGAGCCTCGTCCTCGTGAAGATGGCGGCGCCCGAAGCCATTCGCCGCCGCGCCGTCGCCTGGGAAGCGCTCGGCCATTCTTCTGAACTGGAGACGGCGAGAGGAGGCGAGGGAGGAAGGGGGAGAAATGGGCGCGTCGGCGGTGGAGGATCTGTGCGTGTCTCCGGCGCGCTGGTGGTCGGCTTATATAGGCGGAGGCGCCGCGTAGTCGCGTGGCTGGCACGTTACGCGTGGCGGGCGAGGGGACGCGCGTTGCCCGGCCTTCACTGCGCCGCCCGTGAGGCATCAATGGAGGCTGACCGGCGTGGCGGCGCGCGCAGCTTTGGCATTGATTCGCCGCGGGGAACGAGGCGATGAGGACGACGAAGCGGCGAGAAGAGAGTCGAGTCGCTGGCAAGGGGGGCCTGTGGCTCTTCGCGCCAAAAACGATCCGCCCGGCGCCCCCCAGCGCGCCGGGTTCGGGTCGGTTCCGCCGGCGCCAATTTCGGCCCGAGCCGGCGAAAACTGGGCACTTGGGGGCGTGACTGGGCCGTTTTTTTGGTGCCGGCGGCCGAAAAATCGCCTGGGGGGCCTTGTTGGGGGCGCGGCTGGAGATGCTCTCATGCTTTCTTTGCCATTTTTACAAAAATGGGCATGGACCACAAGGCGCATGTGTAACTAGTGTGGTATATGGACTTGGCCCATCTAGCCCAAACCAGTGATATCTTATTAGCCGAGTGAAGTGGGAGGAGTTGCCTGGAACCATGAATCAGACACAAAAGTCCTGCATGGTGCCTCCGCTGGATGACGACCACTCTGCCCTGCAGTCCAGCTGCGTCATAGTGATGGCTCTGTATTTTAGGAATCCAGTAGTAGTGAACTAGTGGCTACTGACCTCATGATTGATCAGGGTTGTGTGAGATGTTTCAAACAATTAGTCATGGTCTCTGCTTTCAGATTCTTGGTCAAGCATGCCAACTAAGAAACAGCATATGGTGCCTCTGCCTTCTGATTTTGTATAGATCGCGGACTGCTGAAATGTTTGCTTGACTGCCGTAGCTTTGGTGCAATTGATTACAGAAGAAAATTGAACAAACAACAACATCATTGTGCTTGTAAGTTGTAACTGCCCTGCGTGTATACTCTAGGTCTTGTTGATCAGTGTTGGTGTACTGTGACCATCTCACAATTTTTTGTAAGATTGAAATTATTCACATACAACTGGCCGTGCTATAAGTATATTGTTAGGGAATCAACATACTTGCATATATTAAATATGATGGAAGCGTGGAAAGAAAATTGATTGGCACATGCACCTATCTAGGTCTAGAACTAGAACATGCTAACGGGGTCTGATATGGGGTTCGTCAATGGTACACGAAGTTGTCAGGTGGGTTCATTTTATTTTATACAAGCTGAAAACTGAATATATTGGTACATCAAGTTGTCGAACAAGTTCATCACTAGCAAGGATTACGAGTCGACGAGTCGTTCCGAGGTTGAGACTCATAGACTAATCGGATTAGTCTTAGACTAGTGCTAGACTAGTCGACATAGTACTGTAGTACTCAACTACTAATACCTAGTAGTAGTATGTAGTACTCCCTCCGTAAACTAATATAAGAGCGTTTAGAATACTAAAGTAGTGATCTAAACGCTCTTATATTAGTTTACAGAGGGAGTAGTATGTAGTAAACTGTACAGCACATTACAGTATATACATAATAAAACCAGCAGTGCTAGTCAACACTTGTCAGGCCCAGCCCAAGTGGCCAGTCTACTTAGTCCCCCAACAACTGGAACCCTAGCTCTCGATCTACCCAATCGCCGCCGCCAGCGCCATCACGCACAGAGCACGCGCGCACGCGACCCGCGCCTCCTGCCGCCTTCCGCCGGCCTCAACCGCTCCTGCCGGCGAGCCCGCCGACCACCGCCATGCCTCCTCCTTTCCTCTCCCCCCTCTCTCTCTTCCTCCTCTCTCGTCTCAAGGCCGCGCGCGCCTACGGGTCACGGCCATGGCCGCTGCCTGAGCACGAGCTCCGGCCGGCTGCCGCACTTGGCTGCGCCATCCGCCGTCCCAGCGGTGGGTGGCGGCGGCAGTGGCAGGCCAGTGGGTGCTAGCGGCGCCTCGTCCCAGTTGAGGCAGCTCTCTCTGGAGCAAACCTGGATTTTTTTTGAGTCGAACGACTCAAGATGCACACTAGTCGTCGATTAGTCCTTCGACGGCTCGACTCGTATTTGTAGTCTACACGAGAAAAGGAGTCGACAGCTGGAGTGCGACTCGTAGACTAGTCGAGCGACTAGTCTAGACTAGTCGTTCGACTCGTAATCCATGATCACTAGTCCAAGACAGTCCATTCAGGCAGAATTTGCCAATCTGGCTCGATTGGGAAGCTCATAGGGTCTAATGTTTTGGAACCTCTTTGCTGTGGTGTCGAATGTGACGATCATGTGGATAGTATGTCTTTGGGCATTGTGCTTTGGGTTGTGCTGACTCATGCTTTCGTTGCTATTTTACAAATGATCCACAAGGATCATGGGTAACTAGTGTGGTATATGGGCTTGGCCCATCTAGCACTAACCAGAGTCGACTGTAACCATTAATCAGACATGAAAGTCCTCCATGGTGCCTCTGCTAGATGACGACCTCCTGGGGGAGATCCTCCTCTCGGGGGAGATCCTCCTCTCAGGCTAGGCATTCGGTTAGACTGAACCGATTGGTTTGGTACCTTGGTTTACTTTGGCATTCGGTTTCCAGATCTTAGTGACGATCGGTATTCTGAGAAACCAACAACCGAGATTTTGGTCCACCCAGAATTCGGTTCAGTCGTCAGTATAGCCGAAGAGAACTGAGATTGGCGAAGTTAAGAAATCACAAGTCAAATCTGTAGCAAGAAACGACGAACAGCCGAACAGAAATCAATTAAAAACGTAGAAGGAATGGCAGAAGGAAGTGTTGCAGGATATCGTCACACGTGGGTCGTCGCCCGTGAAGGAGTAATGCTCGTGAGAGCCATGTGTGCCACTGGCCGCCGTCCTGTGGGAGCTATGGGCGCCGGGTGTCGGTGGCTCATGGGAGCAATGGCCGCACTGGTCCCTGCCACGTGGGAGCTATGGGCATCAGGTGCCGATGGCTCGTGGGAGCCATGGGCGCGCTGGTCGCCGCCACGTGGGAGCTATGGGCGTCGGGTGCCGGTGGCTTGTGGGAGCTATGGGCGCGCTGGTCGCCGCCACGTGGGAGCTATGGGCGTCGGGTGCCGGTGGCTTGTGGGAGCCATGGGCGCGCTGGTCGCCGCCGGGTGGATGCTATGGGCGCCGGGCACCGCGGCAATATGGAAGCTACGCGTTGGAGCCGTGGGCGCCGGTTGTTGGGATTGCGGGTCGTGGGCAAATCCACAAATGGAGATGGCGGCTCTAGGTGATGTGCGTGAAGCCTCGAGCGCATCGAGATAAGCTGCGGCTGCTGCATGGGTGCTGTGTGCATGGGTAGACAAAAAGGCTGGGAAAGCTTCATGGATGGCATATTGGGATTTAGCTTTTTCTGAATTTAGGTTTAGTTTTGTTGGCCTGTAATATAATATTCGTTTAATTCGGTGTACGTCATCGAAGCAATTTCGGTTTTTGATGTTTGCTAACTGAGCAAACCAGCGAACATTCGGCCCTTGTCTTTTTTTGGCTTTGCTTACGATTTTTTCGGCTTCGGTCTTCGATTCTCGGTTTTTTGCCCACTCCTATCCTCCTCTGCCTTCCCACACACATGCTCTCCCTCCCCTGTGCCTCGGGTGCCTCATACGTGCCTCCAAGGACAATGTTGACATTAGTCAACCCTTTTTGATTTGTGGTTCTGTTGTGTGCTTCCTCTTGCCACTCAACTATTATGACCTCTTCCTCGACTGCCACCATGGCCTTGCCCTCGTCCTCAATCGGCAACACTACAACATGTTGGTTTGTGGTTTGGGATTTTGTAACCAAGACCACCACTTTGTTAATTGCACCATAATACAAAGTATGATCAGTGTCTTGTTAGTTGTTACAAACAATACATTGCACCATGGTTATCAAACGAAGGCAAAACAAATCTTTTAGAGGGCCACAGCGCTCAAGTTTGCTCAAAATATAATTTGATGGAATGATTGACTTGCCATGCACGAAGATAAGTTTTTTGAACTATATTAACAAGTGTATTTGGTAATAAATAAAAATAAGATAAACAAAGAAAATAATTATAAAAATACTAATACTCTACTTCGAATCACAATATCACTTATGAGAATTAAGCAACATGACCTAAATAAAAAGAGGTGTGGGCAAACCTAGCCTTGGTGATCCGGAGACGGCTATGGGCGGAGGGTTGATAGTGATGTGTGTATCGCTTCTGGGCCCTCAATTCCACATTAGGCAGCACAAATTAACCATGGGTTCGGGAAGCCTTACACCCACTACTACCAACCCTCCTCCCATGGCTGACTCCGCATTGCCCAGGTTAGTTTTGCCAATTTCTCTCTTTATTCAGGTCATGTTGCTTGCTTCTTATCAAAAAACGAGATGGTGACTTCAAGTATTGTAGTAGTACGTTATAATTCTTTCTTTTACCTTTTTTATTTGTTACTTGAATTTATTAGTTAATTAATATACTTCATTGAACCAATCGTATTACACGCCAATATTTCATTAGATTAGATTTTGTGCAAACTTGAGCCTAGTAGCCCTTTAAATTTTTTTGCTTTGCCTTTGTTTGATGATCTTTAGGCTACATTAGTCAGTTGCGATGTTCCTACAAGATCTGTGGTGTAATGTAATGTTGGTAAGAAGAAGCTGATCGTACTTTGTACCATGGTGCAATGAACTCGGTTGTCGGTCCAGCAACTGTTTACAGGATCCCAAACTAGGAGCTGGTAGTGTTACCGGTTGAGGACGTGTGCGAGGCCGTTGTGGGTTATAAGGAAGAGGTTATAGCAGTCAAGCAGCACGCGGAAGCTCCTCGAGCAGTTTGTGTGGGAGGCTGGGAGCACAACAGGGTAGGGCGGGTATGCCGTCAACGCGAAGTACGTCATGAGCAACATCAAGCATGACAGAGACACGGTGCGATTGTGATGAGATGACTGAGCACAGGAGGTTCATTCTAGTACCACCGCACCCTCACCTCCCAGGCTGATTTGGACCACTGGTTGTGCATCACTTATGCAACATTACTAACTTGTGTATCCGCGACAACTTCTTGTACTAACTGTGTAATATTACTCTAATATCACCCTCGCCTAATCAGGATGACTGCTGTGTGGGAGCTCACTGCTAACAAAATCTACACCGCAAGTCGATGTATAGAGCTCTGACTTACACGGGCATCATATTTCCCTTTAAAAAGCAGGATAATTCACCTTGCAAGTCATTCCGGATAGAGTATGGTACGGGCAATTGGCATTGCCCCTTCTCTGAGCACATTGAAACTGTCGGCCACCTATTTTCTTAGCTGCCCATTTGTGTGGTTTGCTCTGTTCATCCTTGGTGGCTTGGGCTCTGTTTTGGCGACCTGAGTTTTGAAGTTAAACTTGTGCAACAACCCGGTGAGCAGGATGCCATGCATGAAATGCTCCTTTTTTTTTCTTGCAGCACCAGCGGCTCTTTGGGGGGAGGAAGCTGCTGGAGGTTGATCTTGACTTGATCGTAGCCAAGATGGTGGAGCTGGGGAAGTGGTGTTGTGCTGCCCTGTGCCCCTGTGTCCGTTTTGGTTTAATATCGTTTGCCACTTTTTAGGTGTCCCCTGGACTATGTAATGGATTCTGCATTCTGCGGCTGGTGCTGCCTAGATTGATTCTATGTTCTTTAGCTCTACCTGGAAGCAGCTAATAGTGTCAACAAAAAGTTTGGCTGCACCTAGGATGTAGTGGAAATCTGATTGCTTGATATCTCATGGAAGCACCGAATGGTGCCACGAACCATTTTGGAATGGATGCCACGCCGAGTGATTTTGTAATCGCAATGCAAACCAGGTGGTTGACTGCTTCGCAAGGCCTGCCTTCTTGACTTCCGTTTGGGATACTAATCCCGTAGACTTTATTTCTTCACATCTTCCGTTTGAGAATGCTATTCCTGTCCAAAAAAATACTCCTAACAGCAGGTAGAGCGCAAATTTAGTGATAAAATCTACCTCCATGTTAGCCCTCCTCCCTCTTCTGTTCCTCCCTTGTTTGCAAGTGTTGGCAGGGCCTCGTCAGGCGCCGCCTCTTCCGCGGTTGCCATGACAACCTACCCCCTCCTCAGCGTCTTCTCTGATGAGACAGATATGAGCCACCCCTTCTTCATGCCCTACATCAACACCCCGCATCCTCCTCAGCATCTTGTAATTTTCCTCTGCGCTGCACCTGCACTTGTATGGCGGCTCTGTATTTGGGGAATCCAGTGGTAGTGAACATGGTCTACTGACCTCATGATTGTGTGGGATGTGTCTTAGCCTCGCGCAGTTGTTTACAATAGAAAATAGAACAAACAGCAACATTATTGTATTTGTAAGTTGTAACCATATGCGGTGCGTGTGTAGTGTGGGTCTTGCGGATCGGTGTTGGCTTAGCCTGACGATCTCGCAATTTTCGGATGCTATGTCTTTTGGCATTGCGCCTTGGGCTGGGCTGACTCATGCTTTTGTTGCCATTTTACCAAAAAAAAAGGAATGGTCCACAAGGATCATGTGCTAGTGTGGTATATGGGCTTGGCCCATCTAGACCTGGCCCAAGATATCTTATTAGCCGAATGAAATGAGAGGAGTCAACTAGAACCCTGAATCATACACAAAAGTCCTCCATGGTGCCTCTGCTATATGATGACCTCCTGGGGAGACCCTCCTCTGCCTTCCTCCGCACATGCTCTCCCTCTTCTGCGCCTCCTTTGCCTTTTCCGTGCCCGCCACAGACAATGTTGACATGAGTCTGCCTTTTTCGCACCAACCTAGACTCGTTGTGTGCTTCCTCTTGCCACTCGACTATTATGACCGCTTCCTCCACTGCCGCCATGGCTTCGCCCTAGTCCTCAATCGTCAACACTACAACCTGTAGGTTTGGAGTTTGGGATCATGTAACCAGAGACCACCGCTTTGTTAATTGCACCATATTACAAAGTATTGTCGGTGTCTTGTTAGTTGTTGCCAACCATACATTGCACCATGGTCCTTGTAGCAACATCACTTTGACTAGTGTAGCCTAAAGGTTATCACACAAAGGCAAAACAAATCTTTTAGAGGTCCTGAACGCTCAAGTTTGCACAAAATATAATTTGATGGAATGATTGATGTGCCAGGCATGAAGATAAGTTTGTTGAACTATATTATCAAATGTATTTGGTAATAAATAATAATAAGGTAAACAAAGAAAATAATTATAAACATACTAATATTGTACCTCGAATTATCTCATTTATGAGAATTATGCAACATGACCTAAATAAAAAGAGGTGTGGGCAAACCTAACCTTGGTGATCCGGAGACGGTCATGGGACAGAGGTTGATGGCGATGTGTGTATGACTTTTAGGGCCCACCGACGCGAGCTGGTGGAGGTGGCATGCTTAGGTACCTTCATTGCGACCGCTAAAAAGTAAGGCCACTACTACACATCGGCCGACGGACCAGGGGTTTGGCCCGTCGCTTTCGAACAGTCAGATGTAAGTGCTGGTGGCCATCAGATTTGTCTTATCCCTTCGCACAAAGTCAACTCTCTCCTCAACGCGCGCACTCCTCGCTAAAAAGTGTTCATGATCTTAAAAAATGTTTGAAAATCTGTAAAAATGTTCATGATTTCAGATATGTTCACAAGTTTAAAAAAAGTTCATGATTTTAAAAATTGTTCATGATTTCAGAAAATGAGAGTGATAATGTATCTTGGTGATGCAGCAAAATGTGGTCAAGATTATTGAAAAATATGATTTTTTTTTCTCCCATCGCAACGCACGGACGGTTTTGCTAGTTAGAACGTAAATAAGGGGAAGGGGTGTGTGCCATGTACTGAATTGCCTTTAAATGGTACATAAGGCGGCAAATAGGTGTTGGCTTGCTGGGTGCGGTTGGATTAGAGAAGAGAAGAAGAAAGAGGAAGAAGCAAATGGTCCCAGCCCAATGACAAGGGGGAGTAGGGGCAGTAACCGGCACCCTAAAGTGCCAAATAGGAAGCGGCTTCGATTGTGTACCTCACTTTCAGTCCATTTCACCCTTTTTGCCTCGCTTCTAGCGCAAGCAACAAAACTGGCTCGGCTGCAGCGGCCATTTAGAATGACCCATCGAGCAGGAACAAGTTTTATGATAATTTTTTTAAAATATTTCCAATTTTAAATAATAAAATTGAAAAAAATTGGCCATGTGTGCTTAAAATATATAATTTTGTATTTCTTAAAATGTATGTGTATTTAAAAATATATATTATTATATTTCAAAAGATTCATTCATGTGTCGCAAAAAGTTATTCATGTACTATTCGGCATGAATTGTAAGCTATATCAAAAATAAGAAAAAAAAACCATGTGGATATTACAAGAATCATGTCTTTATTTGGAATTTGTTCTTATATGTGACAGAAATGGTTGGTAGAACTTAAAACAAAATGATGTTTGTGTATTGAAAAAATTGTTCAAGTTCATCTGAACAAGTGTTCATGTGCTTACAAGAAAAAAAAATCTAAATATAAGAAAATACAAGTAGAACATAATGCTTTTGGTTTAACAGTAAGAAATTTACGTGATTTGAGACTAACATGAATGTATGTTTGCCAAGCTGGGCTTATTACATATCAAATCCCTGAATAGCATGGCCACAAATGACATGAGCACAGCTAATTGCTCCTGAACTCCATGCCCTCCACGATGAGTCCTCTCTTCTCCACGGCGACGTTCTCCTCACGGAGATCCACGATCACCCCCTTCTCTTGTCGCATCTCGTCATCATTTGTGAACTCCGCCAGCTTAAGCTCCAACCAGCCATCGCTCCTCGGGACAGGGTAGGTAACATCGCTGTCCGATGCGCACGCTTCCTGGCCGAGGCTAACCTTGCTGGTGGCGACGGTATGCTCCCCGTGGAGCCTAAGCGACGACGTCTGCACGAAACCTCTCAAGCCACAGGAGCTGCTCGCCAGCTTGTACACTAGGTAAACGGTGTAGCTTGCACCGGCGCAAAGGTCTGCTGGTGAGACCTCTCCGCTGATCGCGAGGAAGTACACACTCAGGAGCTCCGCATACTTGGCAAACCTTGTCACGGAACAAAACAAAATCAAGCCCGGGAACTGGAAACTGTTGATCTGAATACGGTCGTTGAGAGCATTTCTCTGGTTTGAATGTTTGGTGAGCAAACCTGGAATCTGGGAGGGATATCCATCTCCAGTGACGGGGCTTGTTGTTGGCAATCAGCAACGATTCCGATTGAAGCATCTTGGACGTGCGGCCGGTTTCTCCCTCCAATGATGGCTCGGCCTGCACCATTGACTCCATGCCTGTGATTGATGCCTGCTGGGATACAAAAACAGCTTCTCACTTAACTTGAACTAAGAGACCATACCTCCAACAAGTAAGGGCAATGACGACACACGTCTACGTTTATGATAATGGAGAAGTCACATGTTTTCGCGAAATGAAATTGGAATGATCATATACCGGCTGTACCGATACCGGTAAGGAAGAAGTGTCAACACCAAGGGAACCGAGGATATCCTGTGTAACAGGTCTACTCTCTGGTTCATGTTGTCTGCACCTTTTTGATATGTCGATGCATGCTCTCACTTGTTCCAGTTGTGTGTGCTTCTCAGATGCATCGAGCTGGTCCAACCTTCCACTCCACTTGCCCAGCTACATTTTTATTAGCAAAACAGTGTGGGGGTAAACTTGCCGTCAAGATAAACTTTGACTCCACTCGCCCAAATACATAGCCCCATCCCCCCCCCCCCCCCCCCCCCCCCCCCAAAAAATTCCCAATCCTAGAAGGGGCCGTACACCAAGGGCACCTTATTTGGGTGCCCTCTACGTCCACCCTTTGCGCTAATCATAATTATGTATCAACCCATAAAAAAATTGGAATTAACATGTTCAAGAATTAGGGTGTTCGTATGCTATTATTTGCCAATTAATTAATGATAGTGTAATTTGTACTAATCATAGCATCTGTTAAATATTTGTTGATTTAGAGCGAATATTTTCTGATTAGGCAGCTAGCTAGTAATTATGTTGGTGGTCGGTATTCAGATGTGGGCCAATATAATTAGCAAGCTAAACATGTTACGTACTTATGTCGATGTATACAGTTAGTTAGACAAAATTAATAAAATATAGGACAGTGGAACATGGGGTCTAGAAATATCACACGAGTGTAACTCTCTGGCCCGGCCCCCGCGTCGCTCCCGCAGGGGCGACTCGGGCGGTGATAACCTAGCCCGCCGCCAGCCTCCCCTCCCCCACTCTCCTCTCCCTCGCCACCACCGGAGGGGGTCGCCGGAGTGCTGCGCGTCCGCCCGGGAAGGGTGGTGGCGAGGATCTGTTCCGCCCTGTCTCGTGCAGGGGGCTTTGGAGCCGAGGCGGCGGCGGCCTCGGGTGGTGGAGCGACGGCGACCTCAGCAAGCGGCCGTCGCTAGTGCTGGCCGTCCTCCTTGGCCGCGCGGGTGGCAAGGCGGCGGCGGGTGGTGGCTGTGGGGCGCGGTGGCCGCGGGGGCGCCCGTCCCGGATCTGACGCCTCCGTCTCCAACCCTTTCGGCCCCTGTCAGATCTGGTCTCCGGCTGGCCCAGGCTGCCGGCGCCGCGTCTGTGCTAGGGGTGGGGAAGACGTGGAGCCCGGAGAAATCCATGGCTGGCTCTGCCGGCCACGACGACGGCGACGCCTGAGGGCGCCGTCTCCTACTTGTAGGCGCCGTCAAGGTTATCCCTTTCCCCCTCTGCCTCGTTCCCCTGCTCGTATACCGGGGTGAAAACCCAAATCCCTTTGGATTGGGCGGCAGCGACGCTCGCGGCGCCGTCACCCCCATGGTGGTGCCGCCTTCGGTGAGTTTGGGGCGGTGGTGAGTCCGATCTGGTTGGTGGGCGTCTGGCGGCGACATGGTTGGAGCTGGTGGGCGTTTGGCAGCTTCGTCTCCATGTTCAGTCCAGTGGCTCCACTCCATTGTTGCTCTGTCATCGGCAGCCCCACCGTGCTTTTGCTTCTCCTTGCGTGTTGGTTCCCTCCCAGTGCCATGTTGCCCTTCGTTGAGCTCGGCGACGCGTGTTGATGGTGCTCTGGTATGGCATTTCGTGTGGCCATGGCGTCGGGTGTACACCTTTGCTCTTGGGAGAGCGTTCTCATCGTCCGACGGATCAGCGCCTCGTGCCAGGCGAGGGGCTAGGGAGCCCCTTTCGGAGATGTAGGAGGTTGTCGCCGCTTCGGCCGGAGCCCATGGAGCTGCCATCGTCACCCCCGCTTGCTAGCTGGGTCTCCTCAAGGTCAGATGGTGTCTCGGTGGGGTGGATCTCACTCGGTGGAGGGCTTCAACGTCTCCAAGCTGGTCTTGTTCTTTAGATGCTGCATCTTTGCTTGTGGATGGTAGGAAGCCTATTAGCTGTTAGCACAGCACTCTTGTACCCTTTTAGCTGTTTTCTGTGTTCGTCTCTGTACTTGGTGCTTGTTGTAATCCTGGCCGGTTGATGGCTTTTTTAATTCAAAGCCGGGCTCGTCCTGAGCCTTCGTTCTAAAAAAAACATGGGGTCTAATAATTAGGGGTTTTCCTTGCGTGCGTTTCAAAGTTTAGGGGTTTTGCTGACGATGCTCTTGCTTCATCTTATAGTCTCACTATCTACAAAGACGCGGGGGGGGGGGGGGGGGGGGGGGGATCTTCTTACTGTATCATCCATGGATATCGTGTGTTGTCCATTATTTAGTATGTTTTCTATTAAAACACCCAAACTATATATGTCTGATTTGATAGTAAATTCCCCATTGTTTGTGTACTCTGGTGCGGTGTATCCCCTGCATGAAAATTGATACAATCAGATACATGGATGAATGATTTCTCTGACTAAACAATGAAATTTCAATGGAGACTTAGCTTACTGTGTTCCATATTTTTTTTCAATGAGAATTCGGCTTTTTCCTTGCTCCAACAGCCTTGACAAACCAAAATCCGCAATTTTTGGAGTCATGTCATCACCAAGCAGTATATTATCTGGTTTGATATCTCCATGAAGTATCCTGTGCTCATGAAGATGGTGCAGACCGAGACAAATTCCTCGGATAGTATCATAACACATGTTCCACTGACTCCAACAATGATAGTCGTCTATCAATTAAACAAATTAATAATGTTCAGAAAATTATAACCAAGTCCATTAAGTTGGTCAAAGTCTTTCTCAAAATTACAAGCTTTTAAAGTTTCATTTCACACTGTAGAATTTCAGTTATTTGTATTTCATATATACATAAATAGTTGATCCCCACTACTTCTATTTATCTCAACATGCATGCACGTGACCTCACCACACATCCCGCTGTATCTACCCCACTACTGTTATTTCACTCAACATGCACGAGAAATGATACTTCTACTATTGCTCTCAACATGCACACATCCCACTTCATCGACCTAGCACTTTTATTTCTTTTAATATGCATCAGATATACTACTTATATTCTATTCATCAGATCTATTTTAGTCTTCACTCTAATATACAAATCTAGACAACCAAATCTCATCAAAATAATATGTTGCAACTAATTTTCGCAGTAATGCACGGTGTATCATCTATTTTTCATCGACCCACACATCGATAAAAGGGGAAATCAGAAGAAATGGGATCTTTTGCCCCCCCCCCCCACCTCGAGAATGACGGGTGGGGCCGGGGCCACTTACCATTTAGACAAGTCTAGGGCAAATCATAAAACCCCATGTAAAGTGGGGCAAAAGAACCAATCCCCTGGGAAATTAGTGTGTCGTTAATTACGACTTGTACCCATGTAGTGGCTATACATGTCTAGCCTTATTTTGGTCGGCCTACATGCCTAGCTCAATGCTAACCGATCTATTGGAAGAAAAGCATGAGAGAACTCATTAGATTAGTTCTATTCTCCAGGTGTATGAATACGGACTGTGTTGTGGCGGCACCACTCTGGGCGGACATGGTCCGGTCCCTGATCTAGCCGCTGTTTGGACCGGCCGTCGGGGGTTCGAACCGGACCGGACCAGACCGAAGAGCATCGCGGTCAAGTTTTCGAGGACCAGACCAATCGTGGAGAAGCCTAGGTGAGACCAAGCGGACCGGCCATGGTGATGGCGAACAGCAGCAGCCTAGGTTGGCGCAAGGCGGTAGGCTACGAGACACGAGGAGGCGAGAGAGGAGGGGAAACAATTGCGTGATCACGATGAGCTTGGTTAAGATGCCGGGGAGCCAGGGAATCGACGATGATAATGAATTCATGGTTGTAGGCGGCAGCCATGGTCGGAGAAGAGATGATGCACATGTCATCTCTTCGGCGTTCCAGAGCAATTCGTCATGCATGGATCAATATGGCAATGTGGTGGACGACTATTGTGTGGAGGTGGCAGCGGCGACTATCGTGTGAAGGCAAAGGCGGGTGTGGAGAAGCCCCAATGTTGTAGGATTTTTTTGTTTTTTGTTTGAGAACCCTAATGTCGTAGGACGATGTGCATAAGCTGCGTCATCTGCGTGGGTTGTGACTGATTCATTGGGGCACGAGTTCTTTTCGCGGCCTAAAAAATAAGCTGGCTCCTCCCGAGCTTCTCTCATAAATCGTCACTCGTTCATTGGGGCTTCTGAGCTAGTTATAGGATAACTAGTTTAGAAGCCTTATCAAATTTAGGAAGGGGCTTATTTTTTATGATTCTGGGGTACTAGGCTCCATGTTCAACAAAGCAAAGCATTTGCGTAGGCATAATTTTACTGAATTCCGCCCTAGAGCTTGTAATAGGCCACCTCATGTACTGGCCCCGTTCTCCTACGGGCCACAATGCCAATATATACGGAGTAGAAAGGCAGTTGTGACTATGATTTTGACATCAACGCCCTCTTGTTCCAGGTAGTCTTCGAGGTCGAGGAGTGGCAACAACCATCAATTCGGCCGAAGTGGTTCGTTGGCCACAGCGGATTTGGTTTGCCACAGAAGCCCATTACTCAAGGACTACATTGCAAATTTAGTTTGTATGTTTGGGTCCTTCTTACGATGTTCGATTGCGCATACTGTGGTGCAGCCAACTCAGACGGAGTTCATGCCGGAACGAAATATCCTGGAGGGTGTTGTCATTCTTCACAAAACCTTGTGCGAAATTCACTCAAAGAAACTAGATGGAGTTGTCTTCAAAGTGGACTTTGAAACATCATACAATAAGGTTAAATGGCCATTTTTGCAGTAGGCCTTGCTTATGAAGGGTTTTGATGTGGCCTGAAGGAAACAGGTAGAATCCTCTGTACAAAAAAAACATTGAGATAAAGGTTAATGACATCATAAGTCGTTATTTCCCGACACACAAGGCACTGAGGCAGGGGGATCCAATGTCTTCAATCTTGTTTAATATCATGGCCGATATGTTGGCGGTCCTAATTGATCGAGCCAAAGAGGACAGTGAGGAAAGTGGGCTTATCCCTCATCATGTGGATGGTGGGGTTTCCATTTTTCAGTACGCTGATGACACTATTATTTTAATGGAACATGATTTGGCAAGGTTAGGAATATGAAACTTGTTTTCTGTCTCTTCGAACAACTGTCTGGTTTGAAAATTAATTCCAGCAAGAGTGAACTGTTCTGTTTTGAACGCGCCAAGGAAGAGCAGGAAAACTATAGACAATTGTTTGGGTGTGGGTTGGGTTCTCTACCATTTAAATATCAGGGAATACCAATTCATCTCCGAAAACTTAACAACAAAGAATGCAATTGCATAGAGGATTGATTTGAGAAAAAGCTTAGCTGTTGGACAGGCAAGCTTATGCATTATGGGGTCAGCTAATCCTGATAAATTCCATGCTTACAAGTATGCCAATGTTCCTATTGACTTTCTTTGAGGTACATATGGGTGTACGAAAAATATTAGACTTTTATGGACCACATTTCTCCTGGCAGAGCGATGAGACTTGGGGCCTTTTCGGCTATCCACAGGCTCCACAAAATTACAGGGATCTGCGGAGCACCTATTTTCCAGCTCCATTTATTTAGCCTGTAGCTCCGTCAGCTCCGCGAGCGGAGTCTGGAGCGGAGGGACTCCAAACACTCCCTTAATCAAAATATAGGTTGCCAAAGTGGGATATAATCTATAGGCCGATGGAACAAGGGTGCTTAAGGATAGAAACCTTGAGGAAAAGAACATATGCCTACTCAGTAAATGGTTGTATAGACTTTCTATTGAGGACAAGGGTCTATGAATACAATTATTTCATAACAAGTATCTACACTCTAAGACCCTCACAGTAGTAATGGCGCAACCGAATGATTCATCTTTTGGAACAGCAATTCAACTAGGTTCTGGGAAGATACATGGCTAGGGGACACGCCCCTGACCATACAGTATCCAACCCTCTATAACATTGTACAACGAAAAGAGGCTTTCGTTAGTTTAATTCTTGAATCGATTCTCTTAAATATTCAGTTCAGAAGGTCCCTAGTGGGGAAGCGATGTGATAGATGACTACATCTTGTGCCTAGGTTGATGCAACCGTGATTCTTTTGAGGAAAGCAAGCACACTAATCAAAATCACCGTATCACCACTACCAAAACCACTAATGCCTCGTAAAGTTGTTAAACTCCATCGTCTTGAAGACCTCTTCTGTGAGACAAGTACTGATAAAAGTATGGAGCTACAAGTTTTGCAAGACATAACAGAGAATTTCTCGGTGGATACGGTGATTGGTAGTGGTGGATTCGCAGTGGTTTTGATTAGTGGGGAAGCGATGTGATAGATGACTACATCTTGTGCCTAGGTTGATGCAAACGTGATTCTTTTTGAGGAAAACAAGTACACATATGCATGCCTAGGCTAAATGAGCAGTGAAGGTTGCATGCGTCAATTTCCTTTTAATCTTTTGATGTAGCAATTTAATGCGCCTAAAAATCTACATGTTATGAAGAGGAATAGAAGTGGGAGTAATAACAAACCGAAACATTTCAAAAGCTGAGATAGGCCCAACAAACTAGAAAGTAGGGAGTATTATGTTTAAAAAAGTGTGATGTTGCCAATGCCTTGTATGTGCATTTTTTTTGATAAATTGGAGGGGGGGGGGGGGGATATAATTTGGAGAAATTTACACATAAAAATAGGCCGGGCACCTGTCATACCATCAAGATTCCTGCGAAGGCTTCCATTGTGAAGATACTCGAAACAAATCAGTTGGTGTCGAACTCCTACCAAAAGATTCTTGCCGTCCATCATCACCATCTTTTTTTGTTCTCCAGCATAATAACCGATACATCGTACTATATTTTGGTGCTTAATCCTTATCAGACAGTCAACCTCACGCTCAAATGATTTGTACTCTAGTACTTCGTGGAACTTCTTCACAGCTACACAACCATCTTCAAGCTTTCCCTATATGTTTCTTCAGTTATAGGTGTGTAATCTACAAACTGAAAAGCTTCTACAAACTGAAAAATAAACAAGTAGCCCGACTTACCTTGTGAACCACTGCGAATCCACCACTACCAATCACCGTATCCACCGAGAAATTCTCTGTTATGTCTTGCAAAACTTGTAGCTTCATACTTTTATCAGTACTTGTCTCACAGAAGAGGTCTTCAAGACGATGGAGTTTAACAACTTTACGAGGCATTGAGTGCTTTGAAATCTACAAAGACATTGCACCAAATCAGGACACCATCAAAGCATATCCTTTGGGAAAATAAACAGGACCACACATCAACAATTGATGCCATAACAGACTACTCACAGTGGAGAGTAACTTCGACTAGTAACATGCATATGTTCAAAGTTACTCCTCACTATGAGTAGACTTTTAACATGCACAACACATTTTGTGTGCCAGAAACACATTTGTACCAACCTTCCAAACATTAGAACACATTAATGTAACAACATCATCATTAGGGGGTGGAGGGGACCGACTAGCAATACTCATAAATCTAGTACAAAAGCACAATCCGTATTTCCCAAATAAAAAATAAAATTGCTGACATAGCTGGTCTGGCTAACAAAATCCGTGACAAAGTATGATTTATTCTCTTCATCGTGTGCCCATATCCTCAAAAAAGCATGTCTGGCTAACTCGGCTAAAGATTGAAATTCTTCAAAATATGAATAAATAATAATAGAGATAATAAGAAGGTTGAAGCATCAAGTATACCTTTGCGTGGTAATATAGATCAATTACATTACAGAAAATATCAAAGAAAGAGTACATAATAAACGACTAGAAACGATAAATCATACATGGACAACATACGCACCTTTTCTTAAAAAAAGTAAAACAACGTACGTACCTGTTGACGCAAGGCCAGGGCAGAAGGAACTTGACTCAAAGCAGATGCTGCAGAGATGCCAAGATACATTTCACATTAGAACGACTATTTATAGCTCTGCCACAGTGCCACAGGCGTTTGCAGGTCCAGCTCCGGTGGTATTGCTACCTGGGCCACACATGTGCATTATTGGATAGCTTAGAGCGCATCAACACATTTTCGGCTCTTTTCACTACTTTGACCCTTTCAGAAAACTTTAGCACAAAATGAACTCCACACAAAACTATTTCACAATCTGACCCTTTTAATAGCGCCACAAGACGTGGCGTTTCTTCTCTATTTGAAAACGCCGAACTAGCTAGCGTTGCTTCACTTTATAAATAAATGAAAAATATGAAAAGCTAGGTGAACGCCAACCATCCTTGGCGTTGCATGCTTGGGCAGCAACGCCCACCCCCTTGGCGTTTCCAGCAACGCAACAAACTTTGGCGTTTCAGCCCTGCCACGTAGCATCTCGACCAGGCCTGCAATGCTAGCTAGTTCGGCGTTTTCATAGTGCAGCAACGCCACTGCCTTTGGCGTTTCTGAAAAGGGTCAGATCGTGAAATTGTTTTGTGTGGAGTTCATTTTGTGCTAAAGTTTCCTCATAAGGTCAGAACAGTGAAAAAGGCCCGCATTTTCTCTCTCAATAAGGACATTTTTATTTAATTGATATATCGAAATGATATAATTGCATTAAGCGAATGTCTGGTTTCTGCATTGGCGATGCACACAGCGAACATCGTAGCAACACGTGTCACACATGCCAGGTTCTTTGTATAGCATAGAGCAAAGTCATTTGGTTAATATTCCATTCGTTTCATTATATAGTGTGTATTATTTTCTAAATCAAACACTAAAAACTGAGACTAGCTCACTTGATTAGGGGAGTGGATGTACGGCCCAGTCAATCAGGTTCAAGTCCTCACGGATGAGGATTTGGGTCTTATTTCTTATTCTTTCCAGTACAATCCTATTGTACGGATTTCCCCTGCCGCATTCCTTTCCGAAGAAGTCAAAGTTTATAAAGTTTGATCAAACAATAACTCTAAATAAATATAATAAAAAATACGTCCCAGTATATTATCATTGAACATATAAGGTATTATCGTAAGGCAATGCTCAGTGCAATCCGTCGTCACTCTCGTACTCTCAAATTGGGGAGCTCACACACCCAACGACAGCTCGCCTCCCAGTATCCATCGTCTCAACTTTGCAATGTGTAAGCGCGCCCAAACCTTGGTCTCCGGACGCGCAAGGAAATGGTCCATCTCCATGCACATTAGGATGCACGTCCCTCTCCATGGACGCAGAATTCCAGCTATATTCCTGCTTATTCATCTGGTCCATCCACGTTGCACCGTACCTGAAAGGTTACCTAGTTAATTCCTTAATACTTTTCAAAGACTAGCTACGAAAAGTTGCAGCAATAACTATAGCCATGGGCAAACCAACCCACCAGAGATCAAGTTCTAAACTTATGTTGGTGCTCGCATTTTTCTGCATTTATTTCAGACCTTTGGACGATGTGCGTTTAGTGGGAGGAGACGTTTCCGTCGACCACGAAGCCATCTGTGGTGACTTTATCAATTGTTAGAAAACAGAAAATCTACACAAATCTTGAAGTTACTTAAAAAGAGTTTTCAGGTACATTCACAATAAACTAATTGTGATCCCTATTCTCCCAATGGATTAAACAAGAGGTGATAAAAATCTAATCATTTTGATTGGAGGGGTAATTATAATCTCCACCTTTAATTTGCATCTAAATCAGCAAACCTTTCTAAAGAAGGGTGTGCTGAAACAAAACTCTTTATTTATTTATCAGAGATCTATATTTGATGTTTATCTAGCAACTATAGTTGGTCCCGCCATTCTAAATGTATGGATGTCTATCAATATATTTAGGACCCACCCATGTCTGGAAACCTAACATTTGAAGAGTAAAATGACCAATAGACACCCCGTTGTACATGTTCCACAAGGTAGTGAGAGCATCTACAACCGCAAACATCAAAATCCGCCCCCCAAAAACCCGCGGACGCGCCCGGGCACGGCCACGGACAATGACCAGGCAGCACACAACAAACGTCCGTCACAACTGTGAACCTCAAACTTCATAACTCAAATACATTCTAGCCATGCAGATAACAGCCTACATACTGCGTACATAGCTAAAACTACTCATCATCAGAGATGTTGACGATCTCCGTGCACGACGCAGGGTAGACGGGCAAGTGCGATAGCTCTTGTGCCTGTGGAGGCTCCAGCTCCTCCCCTCCCCCCCTCTCCGCCTTCCCGTCCAGTTCGGCGAACAACACCTTTGTCGCCGCCTGTTCTTGCCGGATGAATCACCGGTTGACCTCGATGTAGGCGTCATCCAGGATGGACTCGAGGTCGAGGATGGCGGTCTGCCCCGCCATCTCCATCGCTTGAGAGGCCTCGTACGCCGCCTCCGTGTTCGCCATGACGAAGCCGTAGCTGGCTTCACCTCTACCTCCTCCTCCTCCATCTCCCCTCCTCCATGGGATCCGCTTTCAGCGGCTGCTCCACCTACTCCTCCCCCGCCTGCTCCTTCTCCTCCTCCGGCTCCGGCGAATCCGGAGGAAGGCATGCATCAAAGAGAGGAGCTCGTGTCGCCTGGATCTCCTCCAGTAGTAGCTGCAGACGGTGCTCCCGAGTGAGTGTAGCGTAGGCGGTGATCCGACGCCTCTGGAAGGTGCGGTGGGCGGATTGGAAGTGGCGGCGGCGGATAGGGTTTCGGCTGCCGCTACCCGGCTTAAATAGCAGGCCTACTCACTCGGGCAGCATGTCGAAGCGGCTCCACGCGGCGTGGATCGGAGGAGGTACCCGTCGGACCAACGGTCTCTTCGTATCCCCGAGTGGGCCCTATCTGTCTATGATGTGGTGGGTTTGCCCGGGCGCATTCGGGCCTCCCCATATCCGCCCTAGATATGGGCTGGATATGGGGAGTGTTGGCCCGTCCAGGTGTTTGTGCCGGCTATGGGGAGCCTGGTTTTGTGGCCAAAACTAGTTCGAGCACTGACCGGGCAGTCCGCACGGGTGTTTGGGACGGTTATGGGGGTTCTGGTTGTAGATGCTCTGAGGTTGTCTCTGAGAAGGCGCGTCCTGAACCTGGGTACATATGAACCCGTTTTTTTAAAAATGCATTAGAAGCATGTTTTAAAATGTAAAAATAATCAAAACAAAATTTCACGTGTACATGTTCGCAAGATATTTGTGTGGCACAAAGTTCTGCGGAAAAATGTGTTTCTATTTTGTCTTCGCAAAAGGGTCAAAATTTTGTACTTCTAAATAGCGTTCCATGACATATATTTTTTGTATTTTTGTACAGGCCAAAAAAAGTTGTTTTTCCGCAATACTTTCTTTGCCCACATAGAACATGGAGATGTATGCGTGCAACTTTTTTCAGAACTTTTTGACTTTAGAAATGTGTTTTTCGAAGTGGGTTCATACGTACCCAAGTTCATCCACATATTTTCCAGTTCCTCTTGAATACTCACTTTGGAGCATGAGCGAATTATGCCCGTTTTTTAAGTTAAAAAACGTTGATATTTATGGCTTGATTTTTTTTTTCAAAATTTGGTGTACATCCATATGTAGAGGTGTTGTATAACTGTGCAAAAATTTATCAACATAGGTGCTTGTATGTGAGATTTATAAACAAGACACATACACAAAAAAAATGAGCTTGTTATTTTTGTTGATTTTGGGCAGGATTTTTGTCTTTTTTGTACAATGTATAATGTAACATATTATTGTACGGGAATTAACAGGTACTTTGACCACATGCATACATATTCATGTAAAACAGCTCAACTTTCTTTTAAACTTTTAAGCACAATTTTTGAGATGTTTAAAAAGTGTGCTCCAATGCCCCCATGCTTCACAAGTCCGCTCTAGGTTGTCTCCACCCTAGTGAGCAATTTCTTTGCGCTTCAAAAGCAAAAGGATGCACATGGAATTTTTTTGTGAGGTTCGATCTAAGTCGAATTAGACTATCGACATATTATTTCTTTTTAATATTAGTTTTTTCTCAATGTTTTTTGTATTTTTTCCTTAATTCATGTTAATCCATGAATATAATTGTTTACTTTTAATTAAAGATAAAAGATAAAAAATGTAAACATAGTTGTGCAAGACCGAACTACAATTGCACACGTCTGGTGGACATGTAGTTGCTCACAGATGGCAGGCATGCAGTGATGCAAAAAAGATTACTAGCGGTGGTCAGTAAATGCCGCCAGTGACGCTGGAGCGGGATGCGGATATGCTCGCAGTAGTGGCGCCGACCCTCAACACGACTGGATTTGAAGGTAGGAGTGGCTTCATGGCTAATCGCCACAAAGGGAAAATTAATTTGTAGCGTTGAGACTATACAAGTTACGCCACTAGCACATCTCATATGCTATATCCGCGGCGACACCGTCACTTAGAGCAAAGTATTTTAATTAATACTTCATTCATTTCATAATATAGTGTGTATTATTTTTCTAAAGATCATACTTCCTCCAGTTTTGTATACAAGGCCACAAACTCAGATTATAGATACCAATGTAAAATTTAATGTATGCTTTGCAAATCAGCTTTTCTTTTCGTTTACTGTGATCATTAATACAGAGTGGAGGAAATAGATGGCGGTCATTATGACTGCATGCATGCAAGTATTAAACATGTTGCTAGTGCGAGAAAATATTATTAATTTTGCCTCAATTATTGTCGGTGGCCTTGTATAGATGCAAAATATATATTTTATAGTGGCTTTGTATAAGCAAATGGAGGGAGTATATTAAAAAGTGAGCCAAGCTCAGTTGGTTAGGGGAGTGGATGTATGGCCCAGCCACCCAGGTTCAAGTCCTGATTGATAGAATTTGAGTTATTATTCTTTCCAAAACAAAAAAAAATCATTGTAGAAGATTTCCCTACCACATTCGTTTCAAAAAATAAATAAATCAAAGTTCATAATGTCTGATCAGGATTATTGAAATAATATCAACAACAATAATACTAAATAAATATAGGGAAATGATTACCCTCAGCTGACTGATAATCACGACGGATCCGCCGCCACCGTCGCGTGCCATGTGTCGTTTGCATAGAGATAAGTGCAAGCACCTATTTCAGCAACAACGGTGTTGTTGCAAATCTTGGCGACGAGCGACTACAGTAATGTGACGCGGCTTCGTTTTGTTGAAATATAATCCTGCAACAAGCTCTCGGTTGCAAAAAAAAAGTCTGCACAAGACAGTTCTTGCAGATAATTTCTAAAAAGACCTACAACAAGATGTTTGTTGCAAAAAAAATAATTTGCAACAAGACATCTGTTGCAAAAAATTATGCAACAATGTGTCTGTTACAAGAAATTTTTGCAAAAAGGCATGTGTTGCAATGGTGGATGATAGCGCTCGGCCGCTCAATGCGTCAAATCAGACAGTTAGCGCCCGACCAATCTTTTAAAAAATCAGCCGGCAGATGTGTAGCCCTCCCCATAAATATGACATAAAAATATGTCGCCTTATTTCATTATTGTGCCGATAAAGTATTACGTAAGGTAATGCTTAGCGCAATCCGTCATCACTGTCACACTCTCTCAAATTGGAGAGCTCACACACCCAACTGCAGCTATAGCCCCGCGATATCAATCATCTCCACTAGGCAAATGTGTAAGCGCGACCAAACCTTGGTCTCCTGACTGTGACGGGCAAGGAAATGGTCCATCTCCATGCACATTAGCATGCACGTCCCTCTCCATGGGCACAAAATTCCAGCTATATTCCTCCTCCTTCATCTGGTCCATCCACGTTCCACCGTACCTGAAAGGCTAGCTACTTAATTCCTTAATACTTTTCAAAGACTAGCTACGAAAAGTTGCAGCAATAACTATAGCCATGGAAAGTTTTCTTTTATGAAAGCAAAAAGTTTACATGAATTTTAAAGTTACTTAAAAAGAGTTTTCTCGTGCGTTCATGATTAACTATTTCCAATCCCTATTCTCCCAATGGATGAAACAAAATACCGTAAAAATCTTATCTTTTTTATGGACGGGGTAATTTTTAATCTCCACCTTTAATCTGCATCAAAATATGTAAACTTTTCTAGGGGAGGGTGTACCAAAACAAAGCTCTTTATTTATTTGTTCAGAGATCTATTTTGGATGTTTATCTAGCAACGATAGTTGGACCCGCCATTCGTAATTTATGGCCAATGTCTATCATTATACGCCAGGACCCACCCATTCCTGGAAACCTCACATTCGAAGAGTAAATGGCCAATTTAGACTCCCAGTTGTACATGTCCGCAAGGTAGTTATGTTGTCTCTCGAATACTAACTTTGGACCGCGGGCACATTATGCCTATTTTTTTAAGTTCTAAAAAGTTGATTTTATGGCTTGAAATTTTTCAATTTTTTGTGTATACGTGCATGTATAGAAGTGCATTATAACTGTGCAAAAATTCATCAATATATGTTCTTCTATGTGATATGAAAAGGACAAATACAAGAAAAATCTTATTTTTTTGTTGATTTTGTGTTGGATTTTTGTCCTTTTTGTACATGGTTGAGGGACAGTTGAGTTATTTAAAAACAATTACAACGAAGTTGGTTTGTCAATGACTTTTGCAAAGTATTTGTCCACACATAATAACAACAAATAAATAAACTATAGTAATTATACATGCATATTGTAGCCATAGGAGGTAATCTACGCACTTTTTTACCATGTGTTATGTTCTTCTGCATTTCGCGAGGTTTCACCATGTGTTCTAAGTGTTGGGTATACTGGTTGCACAACAAATCCGGATGCATACAACACTTTTTGGATTGGGATAGGTTTTCCTTATGTTGGATGGGCAGCAAGAAGAGATGGTGAGAGACGGTGGTTGCACAGTTGGTATTTGGAGGAAAGCCATAAGTCCATAATATTTGACATGACAATTCATATTACAGGACATACTGGGAAGTTGATCTGCTTTTGTCTACTCAAGTTGTTATCTTCTCTATTATTGATTATTGCAGTTTATCTGACTGTCATAACCGCCAATCCATGTGAGACTAAGCCACTATTCCTGTGTGATATTTTTATGGCAATACTAACCGAATCAAATAATAACAAAGTGTCACAGAAAAACTCTAGCTATCAATCTCAAATAAATAATGTTGAAATGGAGACAACATTTTATTTTGGATATGTAGTTAGTTTAATTGAACCTACCATTTCATGGTTATCTATACTCATGAAACTTGGTTAATGTCGTAGTACGATCCAAACATACTGAATATGGGTCAGAACCAGACTCTTCAAACATCCATGTGTTGGTTTTTCAGAAAAAAAGCCATTTTGCTAACAAAATTTCCTCATGGCCCAGGGCATAATGTACTAAGTGGAAGACCTAATTTTATTGAGTAATTAAAAATATATATCAAATAAAATAAATTGAAAACAAACAAACAATAAAGATCGAAGATAAAACTAAAAGTTACATCAAAATCATTCAAAGCCATCGTCTTTTGCTTCACCTTTTGCTTCTCAACGTTCCACCATTGATCCAATGAAGAATTGCACAAGTACAAAATCAGACAAGTTACCTTGAACATTTTGAGAAGCCATATGAACCATCCGTCCAAAGAGCTGACAATGTGAGGTCAATGAATGCACTATGAAGAAGACATTTTAAGGAAGTTATTTTTTCAGGGGATTTTAAGGAAGTTGTTGAAGCACTGCTTAGTCGCCTTAAAATCGAGGAAGATGACCAGGAACACGAAACAAGATAATTACCAAACAAATCACACTTAAATCCATCGTCGCCACCACCACCGTGCAAAGCACAGAAGCGTCAAACAACAATATGTCGGTTTAGTGAGTGGTTATTTTGCAGGACCAAAACGTTAAAGACTCCTTGCTGTTGTCCACGTCGACTGCGATGATCACAACACGACGTGAATAAAGACATGTGACTTTAATGCCATATGACCCCCAACCTCCAACATTGAGATGTCATCGCTGAGAGCACCCAAACCTAACAACTTGGAGTACCTAGAAGATTAATCAAACCTTTGTTATAACTTTTTCTTGCCTTCCAGCCAAATTAATATACCACCAGAGAGCTAAGAGAAATCGCCGAAATCACACCCCTAGCTGCCTTGTGGCTAAGTTTTTTTGGGGTTCGCCGCTCATCAACGCAATAAGAATAACTGTTATATGTTTGATGACCACCACTCGACCAGGCGTAAATCATGGTTTCTTCTTCCATAGGGAGATATAATCTTCCTCCATGTTTTCACTGTTGATCATATCAAATTTGCCGGACCATAGGATACAAAATGAAGTACACATGGGCCTCGTGCAACGACTCAAATATACTGCGAAATCTAAGTCACCCGAGATTTTCCTACATCTAGGTCGACGCTCTACGTCATCCGATGTTTTCAAGTTACAATTTCCGCATGCATGGGCAGTGCAAACCAAGATTAAATCATAATATTAGACAGCTAGAGCCATGGACTTAAACATAAGAAGAAATAATAAAACATAAACATAGATGAACCTTATTTACGACAGTTCCGAATACCTAGTTTGGATATGTTAGCTAGGAAAACAGACCGAGGCACTGCCCCGGTTGGGGTAGCGGTGGGGATAGCGTGCTACCTAGTGTTCATGCTCCAAAAGCAATTTTCGAACTTTGCTTCTTTGGTAAATCACAGGCTTTGATGAGAAGATGGAGTGGAAAGACTTTGAAGACGAGTATGCATTTCTTATTTCTTGTTTGTGTTTTTCAGTGTATTTTTCTGCATTACCTCCACCCTAAATTAGTTGTCTTAGTTACATACGTATCTAGACAAATCTAAAACAAATAATTCGGGGCGGAGGGAGTATTACATAATGTTTCTCAGATCTCTATAACAAAATATCGTGAGTGTTTCTTCTCATAACAAATGCAAGGGGATTTTTTTTCTCTGAAAGGATGATTATATCATTTTTTATGTCCACTCGCAAAAAAAAGCCTCAAGTCAACTACCCACACCACACACGAGCGTCCTCATTACAGAGAACTCTCTTTGGCAAATAACACGGCTACATATATAGCGTACTACTCGATTCAAGAATTGTCTGAATTCAACACCATGGCGCACCAGCTTGGCGACAGGTAGATGTTATTATCCATCCAATAAAGGAACATAAACAATTGGCAGTTTCACCTCATCTACCACCTTCTCCGCTAAGGTTGTCTTGAACACTTCTTGATAAGAAATTTGAGTATCTTCTGATGCCAGTTGCTCGCTGATGCTGATGCTCTGCACGAGCAGCATGTCGTGACACTGCATGTTGGGTGGTGCCGCCCCCTGCGGACGCAGCGTCACGATGACATAACACTTGGAGCACGGAGGCATTGTGCCAATGCTGGGCTGTGCGCGGTACTTGTTCTTGTTGACCTTTATGTTGAACGCGAGGAAACCATCCGTCTTGTTGGTGAGCTGCAGGCAGCACGACACCTCCTTCCTCGGCTCGAAGAGGAAGCGCAACTCGAACGCTGGGTCCACCGCCACATCATTGGTGGCACAACTTCTCTGCAAGGAAAGAACCAATTAGTGTGGCAAATCATAAAAAAATGCATTAATAGAAAACAAACTGTATAGATTGCCTATTTCATAAGCCGGAGTGCTACTAGTGTAGAAAAGCAGAATGCAAAATACAGAACAAAGAATAAATAGATAGGGTGCAAGGGAATAAATAGAGAGGGTGCATCTTCGGGCTTTGTCCATCCCTTCAGAATAGTCACTTGTACATACATACCTTCAGAATTAGGTCTTTTGACCGATCAAAAGGTAGTGCAATTTTATTGGTCTCAACCTCCAGTTCCTCCAGTTCATGAACAATTTTCTCTATATTAGGTCTTTCTTTTCGATCCTTGCATATACATCGCAATGCTATCTCAATGCATCTGCGCACTTGAAGGATGTATATCTCGTGAGATGAATACCCTGACACTGCCTGCATCTTCTCCTTCCAAGTTTTACTTACCTGGATTCGAAAAATGAGCATGCAAAGTATATTAGAAAGTGGTACATAGTGTGCAAGCACGAATAAGGAGTGCATATAGCACAACATGTAAAAGGCCTATGCTCATGTTTGTTGTATGAATCGAGAACTTTTCTCACAAGCTCAATGAACTCTTTTGGGGACATTTCAAAACAGCTGACATGGCCTGTATTCCCAGCCATCATTTTTATAATTATGACCCCCAGACTGAACACATCAAACTTCTCAGATATGAATCCATTGTTTATGTACTCTGGTGGCATGTACCCACTGCATGATATCATATGCATCACGGATATGGTTAGTGCAATACAAATAGAACTTCAATCTAGAGAAATACGTAAGCATAAATTGCGGGCTTAAAACATGCATCAACTTACTATGTTCCTTTTTTCACCTCTGCTTTATATGTTATTGTGGAAGAAACAAGCTTGGATAAACCAAGATCTGCAATTTTGGGAGCCATGCTATTATCTAGCAATATGTTAGCAGGTTTCATGTCCAGATGGAAAATATGTTTTTTCTGCATGTGAAGATGATTTAAACCCTCACATGTCCCTTTAATAATTTCATAACATGTTGTCCAATCAAGTTCACAAGGTTTATCTGCAATTACAGGAAAATAGAGAGGCTTATTTGTGGGGCATATGTTACACATGTAAAGATGCGGAATCGTTTATATATCTTGGAAAACTACTAATTTAGCTAATTTTAGATCAGATTTACCTCCAATATATTTCTCAAGGCTTCCACGCTGCATATATTCGAAGCAAAGAACTCGCTCCATAGCTTTAGCACGAATTAGGTCCCCATTGTGCTCAACGAATTTTTCTTGTGATTCATAGCAGTAACCAATTAACCTTACAACGTTTTTGTGAAAGATCTTTGTAAAATTACGGAATTCATTATCGAATTCCTTATCATCAAGTCCTTGCAAGGCATGAAGCCTCTTCACAGCAATCTCTTCCCCGTTATGCACCGCCTGTATGATCACTTGTTAGCGTTGTCGAACTTAGCTAGCTGGTAATGGTAACATTAATTTGACAACTATGTAGATATAGAAAAATTATTATAAAAAGTATTCATTACCCTGTAAACAGCTCCATATGCACCGCTCCCAACTTCTTGGTTCTTCGAAAAATTGTTTGTAATACTCTTAATCAAATGGAGCTCAAAGTCCATGGCTCTCCTTTGCACCAGCCAGGCATATGTGACGATCTTCTTCCTGAAACAGAATCACAGAAATAATCTTCCAATATGGACAGAAAATATCCTTTGTCCACACTCATGATATACTTTGGTAGAAAGAAGAACTAATGAATGAAGCAAAGATTGGGTAACACTAACCTGGAGAAAGATGGAAGGGATAATCGTGTTGTTTTCTCCTTGCCGATGAGGAACCCATCCAGCAGCAGCAACCTTTAAATCCGGCGATGAGGAGGTGATGAGATGTTGGTTGGCCTAAAAGAAAAAAATAAGTCATTAATGTGACGTTGACTCTCCAAGTCACCATTGGAGGAAGCAATGTGCCGACATTAAGAAGACTAGGTACACTCGAAGACCGTTCAAATCAATAGTTAGATATACCCTACTTAGTACCAATTATTGATATTCTTCTCTTCTTAGGTAAAAACGTTACTTTACCCGTTAACCTGCTTTTGTTCCCCAGATTCTCTGGCAACCTATTCGTTAATTTATGTGATAGCTAGTATGGTGGTTGATGCCCAAACAATTGTGTGGACGGCAGATCCAACTGAGTTCTTAGTTGATGTACTGGCTGATGATGTATCTTTTTTCCCCAAATCAATATAATCCGTCATGATGTCATTCCCTCAAAAAAAAGTAAGCAATTTACGTATTGGAATCCACATCTAATAGTTAATTGAACTTATCATCATTTATCTTCTTGACTTTCATGTCTAAACGATAATGACTTTCGATGTTAGAAATTCTGAGTTAAATTCACGATTAATTTTCTTCATATAGTTTTTTGCTTGCCCCTAGTTCGCGTTCTTTTATTTTACTCATCCGTAAAAAGTGCCTTGGCTATAACATAATATGCAATCATTTACTCTAATTATTTTTCTTATTTAAAAAATTTCACCACTTCCTCAAAACTTTCATTGTCAACTCCGGTCCATCTTGGTACCGGTACACTCAGTCCCCAACATGGGCTCGTCAACATTGATTCAACACCCTTTTCACACTCATCTGGCTGCCAATGTCTTGCTCTGCCGTCGTATCCCGTGTTTACCATAGTTCCGCTATGGTTCTATTGAGAAACTGCACAAGTACAAAATCACACGTTACCTTGAAGGTTTTGAAAAGTCATATAAACCATCCATACAAATAGGTGAGAATGTGAGTTTGCTGAACGAGCGTTGCTATGCACATGACGACATGTCCACAATCTATGAACGATGTTGCTAATCAAGCCGTTGGTGTAGAATGCAAACTTGAGTGCATCTTCAGATTTTGCATCGTCCCTGAATCGGCCACGCATCTATCGTGTGCCAAGTAGTTTCGTTGCTGAACGCACTATGACGAAAACATTTCAAGGCAGTTGTTGAACCGCTGTTTAGTAATCTTACACACTGCATTAGCCAGGTTCCACCTACGCCTCGGGACAGCCTTGTAGATATAGAGGAAATATCAGGTGATACGGGAGCTGATGTGCTACCATGCTATGATGCGAGCTCAACCATTGGATCCAACATCCAAGTGTCATCTTCATGGGCTTCCTCCTCGCCCCACCCGCCCACCCATCCATCGCTCGCGGCGGCGGCGGCGATTCACCACGTCGGCCGGAAGCGAGCGCTCCTACGTTGCCTACGCGACCCCGGCCGCAGTCCTGGCGGACTTCTCGCGCGGATCCGGCCCATCCGGGAGTGGGAGGAGCTAGACGGAGGGCGGGGCGTGGAGGAAGGCCCATGATTTTCAATTTCAGTTTCGAGACAATTTCAGCACCAACCAAAATCACTTAAATTCAGTGAAATTCAGTGATTTCAGTTTGCATTTCAGCCAAAGGTCCGAAATATTCACTTGAATTTAATTAAATATTTAAAAAATTCAAAAAAATGAAAAATATTTGATTTGTTGTGTACTACTGAAATTCCTGAAATATTTAGGCCGAAATGTAATATTTCAGTGTCTACATTTTGGGAATCCAGTGGTAGTGAACTAGTGGACTACTGACCTCATGAGTGATCAGGGTTGTGTGGGATGTGTCAAACAATTAGGCATGGTCTCTGCCTTCAAATTTTGGGTCAAGCGCATGTCAGCTATGAAATAAGTAGCATGTGGTGCCTCTGTCTTCTGATTTTATACAGACTGCAGACCGCTGAATTATTCGCCCGGCTGGTTTGGCTTTGGTAAAAAGAGGCGTGGGCAAACCTAGCCTTGGTGATCCTGAGACGGGCATGGGCGGATGGTTCATAACGATGTGTGTCTGACTTCTGAGGCCTCAATTCCATATTAGGCGGCACAAATTAACCCAAATTAACCATAGCTTAGCAGGTACTCCCATCGCTAAGCTATGGTTAATTTGGAAGTAATTAATAACAACACATGCTGGAGTTGAGTTCCGGGAAGCCCTACACCCATCGCTACCAATCCTCCTCCCATGGCCTTTAAAAAAATTGGTTTGCCTTTGCTTGATGATCTTTAGGCTACATTAGTCAGGATGTTCCTACAAGAACCGTGGTGTAATGTAATGTTGGTAAGAAGCAACCAATCGTACTTTGTACCATGGTGCAATGAACTCGTCGTCGGTCCAGTAACTGTTTACAGGATCCCAAACTAGGAGCTGGTAGTGTTGCCGTAGTATCCCCTGAACCGCAGAGTGGTTGTACTCGGGGTTAGACTTCATCGTAAACTTGGCAGTGGCTGAGAGGCCCCCGTGAGTAATGAAAATCTCCTTTACCCCCGCCAAAAAGAAAGGACGAGTGCAAGGCCGTCGTGGGTTTTAAGAGGTCATAGCAGTTGAGCGGCACGCGGAAGCTCCTCGGGCAGTTTGTGTGGGAGGCTGGGAGGGCAAGGACGAACCTTGTAGCTTCCTGGAGGGATGACGCCCATGTGAAGTACGTCCTGAGCAACATCAAGCATGACAGAGACAGGGTGTGATTGTGTCGAGACGACTGTGTTAGAATATGTATAGACTAGAGATAGACTAGGATTTTACATATCATCTTGTGCTTTAAGTCATGGGCTTCTTGCCTCCAAGTCTAGTACACTTATATAATCCCCATGAGGATTAGATCAATAAAAAAAATACAATATTCATCCATCCTATAATTTCTACATGGTATTGGAGCGGTTAGTCTTATGACGCCGATCCTAGATCCTTCACCACTTCCGCAGCGCGTCGCCTCCGGGGAGATTAATCTTTTCTCCGGGGGGCGCGGCACCCGATCAATCAAAGATTAGATCGGTTCTTTAGAATAGTTCATATAGCTTCAAATCTTGAATCTAGATTGATTTTCCTTAGCCACCAATAAAAACGATGACCCTTCAATTCTCATGAGGAAAATCTCAGCAGGAATCGGTGTTCCAAACGACGGGCACGCATCAACAACCTCCCACGGCAAAGTCATTTGGTTAACATTCCATTCGTTTCATTATATAGTGTGTATTATTTTATAAATCAAACACTAAAAAGTGAGACTAGCTCACTTGATTAGGGGAGTGGATGTACGGCCCAGTCAATCAGGTTCAAGTCCTCACGAATGAGGATTTGGGTCTTATTTCTTATTCTTTCCAGTACAATCCTATTGTAGGGATTTCCCCTGCCGCATTCCTTTCCGAAGAAGTCAAAGTTTATAAAGTTTGATCATGATTATTTAGAAAACTGCAACAACAATAATTCTAAATAAATATAATAAAAAAATACGTCCCAGTATATTATCATTGAACATATAAGGTATTATCGTAAGGCAATGCTCAGTGCAATCCGTCGTCACTCTCATACTCTCAAATTGGGGAGCTCACACACCCAACGACAGCTCGCCTCCCAGTATCCATCGTCTCAACTTTGCAATGTGTAAGCGCGCCCAAACCTTGGTCTCCGGACGCGCAAGGAAATGGTCCATCTCCATGCACATTAGGATGCACGTCCCTCTCCATGGACGCAGAATTCCAGCTATATTCCTGCTTATTCATCTGGTCCATCCACGTTGCACCGTACCTGAAAGGTTACCTAGTTAGCTCCTTAATACTTTTCAAAGACTAGCTACGAAAAGTTGCAGCAATAACAATAGCCATGGGCAAACCAACCCACCAGAGATCATGTTCTAAACTTATTTTGGTGCTCGCATTTTTCTGCATTTATTTCATACCTTTTGATTATGTGCGTTTAGTGGGAGGAGACGTTTCCGTCGACCACGAGGCCATCTGTGGTGACTTTGTCAATTCCGTTAGAAAACAGAAAATCTACACAAATCTTGAAGTTACTTAAAATGAGTTTTCAGGTACATTCACAATAAACTAATTGTGATCCCTATTCTCCCAATGGATTAAACAAGAGGTCATAAAAATCTAATCATTTTGATTGGAGGGGTCACTAGTAGAAAAAGGGTCATTTGTCCCGGTTCGTAAGGCCCATTTGTCCCGGTTGTTGAACCGGGACTAAAAGGGTCGTTACTAAAGCCCTAGGCCTTTAGTCCCGGTTCTTACACGAACCGGGACAGAGGGCCTCCACGTCGCCGGTGCGGCGAGCCCAGGCGGGAGGCCCTTTGGTCCCGGTTGGTGGCACCAACCGGGACCAATAGGCATCCACGCGTCAGCAGCTGGCAGGAGCTGAGTTTTTTTTGAAAGGGGTGGGTTTAGGCGGTTTTGGGGGGTTAATTTAGGTGTTTCATATATTGTGTTGGTTAGCTAATTAATAGAGAGAAGTGTCCTCTCTTATCTCCGTGCTTGGTCGACGCTACGTACTATACGTATAGAGAGGACTCGACACGCTAGCTAGTAAGCAAAAATGAAGGAAACAGAAGATCGTCATGAACATATGCATACAAAGAGAAGTGATATCGACCACCTCTCCTTCTCCGAGAGATTGGTCGAACAACAAGTTCTCGTATATCTATCCTACGCTACTGGCTACATATATACAATATAATTATCTCTTACAATATAATCTCCTAATTATATATGAACTCAGGGTCCACATGGTATTCTCCGTCTTTATTGATCACGTGTTCAAGAAAGAATACCGCCAATTCCTCTTGAATTGCTCGCAAACGATCTGGTGGTAGGAGTTCATTCCGCATCCGAAACATCTAATTTGAAGAAGGGGGTCAATACATATATATGAATAAATGAAACTCAACAAAAATGATGGTAATAAAATAAAATTGTGAATATTATTATTTACACACTTCATATTGTTTGTCAGAGTAGCCCCACTCATAGGTCGTGTAGCGGATGGACTCGCAAACGTAGTATCCACCGTAATTATTCCCGGCTTCCTGCCACAACCACTTTACAAAAAATAGAGGTCAATCAAACTGATAAGCAAGCATGCTATAAATGGTATTGATGAAACTAGCGCTTGAATCACTAGGAGATACGCGGAACATGCTAGTAGTACTTACTTTCGGGTGTTTAAATTGCAGCTTCTTCGGCAGTCCCGGAGCTTTTGAGGTGAATTTTTTCCAAACCCTGTCAGACAAAGAAAACAATTACTTGATATCAGGAAATGAACAAAGTTGCCGATATGGTGCGATAATGATCGATTTAACTTACTTCTCGAGCATTTCAGTCATGTCCGCATACTCCTGGGGATCTTTTCGTCTCGAGTCTAAGACGGTTACTAGTCCCTGCTCAAGCTTAATCTCTAGGAGAATATAGTGGAACCTGCGCGTGCATGCATAACTCATCAATTACATTACTATAATCTCGACTAATAAGGGAAACCGAATATGCACAAGACAGTAACACTCACTTGAAGTTGTAAGGAAAGAGTATTATAGCTTTGTTTTGATTTAATACCAACGATCGTAGCAAGTTAGCCTCGGTATCTTTGGCCTGAAATTCAACCGTATATGCTCGTGAGAGCCATGTGTGCCACTGGCCGCCGTCCTATGGGAGCTATGGGCGCCGGGTGTCGGTGGCTCATGGGAGCAATGGCCGCACTGGTCCCTGCCACGTGGGAGCTATGGGCATCAGGTGCCGATGGCTCGTGGGAGCCATGGGCGCGCTGGTCGCCGCCACGTGGGAGCTATGGGCGTCGGGTGCCGGTGGCTTGTGGGAGCTATGGGCGCGCTGGTCGCCGCCACGTGGGAGCTATGGGCGTCGGGTGCCGGTGGCTTGTGGGAGCCATGGGCGCGCTGGTCGCCGCCGGGTGGATGCTATGGGCGCCGGGCACCGCGGCAATATGGAAGCTACGCGTTGGAGCCGTGGGCGCCGGTTGTTGGGATTGCGGGTCGTGGGCAAATCCACAAATGGAGATGGCGGCTCTAGGTGATGTGCGTGAAGCCTCGAGCGCATCGAGATAAGCTGCGGCTGCTGCATGGGTGCTGTGTGCATGGGTAGACAAAAAGGCTGGGAAAGCTTCATGGATGGCATATTGGGATTTAGCTTTTTCTGAATTTAGGTTTAGTTTTGTTGGCCTGTAATATAATATTCGTTTAATTCGGTGTACGTCATCGAAGCAATTTCGGTTTTTGATGTTTGCTAACTGAGCAAACCAGCGAACATTCGGCCCTTGTCTTTTTTTGGCTTTGCTTACGATTTTTTCGGCTTCGGTCTTCGATTCTCGGTTTTTTGCCCACTCCTATCCTCCTCTGCCTTCCCACACACATGCTCTCCCTCCCCTGTGCCTCGGGTGCCTCATACGTGCCTCCAAGGACAATGTTGACATTAGTCAACCCTTTTTGATTTGTGGTTCTGTTGTGTGCTTCCTCTTGCCACTCAACTATTATGACCTCTTCCTCGACTGCCACCATGGCCTTGCCCTCGTCCTCAATCGGCAACACTACAACATGTTGGTTTGTGGTTTGGGATTTTGTAACCAAGACCACCACTTTGTTAATTGCACCATAATACAAAGTATGATCAGTGTCTTGTTAGTTGTTACAAACAATACATTGCACCATGGTTATCAAACGAAGGCAAAACAAATCTTTTAGAGGGCCACAGCGCTCAAGTTTGCTCAAAATATAATTTGATGGAATGATTGACTTGCCATGCACGAAGATAAGTTTTTTGAACTATATTAACAAGTGTATTTGGTAATAAATAAAAATAAGATAAACAAAGAAAATAATTATAAAAATACTAATACTCTACTTCGAATCACAATATCACTTATGAGAATTAAGCAACATGACCTAAATAAAAAGAGGTGTGGGCAAACCTAGCCTTGGTGATCCGGAGACGGCTATGGGCGGAGGGTTGATAGTGATGTGTGTATCGCTTCTGGGCCCTCAATTCCACATTAGGCAGCACAAATTAACCATGGGTTCGGGAAGCCTTACACCCACTACTACCAACCCTCCTCCCATGGCTGACTCCGCATTGCCCAGGTTAGTTTTGCCAATTTCTCTCTTTATTCAGGTCATGTTGCTTGCTTCTTATCAAAAAACGAGATGGTGACTTCAAGTATTGTAGTAGTACGTTATAATTCTTTCTTTTACCTTTTTTATTTGTTACTTGAATTTATTAGTTAATTAATATACTTCATTGAACCAATCGTATTACACGCCAATATTTCATTAGATTAGATTTTGTGCAAACTTGAGCCTAGTAGCCCTTTAAATTTTTTTGCTTTGCCTTTGTTTGATGATCTTTAGGCTACATTAGTCAGTTGCGATGTTCCTACAAGATCTGTGGTGTAATGTAATGTTGGTAAGAAGAAGCTGATCGTACTTTGTACCATGGTGCAATGAACTCGGTTGTCGGTCCAGCAACTGTTTACAGGATCCCAAACTAGGAGCTGGTAGTGTTACCGGTTGAGGACGTGTGCGAGGCCGTTGTGGGTTATAAGGAAGAGGTTATAGCAGTCAAGCAGCACGCGGAAGCTCCTCGAGCAGTTTGTGTGGGAGGCTGGGAGCACAACAGGGTAGGGCGGGTATGCCGTCAACGCGAAGTACGTCATGAGCAACATCAAGCATGACAGAGACACGGTGCGATTGTGATGAGATGACTGAGCACAGGAGGTTCATTCTAGTACCACCGCACCCTCACCTCCCAGGCTGATTTGGACCACTGGTTGTGCATCACTTATGCAACATTACTAACTTGTGTATCCGCGACAACTTCTTGTACTAACTGTGTAATATTACTCTAATATCACCCTCGCCTAATCAGGATGACTGCTGTGTGGGAGCTCACTGCTAACAAAATCTACACCGCAAGTCGATGTATAGAGCTCTGACTTACACGGGCATCATATTTCCCTTTAAAAAGCAGGATAATTCACCTTGCAAGTCATTCCGGATAGAGTATGGTACGGGCAATTGGCATTGCCCCTTCTCTGAGCACATTGAAACTGTCGGCCACCTATTTTCTTAGCTGCCCATTTGTGTGGTTTGCTCTGTTCATCCTTGGTGGCTTGGGCTCTGTTTTGGCGACCTGAGTTTTGAAGTTAAACTTGTGCAACAACCCGGTGAGCAGGATGCCATGCATGAAATGCTCCTTTTTTTTTCTTGCAGCACCAGCGGCTCTTTGGGGGGAGGAAGCTGCTGGAGGTTGATCTTGACTTGATCGTAGCCAAGATGGTGGAGCTGGGGAAGTGGTGTTGTGCTGCCCTGTGCCCCTGTGTCCGTTTTGGTTTAATATCGTTTGCCACTTTTTAGGTGTCCCCTGGACTATGTAATGGATTCTGCATTCTGCGGCTGGTGCTGCCTAGATTGATTCTATGTTCTTTAGCTCTACCTGGAAGCAGCTAATAGTGTCAACAAAAAGTTTGGCTGCACCTAGGATGTAGTGGAAATCTGATTGCTTGATATCTCATGGAAGCACCGAATGGTGCCACGAACCATTTTGGAATGGATGCCACGCCGAGTGATTTTGTAATCGCAATGCAAACCAGGTGGTTGACTGCTTCGCAAGGCCTGCCTTCTTGACTTCCGTTTGGGATACTAATCCCGTAGACTTTATTTCTTCACATCTTCCGTTTGAGAATGCTATTCCTGTCCAAAAAAATACTCCTAACAGCAGGTAGAGCGCAAATTTAGTGATAAAATCTACCTCCATGTTAGCCCTCCTCCCTCTTCTGTTCCTCCCTTGTTTGCAAGTGTTGGCAGGGCCTCGTCAGGCGCCGCCTCTTCCGCGGTTGCCATGACAACCTACCCCCTCCTCAGCGTCTTCTCTGATGAGACAGATATGAGCCACCCCTTCTTCATGCCCTACATCAACACCCCGCATCCTCCTCAGCATCTTGTAATTTTCCTCTGCGCTGCACCTGCACTTGTATGGCGGCTCTGTATTTGGGGAATCCAGTGGTAGTGAACATGGTCTACTGACCTCATGATTGTGTGGGATGTGTCTTAGCCTCGCGCAGTTGTTTACAATAGAAAATAGAACAAACAGCAACATTATTGTATTTGTAAGTTGTAACCATATGCGGTGCGTGTGTAGTGTGGGTCTTGCGGATCGGTGTTGGCTTAGCCTGACGATCTCGCAATTTTCGGATGCTATGTCTTTTGGCATTGCGCCTTGGGCTGGGCTGACTCATGCTTTTGTTGCCATTTTACCAAAAAAAAAGGAATGGTCCACAAGGATCATGTGCTAGTGTGGTATATGGGCTTGGCCCATCTAGACCTGGCCCAAGATATCTTATTAGCCGAATGAAATGAGAGGAGTCAACTAGAACCCTGAATCATACACAAAAGTCCTCCATGGTGCCTCTGCTATATGATGACCTCCTGGGGAGACCCTCCTCTGCCTTCCTCCGCACATGCTCTCCCTCTTCTGCGCCTCCTTTGCCTTTTCCGTGCCCGCCACAGACAATGTTGACATGAGTCTGCCTTTTTCGCACCAACCTAGACTCGTTGTGTGCTTCCTCTTGCCACTCGACTATTATGACCGCTTCCTCCACTGCCGCCATGGCTTCGCCCTAGTCCTCAATCGTCAACACTACAACCTGTAGGTTTGGAGTTTGGGATCATGTAACCAGAGACCACCGCTTTGTTAATTGCACCATATTACAAAGTATTGTCGGTGTCTTGTTAGTTGTTGCCAACCATACATTGCACCATGGTCCTTGTAGCAACATCACTTTGACTAGTGTAGCCTAAAGGTTATCACACAAAGGCAAAACAAATCTTTTAGAGGTCCTGAACGCTCAAGTTTGCACAAAATATAATTTGATGGAATGATTGATGTGCCAGGCATGAAGATAAGTTTGTTGAACTATATTATCAAATGTATTTGGTAATAAATAATAATAAGGTAAACAAAGAAAATAATTATAAACATACTAATATTGTACCTCGAATTATCTCATTTATGAGAATTATGCAACATGACCTAAATAAAAAGAGGTGTGGGCAAACCTAACCTTGGTGATCCGGAGACGGTCATGGGACAGAGGTTGATGGCGATGTGTGTATGACTTTTAGGGCCCACCGACGCGAGCTGGTGGAGGTGGCATGCTTAGGTACCTTCATTGCGACCGCTAAAAAGTAAGGCCACTACTACACATCGGCCGACGGACCAGGGGTTTGGCCCGTCGCTTTCGAACAGTCAGATGTAAGTGCTGGTGGCCATCAGATTTGTCTTATCCCTTCGCACAAAGTCAACTCTCTCCTCAACGCGCGCACTCCTCGCTAAAAAGTGTTCATGATCTTAAAAAATGTTTGAAAATCTGTAAAAATGTTCATGATTTCAGATATGTTCACAAGTTTAAAAAAAGTTCATGATTTTAAAAATTGTTCATGATTTCAGAAAATGAGAGTGATAATGTATCTTGGTGATGCAGCAAAATGTGGTCAAGATTATTGAAAAATATGATTTTTTTTTTCTCCCATCGCAACGCACGGACGGTTTTGCTAGTTAGAACGTAAATAAGGGGAAGGGGTGTGTGCCATGTACTGAATTGCCTTTAAATGGTACATAAGGCGGCAAATAGGTGTTGGCTTGCTGGGTGCGGTTGGATTAGAGAAGAGAAGAAGAAAGAGGAAGAAGCAAATGGTCCCAGCCCAATGACAAGGGGGAGTAGGGGCAGTAACCGGCACCCTAAAGTGCCAAATAGGAAGCGGCTTCGATTGTGTACCTCACTTTCAGTCCATTTCACCCTTTTTGCCTCGCTTCTAGCGCAAGCAACAAAACTGGCTCGGCTGCAGCGGCCATTTAGAATGACCCATCGAGCAGGAACAAGTTTTATGATAATTTTTTTAAAATATTTCCAATTTTAAATAATAAAATTGAAAAAAATTGGCCATGTGTGCTTAAAATATATAATTTTGTATTTCTTAAAATGTATGTGTATTTAAAAATATATATTATTATATTTCAAAAGATTCATTCATGTGTCGCAAAAAGTTATTCATGTACTATTCGGCATGAATTGTAAGCTATATCAAAAATAAGAAAAAAAAACCATGTGGATATTACAAGAATCATGTCTTTATTTGGAATTTGTTCTTATATGTGACAGAAATGGTTGGTAGAACTTAAAACAAAATGATGTTTGTGTATTGAAAAAATTGTTCAAGTTCATCTGAACAAGTGTTCATGTGCTTACAAGAAAAAAAAATCTAAATATAAGAAAATACAAGTAGAACATAATGCTTTTGGTTTAACAGTAAGAAATTTACGTGATTTGAGACTAACATGAATGTATGTTTGCCAAGCTGGGCTTATTACATATCAAATCCCTGAATAGCATGGCCACAAATGACATGAGCACAGCTAATTGCTCCTGAACTCCATGCCCTCCACGATGAGTCCTCTCTTCTCCACGGCGACGTTCTCCTCACGGAGATCCACGATCACCCCCTTCTCTTGTCGCATCTCGTCATCATTTGTGAACTCCGCCAGCTTAAGCTCCAACCAGCCATCGCTCCTCGGGACAGGGTAGGTAACATCGCTGTCCGATGCGCACGCTTCCTGGCCGAGGCTAACCTTGCTGGTGGCGACGGTATGCTCCCCGTGGAGCCTAAGCGACGACGTCTGCACGAAACCTCTCAAGCCACAGGAGCTGCTCGCCAGCTTGTACACTAGGTAAACGGTGTAGCTTGCACCGGCGCAAAGGTCTGCTGGTGAGACCTCTCCGCTGATCGCGAGGAAGTACACACTCAGGAGCTCCGCATACTTGGCAAACCTTGTCACGGAACAAAACAAAATCAAGCCCGGGAACTGGAAACTGTTGATCTGAATACGGTCGTTGAGAGCATTTCTCTGGTTTGAATGTTTGGTGAGCAAACCTGGAATCTGGGAGGGATATCCATCTCCAGTGACGGGGCTTGTTGTTGGCAATCAGCAACGATTCCGATTGAAGCATCTTGGACGTGCGGCCGGTTTCTCCCTCCAATGATGGCTCGGCCTGCACCATTGACTCCATGCCTGTGATTGATGCCTGCTGGGATACAAAAACAGCTTCTCACTTAACTTGAACTAAGAGACCATACCTCCAACAAGTAAGGGCAATGACGACACACGTCTACGTTTATGATAATGGAGAAGTCACATGTTTTCGCGAAATGAAATTGGAATGATCATATACCGGCTGTACCGATACCGGTAAGGAAGAAGTGTCAACACCAAGGGAACCGAGGATATCCTGTGTAACAGGTCTACTCTCTGGTTCATGTTGTCTGCACCTTTTTGATATGTCGATGCATGCTCTCACTTGTTCCAGTTGTGTGTGCTTCTCAGATGCATCGAGCTGGTCCAACCTTCCACTCCACTTGCCCAGCTACATTTTTATTAGCAAAACAGTGTGGGGGTAAACTTGCCGTCAAGATAAACTTTGACTCCACTCGCCCAAATACATAGCCCCATCCCCCCCCCCCCCCCCCCCCCCCCCCCCCCCCAAAAAATTCCCAATCCTAGAAGGGGCCGTACACCAAGGGCACCTTATTTGGGTGCCCTCTACGTCCACCCTTTGCGCTAATCATAATTATGTACCAACCCATAAAAAAATTGGAATTAACATGTTCAAGAATTAGGGTGTTCGTATGCTATTATTTGCCAATTAATTAATGATAGTGTAATTTGTACTAATCATAGCATCTGTTAAATATTTGTTGATTTAGAGCGAATATTTTCTGATTAGGCAGCTAGCTAGTAATTATGTTGGTGGTCGGTATTCAGATGTGGGCCAATATAATTAGCAAGCTAAACATGTTACGTACTTATGTCGATGTATACAGTTAGTTAGACAAAATTAATAAAATATAGGACAGTGGAACATGGGGTCTAGAAATATCACACGAGTGTAACTCTCTGGCCCGGCCCCCGCGTCGCTCCCGCAGGGGCGACTCGGGCGGTGATAACCTAGCCCGCCGCCAGCCTCCCCTCCCCCACTCTCCTCTCCCTCGCCACCACCGGAGGGGGTCGCCGGAGTGCTGCGCGTCCGCCCGGGAAGGGTGGTGGCGAGGATCTGTTCCGCCCTGTCTCGTGCAGGGGGCTTTGGAGCCGAGGCGGCGGCGGCCTCGGGTGGTGGAGCGACGGCGACCTCAGCAAGCGGCCGTCGCTAGTGCTGGCCGTCCTCCTTGGCCGCGCGGGTGGCAAGGCGGCGGCGGGTGGTGGCTGTGGGGCGCGGTGGCCGCGGGGGCGCCCGTCCCGGATCTGACGCCTCCGTCTCCAACCCTTTCGGCCCCTGTCAGATCTGGTCTCCGGCTGGCCCAGGCTGCCGGCGCCGCGTCTGTGCTAGGGGTGGGGAAGACGTGGAGCCCGGAGAAATCCATGGCTGGCTCTGCCGGCCACGACGACGGCGACGCCTGAGGGCGCCGTCTCCTACTTGTAGGCGCCGTCAAGGTTATCCCTTTCCCCCTCTGCCTCGTTCCCCTGCTCGTATACCGGGGTGAAAACCCAAATCCCTTTGGATTGGGCGGCAGCGACGCTCGCGGCGCCGTCACCCCCATGGTGGTGCCGCCTTCGGTGAGTTTGGGGCGGTGGTGAGTCCGATCTGGTTGGTGGGCGTCTGGCGGCGACATGGTTGGAGCTGGTGGGCGTTTGGCAGCTTCGTCTCCATGTTCAGTCCAGTGGCTCCACTCCATTGTTGCTCTGTCATCGGCAGCCCCACCGTGCTTTTGCTTCTCCTTGCGTGTTGGTTCCCTCCCAGTGCCATGTTGCCCTTCGTTGAGCTCGGCGACGCGTGTTGATGGTGCTCTGGTATGGCATTTCGTGTGGCCATGGCGTCGGGTGTACACCTTTGCTCTTGGGAGAGCGTTCTCATCGTCCGACGGATCAGCGCCTCGTGCCAGGCGAGGGGCTAGGGAGCCCCTTTCGGAGATGTAGGAGGTTGTCGCCGCTTCGGCCGGAGCCCATGGAGCTGCCATCGTCACCCCCGCTTGCTAGCTGGGTCTCCTCAAGGTCAGATGGTGTCTCGGTGGGGTGGATCTCACTCGGTGGAGGGCTTCAACGTCTCCAAGCTGGTCTTGTTCTTTAGATGCTGCATCTTTGCTTGTGGATGGTAGGAAGGCCTATTAGCTGTTAGCACAGCACTCTTGTCCCTTTTAGCTGTTTTCTGTGTCGTCTCTGTACTTGGTGCTTGTTGTAATCCTGGCCGGTTGATGGCTTTTTTATTCAAAGCCGGGCTCGTCCTGAGCCTTCGTTCTAAAAAAAACATGGGGTCTAATAATTAGGGGTTTTCCTTGCGTGCGTTTCAAAGTTTAGGGGTTTTGCTGACGATGCTCTTGCTTCATCTTATAGTCTCACTATCTACAAAGACGCGGGGGGGGGGGGGGGGGGGGGGGGATCTTCTTACTGTATCATCCATGGATATCGTGTGTTGTCCATTATTTAGTATGTTTTCTATTAAAACACCCAAACTATATATGTCTGATTTGATAGTAAATTCCCCATTGTTTGTGTACTCTGGTGCGGTGTATCCCCTGCCATGAAAATTGATACAATCAGATACATGGATGAATGATTTCTCTGACTAAACAATGAAATTTCAATGGAGACTTAGCTTACTGTGTTCCATATTTTTTTTCAATGAGAAATTCGGCTTTTTCCTTGCTCAACAGCCTTGACAAACCAAAATCCGCAATTTTTGGAGTCATGTCATCACCAAGCAGTATATTATCTGGTTTGATATCTCCATGAAGTATCCTGTGCTCATGAAGATGGTGCAGACCGAGACAAATTCCTCGGATAGTATCATAACACATGTTCCACTGACTCCAACAATGATAGTCGTCTATCAATTAAACAAAATTAATAATGTTCAGAAAATTATAACCAAGTCCATTAAGTTGGGTCAAAGTCTTTCTCAAAATTACAAGCTTTTAAAGTTTCATTTCACACTGTAGAATTTCAGTTATTTGTATTTCATATATACATAAATAGTTGATCCCCACTACTTTCTATTATCTCAACATGCATGCACGTGACCTCACCACACATCCCGCTGTATCTACCCCACTACTGTTATTTCACTCAACATGCACGAGAAATGATACTTCTACTATTGCTCTCAACATGCACACATCCCACTTCATCGACCTAGCACTTTTATTTCTTTAATATGCATCAGATTATACTACTTATATTCTATTTCATCAGATCTATTTTAGTCTTCACTCTAATATACAAATCTAGACAACCAAATCTCATCAAAATAATATGTTGCAACTAATTTTCGCAGTAATGCACGGTGTATCATCTATTTTTCATCGACCCACACATCGATAAAAGGGGAAATCAGAAGAAATGGGATCTTTTTGCCCCCCCCCCACCTCGAGAATGACGGGTGGGGCCGGGGCCACTTACCATTTAGACAAGTCTAGGGCAAATCATAAAACCCCATGTAAAGTGGGGCAAAAGAACCAATCCCCTGGGAAATTAGTGTGTCGTTAATTACGACTTGTACCCATGTAGTGGCTATACATGTCTAGCCTTATTTTGGTCGGCCCTACATGCCTAGCTCAATGCTAACCGATCTATTGGAAGAAAAGCATGAGAGAACTCATTAGATTAGTTCTATTCTCCAGGTGTATGAATACTGGACTGTGTTGTGGCGGCACCACTCTGGGCGGACATGGTCCGGTCCCTGATCTAGCGCCTGTTTGGACCGGCCGTCGGGGGTTCGACCGGACCGGACCAGACCGAAGAGCATCGCGGTCAAGTTTTCGAGGACCAGACCAATCGTGGAGAAGCCTAGGTGAGACCAAGCGGACCCGGCCATGGTGATGGCGAACAGCAGCAGCCTAGGTTGGCGCAAGGCGGTAGGCTACGAGACACGAGGAGGCGAGAGAGGAGGGGAAACAATTGCGTGATCACGATGAGCTTGGTTAAGATGCCGGGGAGCCAGGGAATCGACGAATGATAATGAATTCATGGTTGTAGGCGGCAGCCATGGTCGGAGAAGAGATGATGCACATGTCATCTCTTCGGCGTTCCAGAGCAATTCGTCATGCATGGATCAATATGGCAACTGTGGTGGACGACTATTGTGTGGAGGTGGCAGACGGCGACTATCGTGTGAAGGCAAAGGCGGGTGTGGGAGAAGCCCCAATGTTGTAGGATTTTTTTGTTTTTTGTTTGAGAACCCTAATGTCGTAGGACGATGTGCATAAGCTGCGTCATCTGCGTGGGTATGTGACTGATTCATTGGGGCACGAGTTCTTTTCGCGGCCTAAAAAATAAGCTGGCTCCTCCCGAGCTTCTCTCATAAATCGTCACTCGTTCATTGGGGCTTCTGAGCTAGTTATAGGATAACTAGTTTAGAAGCCTTATCAAATTTAGGAAGGGGCTTATTTTTTATGATTCTGGGGTACTAGGCTCCATGTTCAACAAAGCAAAGCATTTGCGTAGGCATAATTTTACTGAATCCGCCCTAGAGCTTGTAATAGGCCACCTCATGTACTGGCCCCGTTCTCCTACGGGCCACAATGCCAATATATACGGAGTAGAAAGGCAGTTGTGACTATGATTTTGACATCAACGCCCTCTTGTTCCAGGTAGTCTTCGAGGTCGAGGAGTGGCAACAACCATCAATTCGGCCGAAGTGGTTCGTTGGCCACAGCGGATTTGGTTTGCCACAGAAGCCCATTACTCAAGGACTACATTGCAAATTTAGTTTGTATGTTTGGGTCCTTCTTACGATGTTCGATTGCGCATACTGTGGTGCAGCCAACTCAGACGGAGTTCATGCCGGAACGAAATATCCTGGAGGGTGTTGTCATTCTTCACAAAACCTTGTGCGAAATTCACTCAAAGAAACTAGATGGAGTTGTCTTCAAAGTGGACTTTGAAACATCATACAATAAGGTTAAATGGCCATTTTTGCAGTAGGCCTTGCTTATGAAGGGTTTTGATGTGGCCTGAAGGAAACAGGTAGAATCCTCTGTACAAAAAAAACATTGAGATAAAGGTTAATGACATCATAAGTCGTTATTTCCCGACACACAAGGCACTGAGGCAGGGGGATCCAATGTCTTCAATCTTGTTTAATATCATGGCCGATATGTTGGCGGTCCTAATTGATCGAGCCAAAGAGGACAGTGAGGAAAGTGGGCTTATCCCTCATCATGTGGATGGTGGGGTTTCCATTTTTCAGTACGCTGATGACACTATTATTTTAATGGAACATGATTTGGCAAGGTTAGGAATATGAAACTTGTTTTCTGTCTCTTCGAACAACTGTCTGGTTTGAAAATTAATTCCAGCAAGAGTGAACTGTTCTGTTTTGAACGCGCCAAGGAAGAGCAGGAAAACTATAGACAATTGTTTGGGTGTGGGTTGGGTTCTCTACCATTTAAATATCAGGGAATACCAATTCATCTCCGAAAACTTAACAACAAAGAATGCAATTGCATAGAGGATTGATTTGAGAAAAAGCTTAGCTGTTGGACAGGCAAGCTTATGCATTATGGGGTCAGCTAATCCTGATAAATTCCATGCTTACAAGTATGCCAATGTTCCTATTGACTTTCTTTGAGGTACATATGGGTGTACGAAAAATATTAGACTTTTATGGACCACATTTCTCCTGGCAGAGCGATGAGACTTGGGGCCTTTTCGGCTATCCACAGGCTCCACAAAATTACAGGGATCTGCGGAGCACCTATTTTCCAGCTCCATTTATTTAGCCTGTAGCTCCGTCAGCTCCGCGAGCGGAGTCTGGAGCGGAGGGACTCCAAACACTCCCTTAATCAAAATATAGGTTGCCAAAGTGGGATATAATCTATAGGCCGATGGAACAAGGGTGCTTAAGGATAGAAACCTTGAGGAAAAGAACATATGCCTACTCAGTAAATGGTTGTATAGACTTTCTATTGAGGACAAGGGTCTATGAATACAATTATTTCATAACAAGTATCTACACTCTAAGACCCTCACAGTAGTAATGGCGCAACCGAATGATTCATCTTTTGGAACAGCAATTCAACTAGGTTCTGGGAAGATACATGGCTAGGGGACACGCCCCTGACCATACAGTATCCAACCCTCTATAACATTGTACAACGAAAAGAGGCTTTCGTTAGTTTAATTCTTGAATCGATTCTCTTAAATATTCAGTTCAGAAGGTCCCTAGTGGGGAAGCGATGTGATAGATGACTACATCTTGTGCCTAGGTTGATGCAACCGTGATTCTTTTGAGGAAAGCAAGCACACTAATCAAAATCACCGTATCACCACTACCAAAACCACTAATGCCTCGTAAAGTTGTTAAACTCCATCGTCTTGAAGACCTCTTCTGTGAGACAAGTACTGATAAAAGTATGGAGCTACAAGTTTTGCAAGACATAACAGAGAATTTCTCGGTGGATACGGTGATTGGTAGTGGTGGATTCGCAGTGGTTTTGATTAGTGGGGAAGCGATGTGATAGATGACTACATCTTGTGCCTAGGTTGATGCAAACGTGATTCTTTTTGAGGAAAACAAGTACACATATGCATGCCTAGGCTAAATGAGCAGTGAAGGTTGCATGCGTCAATTTCCTTTTAATCTTTTGATGTAGCAATTTAATGCGCCTAAAAATCTACATGTTATGAAGAGGAATAGAAGTGGGAGTAATAACAAACCGAAACATTTCAAAAGCTGAGATAGGCCCAACAAACTAGAAAGTAGGGAGTATTATGTTTAAAAAAGTGTGATGTTGCCAATGCCTTGTATGTGCATTTTTTTTGATAAATTGGAGGGGGGGGGGGATATAATTTGGAGAAATTTACACATAAAAATAGGCCGGGCACCTGTCATACCATCAAGATTCCTGCGAAGGCTTCCATTGTGAAGATACTCGAAACAAATCAGTTGGTGTCGAACTCCTACCAAAAGATTCTTGCCGTCCATCATCACCATCTTTTTTTGTTCTCCAGCATAATAACCGATACATCGTACTATATTTTGGTGCTTAATCCTTATCAGACAGTCAACCTCACGCTCAAATGATTTGTACTCTAGTACTTCGTGGAACTTCTTCACAGCTACACAACCATCTTCAAGCTTTCCCTATATGTTTCTTCAGTTATAGGTGTGTAATCTACAAACTGAAAAGCTTCTACAAACTGAAAAATAAACAAGTAGCCCGACTTACCTTGTGAACCACTGCGAATCCACCACTACCAATCACCGTATCCACCGAGAAATTCTCTGTTATGTCTTGCAAAACTTGTAGCTTCATACTTTTATCAGTACTTGTCTCACAGAAGAGGTCTTCAAGACGATGGAGTTTAACAACTTTACGAGGCATTGAGTGCTTTGAAATCTACAAAGACATTGCACCAAATCAGGACACCATCAAAGCATATCCTTTGGGAAAATAAACAGGACCACACATCAACAATTGATGCCATAACAGACTACTCACAGTGGAGAGTAACTTCGACTAGTAACATGCATATGTTCAAAGTTACTCCTCACTATGAGTAGACTTTTAACATGCACAACACATTTTGTGTGCCAGAAACACATTTGTACCAACCTTCCAAACATTAGAACACATTAATGTAACAACATCATCATTAGGGGGTGGAGGGGACCGACTAGCAATACTCATAAATCTAGTACAAAAGCACAATCCGTATTTCCCAAATAAAAAATAAAATTGCTGACATAGCTGGTCTGGCTAACAAAATCCGTGACAAAGTATGATTTATTCTCTTCATCGTGTGCCCATATCCTCAAAAAAGCATGTCTGGCTAACTCGGCTAAAGATTGAAATTCTTCAAAATATGAATAAATAATAATAGAGATAATAAGAAGGTTGAAGCATCAAGTATACCTTTGCGTGGTAATATAGATCAATTACATTACAGAAAATATCAAAGAAAGAGTACATAATAAACGACTAGAAACGATAAATCATACATGGACAACATACGCACCTTTTCTTAAAAAAAGTAAAACAACGTACGTACCTGTTGACGCAAGGCCAGGGCAGAAGGAACTTGACTCAAAGCAGATGCTGCAGAGATGCCAAGATACATTTCACATTAGAACGACTATTTATAGCTCTGCCACAGTGCCACAGGCGTTTGCAGGTCCAGCTCCGGTGGTATTGCTACCTGGGCCACACATGTGCATTATTGGATAGCTTAGAGCGCATCAACACATTTTCGGCTCTTTTCACTACTTTGACCCTTTCAGAAAACTTTAGCACAAAATGAACTCCACACAAAACTATTTCACAATCTGACCCTTTTAATAGCGCCACAAGACGTGGCGTTTCTTCTCTATTTGAAAACGCCGAACTAGCTAGCGTTGCTTCACTTTATAAATAAATGAAAAATATGAAAAGCTAGGTGAACGCCAACCATCCTTGGCGTTGCATGCTTGGGCAGCAACGCCCACCCCCTTGGCGTTTCCAGCAACGCAACAAACTTTGGCGTTTCAGCCCTGCCACGTAGCATCTCGACCAGGCCTGCAATGCTAGCTAGTTCGGCGTTTTCATAGTGCAGCAACGCCACTGCCTTTGGCGTTTCTGAAAAGGGTCAGATCGTGAAATTGTTTTGTGTGGAGTTCATTTTGTGCTAAAGTTTCCTCATAAGGTCAGAACAGTGAAAAAGGCCCGCATTTTCTCTCTCAATAAGGACATTTTTATTTAATTGATATATCGAAATGATATAATTGCATTAAGCGAATGTCTGGTTTCTGCATTGGCGATGCACACAGCGAACATCGTAGCAACACGTGTCACACATGCCAGGTTCTTTGTATAGCATAGAGCAAAGTCATTTGGTTAATATTCCATTCGTTTCATTATATAGTGTGTATTATTTTCTAAATCAAACACTAAAAACTGAGACTAGCTCACTTGATTAGGGGAGTGGATGTACGGCCCAGTCAATCAGGTTCAAGTCCTCACGGATGAGGATTTGGGTCTTATTTCTTATTCTTTCCAGTACAATCCTATTGTACGGATTTCCCCTGCCGCATTCCTTTCCGAAGAAGTCAAAGTTTATAAAGTTTGATCAAACAATAACTCTAAATAAATATAATAAAAAATACGTCCCAGTATATTATCATTGAACATATAAGGTATTATCGTAAGGCAATGCTCAGTGCAATCCGTCGTCACTCTCGTACTCTCAAATTGGGGAGCTCACACACCCAACGACAGCTCGCCTCCCAGTATCCATCGTCTCAACTTTGCAATGTGTAAGCGCGCCCAAACCTTGGTCTCCGGACGCGCAAGGAAATGGTCCATCTCCATGCACATTAGGATGCACGTCCCTCTCCATGGACGCAGAATTCCAGCTATATTCCTGCTTATTCATCTGGTCCATCCACGTTGCACCGTACCTGAAAGGTTACCTAGTTAATTCCTTAATACTTTTCAAAGACTAGCTACGAAAAGTTGCAGCAATAACTATAGCCATGGGCAAACCAACCCACCAGAGATCAAGTTCTAAACTTATGTTGGTGCTCGCATTTTTCTGCATTTATTTCAGACCTTTGGACGATGTGCGTTTAGTGGGAGGAGACGTTTCCGTCGACCACGAAGCCATCTGTGGTGACTTTATCAATTGTTAGAAAACAGAAAATCTACACAAATCTTGAAGTTACTTAAAAAGAGTTTTCAGGTACATTCACAATAAACTAATTGTGATCCCTATTCTCCCAATGGATTAAACAAGAGGTGATAAAAATCTAATCATTTTGATTGGAGGGGTAATTATAATCTCCACCTTTAATTTGCATCTAAATCAGCAAACCTTTCTAAAGAAGGGTGTGCTGAAACAAAACTCTTTATTTATTTATCAGAGATCTATATTTGATGTTTATCTAGCAACTATAGTTGGTCCCGCCATTCTAAATGTATGGATGTCTATCAATATATTTAGGACCCACCCATGTCTGGAAACCTAACATTTGAAGAGTAAAATGACCAATAGACACCCCGTTGTACATGTTCCACAAGGTAGTGAGAGCATCTACAACCGCAAACATCAAAATCCGCCCCCCAAAAACCCGCGGACGCGCCCGGGCACGGCCACGGACAATGACCAGGCAGCACACAACAAACGTCCGTCACAACTGTGAACCTCAAACTTCATAACTCAAATACATTCTAGCCATGCAGATAACAGCCTACATACTGCATACATAGCTAAAACTACTCATCATCAGAGATGTTGACGATCTCCGTGCACGACGCAGGGTAGACGGGCAAGTGCGATAGCTCTTGTGCCTGTGGAGGCTCCAGCTCCTCCCCTCCCCCCCTCTCCGCCTTCCCGTCCAGTTCGGCGAACAACACCTTTGTCGCCGCCTGTTCTTGCCGGATGAATCACCGGTTGACCTCGATGTAGGCGTCATCCAGGATGGACTCGAGGTCGAGGATGGCGGTCTGCCCCGCCATCTCCATCGCTTGAGAGGCCTCGTACGCCGCCTCCGTGTTCGCCATGACGAAGCCGTAGCTGGCTTCACCTCTACCTCCTCCTCCTCCATCTCCCCTCCTCCATGGGATCCGCTTTCAGCGGCTGCTCCACCTACTCCTCCCCCGCCTGCTCCTTCTCCTCCTCCGGCTCCGGCGAATCCGGAGGAAGGCATGCATCAAAGAGAGGAGCTCGTGTCGCCTGGATCTCCTCCAGTAGTAGCTGCAGACGGTGCTCCCGAGTGAGTGTAGCGTAGGCGGTGATCCGACGCCTCTGGAAGGTGCGGTGGGCGGATTGGAAGTGGCGGCGGCGGATAGGGTTTCGGCTGCCGCTACCCGGCTTAAATAGCAGGCCTACTCACTCGGGCAGCATGTCGAAGCGGCTCCACGCGGCGTGGATCGGAGGAGGTACCCGTCGGACCAACGGTCTCTTCGTATCCCCGAGTGGGCCCTATCTGTCTATGATGTGGTGGGTTTGCCCGGGCGCATTCGGGCCTCCCCATATCCGCCCTAGATATGGGCTGGATATGGGGAGTGTTGGCCCGTCCAGGTGTTTGTGCCGGCTATGGGGAGCCTGGTTTTGTGGCCAAAACTAGTTCGAGCACTGACCGGGCAGTCCGCACGGGTGTTTGGGACGGTTATGGGGGTTCTGGTTGTAGATGCTCTGAGGTTGTCTCTGAGAAGGCGCGTCCTGAACCTGGGTACATATGAACCCGTTTTTTTAAAAATGCATTAGAAGCATGTTTTAAAATGTAAAAATAATCAAAACAAAATTTCACGTGTACATGTTCGCAAGATATTTGTGTGGCACAAAGTTCTGCGGAAAAATGTGTTTCTATTTTGTCTTCGCAAAAGGGTCAAAATTTTGTACTTCTAAATAGCGTTCCATGACATATATTTTTTGTATTTTTGTACAGGCCAAAAAAAGTTGTTTTTCCGCAATACTTTCTTTGCCCACATAGAACATGGAGATGTATGCGTGCAACTTTTTTCAGAACTTTTTGACTTTAGAAATGTGTTTTTCGAAGTGGGTTCATACGTACCCAAGTTCATCCACATATTTTCCAGTTCCTCTTGAATACTCACTTTGGAGCATGAGCGAATTATGCCCGTTTTTTAAGTTAAAAAACGTTGATATTTATGGCTTGATTTTTTTTTTCAAAATTTGGTGTACATCCATATGTAGAGGTGTTGTATAACTGTGCAAAAATTTATCAACATAGGTGCTTGTATGTGAGATTTATAAACAAGACACATACACAAAAAAAATGAGCTTGTTATTTTTGTTGATTTTCGGCAGGATTTTTGTCTTTTTTGTACAATGTATAATGTAACATATTATTGTACGGGAATTAACAGGTACTTTGACCACATGCATACATATTCATGTAAAACAGCTCAACTTTCTTTTAAACTTTTAAGCACAATTTTTGAGATGTTTAAAAAGTGTGCTCCAATGCCCCCATGCTTCACAAGTCCGCTCTAGGTTGTCTCCACCCTAGTGAGCAATTTCTTTGCGCTTCAAAAGCAAAAGGATGCACATGGAATTTTTTTGTGAGGTTCGATCTAAGTCGAATTAGACTATCGACATATTATTTCTTTTTAATATTAGTTTTTTCTCAATGTTTTTTGTATTTTTTCCTTAATTCATGTTAATCCATGAATATAATTGTTTACTTTTAATTAAAGATAAAAGATAAAAAATGTAAACATAGTTGTGCAAGACCGAACTACAATTGCACACGTCTGGTGGACATGTAGTTGCTCACAGATGGCAGGCATGCAGTGATGCAAAAAAGATTACTAGCGGTGGTCAGTAAATGCCGCCAGTGACGCTGGAGCGGGATGCGGATATGCTCGCAGTAGTGGCGCCGACCCTCAACACGACTGGATTTGAAGGTAGGAGTGGCTTCATGGCTAATCGCCACAAAGGGAAAATTAATTTGTAGCGTTGAGACTATACAAGTTACGCCACTAGCACATCTCATATGCTATATCCGCGGCGACACCGTCACTTAGAGCAAAGTATTTTAATTAATACTTCATTCATTTCATAATATAGTGTGTATTATTTTTCTAAAGATCATACTTCCTCCAGTTTTGTATACAAGGCCACAAACTCAGATTATAGATACCAATGTAAAATTTAATGTATGCTTTGCAAATCAGCTTTTCTTTTCGTTTACTGTGATCATTAATACAGAGTGGAGGAAATAGATGGCGGTCATTATGACTGCATGCATGCAAGTATTAAACATGTTGCTAGTGCGAGAAAATATTATTAATTTTGCCTCAATTATTGTCGGTGGCCTTGTATAGATGCAAAATATATATTTTATAGTGGCTTTGTATAAGCAAATGGAGGGAGTATATTAAAAAGTGAGCCAAGCTCAGTTGGTTAGGGGAGTGGATGTATGGCCCAGCCACCCAGGTTCAAGTCCTGATTGATAGAATTTGAGTTATTATTCTTTCCAAAACAAAAAAAATCATTGTAGAAGATTTCCCTACCACATTCGTTTCAAAAAATAAATAAATCAAAGTTCATAATGTCTGATCAGGATTATTGAAATAATATCAACAACAATAATACTAAATAAATATAGGGAAATGATTACCCTCAGCTGACTGATAATCACGACGGATCCGCCGCCACCGTCGCGTGCCATGTGTCGTTTGCATAGAGATAAGTGCAAGCACCTATTTCAGCAACAACGGTGTTGTTGCAAATCTTGGCGACGAGCGACTACAGTAATGTGACGCGGCTTCGTTTTGTTGAAATATAATCCTGCAACAAGCTCTCGGTTGCAAAAAAAAAGTCTGCACAAGACAGTTCTTGCAGATAATTTCTAAAAAGACCTACAACAAGATGTTTGTTGCAAAAAAAATAATTTGCAACAAGACATCTGTTGCAAAAAATTATGCAACAATGTGTCTGTTACAAGAAATTTTTGCAAAAAGGCATGTGTTGCAATGGTGGATGATAGCGCTCGGCCGCTCAATGCGTCAAATCAGACAGTTAGCGCCCGACCAATCTTTTAAAAAATCAGCCGGCAGATGTGTAGCCCTCCCCATAAATATGACATAAAAATATGTCGCCTTATTTCATTATTGTGCCGATAAAGTATTACGTAAGGTAATGCTTAGCGCAATCCGTCATCACTGTCACACTCTCTCAAATTGGAGAGCTCACACACCCAACTGCAGCTATAGCCCCGCGATATCAATCATCTCCACTAGGCAAATGTGTAAGCGCGACCAAACCTTGGTCTCCTGACTGTGACGGGCAAGGAAATGGTCCATCTCCATGCACATTAGCATGCACGTCCCTCTCCATGGGCACAAAATTCCAGCTATATTCCTCCTCCTTCATCTGGTCCATCCACGTTCCACCGTACCTGAAAGGCTAGCTACTTAATTCCTTAATACTTTTCAAAGACTAGCTACGAAAAGTTGCAGCAATAACTATAGCCATGGAAAGTTTTCTTTTATGAAAGCAAAAAGTTTACATGAATTTTAAAGTTACTTAAAAAGAGTTTTCTCGTGCGTTCATGATTAACTATTTCCAATCCCTATTCTCCCAATGGATGAAACAAAATACCGTAAAAATCTTATCTTTTTTATGGACGGGGTAATTTTTAATCTCCACCTTTAATCTGCATCAAAATATGTAAACTTTTCTAGGGGAGGGTGTACCAAAACAAAGCTCTTTATTTATTTGTTCAGAGATCTATTTTGGATGTTTATCTAGCAACGATAGTTGGACCCGCCATTCGTAATTTATGGCCAATGTCTATCATTATACGCCAGGACCCACCCATTCCTGGAAACCTCACATTCGAAGAGTAAATGGCCAATTTAGACTCCCAGTTGTACATGTCCGCAAGGTAGTTATGTTGTCTCTCGAATACTAACTTTGGACCGCGGGCACATTATGCCTATTTTTTTAAGTTCTAAAAAGTTGATTTTATGGCTTGAAATTTTTCAATTTTTTGTGTATACGTGCATGTATAGAAGTGCATTATAACTGTGCAAAAATTCATCAATATATGTTCTTCTATGTGATATGAAAAGGACAAATACAAGAAAAATCTTATTTTTTTGTTGATTTTGTGTTGGATTTTTGTCCTTTTTGTACATGGTTGAGGGACAGTTGAGTTATTTAAAAACAATTACAACGAAGTTGGTTTGTCAATGACTTTTGCAAAGTATTTGTCCACACATAATAACAACAAATAAATAAACTATAGTAATTATACATGCATATTGTAGCCATAGGAGGTAATCTACGCACTTTTTTACCATGTGTTATGTTCTTCTGCATTTCGCGAGGTTTCACCATGTGTTCTAAGTGTTGGGTATACTGGTTGCACAACAAATCCGGATGCATACAACACTTTTTGGATTGGGATAGGTTTTCCTTATGTTGGATGGGCAGCAAGAAGAGATGGTGAGAGACGGTGGTTGCACAGTTGGTATTTGGAGGAAAGCCATAAGTCCATAATATTTGACATGACAATTCATATTACAGGACATACTGGGAAGTTGTTCTGCTTTTGTCTACTCAAGTTGTTATCTTCTCTATTATTGATTATTGCAGTTTATCTGACTGTCATAACCGCCAATCCATGTGAGACTAAGCCACTATTCCTGTGTGATATTTTTATGGCAATACTAACCGAATCAAATAATAACAAAGTGTCACAGAAAAACTCTAGCTATCAATCTCAAATAAATAATGTTGAAATGGAGACAACATTTTATTTTGGATATGTAGTTAGTTTAATTGAACCTACCATTTCATGGTTATCTATACTCATGAAACTTGGTTAATGTCGTAGTACGATCCAAACATACTGAATATGGGTCAGAACCAGACTCTTCAAACATCCATGTGTTGGTTTTTCAGAAAAAAAGCCATTTTGCTAACAAAATTTCCTCATGGCCCAGGGCATAATGTACTAAGTGGAAGACCTAATTTTATTGAGTAATTAAAAATATATATCAAATAAAATAAATTGAAAACAAACAAACAATAAAGATCGAAGATAAAACTAAAAGTTACATCAAAATCATTCAAAGCCATCGTCTTTTGCTTCACCTTTTGCTTCTCAACGTTCCACCATTGATCCAATGAAGAATTGCACAAGTACAAAATCAGACAAGTTACCTTGAACATTTTGAGAAGCCATATGAACCATCCGTCCAAAGAGCTGACAATGTGAGGTCAATGAATGCACTATGAAGAAGACATTTTAAGGAAGTTATTTTTTCAGGGGATTTTAAGGAAGTTGTTGAAGCACTGCTTAGTCGCCTTAAAATCGAGGAAGATGACCAGGAACACGAAACAAGATAATTACCAAACAAATCACACTTAAATCCATCGTCGCCACCACCACCGTGCAAAGCACAGAAGCGTCAAACAACAATATGTCGGTTTAGTGAGTGGTTATTTTGCAGGACCAAAACGTTAAAGACTCCTTGCTGTTGTCCACGTCGACTGCGATGATCACAACACGACGTGAATAAAGACATGTGACTTTAATGCCATATGACCCCCAACCTCCAACATTGAGATGTCATCGCTGAGAGCACCCAAACCTAACAACTTGGAGTACCTAGAAGATTAATCAAACCTTTGTTATAACTTTTTCTTGCCTTCCAGCCAAATTAATATACCACCAGAGAGCTAAGAGAAATCGCCGAAATCACACCCCTAGCTGCCTTGTGGCTAAGTTTTTTTGGGGTTCGCCGCTCATCAACGCAATAAGAATAACTGTTATATGTTTGATGACCACCACTCGACCAGGCGTAAATCATGGTTTCTTCTTCCATAGGGAGATATAATCTTCCTCCATGTTTTCACTGTTGATCATATCAAATTTGCCGGACCATAGGATACAAAATGAAGTACACATGGGCCTCGTGCAACGACTCAAATATACTGCGAAATCTAAGTCACCCGAGATTTTCCTACATCTAGGTCGACGCTCTACGTCATCCGATGTTTTCAAGTTACAATTTCCGCATGCATGGGCAGTGCAAACCAAGATTAAATCATAATATTAGACAGCTAGAGCCATGGACTTAAACATAAGAAGAAATAATAAAACATAAACATAGATGAACCTTATTTACGACAGTTCCGAATACCTAGTTTGGATATGTTAGCTAGGAAAACAGACCGAGGCACTGCCCCGGTTGGGGTAGCGGTGGGGATAGCGTGCTACCTAGTGTTCATGCTCCAAAAGCAATTTTCGAACTTTGCTTCTTTGGTAAATCACAGGCTTTGATGAGAAGATGGAGTGGAAAGACTTTGAAGACGAGTATGCATTTCTTATTTCTTGTTTGTGTTTTTCAGTGTATTTTTCTGCATTACCTCCACCCTAAATTAGTTGTCTTAGTTACATACGTATCTAGACAAATCTAAAACAAATAATTCGGGGCGGAGGGAGTATTACATAATGTTTCTCAGATCTCTATAACAAAATATCGTGAGTGTTTCTTCTCATAACAAATGCAAGGGGATTTTTTTCTCTGAAAGGATGATTATATCATTTTTTATGTCCACTCGCAAAAAAAAGCCTCAAGTCAACTACCCACACCACACACGAGCGTCCTCATTACAGAGAACTCTCTTTGGCAAATAACACGGCTACATATATAGCGTACTACTCGATTCAAGAATTGTCTGAATTCAACACCATGGCGCACCAGCTTGGCGACAGGTAGATGTTATTATCCATCCAATAAAGGAACATAAACAATTGGCAGTTTCACCTCATCTACCACCTTCTCCGCTAAGGTTGTCTTGAACACTTCTTGATAAGAAATTTGAGTATCTTCTGATGCCAGTTGCTCGCTGATGCTGATGCTCTGCACGAGCAGCATGTCGTGACACTGCATGTTGGGTGGTGCCGCCCCCTGCGGACGCAGCGTCACGATGACATAACACTTGGAGCACGGAGGCATTGTGCCAATGCTGGGCTGTGCGCGGTACTTGTTCTTGTTGACCTTTATGTTGAACGCGAGGAAACCATCCGTCTTGTTGGTGAGCTGCAGGCAGCACGACACCTCCTTCCTCGGCTCGAAGAGGAAGCGCAACTCGAACGCTGGTTCCACCGCCACATCATTGGTGGCACAACTTCTCTGCAAGGAAAGAACCAATTAGTGTGGCAAATCATAAAAAAATGCATTAATAGAAAACAAACTGTATAGATTGCCTATTTCATAAGCCGGAGTGCTACTAGTGTAGAAAAGCAGAATGCAAAATACAGAACAAAGAATAAATAGATAGGGTGCAAGGGAATAAATAGAGAGGGTGCATCTTCGGGCTTTGTCCATCCCTTCAGAATAGTCACTTGTACATACATACCTTCAGAATTAGGTCTTTTGACCGATCAAAAGGTAGTGCAATTTTATTGGTCTCAACCTCCAGTTCCTCCAGTTCATGAACAATTTTCTCTATATTAGGTCTTTCTTTTCGATCCTTGCATATACATCGCAATGCTATCTCAATGCATCTGCGCACTTGAAGGATGTATATCTCGTGAGATGAATACCCTGACACTGCCTGCATCTTCTCCTTCCAAGTTTTACTTACCTGGATTCGAAAAATGAGCATGCAAAGTATATTAGAAAGTGGTACATAGTGTGCAAGCACGAATAAGGAGTGCATATAGCACAACATGTAAAAGGCCTATGCTCATGTTTGTTGTATGAATCGAGAACTTTTCTCACAAGCTCAATGAACTCTTTTGGGGACATTTCAAAACAGCTGACATGGCCTGTATTCCCAGCCATCATTTTTATAATTATGACCCCCAGACTGAACACATCAAACTTCTCAGATATGAATCCATTGTTTATGTACTCTGGTGGCATGTACCCACTGCATGATATCATATGCATCACGGATATGGTTAGTGCAATACAAATAGAACTTCAATCTAGAGAAATACGTAAGCATAAATTGCGGGCTTAAAACATGCATCAACTTACTATGTTCCTTTTTTCACCTCTGCTTTATATGTTATTGTGGAAGAAACAAGCTTGGATAAACCAAGATCTGCAATTTTGGGAGCCATGCTATTATCTAGCAATATGTTAGCAGGTTTCATGTCCAGATGGAAAATATGTTTTTTCTGCATGTGAAGATGATTTAAACCCTCACATGTCCCTTTAATAATTTCATAACATGTTGTCCAATCAAGTTCACAAGGTTTATCTGCAATTACAGGAAAATAGAGAGGCTTATTTGTGGGGCATATGTTACACATGTAAAGATGCGGAATCGTTTATATATCTTGGAAAACTACTAATTTAGCTAATTTTAGATCAGATTTACCTCCAATATATTTCTCAAGGCTTCCACGCTGCATATATTCGAAGCAAAGAACTCGCTCCATAGCTTTAGCACGAATTAGGTCCCCATTGTGCTCAACGAATTTTTCTTGTGATTCATAGCAGTAACCAATTAACCTTACAACGTTTTTGTGAAAGATCTTTGTAAAATTACGGAATTCATTATCGAATTCCTTATCATCAAGTCCTTGCAAGGCATGAAGCCTCTTCACAGCAATCTCTTCCCCGTTATGCACCGCCTGTATGATCACTTGTTAGCGTTGTCGAACTTAGCTAGCTGGTAATGGTAACATTAATTTGACAACTATGTAGATATAGAAAAATTATTATAAAAAGTATTCATTACCCTGTAAACAGCTCCATATGCACCGCTCCCAACTTCTTGGTTCTTCGAAAAATTGTTTGTAATACTCTTAATCAAATGGAGCTCAAAGTCCATGGCTCTCCTTTGCACCAGCCAGGCATATGTGACGATCTTCTTCCTGAAACAGAATCACAGAAATAATCTTCCAATATGGACAGAAAATATCCTTTGTCCACACTCATGATATACTTTGGTAGAAAGAAGAACTAATGAATGAAGCAAAGATTGGGTAACACTAACCTGGAGAAAGATGGAAGGGATAATCGTGTTGTTTTCTCCTTGCCGATGAGGAACCCATCCAGCAGCAGCAACCTTTAAATCCGGCGATGAGGAGGTGATGAGATGTTGGTTGGCCTAAAAGAAAAAAATAAGTCATTAATGTGACGTTGACTCTCCAAGTCACCATTGGAGGAAGCAATGTGCCGACATTAAGAAGACTAGGTACACTCGAAGACCGTTCAAATCAATAGTTAGATATACCCTACTTAGTACCAATTATTGATATTCTTCTCTTCTTAGGTAAAAACGTTACTTTACCCGTTAACCTGCTTTTGTTCCCCAGATTCTCTGGCAACCTATTCGTTAATTTATGTGATAGCTAGTATGGTGGTTGATGCCCAAACAATTGTGTGGACGGCAGATCCAACTGAGTTCTTAGTTGATGTACTGGCTGATGATGTATCTTTTTTCCCCAAATCAATATAATCCGTCATGATGTCATTCCCTCAAAAAAAGTAAGCAATTTACGTATTGGAATCCACATCTAATAGTTAATTGAACTTATCATCATTTATCTTCTTGACTTTCATGTCTAAACGATAATGACTTTCGATGTTAGAAATTCTGAGTTAAATTCACGATTAATTTTCTTCATATAGTTTTTTGCTTGCCCCTAGTTCGCGTTCTTTTATTTTACTCATCCGTAAAAAGTGCCTTGGCTATAACATAATATGCAATCATTTACTCTAATTATTTTTCTTATTTAAAAAATTTCACCACTTCCTCAAAACTTTCATTGTCAACTCCGGTCCATCTTGGTACCGGTACACTCAGTCCCCAACATGGGCTCGTCAACATTGATTCAACACCCTTTTCACACTCATCTGGCTGCCAATGTCTTGCTCTGCCGTCGTATCCCGTGTTTACCATAGTTCCGCTATGGTTCTATTGAGAAACTGCACAAGTACAAAATCACACGTTACCTTGAAGGTTTTGAAAAGTCATATAAACCATCCATACAAATAGGTGAGAATGTGAGTTTGCTGAACGAGCGTTGCTATGCACATGACGACATGTCCACAATCTATGAACGATGTTGCTAATCAAGCCGTTGGTGTAGAATGCAAACTTGAGTGCATCTTCAGATTTTGCATCGTCCCTGAATCGGCCACGCATCTATCGTGTGCCAAGTAGTTTCGTTGCTGAACGCACTATGACGAAAACATTTCAAGGCAGTTGTTGAACCGCTGTTTAGTAATCTTACACACTGCATTAGCCAGGTTCCACCTACGCCTCGGGACAGCCTTGTAGATATAGAGGAAATATCAGGTGATACGGGAGCTGATGTGCTACCATGCTATGATGCGAGCTCAACCATTGGATCCAACATCCAAGTGTCATCTTCATGGGCTTCCTCCTCGCCCCACCCGCCCACCCATCCATCGCTCGCGGCGGCGGCGGCGATTCACCACGTCGGCCGGAAGCGAGCGCTCCTACGTTGCCTACGCGACCCCGGCCGCAGTCCTGGCGGACTTCTCGCGCGGATCCGGCCCATCCGGGAGTGGGAGGAGCTAGACGGAGGGCGGGGCGTGGAGGAAGGCCCATGATTTTCAATTTCAGTTTCGAGACAATTTCAGCACCAACCAAAATCACTTAAATTCAGTGAAATTCAGTGATTTCAGTTTGCATTTCAGCCAAAGGTCCGAAATATTCACTTGAATTTAATTAAATATTTAAAAAATTCAAAAAAATGAAAAATATTTGATTTGTTGTGTACTACTGAAATTCCTGAAATATTTAGGCCGAAATGTAATATTTCAGTGTCTACATTTTGGGAATCCAGTGGTAGTGAACTAGTGGACTACTGACCTCATGAGTGATCAGGGTTGTGTGGGATGTGTCAAACAATTAGGCATGGTCTCTGCCTTCAAATTTTGGGTCAAGCGCATGTCAGCTATGAAATAAGTAGCATGTGGTGCCTCTGTCTTCTGATTTTATACAGACTGCAGACCGCTGAATTATTCGCCCGGCTGGTTTGGCTTTGGTAAAAAGAGGCGTGGGCAAACCTAGCCTTGGTGATCCTGAGACGGGCATGGGCGGATGGTTCATAACGATGTGTGTCTGACTTCTGAGGCCTCAATTCCATATTAGGCGGCACAAATTAACCCAAATTAACCATAGCTTAGCAGGTACTCCCATCGCTAAGCTATGGTTAATTTGGAAGTAATTAATAACAACACATGCTGGAGTTGAGTTCCGGGAAGCCCTACACCCATCGCTACCAATCCTCCTCCCATGGCCTTTAAAAAAATTGGTTTGCCTTTGCTTGATGATCTTTAGGCTACATTAGTCAGGATGTTCCTACAAGAACCGTGGTGTAATGTAATGTTGGTAAGAAGCAACCAATCGTACTTTGTACCATGGTGCAATGAACTCGTCGTCGGTCCAGTAACTGTTTACAGGATCCCAAACTAGGAGCTGGTAGTGTTGCCGTAGTATCCCCTGAACCGCAGAGTGGTTGTACTCGGGGTTAGACTTCATCGTAAACTTGGCAGTGGCTGAGAGGCCCCCGTGAGTAATGAAAATCTCCTTTACCCCCGCCAAAAAGAAAGGACGAGTGCAAGGCCGTCGTGGGTTTTAAGAGGTCATAGCAGTTGAGCGGCACGCGGAAGCTCCTCGGGCAGTTTGTGTGGGAGGCTGGGAGGGCAAGGACGAACCTTGTAGCTTCCTGGAGGGATGACGCCCATGTGAAGTACGTCCTGAGCAACATCAAGCATGACAGAGACAGGGTGTGATTGTGTCGAGACGACTGTGTTAGAATATGTATAGACTAGAGATAGACTAGGATTTTACATATCATCTTGTGCTTTAAGTCATGGGCTTCTTGCCTCCAAGTCTAGTACACTTATATAATCCCCATGAGGATTAGATCAATAAAAAAAATACAATATTCATCCATCCTATAATTTCTACATGGTATTGGAGCGGTTAGTCTTATGACGCCGATCCTAGATCCTTCACCACTTCCGCAGCGCGTCGCCTCCGGGGAGATTAATCTTTTCTCCGGGGGGCGCGGCACCCGATCAATCAAAGATTAGATCGGTTCTTTAGAATAGTTCATATAGCTTCAAATCTTGAATCTAGATTGATTTTCCTTAGCCACCAATAAAAACGATGACCCTTCAATTCTCATGAGGAAAATCTCAGCAGGAATCGGTGTTCCAAACGACGGGCACGCATCAACAACCTCCCACGGCAAAGTCATTTGGTTAACATTCCATTCGTTTCATTATATAGTGTGTATTATTTTATAAATCAAACACTAAAAAGTGAGACTAGCTCACTTGATTAGGGGAGTGGATGTACGGCCCAGTCAATCAGGTTCAAGTCCTCACGAATGAGGATTTGGGTCTTATTTCTTATTCTTTCCAGTACAATCCTATTGTAGGGATTTCCCCTGCCGCATTCCTTTCCGAAGAAGTCAAAGTTTATAAAGTTTGATCATGATTATTTAGAAAACTGCAACAACAATAATTCTAAATAAATATAATAAAAAAATACGTCCCAGTATATTATCATTGAACATATAAGGTATTATCGTAAGGCAATGCTCAGTGCAATCCGTCGTCACTCTCATACTCTCAAATTGGGGAGCTCACACACCCAACGACAGCTCGCCTCCCAGTATCCATCGTCTCAACTTTGCAATGTGTAAGCGCGCCCAAACCTTGGTCTCCGGACGCGCAAGGAAATGGTCCATCTCCATGCACATTAGGATGCACGTCCCTCTCCATGGACGCAGAATTCCAGCTATATTCCTGCTTATTCATCTGGTCCATCCACGTTGCACCGTACCTGAAAGGTTACCTAGTTAGCTCCTTAATACTTTTCAAAGACTAGCTACGAAAAGTTGCAGCAATAACAATAGCCATGGGCAAACCAACCCACCAGAGATCATGTTCTAAACTTATTTTGGTGCTCGCATTTTTCTGCATTTATTTCATACCTTTTGATTATGTGCGTTTAGTGGGAGGAGACGTTTCCGTCGACCACGAGGCCATCTGTGGTGACTTTGTCAATTCCGTTAGAAAACAGAAAATCTACACAAATCTTGAAGTTACTTAAAATGAGTTTTCAGGTACATTCACAATAAACTAATTGTGATCCCTATTCTCCCAATGGATTAAACAAGAGGTCATAAAAATCTAATCATTTTGATTGGAGGGGTCACTAGTAGAAAAAGGGTCATTTGTCCCGGTTCGTAAGGCCCATTTGTCCCGGTTGTTGAACCGGGACTAAAAGGGTCGTTACTAAAGCCCTAGGCCTTTAGTCCCGGTTCTTACACGAACCGGGACAGAGGGCCTCCACGTCGCCGGTGCGGCGAGCCCAGGCGGGAGGCCCTTTGGTCCCGGTTGGTGGCACCAACCGGGACCAATAGGCATCCACGCGTCAGCAGCTGGCAGGAGCTGAGTTTTTTTTGAAAGGGGTGGGTTTAGGCGGTTTTGGGGGGTTAATTTAGGTGTTTCATATATTGTGTTGGTTAGCTAATTAATAGAGAGAAGTGTCCTCTCTTATCTCCGTGCTTGGTCGACGCTACGTACTATACGTATAGAGAGGACTCGACACGCTAGCTAGTAAGCAAAAATGAAGGAAACAGAAGATCGTCATGAACATATGCATACAAAGAGAAGTGATATCGACCACCTCTCCTTCTCCGAGAGATTGGTCGAACAACAAGTTCTCGTATATCTATCCTACGCTACTGGCTACATATATACAATATAATTATCTCTTACAATATAATCTCCTAATTATATATGAACTCAGGGTCCACATGGTATTCTCCGTCTTTATTGATCACGTGTTCAAGAAAGAATACCGCCAATTCCTCTTGAATTGCTCGCAAACGATCTGGTGGTAGGAGTTCATTCCGCATCCGAAACATCTAATTTGAAGAAGGGGGTCAATACATATATATGAATAAATGAAACTCAACAAAAATGATGGTAATAAAATAAAATTGTGAATATTATTATTTACACACTTCATATTGTTTGTCAGAGTAGCCCCGCTCATAGGTCGTGTAGCGGATGGACTCGCAAACGTAGTATCCACCGTAATTATTCCCGGCTTCCTGCCACAACCACTTTACAAAAAATAGAGGTCAATCAAACTGATAAGCAAGCATGCTATAAATGGTATTGATGAAACTAGCGCTTGAATCACTAGGAGATACGCGGAACATGCTAGTAGTACTTACTTTCGGGTGTTTAAATTGCAGCTTCTTCGGCAGTCCCGGAGCTTTTGAGGTAAATTTTTTCCAAACCCTGTCAGACAAAGAAAACAATTACTTGATATCAGGAAATGAACAAAGTTGCCGATATGGTGCGATAATGATCGATTTAACTTACTTCTCGAGCATTTCAGTCATGTCCGCATACTCCTGGGGATCTTTTCGTCTCGAGTCTAAGACGGTTACTAGTCCCTGCTCAAGCTTAATCTCTAGGAGAATATAGTGGAACCTGCGCGTGCATGCATAACTCATCAATTACATTACTATAATCTCGACTAATAAGGGAAACCGAATATGCACAAGACAGTAACACTCACTTGAAGTTGTAAGGAAAGAGTATTATAGCTTTGTTTTGATTTAATACCAACGATCGTAGCAAGTTAGCCTCGGTATCTTTGGCCTGAAATTCAACCGTATATGCATCTATGAGATTTGTGTTAATGAACCAAATATCACCGATTTGTCTTTTCTTCAATTCGGCGATCTTCAATCTGCATAATATAGTGAGGATAATTATAAATACATGCAATGAAAGAGCTGACCTATATATAGAGACTTAATGACAGAAGTAGTACTTACAGACAGTAGCAAGTGACCGTTAATTTATCGAGGGCCTTTTGAATGAAAAACTGGAAGAACTCCTCAAATGGAACATTCAACAGATCAACTCCAACGAGGTCATGCTCCTCTTTAACTCTCAGCGTCAAAGTATTCATCCCCCAGACTCTCTGCAGGTTTTCATGTACCAATCATGGAATCTTCGCATCATCGTTGTTAGAGATCTTTCATCTTTGACGAGAGGCTTCCCGTACTGGTATTTGTGTTCGTCCACCTCCAAGAAATCATAATGTACATCGTCGGGCAGGTAATCTCCAAGATTGGTATAACCGGGCACCATCCTCGGATCATTAGCGACGATATCACTAGACACCTTGAGCGGGGGGCACGATTGGTTCGCTTGTTCGCCGAGCTAGGCAATTTTTTCCCAGCTCGTCGTTCTGCTAACCTTTGATCACTTATAGTACTTCCCGACCGCTCCGCTTCGATATATGACCTTTCATTAATGCGCTCATAGTTGCCTTTCGGCGGAGACTTTGGTGGTTTCTTCAATGCATCCACAGTGCGCTTCGCTTTCACCGGATCTATCTTCTCCTCCGGAGGTGGATGTTTCTTTGCTTTCACCCCTTCAAAGAAGTTCGTCGTCACTTCGGCTTGCACGATCTTCGCGTTTTCCTCCACGGTCCTCTCGTATGGTAACTTCTCTAGAGGCTTGAGAGATGGACCGAATCTGTATTGCCTCCCGCCTCAGGCTGTACTGGTAGACGCCGGAGCAGACGGAGCGGCTGCGGCTGTCTTCTTTCCTTGCTTACGAGGCGGAAGAGAAGGACTACGACACGCTGGAGCAGCCGGAGCGGCGGCGGGTCTCTTCCGCCCTTGCTGACGAGGCGGAGAAGGAGGAGGCTGGCTGCTCGGGCGCGCCGACGCAGGCGGAGAAGGAGGCGGAGTGCCGCCACGCGCCGGAGAAGGAGGCTGAGTGCCCTGATCACTCGCCGGAGGAGGAGGCGGAGTGCCCTGACTTGCCGGAGGAGGAGGAGGCAGAGGCGTTCAGTTCGGAAGGTTGATGAGCTCCTTCCGCCATAGGCATGGAGTCTTCAGAGAAGAACCCAGCCGAGTCTCCCCTTCACTCGTAGGGTGGTCAAGCTCGAGGTCCTCAAATCCGTCCGTTATTTATAGTAGTGGGGTTGGTGGGAGTGGCGGCCACTGCCCAATTCGTGCATTTTTTTCCTTCAGGTCCGCCTCCTTGTCGAGGTTGTGGTGACCTCCTGATTTTTTTAAAAACATGTGAACATTTTTTTTTTGAAAATAGTTAATTTCTAGAAAAAGTAAAACAAAACTTGAAATAGGAAGATTTTCTTAAATTCACAAACACTTTCTGAAAATAGGATCATTTTAAGGCGGAGAAACGAACATTTTTCAAATTTGTGAACAATTTTTTAAAATGGAAACTTGTTGTCAACATTCAAATAAATTTTAAAAAATGTCTTTTTAATCACGAACGATATTTTGAATTTGTGAACATTTCGATAAAATGAATATTTTTCGAATTTCTATTATTTTTGAATGAAATTTATTTTATAAATCTAGAAAAACTTTCAATTTTTTTTGAAAAATGCGGACATTTTTTTAATTTTAAAACAATTTAAACGAAAATAAAAGTTTACATTTCCAAATGTTTTTGAAATTGGGAATTTTTTTTGAAATTCTAAGATTCGACAGAAATTAATAAAAAACAAAATTTTAGAAAATTTATAAAATGAATTTATGGGAAAGGAAAAAATAAATTGGAAGAGAAAAAATAAGAAATTGAAAAAAATACAGAAAAAATGGAAATGGGCCGGCCCAACATTGGGCGACCGATGGGAAGCTCCAACTATATGCTGCCGCTGTGCGACAAATAAGGTTTCCCAGCTGCGTGCACAGGATATAAATGGGTAGCCTTTCTGGGCCTTAGTGCGTGCGGCCCACGTATAAATTCTGGACAAAACTTTTTATTTTTTAGCAGATGGACCATGAAAATTTAGTACCACCTCGGATATAAGAAAAATATTTTTGGTGGTGAACGGATGAAAAAATTGGAGAAACGCACCTTGTTTTATTAGTAGGTACTAGCACAAATGCCCGTGCGTTGCAACGGGGGAAAACACCAGTTCCAGTGAACAACGGTTGGCCTAGTTGAGAAACTGTGTCATGGGACAATGGTCGCTCATGAGAAAAAAGATGGATCATCTGAGGATTGCGACCTGAGCTCATGACTTGGGGCCGCTATTATTCCGAGTAAATTTATGTTCCCGAGCTGGAAAAATTAGCAATCTCAATAATCTTAACTAATAGCAGCAGCAAGCAAACCAACCTAAAATAACAATCGCAGCAGCATTAAGCAATTCCAAACTTAATTTTGGTCCATTTAGCAGACGACGAGAGCGGTGTGGGTGGAGAGGGATGGGCGTACTGAGGACTTCAGCTGGGTGCCTTTGACTTTGGAGCATATTCCTTGAGAGTTTAATAACTGCTCCTTCTAAATGATGCATCATGTAACCTTTACAAAATTATTACATGTCTACACTAACGTGATGGACGAAAGGTTTATACACGATGCACTTTGTGAGCCTCCACTCATTTCATCAGATGGGTAAATTCACGTGTAGTCAATGGAAAGTCTTTATCTCACACTGTGATGTAAACATACAAGAACACAGTCATTGCAAATAACCACCATCACATATTCTAAATCTGAAAGTACCAGTAGTTGAGTTCTAATTTAAGGGTAGAAAGCTAAAACTAAAATTGTTGACCCTACTGGTTTACAGACACCTAGTAAATCAACCTGGACAAAAGAATAGAGTTACATGTCCTTACATAATCATTTTGCACAAACATACGCCACCTATACTGAAGAACAAAGTTGTTCTGCAACCACCAAAATGCTCAGATTATTTTATTATGATGAAACCTTCAAAATTGTATACCAAAGGTTTGGATCAAAGAAAATGCAGGATCCACATTCATACAATGAAATTTTCAAAGAGGTGCCACATCTGGAGTCCGTGTGAGCCATACACGATACTCTCTCTGGTAAAACCACCCTTTGTTATATCTTGAAAAAGTAGAATCAGAAATATAAATCATTTGACATATATATCAGTTTTACTTTGGGTTTTCTAGATACGACTTACTAATTTCAGGACACCGGCATGCATGTTGTCTTAATTTTCTTTTGCAATCTCAGGAAGTAAGCTGCAGATGTTCAGTTTTTTTTCTAATGTGAGTTGTAATTTGGGTGACATAATGTTCAGAATGACTGTATACGACTTACTAAACCACCCTTTACATATGGAGTATGCAATCCTTTGATGTTCAAGTACTTCTCAGGAGTTGAATATGTCCTATGGAAATTTCTTACCAGATTTTGGAAGAATTTCCATATCAACAGAGGCCACTCAGCTGTCATACTTGACAAACTAATGTAAAGAATCTACTGAAATCAAAAAGTGGTGCCTGCTTAGTGTGACCCAAAAATTAGTTACAATTTGCAGAGAGCTACAGCTTCACCGAAAAGCAAAATAAAAGATTTACCAAGAGGGACATCTTTTTTGTTAAACAACAAAAAGCGAAGTTATCGGTAAACAAAATAAAATACCGAAAAATTCATTTGCTAGCTGTACTGATCCACAAATTACCTGAACTAATAAAATTTGCTGGCAGCATTGATCGACAAATTATCTGATTACTTTGCTGGCAGCATTGATCCTAATTCATTTGCTGACAAACCCCTATGGGCAAGCTAAAGTACCCCTAGAAGCATCTTCAGATATGTTGGTCTCAGGCGTATCTTGCCATGCCATGTTTTACTAAATGATTATAGTTAGAAAAATATTCTGCAACAGTTCCTTGAGCACACAAATGGCATGTAATTAATGCTAATTTTAGATAAAGGAAATCGTTGAGCTATCAGGTCAATTTCATCTATGGAAAGGACGATCTTTCAAAAATCTATGGAAAGGACGAGCAAGGATCAATACAGGGCTTAAGCTGCTCATATCATAAGGAGGTCACCATACTCAAGTATAGAAACAATTTTTTATAGCAAAACAATTTGTAATTTTGGGCACCATATTGTATAACATCACGCCACATATCTCTCTTTTATAGGATACATGACCTACACACACCTATCGTGTTCTAATAGTTGTTTGAAACTTACATACAAATATTAGAAGTGAGTCCATCATACCTTTTCTCTACCCGGGGAAGCATAATTGTACTCCTACATGTACAGGTCGCAACTGAAGGCGACGCAGACCACCCCATGTTGCTCTTCTCTGCTCCCTACAACACAGTCTGCCAAGAGCAATGCAAAAAGACTAACATGTACAAAACTGATTTTTGTAGATGATATCTTACAGTTCAAACCAATCTATTTAGTGTTTGTGATAAATCCAGGATGGTATAGAATATAGTAGGGATTTCAGCATAAGGGGCAATCTCTTATAGAGTACAGGCATGAGTAGAGGAAATTGACATGATTTTTCTAGCAATCACACAGAGAGCAGTTCATTGATTTAATTAACCTGGTATGGTTGAATATGGTTTAGGCGTGCACAGGCAGCATCTGGATCGTCTTTTCCCATCTCCATCAAGTTGCTAACGTTGCCACGCGCCTTGCAAACCAAAGATAACGCGAAGAGAAGAATCTATCCGGGTCACCGCTGCTGCTCTAGGTCCAGCCGTCGCTGGCCCTTGATCGATGATGGATGCTATGTACAGACCAGACTTTGACGGGGAGATGGTCTACCCAGATTGCCGCTGGTGCTCAGTCCGACCGTCGCTGGCCCTCAATAGAAGACATCTACTATGGTCCTCATGGTCGAACCGCTAGATAGGCAACGTACGCGTCGGCCTGGGCGAGCTTTGGAGCAGGGGGGTCTGCTGGAGGATGAAGAGGAGATGACGCGGACTGCGGTGGAAGGAGTAGGTGCCGTTCTCATGGGCGACATCGCTGCACCCCACGCTCTAGGTCAACAGGGTTCGGGCCAGGCCATGACGTACGTGTCGTTGGGCGGCAGATCGGAATCCAATCAGCCACCATGGAAAGCTCTAGGCGAAGAGCGGATGGTGTGCCACAGCTGGCCACACGGAGGAGGTGGAGGCGGAGTTGGCGGCGCTTCGCAAGATCAGATCGTGGGAGCGGCAGCGACAGGAGCCATGCAAGGGAATAAGGAAAAAAAGGAGAACCGGGTAGGGCTTGATTTATTGGGCCACAACGCCGGTCAGGTTCAGTTGGCCTGGCTCGGATCAGACGAACGATACTTTAACGCACGAAACAAACGATATTGACGGACGAAACCAATAGCAGACGAAATTACGGTGGTAAGAAACGATAGCCCCTTTATTATTAGGTAGAGATAGATATAGATATAGATATAAATATGTTCTTCTATGTGATATGAAAAGGACAAATACAAGAAAAATCTTATTCTTTTGTTGATTTTGTGCTGGATTTTTGTCCTTTTTGTACATGGTTGAGTGACAGTTGAGTTATTTAAAAACAATTACAACGAAGTTGGTTTGTCAATGACTTTTGCAAAGTATTTGTCCACACATAATAACAACAAATAAATCAACTATAGTAATTATACATGCATATTGTAGCCATATGAGGTAATCTACGCACTTTTTTACCATGTGTTATGTTCTTCTGCATTTGGTGAGGTTTTACCATGTGTTCTAAGTGTTGGGTATACTGGTTGCACAACAAATCCGGATGCATACAACACTTTCTGGATTGGGATAGGTTTTCCTTATGTTGGATGGGCAGCAAGAAGAGATGGTGAGAGATTGTGGTTGCACAGTTGGTATTTGGAGGAAAACATAAGTCCATAACTATTTGACATGACAATTCATATTACAGGATATACTGGGAAGTTGTTCTATTTTTGTCTACTCAAGTTGTTATCTTCTCTATTATTGATTATTGCGGTTTATCTCACTGTCATAACCGCCAATCCATGTGAGACTAAGCCACTATTCCTGTGAGATATTTTTATGGCAATACTAACCGAATCAAATAATAACAAAGTGTCACAGAAAAACTCTAGCTATCAATCTCAAATAAATAATGTTGAAATGGAGACAACATTTTATTTTGGATATGTAGTTAGTTTAATTGAACCTACCATTTCATGGTTATCTATACTCATGAAACTTGGTTAACATCGTAGTACGATCCAAACATACTGAATATGGGTCATAACCAGACTCGTCAAACATCCATGTGTTGGTTTTTCAGAAAAAAATACATTTTGCTAAACAAATTTCCTCATGGCCCAGGGCATAATGTACTAAGTGGAAGACCTAATTTTATTGAGTAATTAAAAATATATATCAAATAAAATAAATTGAAAACAAACAAACATAAAGATCGAAGATAAAACTAAAAGTTACATCAAAATCATTCAAAGCCATCGTCTTTTGCTGCACCTTTTGCTTCTCAACGTTCCACCATTGATCCAATGAAGAATTGCACAAGTACAAAATCAGACAAGTTACCTTGAACATTTTGAGAAGCCATATGAACCATCCGTCCAAAGACGTGACAATGTGAGGTCACTGAATGCACTATGAAGAAGACATTTTAAGGAAGTTATTTTTTGAGAGGATTTTAAGGAAGTTGCTGAAGCACTGCTTAGTCGCCTTAAAATCGAGGAAGATGACCAGGAACACAAAACAAGATAATTACCAAACAAATCACACTTAAATCCATCGTTGCCACCACCACCGTGCAAAGCACAGAAGCATCAAACAACAATATGTCGGTTTAGTGAGTGGTTATTTCGCAGGACCAAAACGTTAAGACTCCCTGGTGTTGTCCACGTCGACTGCGATGATCAGAACAGGACGTGAATAAAGACATGCGACTTTAATGCCATATGACCCCCAACCTCCAACATTGAGATGTCATCGCTAAGAGCACCCAAACCTAACAACTAGGAGTACCTAGAAGATTAATCAAACCTTTGTTATAACTTTTTCTTGCCTTCCAGCCAAATTAATATACCACCAGAGGGCTAAGAGAAATCGCCGAAATCACACCCCTAGCTGCCTTGTGGCTAAGTTTTTTTTGGGGTTCGCCGCTCGTCATCGCAATAAGAATAACTGTTATATGTTTGATGACCACCACTCGACCAGGCGTAAATCATGGTTTCTTCTTTCATAGGGAGATAATCTTCGTCCATGTTTTCACTGTTGATCATATCAAATTTGCCGGACCATAGGATACAAAATGCAGTACACATGGGCCTCGTGCAACGACTCAAATATACTACGAAATCTAAGTCACCCGAGATTTTCCTACATCTAGGTCGACGCTCTATGTCATCCGATGTTTTCAAGTTACAATTTCCGCATGCATGGCAGTGCAAACCAAGATTAAATCATAATATTAGACAGCTAGAGCCATGGACTTAAACATAAGAAAAAAAATAATAAAACATAAACATAGATGAACCTTATTTACGACTGTTCCGAATACCTAGTTTGGATATGTTAGCTAGGAAAACAGACCGAGGCACTGCCCCGGTTGGGGTAGCGGTGGGGATAGCGTGCTACCTAGTGTTCACGCTCCAAAAGCAATTTTCGAACTTTGCTTCTTTGGTAAATCACAGGCTTTGATGAGAAGATGGAGTGGAAAGATTTTGAAGACGAGTATGCATTTCTTATTTCTTGTTTGTGTTTTTCAATGTATTTTTCTGCATTACCTCCGCCCTAAATTAGTTGTCTTAGTTACATACGTATCTAGACAAATCTAAAACAAATAATTCGGGGCGGAGGGAGTATTACATAATGTTTCTCAGATCTCTATAACAAAATATCGTGAGTGTTTCTTCTCATAACAAATGCAAGGGGATTTTTTCTCTCTGAAAGGATGATTATATCATTTTTTTATGTCCACTCGCAAAAAAAAGCCTCAAGTCAACTACCCACACCACACACGAGCGTCCTCATTACAGAGAACTCTCTTTGGCAAATAACACGGCTGCATATATAGCGTACTACTCGATTCAAGAATTGTCTGAATTCAACACCATGGCGCACCAGCTTGGTGACAGGTAGATGTTATTATCCATCCAATAAAGCAACATAAACAATTGGCAGTTTCACCTCATCTACCACCTTCTCCGCTAAGGTTGTCTTGAACACTTCTTGATAAGAAATTTGAGTATCTTCTGATGCCAGTTGCTCGCTGATGCTGGTGCTCTGCACGAGCAGCATATCATGACACTGCATGTTGGGTGGTGCCGCCCCCTGCGGACGCAGCGTCACGATGACATAACACTTGGAGCACGGAGGCATTGTGCTGATGCTGGGCTGTGCGCGGTACTTGTTCTTATTGACCTTTATGTTGAACGCGAGGAAACCATCCGTCTTGTTGGTGAGCTGCAGGCAGCACGACACCTCCTTCCTCGGCTCGAAGAGGAAGCGCAACTCCAAGGCTGGGTCCACCGCCACATCATTGGTGGCACAACTTCTCTGCAAGGAAAGAACCAATTAGTGTGAAAAATCATAAAAAATGCATTAATAGAAAACAAACTGTATAGATTGCCTATTTCATAAGACGGAGTGCTACTAGTGTAGAAAAGCAGAATGCAAAATACAGAACAAAGAATAAATAGATAGGGTGCAAGGGAATAAATAGAGAGGGTGCATCTTCGGGTATTGTCCATCCCTTCAGAACAGACACTGATACATACATACCTTCAGAATTAGGTATTTTGACCCATCAAAAGGTAGTGCATTTTTCTTGGTCTCAACCTCCAGTTCCTCCAGTTCAAGAACAATTTCATCTATATTAGGTCTTTCTTTTCGATCCTTGGATATACATCTTAATGCTATCTCAGTGCATCTGCGCACTTGAAGGATGTATATCTCGTGAGATGAATACCCTGACACTGCCTGCATCTTCTCCTTCCAATATTTACTTACCTGGATTCAAAAAATGAGCATGCAAAGTTAATTAGAAAGTGGTACATGGTGTGCAAGCACGAATAAGGAGTGCATATAGCACAACATGTAAAAGGCCTATGCTCATGTTTGTTGTATGAATCGAGAACCTTTCTCACAAGCTCAATGAACTCTTCTTGGGACATTTCAAAACAGCTGACGTGGCCTGTATTCCTGGCCACAATTTTTATAATTATGACCCCTAGACTGGACACATCAAACTTGTCAGATATGAATCCATTGTTTATGTATTCTGGTGGCATGTACCCACTCCATGATATTATAAGCATCACGGATATGGTTAGTGCAATACAAATAGAACCTCAATCTAGAACAATATGTAAGCATAAATTACGGGCTTAAAAGATGCATCAACTTACTATGTTCCTTTTTTCACCTCTGTTTTATATGTTATTGTCGAAGAAACAAGCTTGGACAAACCAAGATCTGCAATTTTGGGCGCCATGCTATTATCTAGCAATATGTTAGCAGGTTTCATGTCCAGATGGAAAATACGATTTTTCTGCATGTGAAGATGATTTAAACCCTCACATGTCCCTTTAATAATTTCATAACATGTTCTCCAATCAAGTTTACAAGATTCATCTGCAATTACAGGAAAATAGAGAGGCTTATTTGTGGGGCATTTGTTAGACATGTAAAGATGCCGAATCGTTTATATATCTTGGAAACCTACTAATTTAGCTAATTGTAGATCAGATTTACCTCCAATATATTTCTCAAGGCTTCCACGCTGCATATATTCAAAGCAAAGAACTCCCTCCATAGCTTTAGCACGAATTAGCTCCCCCTTGTGCTCAACGAATTTTTCTTGCGATTCATAACAGTAACCAACTAACCTTACAACATTTTTGTGACAGATCTTTGTAAAATTACGGAATTCATTATCAAATTCCCTATCATCAAGTCCTTGCAAGGCATGAAGCCTCTTCACAGCAATCTCTTCCCCCTTATGCACTGCCTGTATGATCACTTGTTAGCATTGTCGAACTTATCTGGCAGTGGCAACATTAATTTGACAACTATGTAGTTATAGAAAAAATAATTATAAATAGTATTCATTACCCTGTAAACAGCTCCATACGCACCGCTCCCAACTTCTTGGTTCTTTGAAAAATTGTTTGTAATACTCTTAATCAAATGGAGCTCAAACTCCATAGCTCTCCTTTGCACCAGCCAGGCTTACGTGACGATCTTCTTCCTGAAACAGAATCACAGAAATAATCTTCCAACATAGACAGAAAATATCCTTTGTCCAGACTCATGATATACTTTGGTAGAAAGAAGAACTAATGAATTAACCAAAGATTTGGTAACACTAACCTGGAGAAAGATAGAAGGAGATAATCGTGTTGTTTTCTCCTTGCCGATGAGGAACCCATCCAAGAGCAGCAACCTTTAAATCCAGCGATGAGGAGGTGACGAGCTGTTGGTTGGCCTAAAAGAAAAAATAAGTCATTAATGTGACGTTGACTCTCCAAGTCACCATTGGAGGAAGCAATGTGCTGACATTCGTAAGAATACTAGGTCCACTCAAGACCGTTCAAATCAATAGCTAGATATACCCTACTACCAATTATTGATATTCTTCTCTTCTTAGGTAAAAAAGGTTACTTCTTTACCCGTTAACCTGCTTTTGTTCCCCAGATTCTCTGATAGCCTGTTCCTTAATCTGCGTGAAAGTAAGCAATTTACGTATTGGAATCCACATCTAATAGTTAATTGAACTTATCATCATTTATCTTCTTGACTTTCACGTCTAAATGAGAATGACTTTCGATGTTAGAAATTCTGAGTTAAATTCATAATTAATTTTCTTCAGATATTTTTTGCATGCCCCTAGTTCGCCTTCTTTTATCTTTCTCATCCGTACAAAGTGCCCTTGCTATAACATAATATACAATCATTTACTCTAATTCTTTTTCTTATTTCAATCTTTTCACCACTTTCTCAAATCTTTCATTGTCAGCTCCCGTCCATCTTGGTAACGGTACACTCAGTCCCCAACATGAGCTCGTCAACACTGCTTCAACACCCTTTCAAACTCATCTGGCTGCAATTGTCTTGGTTTGCCGTCGTATCCCGTGTTTACCAGTTCCGCCATGGTTTTATTGAAAAACTGCACAAGTACAAAATCACAAGTTACCTTGAAGGTTTTGAGAAGTCCTATAAACCATCCATACAAATAGGTGAGAATGTGAGTTTGCTGAACGCACTATGACGCAGACATTTTTAGGCAGTTGTTGGACCGCTGCTTAGTAGTGTCACACAGTGCCTTAGCCAGGTTCCACCTACGCCTCGGGCCAGCCTTGTAGATACATTAGGCTCTATAGCGACAGTGTGCTACTGCATCTACATTTTTTTTTGAACAAGAAAAGGCGCTTAAAGCGCCAATATATTCAGCTCAGTAGCAGAATACAATATGAAGTACAAAGCCCTGTAGAGACAAGGGAGATAAGATAGAAGTTACAGGGCAGAGCATGTACTTGTGAGCTGGACAAAAGCAGCTGAAGATAGGTTCAGCAGAACTACTAAGAACCTGATGAGCATCGTTGTGAGCAACTCCATTTATCTCCCTAGAAATGTGAAACACCTGTGAATGGAGATCATCTGTAATCCTGAAGAAATCTGCAAGTGGTGCTCTGATTGCCCACGAGTGGAGTCAGAACAAACACTTCTGGTCCCAGCCGCCTTTGCAAAAGAAATGTTGTCCGCCAGGAAAGTTATTTGTGCCACCTGCAAGAGTTAGGTAATTTTGGCTGCAAGAAGGAGAGTGAGCGCTTCTGCTTGAAGGGGTGAAGTAGTGATCGGTGCTGAGGCTTGGACATGTACGTCGACATTCTTGTGGTCTCGCATGAATTTGAGAAAGATACCAATGCCTTGGAAACACTACCATTTGGTAAACCGACCTGGAACTTTTGAGCACCTAAAAGAATCATCAGAATAGATCTTAGTACCATCAACAAGAAGATCAGTTGTAAGAGTGCTTCCCTGCAGTGGCAATGTAATATCATTAACAGGGGAACTAGTATTAGTAACGTCATTGCGATCATCTAAGGAGGAAGCCAGCTGAAACTTCTGCTGGTCGTCCAAAGCTAAGGCAGCCATGTGTACCTGATCTGGGAGTGAGCACCTTCTCTCGAAAAGACAATCACATCTGGACTTCTACATGCACCACAGAAAATTGAAAATATTGGGAACAATAGCATATGGATGATCCATATTAAGCAAAGCTAGAATAACACTTTGCATAGAAAGATGGTTTTCCCTTAAAAGATCACTTCTAAAGTACCAAGGATGTGCAAACCATGCTGCTCTAGCAAAGTAACAAAGAAAAAAGAATATGCATTTCATTTTCGTCTTGAGCACAACGACAACACTGTTTCGAAGTATGTACGGGGAAACGAATAGCTCTCAAACCTATTGGAAGGGCTTTCCGAAGCAATCTCCAGGGAAAAGTCTTCTCTTGGGTCCATCAGTTTTTGTTTCCAAAGTTGCTTTAGCAAAGCTTTAACCTGATGAGAAACCTGAAATGGCCGATTCCTTGGTTGCGTTTGAATATCCTGCAAACATAACTTATAAGTAGACTTTGAGCTACACTTTCTATTAGGAGCAAGATCCAAAACAATAATATCTGGGCAATTGTCCTGAATGATGGTAGTGCGAATGATTATAGACGCCATGGGCTCCTCAAAAAGAGAATAGATAAGATCATTGTTCCATGCTTTTTGCCCTGGCAGCCAAAGGTCACTAACTCGAGCAGGATAGATGAAACCAACAAGTTGGATAATAAGGTGATCATGAATATTGGTCCAAGCCGAGCACCAAGGGGTACTACAAATGGAAATGTTCCCTTGGGTGATGTGGTATAAGCAATGAGCTTTGAGTTTAGGGAGCATTCCAAGAAAACAGAACACGGCCCCGGCAGCCTAGGGCTTGGCGACGCTCCTGGTCTTACAATCGAAGAAGGGGACCCAGAACGAACCGCCAAACAAAGCACACTTAAAGTCAACGTCGCCACCACCACCACCCAAAAGTCCGAAGCATCAAACAACAATCCGTTCGTTTCGAGAGTTATTCCGCAGGACCAAAACATTAGAAACTCTCAGGTGTTGTGCGCCACAAACCCTGCGATGCGTGCCCCCCGGCACTAACCTTGCTCTCGGATCCTCGACACTTCGACAAGCATAGCCAGAGTTGTGCACTCCACACGTCACGCGTCGACCACTGGCCGATGGCGTAGAAGGCAACATGGCCAACACTAATCCCCCGGTCCTAGCGTGAGCATTCCAACTTCTCAATTCCAGCTTTATTTTCCTACTGAGAATATAGGATGATCCTCAGTTTGTTTGTTGTTTGATTTATTGTAGCATTTAGTTGAATCTAAGGCCGATGCATGGGAAAGGTCATCCTTTTTTATTTTGAGTCAACCAGCAGCATGGTTCATGCCAGCACATATGCAACTCTTCCTTATTGTCCATGTTGGCACGCTGGAGTTCCTTCCTCCAGGTTATGTTTAATCGGCCTCTCTTCACTCTCCCTAGCTTTTTGATGTCACAGGAAACTTGGTATATAAACTGTGATACTCGTTGTATTGAAGCGAGGTGAGACTATTCAAATTAAAATGAGTCCTTTTATAGTGCATCCGGTTGAGATGGACCGTCCGTCGGAGTGGATTCGATGGTCCAGATCCAATGCAATACGTTGACGTCACGTGTATTATAACAGAGCCCGAGAGGCATTTTTGAAAGAAAAAAATTCAAACTGATCAGGTTTTCCCTCTCAAAATATTTCGAGGGTATTCTCCTACAAATTTCAGGGATATTTTTGGTACGATTTTTATCCAGTTCGAACCTGTCACTGCCTCATCGATAAGGTTTCATCCCTCGCCGTCGGTAGGGTTTCATCCGTCACCGGTAGGATCGAGCCGTGCGTCGCGCCCCTCCCTCCCTCAACCCCAATTCCCTCACGCTCTTGCACCCCCTCTTCGCCGAAGAACACAAGAAGAGGCTGACTGCCCTCCCCACGGTGGCACCCCGGCGAAGATTGGGCGCCAACCCATCTCCCAGTCCTCTATGCGGGTGCCTATAGCCACGAGGTGAGTCGCTACCTCTTTACCACTCCCCACGTGGTTGTTTGCGTCCTCTAGCTCACCTCTCCGCCATGGCCGCAGGTTGATCTGGCCATGCATATCCTCCGAAGGAAAGGTGGTTGGACATCTAGATGGATCATGTTCTCACTGGGGACGGGGTACTGCGGGACTGGATGAAGCCGGCCGGCCTCGACGGCCAGCCCCATTCGTCCGACCTCATCCACATCACGGCAAGATCTACGAATGTTCAATTTTTGCATATGTATGCTTATACATTTCATTCAAGCTCTATTGTTTCAGTTTGGCTAATAGGTGAGATGTTGGATTTGGAAATCAGGAGAGATGATAATCTATTAATTTTAGAATGGACTACAGACAATTCATAGCTTATGTTGCTCAATATTTATGATGCTCACTGCTGATTGTGCAATTGCTGGACTGGGATCAACATACTTGCCATGCGCTTTATATTTTTTTTTAAATTCACATGGGATATCCACCATTTGAAGATTAGTGAAATTCTTATTATGATGTTTTAGCCTTCTTAAGGAGAGAGTAATGATCCTCGCAAAAGCAGAGAGAAAGGATTGAGCATTCGATTCTTGAATATGTTGCATTTCATTCTTCCGTGTTTAGTTATGCAACGTTTGTTAGCTGGACATTTCACAAGGTTAGTACAAGTAGTATTTTTTCTGTGTTTTGCAGGGCTATGACACAGCATGCTATGTGATTCCCTGAGGCAGGATAGATGTACCATGGCCACCTCGCTGTGCTCCTGAAGGTGCCTACTGACCCGGAGATCTCTTCAATTCAGCGCACGCCCTGCCATGCCACACCATGGTCATTGCAGCACCGGCAAAGGACCCATTTGGTATGTGCTTTACTCTTGTTATCTTATGCTCTCTTTTATTGGCTTTGCGGCCTGCCTACGACTCATTGGTTGTGCCATTTCTTGGGATAGCTATGATTGCGTGTTGACTCATGTAGTATTTTTCCTTCTGTTGTGAGGCTATGCTCGTGCTCATACCCTTTTTTCTCGTATTTCAAAGCACATTTTGTTCAAAAAATCGGCTCAATCTGTGACGTCACTTGCAATTAGCGACCAAAAATTATGAAATAAACAAATCATAATCCATTATTCTTCTAGGGTTGCTCTTGCACCGTAATTGGTCTGAATCTTGTCCAGGCACTGTAACTGTCACATGGTTGTAAAAAGCAAATATAGATTTCATGTGCCCCCGTAGAGACCAAATTTATTTCTAGCTAAGTATTGTAAACAATATTATTGAAGTTTTACAACTTGACTCATCCGCAATGGACTAAGAACACGGCTAGGAAACCTTCTCCGGGACTAATACCCAACCACACCCTACTCTATCGTTTTTTAGCCAAGTGTATACACCACATGTAAGAATGAACCACTGCTGGAGTAATTGCTGAAATCTTCATCATCTTCAACCACAGCTATGTCCGATAGGCTAGCATGGTACATCTTGAACCTTTTCATGTATTTGAATTGGTTGTATGGTGAATCGACAAGCACAACAGGTAGCTCTCTTCTGAATTTATCGATGTAGGCCTGCATGGAAGGATATGTTACTATCGTTCCGTAAGTTTAAAAAAATTGACATAATTTTATGTCTTACTCTACGTACTTGGTCGTATTGTAGCGTCAGTTTTTCTCCCGTAAAGAATGTGATGTTCTTGAGCATGTGGAGTGCACAAAAAGAACTGCAACACTTTATTTTGTTAGCAGCATTTCACGTATTAACAATGAAAAACAAAAAAAGCTAATATTGTTGACTGACGTGTCATCGGCTTTTGGCACGTTAACAAGCTTTACTGGGCATTGGGTCACGTTAATGTCTTCCCATGCATTGCATTGTATTCCGTTGATTCGCATTGCTGCTCTCAAATTTGCTTCCGTCCCACGTATCTGCAAGTCCATATGATGAGAAGTTGCTTACGATTAATACTTACGTATGGTGTTAAATCCTTTGATGTAATAAAGGATGTTAAAATTCTCACCACGTTATTTACTTCTCTGTGTACCATACAGTGGAAAAGTGAATCAAGAACCCGAATCTCGTTCCTTCGGGGGGGGGGGGGGGGTTACGACCACAAGAAACTAGTGGACGTTTAAAGTGTTTGTATGTAGGAAAACCTGGAGTGCACAGATAACTTGATCAACGTGTATAGTAATAAAAAATATGTTCTACGTCGTGGTTAAAATACTAGATCATGTTTCAGGTAGTTGTTGCCTTGTGTTGTTCCAGGAATGCCCGCCATAGCGTCTGCTTGGCACTCCTCTATCCTACCATCTCTTTCGAGCTTAGCGACGCCGGCCACCCTCACAATGTAAACCAGTTGCCCATCTCTTATGTCAATCGGTTCATCATGATGCATGAGCTGAATTGTAGCATCAACCACCTAAAACAAAAATCAAGTTAATTGTATTGTACAAAAATGAAAATTGATAAAATAATTTGTGAAATATCATACTTCATGACCCAACCATATGCCATCTTCAGTTACATCTTTATGGGTGAGGCATTGCAAATGCTTCGATAGCACGACAATGTCATCAACTAAGACCATTTGTTTTTCGCGATCTGTAGTGTTGATCAGTTCGGCCATGAAATCCTGTCGAACCACGTCTAGCTTGTGCCTCTTCCATAAAGGAACTTCTGACCTCTTCTTAAGTTGCTAGAGCCGATTTTCCTCTTTTTTATTGTTTGTGTCCTTGGGATCACTGGTACACTCTCTCATGGAGTCTTGTTTTTCCTTTTTTGTCTCAGTATTGTAAGAAATGTACTTGTGATTCTTAAATAATTCTGATACCACCCTTTTCCTTTCACACCCATGATTTGGTGACGTCGATTCAACCACACTTATTCTTGCTTCTTTTGAAAGGATTTATCATGGCTGTCATCATTTGTGAAGGAACGGGGTTATTCAGGCTTCCGCGATCCCGTAGCCTTCATAGTGTGGTGCTTACTTGATTACCCACAAGTATAGGGGACCGCAACAGTTTTCGAGGGTAGAGTATTCAACCCAAATTTATAGATTCGACACAGGGGAGCCAAAGAATATTAGTAAGTATTAGCGTTGAGTTGTCAATTCGACCACACCTGGAGACTAAATATCTGCAGCAGTAATATGATAGTTTGATAGTAGTAGTAACAGATAGTTACGGTAATAGTAGCAGCAGTAATTTTGTAGCAGTTGTAACACTAGCAATAGCAATAGTAACTCAGCAAGAACAATTTGTGAAAAGCTCGTAGGCATTGGATCGGTGATAACGTTGGATAATATTCATCATAACAGTCATAACCTAGGGCGACATAGAACTAGCTCTAGTTCATCAATATAATGTAGGCATGTATTCCGTAAATAATCATACGTGCTTACGGAAAAGAACTTGCATGGCATTTTTTGACCTACCCTCCCGTGGCAGTGGGGTCTCCTACCTCTTGAGCTTGTGTTGGTTTTTCTCTTGAAGAGGAAAGGGTGAGGCAGCAAAGTAGAGATAAGTATTCCCCTCGGTTAAGAACCAAGGTATCAATCCAGTAGGAGGAACACACAAGTCTCCAATGATAGCACCTACACAAACAAACAAATACTTGCACCCAAAGCGATAAAGGGGTTGTCAATCCCTTCGCGGTTACTTGCAAAGATGAGATCTGATAGAGATAGGTTTAAAAAAATTAGAAGTGCAAAATAAAGTAAAGGTAAATAAACTGCAGCAAGCTATTTCTGGGTTTTTGGTTTTATAGATCTGAAAATAATACTATAAGAATGGACCCTGGGGCCATAGTTTTCACTAGAGGCTTCTCTCTTGAAAGAACACATATGATGGATGAACAAATTACTGTTGAGCAATTGATAGAACAACGAATAATTATGACGACATCTAAGGCAATGATCATGAATGTAGGCATCACGTCCGTGACAAGTAGACCGACTCCTGCCTGCATCTACTACTATTACTCCACACATCAACCGCTATCCAGCATGCATCTAGTGTATTAAGTTAACAAGAATGGAGTAACGCCTTAAGCAAGATGACATGATGTAGATGGATAGATCCAATAATTATGAATAAACCCTATCTTTTATCCTAATTGGCAACAATACTAAATGTGTCATGTCCCCTTCTGTCATTGGGATTGAGCACCGCAAGATTGAACCCAACACGGAGCACCTCTCCCATTGTAAAAAAAATCAAACTAGTTGGCGATACCAAATCAAAAGATCGGAGAGAGAAATACAAAGCTATCCCAATCATGCATAAAAGACTTCAGAGAAGACTCAAATAATATTCATAGATAATCTGATCATAAACCCACAATTCATCGGATCTCAACAAACGCGCCGCAAAATAAGATTAGATCGAATAGATCTCCAAGAACATCGACGAGAACATTGTATTGAAGATCAAAGAGAAAGAAGAAGCCATCTAGCTATAGCTATGGACCCGTCGGTCTTTGGTAAACTACTCACACATCGTCAGAAGCGCATCAAGGTTGATGTAGAGGCCCTCCGTGATCGAATCCCCCTTCGGCAGAGTACCGAAACATGTCTCCAGATGGGATCTCACGAGGACAGAAACTTGCGGCGGCGGAAAAGAATTTTTGGTGTGTCCTCTGGTATACGGGGAATATCTGGGTATTTATAGAGCTGAGATTAGGGTTGGAAGAGCCACATGGGGCCCACAAGCTTGTAGGGCGCGCGCCCCTAGGACGCGTCCTTTGAGCTTGTCGTGGCCCGGTGGTTCATCTGGCCTCCTCCCGAAGCTTCCAGGATGTCTTATGGTCCAAGAAAAATCATTAAAAACTTTTGTTCTGTTTGGACTCCGTTTGGTATTGCTTTTCTGTAAAAGATAAAAACAAGGAAAAAACAGCAACTGGCCCTTGGCACTAGGTTAATAGGTTAGTCCCAAAAAATGATATAAAATAGCATAATGATGCATATAAAACATCCGAGATGGATAATATAATAGCATGGAACAATAAAAATTATAGATACGTTGGAGACGTATCAACCATCCCCAAGCTTAATTCGTGCTACCTAACATGTTTATCATGTAATATTTCTTTATGTGGTATGAATATTGAGATCTGTAAAATTCAAAACAAAAGTTTAATATTGACATAAAAACAATAATACTTCAAGCATACTAAAAAGCAATCATGTCTTCTCAAAATACCATACCAAAAGAAAGTTATGACTACAAAATCATATAATCTTGTCATGCTCTATCTTCTTAATACAAAGAATTTATCATGCACAACCCTGATGACAAGCCAAGCAATTGGTTCATACTTTTAACGCACTTCAGCTTTTTCAACTCTCAAGCAATACATGAGTGTGAGCCATGGATATAGCACTATGGGTGGAATAGAATATGATGATGGAGGTTGTGTGGAGAAGACAAAAAAGGAGAAAGTCTCACATCGATGAGGCTAATAAATGGGCTATGGAGATGCCCAATTCCCACTAGTAATATATGAAAGTGACAAAATAGGAGACTCTCTATCATTAATAACATGGGGCTACTTTAAAGCACAAGCGTGGAAAAGGATAGTAACATTGTCCCTTCTCTCTTTTTCTCTCATTTCTTTTCTTTTTGGGGCTCTTTGGCCTCTCTTTTCTGGGCTCTTTAGCCTCTTTTTATTTATCTAAGTCCGGAGTCTCATCCCAGCTTCTGGGGATAGTCTCCTTCATACTTTTCTCACATGGGACAATGCTCTAATAATGATGATCATCACACTTTTATTTACTTACAACTCAAGAATTACACCTCGATACTAGAACAAGGATATTACTCTATATGAATGCTTCCAGCGGTGTACCGGGATGTGCAATGATCTAGCGTGACATGTATAAAAAAATATAAATGGTGGCCAAGCCACAAATACTATGCCAACTATATGATCATGCAAAGCAATATGACAATGATGATATGTGTCAAAATAAAATGGAATAGTGGTAGTTGCATGGCATATCTCGTAATGGCTATGAAAATGCCATAATAGGTAGGTATGGTGGTTGTTTTGTGGAAGATATAAGTTGGCTTTTGTTTGAAAGAGCGTATCATATCACGGAATTTGGATGCACCGGCAAAGTTTGCACCAACTCTTAAGGTGAGAAAGGGCATTGCATGGTGCCGAAGAGGCTAGCAATGGTGGAAGGGTGAGTGTGCATATAATCCATGGACTCAACATTAGTCATAAAGAACTCACATACTTATTGCAAAAGTTTATTAGCCCTCGAAGTAAAATATACTACGCATGCTCCTAGGGGGATAGATTGGTAGGAAAAGACCATCGCTCGTCCCCGACCGCCACTCATAAGGAAGACAATCAAAAATAGATTGATCATGCTCCAACTTCATCGCATAACGAGAGACCATATGTGCATGCTTCGGGAATCACAAACCTTAACACTAATATTCTTACTAATTCACAATTACTCTCTGATATGACCCTAATATCACCATCTTTATGTCTCAAAACAAAGCCATGCGGAGGGCGGGGCGAGGAAGAAGCCCCCCTTCCGCCTCGCGGCGGAGGACACCAAGCCCGTGCTCCGCGGCCCGGTCAGTCCGTCCGTCCGCCCATCCTCCGTCCGCGCGCACAGATTTACTTATCGCTGGATCGTTCGTGGTAGTAGCGGTGCTGATGAACTGATTGGGTGCTGCTCTGCTCTGCTCTGGTGCGCAGATCTCGCGGTCCGACCCCATGGAGACCGAGCAGGCCGTGCTGCGCCTGCTGCCCTTCCCCTGACGCCTTGATGATGACGGTACGCTGCTCTGCCCTGCCCTGCCCCTCTTTACGCCGCATCTTGTGACTTCCTCCGTGCTGCACCTGCTTTTCAGTGGCTGTTGAGCCATGAGTGGTCAGGGTTGTGTGGGCAGAGGAATCATGTGTCCAACAATTAGGCATGGTTCGTTCAGTGTAGGTCTCTCTGCTTTTAGATTTTTAGGCAAGCATGTCAACTAAGAAATGTAGTAGCGTCTTGTGTCTCTGCCTTGTGATTCCGTACAGGCTACAGACCGCTCAAGTGTTGGCTCGACTTGCTTAGCTTTGATGCAATTGATTACAATACAAGATAGAGCGAACATCATCATCTTTCTGTTTGAAAGTTGTAACCGCCGTGTGTAATGTTGGCTTGTGACCGTCTCACAAGTTCTTATTAATAACTCGCATACAACTGGCCGTGCTGCAAGTTTATTGCTAGGCAATCAACATACTTAGATATACGATATATGATGGAAGAGTGGAATTAAAATTCATTGGCGGCATACGCACCTACGTAGATACTGTATAAAACTAGAAGAGGCTAACGGGATCTGATATGGGGTTTATCGATGGTACATGAAGTTGTCAGGTGAGTTCACTTTATTCCAGACAAGTTAAAAACTGAATATATTGGTACATCAAATTGTCGAACAAGTTCATCACTTGTCCAAAACAGTCCATTCAGGCAGAGTTTGCTAATCTGGCTCGTTTAGTCAGCTCACAGGGTCTAATGTTTTGGAACCACTTTGCTGTGTTATCGAATATGACGATCATGTCAACCCTATACCCGCTGTGTGCTTCCTCTTGCCACTCGACTGTTATGACCTCTTCGCCGACTGCTGCCATGGCCTCGCCCTCGTCCTCAATCGGCAACACTACAACATGTTGGTTTGTGGTTTGGGATCCCGTAACCAGAGACCACCACTTTGTTAATTGCACCATATTACAAAGTATGGTCGGTGTCTTGTTAGTTGTTACGAACAATACATTGCACCATGGTTATCAAACAAAGGCAAAACAAATCTTTTAGAGGGCCACAATGCTCGAGTTTGCTCAAAATATAATTTGATGGATTGATTAACGTGCCATGCATGAAGATAAGTTTATTGAACTATATTAGCAAATGTATTTGCTAATAAATAAAAATAAGATAAACAAAGAAAATAATTATAAAAATACTAATAGTCTACTTTGTATCATTTATGAGAATTAAGCAACATGACCTAAATAAAGAGGTGTGGGCAAACCTATCCTTGATGATCCGGAGACCGCCATGGGCGGAGGGTTGATAGCAATGTGTGTATCACTTCTGGGGCCTCAATTCCACATTAGGCAGCACAAATAAACCATGGCTTCATAGATAATTAATAACAACACATGCGTGGAGTTGAGGTCCGGGAAGCCCTACACCCACTACTACCAACCCTCCTCCCATGGCTGTCTCTGCATTGCCCACGTTAGTTTTGCCAATTTCTCTCTTTATTCAGGTCATGCTTCTTGCTTCTTATCAAGAAACGAGATGGTGACTTCATGTATTGTAGTAGTACGTTATAATTTTTTCTTTTTTCTTTTTTTATTTGTCCTTCAATTTATTAGTTAATTAATATAGTTCATTGAACCATTTGTATTACACGCCAATATTTCATTAGATTAATGCAAACTTGAGCCTTGTAGCCGCCGTTGTGGGTTATAAGAGGTCATAGCAGTCGAGCAGCACGCAGAAGCTCCTCGAGCAGTTTGTGTGCGAGGCTGGGAGCACAACAGGGTAGGGCGGACGTTGTAGCATCCTGGAGGTATGACGTCCATGCGAAGTACATCATGAGCAACATCAAGCATGACAGAGACAGGGTGCGATTGTGATGAGATGACTGAGCACAGGAGGTTCATTGTAGTACCACCGCACCCTCACCTCCCAGGCTGATTTGGACTACCGGTTGTGCATCACTTATGCAACATCATGTACTAACTTGTGCGATTTCTAACTTACGTATCCGCGACAACTTCTTGTACTAACTGTGTAATACCACACTACTTGAGTTTTGAAGTTAAACTTGTGCAACAACCCGATGAGATGTCATGCATGAAATGCTCCTTTTTTTCTTGCAGCACCAGCGGCTCTTTGGGGGGGAGGAAGCTGCAGGAGGTTGATCTTGACTTGATCGTTGCCAAGATGGTGGAGCTGGGGAAGTGGTGTTGTGCTGCCCTGTGCTCGTTTTGGTTTAACATCGTTTGCAACTTTTTAGGTGTCCCCTGGACTATGTGTCCTGTTCTGCTCTGAATGGATTCTGCATTCTGCAGCTGGTGCTGCCTAGATTGATTCTATGTTCTTTTGCTCTACCCGGAAGCAGCTATCAGTGTCGACAAAAAATTGGGCTGCAGCTAGGATGTAGTGGGAATCTGATTGCTTGGCATCTCATAGAAGCACTGAATGGTGCCACGAACCATTTTGGCCCAAGCGTTTTTGCAATCGCAATGCAAACCAGGGCCTTGACTGCTTAGCAAGGCCTGCCTGCTCGACTAACGTTTGGAATACTGATCCCATAGACTCGTGAGTAGATGGATAAAGTCTATTCGTCCAAAAAAATAGGTCCTAACAGCAGGTAGAGCGCAAATTTAGTGATAAAATCTGCCTCAATGCTAGCTCAGGCGAATCCATCGCAAAATAATAACAATAAAATTGTTGACCTCTGGGAGATCCTCTGCCTTCCTGGCAGCCCTCCTCCCTCTTCTGTGCCTCGCATGTCTGCAAGTGTTGGCAGGACCTTGTCAGGCGCTGCCTCTAACGCGCCTGCCATGATAACCTCCCCCCTCCTCACCGTCTTCTCCGATGAGATTGATATGAGCCACCCCTTCTTCATGCCCTCCATCAAGATCCCCCCTCCCCCTCCCCTTCACCGGTTATTGGAAACGTGCTTCCCCATGCCGCTTGACCGCCTCGCCTTCGCCCTAGTCCTCGACTGCCGCCATTGCCTCACCCTCGTCGTCAACTGGCGGTACCGCCAGCTCTGGTGTTGTGTGTGTGTGTGTGTGTGTGTGTGTGTGTGTGTGTGTGTGTGTGTGTGTGTGTGTGTGTGTGGGTGGGTGGGGGGTGGGGGTCTCAATTCTGGAATGGTTTACGACAAGATGGGGTAACCGTAGGAACGTGAGGTTTTGGCATGATTACTGGAGCAAATCAGCTTCAAAATTCCAGTTCCCTTGCCATGTGCCAAGCAGCTCAAAACCAAGATAGTTTAGTTTCTGAACCTTAGTGAATCCGGGTGAACTTATGCACACGCTGGAAATTATCATTCTCACTGATCGGGACGACTGGGTTGTGTGATGGCTCACTACTAACGAAATTGACACTGCCAAATTCATGTGTAGAGCACCGGCTTACATGGGAGTTACTGACACGCGTATGAAATGGTGTCAGCAGGATAGAGCCCCTCTTACAGGGAGCAATTTCAAAAGAGCAATGGTCCAGGCAATAGGCTTTTGCCGCTTTTGCAAGCACACTGAAAGTTTTGACCACCTATCTTTTTAGCTGGCCGGAACATGTGTGTGTGTGCGCCCTGGTTTGGATTAAGCAAATTGGGGGCGACGCATATAACATGTTATTCTGTTTTGGGCAAAGTGGCGTACTCCCAGGGACCTGGTTCTTGAGGCCAAACTTCAGCGGCGGCATCGATCAAATGATCCTTTTCCTGCAGCATCGGCGGGCTATTTGGGGATGGAAACTCAACTCCCAACAAAGAGAATAAAAATATATGTCAATGCATAATGAAGGTGTGAAGAACATAAATGTTAAGACAATTAAAGCAACAACGCATCAATGCAATTAAACTTTAAGTGGACAGGGTTCAAGCCAAAATGTTCTTCCCCTATTGGCAACATTCACTTCATCATTACAAAAATCAGGAACCATATTATTTGCTATAGGAACACATCATGGAGTTTGAGTATTGACAATTTTCATAGAGCACTGAGAATTCTTCCCCGCGAAAAAAAGAACACTGAGAAGTCGTAGCTAAGGTACTAAGGATGAATGTAAACACCTATTGCATCTAAAAATTCCCCTGAGCACCCAAAGAAGCCAACAATAGTGCCATTTTTCTTCACTCGAGAGTGGAAAGGAGTTCCATGTAGCTGCCCAAAAGGCCCATAGGTACGTAAGTTGGTCACAAGCATAAGTGACTTTATGATGCTGGGAAATTGACCATATGGACCAAAAGTCCCTGAAATTTCAAGCACAAGCTCCGAGGGTTCTAGTAGAATCTGCAAAATCAGTGGTAATATCAAGCTTCAATTTTTTATTGGGAAAAAAATTGGCTAATGGAAAACTGCTCACATATGTAAATATTTAGAATAGCTCAGTTAATATTTGGAATTTGGGCACACAGTTTATTTTTTATATGTTTGGCAGCTCAATCTGTTTAAATTATCCGTTCATGTTTTGTATATAAAGAACCACTTCCCATTCTTAATTGTGTGAACCATACGTCTAATCTTTGTATTTCTGAATTTTAAAATTTATGTACAATAACTTTTTTTGATGTTAATAACACTCTATTAATTTTATTATCGTTTTTTTGTATAAAAATGATATTCATGTGTCGCACCTTTTGGAGAGTACATTTAAACTAGTTTGTCTTAACAATGTCTTGCACAGTGCATGAGAAGTTCATTACTCACCGTGTGGATGGTCCCACCAACACCACCCCAAAGAGGTGTCTCATGCAGATTCTCATTTTTGTCCAGGTAAGAAAATGCAAACGCATCTATAACATCACCACAGCAAATTCTCACACTTCTTAGATAACGTGGTGCCACCTTTATGTCTCGTTTTCTCCCTGTATTTCCTCCCCAGGGTCCAATCTTCTCAAGAATGATCTGCATTCAAGAGAAGGGTTAATAATTATAATATAAACCTTTCACGTATAAAGGGTGACATGGTATTGATTAGTCACAAGCTTAGTATACGAATAAATACTCCCTCTGTAAACTAATATAAGAGAGGGTGTAGTTCAGTATTTTTTTATCAAGTATACTACATTGGGGAAAAATATTAACATAAATAATAAGCTTTGATTTCTTAACTTAATGTGTCCTTTGACATCTTATGTTTCTTATTACTTTTCGTAGTCAGGACTATTTCATTTACAATGACAACAACTATATCACTTGCTCATGGAGTGTGCCAATCAAAATTTGCACTATCAAAGTTCAAAAAATGTGATAGGGTAGATGTGCGAACGGGGATTAAGGGGAGATTGAACATATCCTTCAAACTTGAGGGCCTTGCTCTTCTACTCCAAGTTGGTATGACTGCTTATTTTTCTCAAACTAGGAGAGTACTATGAAGTATGAACTCTATATCCATTGATGTAGTATTACACCTGATCTCTCGATAACTATTATTATTATTGTTATTATGAAACAACTATGGTTGGGTGGCGACTACCGAGATATTAATTTTTTGGCGAGAAGACTACCGAGATATTGACATATGGCTCATGCAAGCAGACATTTGGCTCAACAAGCAATCAAAATTGCAAGACAAGTTAGCTTCTGGTTGAAGCATATGCTTGAAGGCTAAGCAAGCTTGCCACGTAGAAGCAAGTCAGCTTGCCATGAATGCTTCCTCTCAGCCTAGAGGTCAAGTAATCTTGTCAAGATAAGGCAGGCTTGACAAGAAGTAAAGTAAGCTCGTTAACAAGTCAAGTAATCTTGTGAAGCAAGATTGCTTGTGAGCTAATTTTAAGATAAATAATCTTCTTCAGGGAGAGATTTATAAAAAAGTACACGCTGAGACAACCAAGAGTTGAGTAGCTCATTTGTTTGTTCTTATACAGGCAACACCGTAATGAAGAAAAGGCTCCCGAACTTCTCAATGTAAACGTAGCGTTTTTACTGATCATGTTCTTCAGTTATCGTGCAACGTGTTCATCTTGTCTTAAATCGTGTGATTGCCAAGTATGGTAGAATGTCATGTGATCATCAAGGGTGATCTAACAACCTCAGTTTCACAATAATCATCTCTTTTATGATACAAAAAACATTGAGTTTATCTACCCACAAGAAAAGTTATAAGAATGTTATATTCCTTAAGTCAGCCACTGTTCTATTAGCAGATTGTTACTCAAAAAGAAGTTTGTGTGTTTGTGTGCATGTGTGTGTCTGTGTGTGTTTTCTCGAAGTTGGATAATTTCTATAAATAAACTTATTATAAACGGCTGGTGTCCAGATAGTCTGTATGAACAGTATTGTAATGAGAAGGCTGCTACCCTGATCAATCTATTAATCTTTTCACCCTGAAAAAAGAACAAATTATAATAGAGGTAATAAGAATAGTTGATTGAAAATTGATCAGTCGCAACAATGTATTGATGGATATAGAGTTTACATGTGAAAAATCACATTACATGTGCCGATTTGCTAGGTAGTCACCAAAAGGTGATGAAAAGGGAACATTTTAGGAATAAGTAACAAAATGGAACACTAACTTGGATCATGTACTTTTTATTTTGGTGCGACTAAAGAAGACAATAATTAATACCTCTTGTTCTTTGAATGCTTCCTCATCGAGTTGAGATTTCTCCTCATCCTCTATCATTTCATCTTCATAATATCTAATCACGTCAACCCTTGGATGCTTGGGATTCACATAGGATGTCTTCCTCATAGCAGCACCAGCTTCCTCCACCTCAATGAGACTGGAACCACAACAATGCATTCGAATTGTGACCAGCTTAACAGAATGGAGGTTCTCCAAGCCGACCTCAAAATTATTGTATTCATCCTTCGCCTCGCGAACCTGAAATGTAACCTCGAGGGTTTGAAGCCTTGGCATAGCTCCTTCTACAAACATGATCCCCAATGAATCATTGTGAATGTGAAACTCAGATAGGCACTTAAAGTTTGCATGATCAGTGCCGATAATCAATCTTTCTTCTGCCTTTTTGATTTTGTGCACAGTAACACAGAGATAATGCAAAAATGGGATGTTGCCGAGAGTGCCAAGGTCTTCCTGCTGGATTTTGTCTAGTGTGATGATTAAAGTGGATAGTTCTGAGAGTGAGGAGTTCATCCATTCTGGTAATCTAGGTATGTTGCCGAAAAAGTATCGAAGGTTGTGAGGGGTCCATCCTAAATCCACAATGAATTTTGTGGGAACTCCGGAAGATTGAATACTTATTTCCTTGATTTTTGTCAGCTTGCACAAAGAACATAGCAAATGTTTCTCATAGTTCTTGTCCCATGTTCCAGATAGCGAAATTTTAAGAATCCTCAGATCTGTAAGATAACCTAGTTCCTTTGAGAAGTTTGGAGAGGCACCCACACCAACGGTAGACAGAACCTGTAGGGATTTCATGGCTCCAATCCCATCTGGTAGCCTTACCGATGTTTCAATGTATAGGCACACAAGTTTCCTTAGCTGAACAATGGTTGATGGCAGATCAATTATGCCACTTTGACTCAAATCCAATGTTTGCAAACAATACAGATACCCTACTCCTTTTGGGAGTTTTGTAATATTTGTATCCCTTAGTCCTAGATACCTCAAATGAAATAAATTCCCAACACCATGAAGATGATGATTCTCCAAGTCGCGGCAACCTTCTAGATCCAACACTCGCAGAACTTGAAATCTTGAAAGAGGCGGCATCAATTTTGTAGCACTAGGAAAGATGATAAATGATCTCACATGGGACAAACTCACCATAGAAAGTGACATGGTGTTAGTTTCTTGATTGTTTTGGATGGATAATCGATGTATCTTCTTTGAAAGATCACTAGGTTGATGGCTATCTAATGTTGTGACAAAATTTTCTTCAGTTGACAAGGATGTGATCAAATCAAGGACCATATCATGTACACGACAAGCCCCTACGTTGCCACGAGAATCTACATGTTGTGGTTGAACTAGGCTTCGGTTAATAAGATCATTGAAGTAACCGAACCCCACTTTATATAAGGTATCCACATCACTTCCATGGACAAAGCCTTCGGCTATCCATCTTCGTACCAAGTGATCACTCAATATTGCATAATCCTCCGGATAAACACTCAGGTATAGAAAGCAGGGTTTTAGATGGGACGGCAAATCATAATAACTAATAGACAATATCTGACGCATGTTCTCCATATTGGGGAATTTCTCAAGTCCAGAACCAATTGATTTGTTCACAGTGTCCCATTCATGTATATTCTTTGATTTGTGAGACAATAGGCTGGCAATAGTAATGATAGCTAATGGTACACCATCACACTTTCTTATGATTTTCTGAGATATTTCTCTCAGTTTCACATGGCAACCATCTTCACTCCCAAATATTCTTTCATGGAACAACTTCTTCGAATCATCATGACCAAGAGGATTTAGTTTATAAATGTTACCGTCGATGGAAGAGCTGCATGATGCAGCAACACCAGCAATACGTGTTGTTGTGATTACTCTGCTGCTGCAGTTGTTCTCAACTAGTACAGTCTTTATACAGTTCCAAGCTGATTCGTCCCATATATCATCAACTATAATTAAGTACCTGTGAATTTGTAGCACCATATTAGAAAGTAAAACAAGGCAAAAATTGAGTAGCAACTAGCAAGTAAAGGGTAATTAAAACATATATGTACAATCGGGACTGGCTAAATGCAAGTCGCTTGAAAATTTGAATTAGGTCGGTCGATTTGCCATTATAAATTTGAGCAGTTCGATGACAAATGAGCGGTGATGCTCACAACTTCTTCCTCCTGAAAACATATCACACGATCTTCTTCCTCCCGCCGTCTGCTACCACCAGCCGGGCCGCCTACTGCTGTCACCCGCGCAGTCTCGCCGCACTGCCCTCCCCCAACCGTGGCTCACCGCCGTGCTGCGCCCCCCCCCCCCCCCCCCCCCCCGGATCCCTCTAGCCCCAGCGCCGATAGAGATTTTCTCCGGCGAAGTTGCACCACCGGCGTTCTTCTACCCCCACCCCCTTCCCTAAGATAGATGGCGGGATCTCCTTCCTTCGCCTTCTTTCCCTCCGGCCTCCCTCGGACGAACTTTTAAATCGACTAACCCAAAACCGAAAGTCAGTTGACTGACACTTAGCTATTGTGTATACAATCTACTAAATTTTGTACCATTGAAGAAGAAAAGAGAAATGTGTTCCAACACTCCTTGTTCAATTGACCCCCCCCCCCCCCCCTCTTTCTCTCGCCGGTTCTTCTTGTTCTCACCTCACACGTCTAGCAAGTTTTTTTGTAGAAATAATTATTAACATTGTACTTTAGTTCTCAACATTCAAATTCTAAAATAAATCAAAACTTGAAAAACAATTAGATGAACTAAAGCTAGTTTTTTTTCTTTTCTGAAAAATAGTGAAAGCATCGAGTGATGCACACACCAATATGAACTAAAGTCAACTAATCGAACACTTGTTGATATAGAGAGGATGGGTTTTGGCGTCACCTCTTATCCTGAAGAACTTGTCTGATTTTGTCAATGAGTTCCACAACATCCCATGCTTCAACCTCGCTGTAACTCTGCTTACTAACCTGACGGAGCAAGCTGCCCAAAACCCTCCTCAGATCAGGCTTGAGGGACACTGTGACAAAGGCGTCGCAGTCAAACCGGCCTCTGATCTGCTGGTACACGACGTTCGCCAGCGTCGTCTTGCCCAGGCCACCAACCCCAACAATGGAGACCACCTTCAGTTGACCATCCATGGTACCCGCGCCTTCTTGCTCCACCAACAACCTGCAGAGCTCCGCCCTCGGCCCACCCACCGCGACGAGCCTCGCCGAGTCCTCGTACATGCCATGCAAGCGAGGGTCGACGGTGGCGCCAGCAGGCCGCCGGACGGCGAAAGCACCATCGTCGACCCTGTACCTGCCGCGCCGGTCGGCGACCTCCTTGACGAGGCCCCTGATGCCCCTGATGTCTGTGGCGATCCGGTGGCGGACCCGGGCCGTGGTCAGCAGGCTCAGGCACCTGCCGATGAACCCGCTGAACCCCGGATGATGGAGGTCGACGCGCACCATGAACCTGTCGATGCTGTCTTCGACGTCGTAGGAGAGCTCTCTGACCTGCCCTGCCCAGATCCTGACCTGCCTGTCCACCGGCTGCGCCGACGGCGAGGATACTCTCTCGAGGGCTGCCTGCATGCTCTCCAGCTCCGCGCGGAGGAACATGATCTCGCCCCTCAGGCTCCTCTGCAGCCTGTACTCGTCTGTCAGCACGGCGTCCAGCTTGTGGAGGAGGGCGCTCAACACCGCCCCTGCCATGACCTCCATGGTCGATCGTGCTTCTAGCTTGCGTAGGGATCGATGGAACAAGGATCCGTTAATCCTGATTGATTAGAGGAAACAATTATGCGGCCAACGCATGTTTCTGGCTGAGAAATGCATACCTGGATGGATTGTTGATACTTTCCTCGAGAAGAATTTCTCTGGAATTTGATTTGAGAGATGAGGCTGGGTTAGTAAATTCTCTTTATGGCAACTGATCCGAGGTGAAGTTTTGAATGGCTAAATTGTAGTATCGGAGAAGCTGTCCTTGTATACAAGATGGAGAATTGGTGCAGCTGGCCGGCTTGGGATTTACTTTGACAAGCAACTGACCCTGTCTCTGCCGGCCGGCCGGTTTGGTTATGTTTTCTTATTGTTTGCCATGTTTCCGCGCCCTTCAAGGATTGGTGTGGCTGGTCAATTAGCTTCCGTAGATTTGGTAAACTGTCCCCAACCAAATCAATTGACTAATCACCCGTGTTAGACCAGCTTGGAGTACAAGCCAAACCATGGAGAGAGGAAAGCAGGTGGTCACGACAAATCCTAACACGTCAAAGAGCAAGGAAATGCAATGAAAGAAGACTAGGTAGTTGCATAGTCCTTGAATTAAAAATAAGTGCTTGCCGAGCAAATGGTTGTATACAGAAGTTTCTTCATGAGAAAGGCTCGTAAATTAGTTAGTTGCCACCTCTCTCATGGTCATGGCCTCCCCTCCTCAACTACACTCACATCTTCCCTCCTAAGCCTCTTAAGACGATTCATAACTTTTCTTTTTTCTGTCCGACCCCACCGTGTGTGGAAGTACTTCGTGTTTTGATCCCAATCCTTCATCCAGTGAACATGTGTTGTCTGCTTCCAGTATAAGGTTAAGGACACAGTAGGATATCCCAATTGATAGAGGTAGCGGTAGCAATTCACAGGAATTTGGGATCGGTAGGAAGGAGAGAACAGGGGAAGGAGAAGAGAGTCGTATTAGTCTGGTGATACCAAATAGAGTGAAATGCATAAACCACCACAATCGTGTCACAACGCACAAAAAACCACCACTTTTCAAAACGTGGCAAACACACCGAACTCTATCGTTCACAGTGGGAAAAAGAACTGACAAAAATTCTTATCAAGTTTTGACATGGGAAATCGACCACGTGACAACGGGTGTAATGGCGTCTGTTAATGGTCCATGGTCCAAAGTGGTGGTGTCGACAGCAGCTCATTCACTCTCTCACTCACTTGCTCACTCTCACTCGACGTCAGCACCGAGGCCGCTCCTGCTCGCCGTCGCCACGCGATGTCTTGGTGGAAAACGGAGAGGAGAGTAGCGGCGACGACCTCCAGTACACTGTCATGGACATTGATTTATGGTTAAGTTTTCCGGCGGGTTAGGGTTTAGATTTGGGGATTTTCGATTTTAGATCTCATTTGTGCCTCAGGGGAAGGAACCATTGGTTAGATGTTGTGAATGCATGAGAACCCGGAGACCATTGTGGATGCTTCTTTCTGTGGGACAGTGGCTGATCCGTCCATCAAATGCAAGCTTCACTAGGCCAGTGTGAAGAAATGTGTGGCATTTGATGGCATAGACACTGGGAGGAGGTTTTACGGCTGTGCTGCGCAGGTAAGCAATGCTCGCCTTATTGTTCTAGCTTAGCACTTTGCTTTGTAAATGGCTAGTAGTGTGCAGAGTTAGATTAAGTTGCTCTCAATCCTATTGTTCATAGTGTTGATGGTATTTTCAGTTTGTAGTTGTTTGATTTAAGTGCATATTATTTATTTGTGTAGTTAACTTGTTATATTAAGGTGACTGAATTTTTTTGTTGAAGATAAAGATGGTAGTTTCACTGAATTTAATTGAATCTTGTTGTTGAAGAGGAAGATGGAACTTTCACCGAATTTAACTGAATCCTGCTGTTGAGGAAAAAGATGGTAGTTTTGTTGAATTTAAATCAATCTTGTTGTTGAAAATGTGAAAAGAAAGATGGAAGTTTCATTCCTATAGTGGTAGATTACTATGTAGTGTCTAGTTAACTGCTGCGGAAGTTGTTAAGAAAGATTGTAGTTTCATTATGTAGTTCTTAGTGCCTAATTATATGTGTGCTGTCTAGTTATCTGCATTACTCATGTCCAGTGTGCCAATGTGGTTGGATTAACATGAAGTTAATTTCAATGAGCAATGGATTATTTTTAGTGTCTATGTGTAGTTATTTTAACTTTGTGAGACTATAGTTGTTTATGTGTTTAACTTGTTATGGTTCACTGTGTATCTAACTTGTTATAGTTCACCGTGTAGTCAAATGTGACTGAATTTAACTGAATCTTAATTGTTCAAGTTCACTTAGCAAGTTAGCATTACTAATGTCTAATGTGTGGTTGGATTAACATGAACTAAATTTCAATGAGTGGTGGACTTATTGTAGTGTCAATGTGTAGTTGTCTCAGTTTTGTCAGAGTGTAGTTGTTAATTTTCACTATTTCAACGTACTCACAAGAGTCTCTACTCACAAAGGTGTAGTTGTTAACTTTCACTATCTTAAATTGTGTTATTTGCACGTATGAGGTTTTGATTGTGGAGTGGTCGTTTGGGTTGATGGGCCTTGTCCTGTCATACTAAAAAGATGTCTGACAAAGCTTTGGGAGATGTTTTATGAGCAAAATATGGGTATGGAGAAGATCAAGTCCATCCTAGAGGAATGAAGTGGAAAGTCTGGGGGTTAAGTATATATTAGGCTCTTATATATATAACAGGCCATGGAAGCTGATGATGTTAGTGATGTATTTGTAGATCTTCTTATCTTAGTTGTAATGCCTAATGCAAACATGGAGGTTAGGTGTTAGACTGCTATCGTATGGTTCACACTACTTTATTGAATTATATATTATGGTAGTGTAATATGATGAAAATATCCTTTCTAACTTTAGTTTTAGTCTATCTGATGGTTCCCATTATTTTCCTAATGGACTTTTAATGTGGTTTTTCTTTTAGTGTTAATAAAACCCACCTACAGCTGGAGTGTCAATAAAACCCACCTATCTAACATCCGCCACCTACACCTAGAGTGTCAATATAAACCACTCCACCACTAACCATCCGGCCAGAACCTCTCCCCACTTGCCCTAGCCGCCATACCACCCCACTTCACACCTATCTGCGATGCGTCTTAATCTAGGAGAAATCATGGATGAAGAAGAGGCACCGGTGGTGAGGGTGCCAAGGCTGGTGGCGCACATGAGGGCTCAAAGGGCTCCTATGGCCACTGGCTACACCCTGGAGTATATGAGCCAACTCGCAGATGGGATCGTAGAGTTTTGTAGTAAAGGAGAATATAAGCAATAAAATTACAGACACGAGAATCCCTCATCTTCGTCTCGGACAAAAAGAGGAGGGTGAGTCAGTGAAGCTTCACAAGCCAGCGAAGCTCACCAACAGTCCAGACTGAACCCAATCCTCGATAGTTCCAACATAAACTACTCATTACGTTTGGCAGGGCTGCTCCGTGATACGTCTCCAACGTATCTATAATTTATGAAGTATTCATGCTATTATATTATCTGTTTTGGATGTTTATGGGATTTACTAAACACTTTTATATTTTTGGGACTAACCTATTAACCGGAGGCCCAGCCCAAAATGATGTTTTCTTGCCTATTTCAGTGTTTCGAAGAAAAGGAATATCAAATGGAGTCCAAACGGAATGAAACCTTCGGGAGAGTTATTTTTGGAACGGAAGCAATCCAGGAGACTTGGAGTAGACGTCAGGGAAGCTTCGAGGAAGCCACGAGGCAGGGAGGCGCGCCCTACCCCCCTGGGCGCGCCCCCACCCTCATGGGCCCCTCGTGGCTCCCCTGGCCGACTTCTTTCACCTATATATATCCATATACCCTAAAACATCGGGGAACACAATAGATCGGGAGTTCCGCCGCCGCAAGCCTCTGTAGCCACCAAAAACCAATCGGGACCCTGTTCCGGCACCCTGCCAGAGGGGGATCCCTCACCGGTGTCCATCTTCATCATCCCGGCGCTCTCCATGACGAGGAGGGAGTAGTTCACCCTCGGGGCTGAGAGTATGTACCAATAGCTATGTGTTTGATCTCTCTCTCTCTCTCTCTCTCTCTCTCTCTCTCTCTCTCTCGTGTTCTTGGTTTGGCACGATCTTGATGTATCGCGAGCTTTGCTATTATAGTTGGATCTTATGATGTTTCTCCCCCTCTACTCTCTTGTAATGGATTGAGTTTTCCCTTTGAAGTTATCTTATCGGATTGGGTCTTTAAGGATTTGAGAACACTTGATGTATGTCTTGCATGTGCTTATCTGTGGTGACAATGGGATATTCACGTGATCTACTTGATGTATGTTTTGGTGATCAACTTGCGAGTTCCGTAACCTCGTGAACTTATGCATAGGGGTTGGCACACGTTTTCGTCTTGACTCTCCGGTAGAAACTTTGGGGCACTCTTTGAAGTACTTTGTGTTGGTTTGAATAGATGAATCTGAGATTGTGTGATGCATATCGTATAATCATGCCCACGGATACTTGAGGTGACATTGGAGTATCTAGGTGACATTAGGGTTTTGGTTGATTTGTGTCTTAAGGTGTTATTCTAGTACGAACTCTAGGATAGATCGAACGGAAAGAATAGCTTCATGTTATTTTACTACGGACTCTTGAATAGATGGATCAGAAAGGATAACTTTGAGGTGGTTTCGTACCCTTCCATAATCTCTTCGTTTGTTCTCCGCTATTAGTGACTTTGGAGTGACTCTTTGTTGCATGTTGAGGGATAGTTATATGATCCAATTATGTTATTATTATTGAGAGAACTTGCACTAGTGAAAGTATGAACCCTAGGCCTTGTTTCCTAGCATTGAATACCGTTTACGCTCACTTTTATCATTAGTTACCTTGCTGTTTTTATATTTTCAGATTACAAAAACCTATATCTACCATCCATATTGCACTTGTATCACCATCTCTTCGCCGAACTAGTGCACCTATACAATTTACCTTTGTATTGGGTGTGTTGGGGACACAAGAGACTCTTTGTTATTTGGTTGCAGGGTTGCTTGAGAGAGACCATCTCATCCTACACCTCCCACGGATTGATAAACCTTAGGCCATCCACTTGAGGGAAATTTGCTACTGTCCTACAAACCTCTGCACTTGGAGGCCCAACAACGTCTACAAGAAGAAGGTTGTGTAGTAGACATCAAGCTCTTTTCTGGCGCCGTTGCCGGGAGGTGAGTGCTTGAAGGTATATCTTTAGATCTTGCAATCAAATCTTTTTGTTTCTTCTTTTATCACTAGTTTAGTTTATAAAAGAAAACTACAAAAAAAGGAATTGAGGGTACCTCATATGCTTCATCTTTTTAATATTTTTCATGAGAATAAGGATTCCGATAATTGTGCTCAACTGCTAGAAGAAGAATGCATTAGAATGTTTGGCACTAAATCTCTGAATGATGAGCATCATTGCAATGTTGTTAGTATGAACTCTTTGAATATCCATAGTACTAATGATGATTGCACTAGTCATGATGAAAATATCTCTTATAAGCATGTCAATTTTTGTGGAGTGCATAGAGTTTGCAAGTACACACCAAATAGGGAAGATAGATTTTGCAAGAGGCATAAGTATTTAGAAACTAAATGGTTGCAAGAGAGGCTAGATGTTTGTGCTGAAAATTTAAAATTTCTTTGCCATACTTGTGAACTTTGCAATGAATGTGGTCATTTAAATCTCCAATGCAAATTATTTCATGATCGTATCGTGTCCAAATTTTTTGATGATTTGATTTCCCTTGCACATCATAATGAACTTAGTTTGCTTTTGGGTTCTGAAGAAATGAAACGTATAACTAAGCATATTCCAGAATATAACCTTGAGAAATTCCTCGATATTGATCTAGAAGAAATTTTTATGTATTGTGCGGTGAATTGCATTGAAAATCCTTATATTGTCAATTACATAAAGAAAAGAAAACAAATAGAAGATGAAGAGAATACTAACGAAAGGGCAGAGATTTCCCAATATCCTCCTATTATTTCTTATGATGAATCAGGTTACGAGGAGGAGCTTTCTATTCAACCAATCTCGTTAATAAGGAGCTCAAAAAAGAGGGTTAAACCCACACATAATGTGAAGAAGAAAAATAAAAGACGGAGAAGCAAAGGTGAAAAGGTATCCCTCCCAAATGATGTTGCTCCTATTACTCATTGTGATGATGATAATTGCTATACTATTGGTGCTATCCATACTATTAATGATGAGAGTGATTATGCTTATGATATGAAAAGGCCCAAGCTTGGGGATGCTATGTTTGATGAGAATGACATGTTTGAGAATATATTTGCTGCAATTAATGTTTGTCCCAAGCTTGGGGATGCTATGTCTAATGAAGATGATATTTTTAGCCTCCCAAGTTTTGATGAGCAAATTTATTATGATGATAGCATGTCTCCTATTTATGATGATTATTGTGATGACACCTATGCTATAAAGAGTAGTGATGATTATATTTATAAAACTTGTCATGATTATGATTACCCTTTTTCTGAACATTACTCTTATAATGTGGAAACAATTTATAGTATCGAGTCTCTTATGATACTCCCACTATTCCGAATGAGAAGAATTTTGCTTATGTAGAGAGTAGTAAATTTTCTATGCTTGTAGATCATGAAAAGAATGCTTTAGGTGCTGGTTATATGGTTGAATTCATTCATGATGCTACTGAAAATTATTATGAGGGAGGAACATATGCTTGTAGGAGTTGCAATAATATCAAGTTTCCTCTCTATGTGCTTAAGGTTTTAAAGTTATGCTTGTTTTACCTTCCTATGCAAGTTGATTCTTGTTCCCATAAGTTGTTTGCTCACAAAATCCCTATGCATAGGAAGTGGGTTAGAATTAAATGTGCTAGTCATATTCTTCATGATGCTCTCTTTATGTTTCAATTCTTATCTTTTATGTGAGCATCATTGAAATCATCATGCCTAGCTAGGGGCGTTAAACAATAGCGCTTGTTGGGAGGCAACCCAATTTTATTTTTGTTCTTTGATTTTTGCTCCTGTTTAGTAATAAATAATTCATATAGACTCTGTTTAGATGTGGTTTTATTGTTTTAGTTAGTGTTTGTGCCAAGTAGAACCTTTGGGAAGACTTGGGTGAAGTCTTTGTGATCTTGCTGTAAAAAAACAGAAACTTTAGCGCTCACGAGATTAGCTGTCATTTTTTACTGGAGAGTGATTTTAGGTTGATTCTTTTTGCAGAAGATTAATAGACAAATTATTCAGGTCCAACTATTTATTTCAGAATTTTTGGAGTTCCATAAGTATACGTTTGATACAGATTACTACAGATTGTTCTGTTTTTGACAGATTCTGTTTTCACTGTGTTGTTTGCTTATTTTGATGAATCTATGAGTAGTATCAGAGGGTATGAACCATAGAGAAGTTGTAATACAGTAGATATTACACCAATATGAATTTAGAATGAGTTCCCAACAGTACCAAAACTGGTGATTTATTTTCTTATACTAACAGAGCTTACGAGTTTTCTGTTGAGTTTTGTGTTGTGAAGTTTTCAAGTTTTGGGTAAAGATTCGATGGACTATGGAATAAGGAGTGGCAGGAGCCTAAGCTTGGGGATGCCCAAGGCACCCCAAGGTAATATTCAAGGACAACCAAGAGCCTAAGCTTGGGGATGCCCCGGATGGCATCCCCTCTTTCATCTTCGTTCATCGGTAACTTTACTTGGAGCTATATTTTTATTCACCACATGATATGTGTTTTGCTTGGAGCGTCATTTTATTTTGTTAGTATTTGCTTGCTGTTATTTAGAATAATGTTTTGCATCTCTATTTTCAATAAAAATGTCAAGGATAGCCTTTACCATGCTTATTTTGCAAGTATACATGTTGCTGATTCAAAACAGAAAGTTTACCGCTGTTGCAAAAATTCCCTAGAAAAGTCAGAATATGATAAAATGTTGAAACGTTTTGCATATTGAGCTCTGATAAATTTTCTACAGTGTGGTAGAATTTCATAATGTTTAGAATTAGGGAAGTATGATGAATCTTGCATTCTTTACAGACTATACTGTTTTGGCAGATTGCTGTTATGTTTGCATTGTTTGCATATGTTTGCTTGTTTAATGATTCTATTTGAGAATAGGAGTATTAAACATGCAGAGACATTTAGTATGCAATGTTGAATAATAATTTTTGTGATTTGCTACAGTAGAGAATGATAAGGTTTTTGCATTGGTTTATACTAACTTATCTCACAAGTTCTTGTTGAGTTTTGTGTGGATGAAGTATTTGCGATTTAGGGAAACCAAGATATAAAAGGAATTAAGGAGACACAAAAGCTCAAGCTTGGGGATGCCCAAGGCATCCCAAGATAATATTTCAAGAAGTCTCAAGCATCTAAGCTTGGGGATGCCCCGGTAGGCATCCCACCTTTCTTCTTCAACAATTATCGGTTAGTATCTGTTGAGCCTAAGTTTTTGCTTCTTCACATGATGAGTGCTATCCTTGAAATGTCATTTTCTTTTGTTTTGCTTGCTGTATGAACAAAATACCAAGAACTGACATTCTTGAATGAGAGAGATTCTTCACATAGCTACATAATTATTTAACTATTCATTGATCGTCACTTATATCTTTTTGGGAGTAGTTTGTCATTTACTCATGTGCTTCACTTATATCCTATGAGTAAATAGTTGAATTATTTGAGTATCATAAATCTGAAATTATATATGTTTCATATGCTTATCCCATGGGGAGTAATGACTTCACATATAAGAAGTAGAGGTGGTAAATTTATTGAAGGTTAGCAAACATTGTATTGGTCACTTGAACAATTCATGAAATAATATTGAAGGAAGAGAGATTTCACATATAAATATACTATCTTGGACATCTTCTATGATTGCGAGCCCCATTAATTATTTTCAAACCTGAGCAAATTAGTTGAAGTTGGACAAGGAAGACAACATAATGAGTTATGCTTGGGTATATTTGTATAGAAGTTATATTGTTATGGATCCTCTAACATGTGGTGCTTGCTATTTAGAATCCTTTGCTAGCCGAAATATCTGTACTAAGCGGGAATACTGCTTGTGCATCCAAATTCCTTGAACCAAGTTTATTCCATGAGTGTCCACCATATCTACCTATATGCGGTATTTACCTGCCGTTCCAAGTAAATTTGCATGTGCCAAAATCTAAACATTCAAATAATAATTTGTTTTGTATGCCCGAATCGCTCATGTAGCGACTAGGGGCTGTCAGTATCTTCCATGCTAGGTGGGTTATTCTCACGATGAGTGGACTCCGCTCATCATTCACGAGAAAATGGCTGGTAACTGGGATGCCCAGTCCTATGATCAAAAGATCAAAAAAAAAAATCGCAAATAATTTAAACAAAACTCCCCCAGGATTGTTGATAGTTGGACGGCACCCGTTGTTTCGGACAAGCCGTGGAGTGTGATTGTTGGTGGAGGGGGAGTAAAATATTTACCTTTCTGTTTGGGAACCGCCTATAATGTATCTAGTATGGAAGATATTGGGAACTCTTGGTCATTATGTTGACAATGAAAGCACACCTCTCAAAATTATTTTCATCTCTGTTTTAGCTTCGAGCTCTGGGACCTCTGCAAATCCCTGCTTCCCTCGGCGAAGGGTCTATCTTTTACTTTTATGCAAGAGTCAGTAGTATTCCTTCTCATTCCAACCTACTTTTTAGTTGGCAAGCATCATGTGGTGGAGAAAGATCTAAGCATATATGGCCATTCAAATATATTTGATCATGAATTATTATTGTTGACAATTATCTATATGATAAATAAGTTGGGAGGCGAAACATTAAGCCCCTATCTTTCTCTGTGTTCGATGGATGCTATTTGTTCTAAAAATATGCTTTGAGTGGTAGCAATCATGGAAGACTATATGATAGTTGAGTATGTGGGATTTGCTAAATCAAAGCTCTTACATAGACCCTTCCTGAAAATAAGATGAATTGCAATTGTTTGATGACTGAGAACTGTTTGTTAGTTTTCAAGAAAGTTTATGATCTATACTTTAACATGTGAATAGCTTGTTACTTGATCATGAGAAGTTTTATGAGTTGAGCTATCGTTATGACATATAATGATGCTAGAAAAAGTGATTGGAACTATCATTGATCAAACTTATGCACTTGCTAGCATTCACACTTCATAGATTATTTCTTTTATCATTTACCTACTCGAGGACGAGCAGGAATTAAGCTTGGGGATGCTGATACGTCTCCAACGTATCTATAATTTATGAAGTATTCATGCTATTATATTATCTGTTTTGGATGTTTATGGGATTTACTAAACACTTTTATATTTTTGGGACTAACCTATTAACCGGAGGCCCAGCCCAAAATGATGTTTTCTTGCCTATTTCAGTGTTTCGAAGAAAAGGAATATCACATGGAGTCCAAACGGAATGAAACCTTCGGGAGAGTTATTTTTGGAACGGAAGCAATCCAGGAGACCTGGAGTAGACGTCAGGGAAGCTTCGAGGAAGCCACGAGGCAGGGAGGTGCACCCTACCCCCCTAGGCGCGCCCCCACCCTCGTGGCTCCCCTGACCGACTTCTTTCACCTATATATATCCATATACCCTAAAAACATCGGGGAACACAATAGATCGGGAGTTCCGCTGCCGCAAGCCTCTATAGCCACCAAAAACCTATCGGGACCCTGTTCCGGCACCCTGCCGGAGGGGGATCCCTCACCGGTGTCCATCTTCATCATCCCGACGCTCTCCATGACGAGGAGGGAGTAGTTCACCCTCGGGGCTGAGAGTATGTACCAATAGCTATGTGTTTGATCTCTCTCTCTCTCTCTCTCTCTCTCGTGTTCTTCGTTTGGCACGATCTTGATGTATCGTGAGCTTTGCTATTATAATTGGATCTTATGATGTTTCTCCCCCTCTACTCTCTTGTAATGGATTGAGTTTTCCCTTTGAAGTTATCTTATCGGATTGAGTCTTTAAGGATTTGAGAACACTTGATGTATGTCTTGCATGTGCTTATCTGTGGTGACAATGGGATATTCACGTGATCTACTTGATGTATGTTTTGGTGATCAACTTGCGAGTTCCGTAACCTCGTGAACTTATGCATAGGGGTTGGCACACGTTTTCGTCTTGACTCTCCGGTAGAAACTTTGGGGCACTCTTTGAAGTACTTTGTGTTGGTTTGAATAGATGAATCTGAGATTGTGTGATGCATATCGTATAATCATGCCCATGGATACTTGAGGTGACATTGGAGTATCTAGGTGACATTAGGGTTTTGGTTGATTTGTGTCTTAAGGTGTTATTCTAGTACGAACTCTAGGATAGATCGAACGGAAAGAATAGCTTCATGTTACTTTACTACGGACTCTTGAATAGATCGATCAGAAAGGATAACTTTGAGGTGGTTTCGTACCCTACCATAATCTCTTCGTTTGTTCTCCGCTATTAGTGACTTTGGAGTGACTCTTTGTTGCATGTTGAGGGATAGTTATATGATCCAATTATGTTATTATTGAGAGAACTTGCACTAGTGAAAGTATGAACCCTAGGCCTTGTTTCCTAGCATTGCAATACCATTTACGCTCACTTTTATCATTAGTTACCTTGCTGTTTTTATATTTTCAGATTACAAAAACCTATATCTACCATCCATATTGCACTTGTATCACCATCTCTTCGCCGAACTAGTGCACCTATACAATTTACCATTGTATTGGGTGTGTTGGGGACACAAGAGACTCTTTGTTATTTGGTTGCAGGGTTGCTTGAGAGAGACTATCTTCATCCTACGCCTCCCACGGATTGATAAACCTTAGGTCATCCACTTGAGGGAAATTTGCTACTGTCCTACAAACTTCTGCACTTGGAGGCCCAACAACGTCTACAAGAAGAAGGTTGTGTAGTATGCATCACTCCGCAGCCTCTGCCTGATCTGTCAATCGAGAAGGTATAGTACACTATTTCTTGTTCGAGGCACTATCCTCCACTTTAGTGCATGGGCAACATCTTTGTTAGATATGTTAGAAAACCACAATAGTCAAAGCGCCTACAGAACTTGAAGGTTGCTCACCTGATATATGCACAGAAACTGGGTTCTTAGTGGGCTTCTCTTATGCCCAGCCATACCACTTTTCGTCCTCTAAGATGGGAAGAGCTCTTTTCCAGCAACATAAAACTGACCACGACCCTGGTCACGAGGAGCGACCATGACCTCTGCCTGATGGGTTGTTCATGAGAGGGGGTGATCTCTTAGGTTCCCCATCACCCTCACGGTTTTGTGGGACAGCCCTGCCATGGGTACCAGTTGACTTGGCATCACCCCAGGGGGTATTACCACTCTGGTTCTTTGGATCAAAAGACGAGGATGAAGAATTATTGCCTGAGTTGGATCCGCTGGATCTTGTGAATAGGTCCTCTGGAGCACACAATTTCTTTGCAATGTAGGGTAGGTCTCCATTCACATCACGCTTCCCTGACAAAGCATGGAGCAATGAGCCAGCATACCACATGAGTAGCAGTAATATGGCAAGCGCGCATGCATAACAACATAGGGTTCAATCCTCTTCGTCTTTGTATGAAAGGACATGCGGTGCCCCCATGTGTGGTTTTGGTAATTGATGACAATCTCTATGGACTAACGGTTGCCTTGAGTTATATTTGAAGGATTTGTCCATAGGATGGTCTTGAAGTCCATGTGTTGGTTTCAAGGAGTTTATGAGATGGCCAAAGTGCTTTTCAAGGAATTATCCAAAGATTGGTCATGTGAGAGTTGAGCCTATTGCAAGCATGTCTTGAAGAAGAAGATTGTGTGAACATTCGAGTTTACCTTCAAGACATCATCCTAATGAAGAGAGTTGGAAAGATTCAAGGTTGATCAGGACAAAGTACAGAGAGTGATTCAAGTTGATCAACACACAAAGCGCACAGGTTGTACCGAGAGGGACCAAGTGATCCCATGGTATGGTAAGCATTGTCCATTACGCTTTGTGTACTAACCCATGGTCTACGTGAGAGTTCTTTGTGGGGTTAGGTGTGTTTCCATGGCCTTGCGTCAAGAGGAAGATCTCATACAACCCATGGAGGATGACATCAAGTGGTGATCGTCATCAAGTTTGCAGTGTGCAAGTTCAAGTGGAGCAACACAAAGAGTGGCTCACCCATAATGGAGTAAGGGGGAGCAATCAAGCTTGAAGCTTGCCGTCCATTGTAGTGTCAATGGAATTGTGAAGATGTGCCGAAGAGTGGCTCACCCATAGTGGAGTCTGGGGGAGCAATCAACTAGTCTTCATCGAGCCAACACAATCAAGAAAGGTGGTCCAACTTGAGGAAGTCAAGATCGTCATCATCTAGCTCAAGGGGACTATGTGCAAGGCAAAGGTTTGTCCTTGATAGGTTTTCTATTTTACCGGTCTCATAGTGGTAGTTGGGAGTCCGGGTTGTATGATCGATTTGTTGGGAATCGTAGCATAATTTCAAAATTTTCCTACGCTCACCAAGATGCATCTATGGAGTATACTAGCAACGAGGGGAAAGGAGTGCATCTACATACCCTTGTAGATCGCGAGCGGAAGCGTTCCAATGAACGTGGATGACGGAGTTGTACTCGCCGTGATTCAAATCACCGATGACCGAGTGCCGAACGGACGGCACCTCCGCGTTCAACACATGTACGATGCAGCGACGTCTCCTCCTTCTTGATCCAGCAAGGGGAAGGAGAGGTTGATGGAGATCCAGCAGCACGACGGCGTGGTGGTGGATGTAGCGGGTCTCGGCAGGGCTTCGTCGAGCTTCTGCGAGAGGGAGAGGTGTAGCAGGGGAGGAGGGAGGCGCCCAAGGCTGTTATCCTACTGCCCTCCCTCCCCCCCTTTATATAGGCCCCCTGGGAAGGGGGGGCGCCGGCCAAGATCCCATCAAGGGAGGGGGCGGCGGCCAAGGGGGGTAACTTACCCCCCAAGTCAAGTGGGGCGCCCCCCCACCCTAGGCGCAGGGGGAAGGCCCATGGGGGGCGCCCCAGCCCACTATGGGCTGGTTCCCTTCCCACTTCAGCCCATGGGGCCCTCCGGGACAGGTGGCCCCACCCGGTGGACCCCCGGGACCCTTCCGGTGGTCCCGATACAATACCGGTAACCCCCGAAACTTTCCCGGTGGCAGAAACTGGACTTCCTATATATAATTCTTCACCTCCGGACCATTCCGGAACTCCTCGTGACGTCCGGGATCTCATCCAGGACTCCAAACAACTTTCGGGTTTCCGCATACTCATATCTCTACAACCCTAGCGTCACCGAACCTTAAGTGTGTAGACCCTACGGGTTCGGGAGACATGCAGACATGACCGAGACGCCTCTCCGGTCAATAAACAACAGGGGGATCTGGATACCCATGTTGGCTCCCACATGTCCCACGATGATCACATCGGATGAACCACGATGTCGAGGATTCAATCAATCCCGTATACAATTCCCTTTGTCAATCGGTATGTTACTTGCCCGAGATTCGATCGTCGGTATCCCAATACCTTGTTCAATCTCGTTACCGGCAAGTCTCTTTACTCGTACCGCAATGCATGATCCCGTGACTAACGCCTTAGTCACATTGAGCTCATTATGATGATGCATTACCGAGTGGGCCCAGAGATACCTCTCCGTCACACGGAGTGACAAATCCTAGTCTCGATCCGTGCCAACCCAACAGACACTTTCGGAGATACCCGTAGTGCACCTTTATAGTCACCCAGTTACGTTGTGACGTTTGGCACACCCAAAGCACTCCTACGGTATCCGGGAGTTGCACGATCTCATGGTCTAAGGAAAAGATACTTGACATTGGAAAAGCTCTAGCAAACGAAACTACACGATCTTTTATGCTATGCTTAGGATTGGGTCTTGTCCATCACATCATTCTCCTAATGATGTGATCCCGTTATCAACGACACCCAATGTCCATAGTCAGGAAACCATGACTATCTGTTGATCAACGAGCTAGTCAACTAGAGGCTTACTAGGGACACGTTGTGGTCTATGTATTCACACATGTATTACGATTCCCGGATAACACAATTATAGCATGAACAATAGACAATTATCATGAACAAAGAAATATAATAATAACAATTTATTATTGCCTCTAGGGCATATTTCCAACAGTCTCCCACTTGCACTAGAGTCAATAATCTAGTTACATTATGATGAATCGAACACCCATTGCGTCCTGGTGTTGATCATGTTCTGCTCTAGGGAGAGGTTTAGTCAACAGATCTGCTACATTCAGGTCCGTATGTACTTTACAAATATCTATGTCTCCATTTTGAACACTTTCACGAATGGAGTTGAAGCGACGCTTGATATGCCTGGTCTTCCTGTGAAATCTGGGCTCCTTCGCAAGGGCAATAGCTCCAGTTATGTCACAGAAGAGAGTCATCGGGCCCGACGCATTGGGAATCACCCCTAGGTCGGTAATGAACTCCTTTATCCAGACTGCTTCCTGTGCTGCCTCCGAGGCTGCCATGTACTCCGCTTCACATGTAGATCCTGCCACGACGCTTTGCTTGCAACTGCACCAGCTTACTGCTCCTCCATTCAAAATATACACGTATCCGGTTTGTGACTTCGAGTCATCCAGATCTGTGTCGAAGCTAGCGTCGACGTAACCCTTTACGACGAGCTCTTCGTCACCTCCATAAATGAGAAACATATCCTTAGTCCTCTTCAGGTACTTCAGGATATTCTTGACCGCTATCCAGTGTTCCATGCCGGGATTACTTTGGTACCTTCCTACCAAACTTACGGCAAGGTTTACATCAGGTCTAGTACACAGCATGGCATACATAATAGACCCTATGGCCGAGGCATAGGGGATGACACTCATCTTTTCTCTATCTTCTACCGTGGTCGGGCATTGAGCCGTGCTCAATTGCACACCTTGCAATACAGGCACGAACCCCTTCTTGGACTGATCCATATTGAACTTATTCAATATCTTGTCAAGGTATGTACTCTGTGAAAGACCAATGAGGCGTCTTGATCTATCTCTATAGATCTTGATGCCAAATATATAAGCAGCTTCTCCAAGGTCCTTCATTGAAAAACACTTATTCAAATAGGCCTTTATACTTTCCAAGAATTCTATATCATTTCCCATCAATAGTATGTCATCCACATATAATATGAGAAATGCTACAGAGCTCCCACTCACTTTCTTGTAAACACAGGCTTCTCCATAAGTCTGTGTAAACCCAAACGCTTTGATCATCTCATCAAAGCGAATGTTCCAACTCCGAGATGCTTGCACCAGCCCATAGATTGAGCGCTGGAGCTTGCATACTTTGTTAGCATTCTTAGAATCGACAAAACCTTCCGGCTGCATCATATACAACTCTTCCTTAAGGAAGCCGTTAAGGAATGCCGTTTTGACGTCCATCTGCCATATCTCATAATCATAGTATGCGGCAATTGCTAACATGATTTGGACGGACTTCAGCTTCGCTACGGGTGAGAAAGTCTCATCGTAGTCAACCCCTTGAAATTGTCGATAACCCTTAGCGACAAGTCGAGCTTTGTAGATGGTCACACTACCATCCGCGTCTGTCTTCTTCTTAAAGATCCATTTATTTTCTATGGCTCGCCGATCATCGGGCAAGTCAGTCAAAGTCCATACTTCGTTTTCATACATGGATCCTATCTCGGATTTCATGGCTTCTAGCCATTTGTCGGAATCCGGGCCCGCCATCGCTTCTTCATAGTTCGAAGGTTCACCGTTGTCTAACAACATGATTTCCAGGACAGGGTTGCCGTACCACTCTGGTGCGGAACGTTTCCTTGTGGACCTACGAAGTTCAGTAGTAACTTGATCCGAAGCTTCATGATCATCATCATTAACTTCCTCCCCAGTCGGTGTAGGCACCACAGGAACATTTTCCCGCGCTGCGCTACTTTCCGGTACGGAAGGGGTGACTATCACCTCATCAAGTTCCACTTTCCTCCCACTCAATTCTTTCGAGAGAAACTCCTTCTCCAGAAAGGACCCGTTCTTGGCAACGAAGATCTTGCCTTCGGATCTGAGGTAGAAGGTATACCCAATAGTTTCCTTAGGGTATCCTATGAAGACGCATTTCTCCGACTTGGGTTCGAGCTTTTCAGGTTGAAGTTTCTTGACATAAGCATCGCATCCCCAAACTTTTAGAAACGACAGCTTAGGTTTCTTCCCAAACCATAATTCATACGGTGTCGTCTCAACGGATTTCGACGGAGCCCTATTTAAAGTGAATGCGGCAGTCTCTAAAGCATAGCCCCAAAATGAGAGCGGTAAATCGGCAAGAGACATCATAGATCGCACCATATCCAATAGAGTGCAATTTCGACGTTCGGACACACCGTTTCTCTGAGGTGTTCTAGGCGGCGTGAGTTGTGAAACTATTCCACATTTCCTTAAGTGTGCACCAAATTCGTGACATAAATATTCTCCTCCACGATCTGATCGTAAGAACTTTATTTTCCTGTCACGTTGATTCTCAACCTCACTCTGAAATTCCTTGAACTTTTCAAAGGTTTCAGACTTGTGTTTCATTAGGGTAGACATACCCATATCTACTTAAGTCATCAGTGAGAGTGAGAACATAACGATAACCACCGCGAGCCTCAACACTCATTGGACTGCACACATCGGTATGTATGATTTCCAATAAGTTGGTTGCTCGCTCCATTGTTCCGGAGAACGAAGTCTTGGTCATCTTACCCATGAGGCATGGTTCGCACGTGTCAAATGATTCGTAATCAAGAGACTCCAAAAGTCCATCTGCATGGAGCTTCTTCATGCGCTTGACACCAATGTGACCAAGGCGGCAGTGCCACAAGTATGTTGGACTATCGTTATCAACTTTACATCTTTTGGTATTCACACTATGAATATGTGTAACATCACGTTCGAGATTCATCAAGAATAAACCATTAACCAGCGGGGCATGGCCATAAAACATATCTCTCATATAAATAGAACAACCATTATTCTCGGATTTAAATGAGTAGCCATCTCGAATTAAACGAGATCCAGATACAATGTTCATGCTCAAAGCTGGCACTAAATAACAATTATTGAGGTTTAAAACTAATCCCGTAGGTAGATGCAGAGGTAGCGTGCCGACGGCGATCTCATGGACCTTGGAACCATTCCCGACGCGCATCGTCACCTCGTCCTTCGCCAGTCTCCGTTTATTCCGTAGTTCCTGTTTTGAGTTACAAATATGAGCAACCGCACCGGTATCAAATACCCAGGAGCTACTACGAGTACTGGTAAGGTACACATCAATTACATGTATATCACATATACCTTTGGTGTTGCCGGCCTTCTTGTCTGCTAAGTATTTGGGGCAGTTCCGCTTCCAGTGACCACTTCCCTTGCAAGAAAAGCACTCAGTCTCAGGCTTGGGTCCATTCTTCGACTTCTTCCCAGTAACTGGCTTACCGGGCGCGGCAACTCCCTTGCCGTCCTTCTTGAAGTTCTTCTTACCCTTGCCCTTCTTGAACTTAGTGGTTTTATTCACCATCAACACTTGATGTTCTTTTCTGATGTCCACCTCCGCTGATTTCAGCATTGAATATACCTCGGGAATGGTCTTTTCCATCCCCTGCATATTGAAGTTCATCACAAAGCTCTTGTAGCTTGGTGGAAGTGACTGGAGGATTCTGTCAATGACCGCGTCATCCGGGAGATTAACTCCCAGCTGGGATAAGCGGTTGTGTAACCCAGACATTCTGAGTATGTGCTCACTAACAGAACTATTCTCCTCCATTTTACAGCTGAAGAACTTGTCGGAGACTTCATATCTCTCGACCCGGGCATGAGCTTGGAAAACCATTTTCAGCTCCTCGAACATCTCATATGCTCCATGTTTCTCAAAACGCTTTTGGAGACCCGGTTCTAAGCTGTAAAGCATGCCGCACTGAACGAGGGAGTAATCATCAGCACGCTGCTGCCAAGCGTTCATAACGTCTTGGTTCTCTCGGATTGGTGCTTCACCTAGCGGTGCTTCTAAGACATAATCTTTCTTGGCTGCTATGAGGATGATCCTCAGGTTCCGGACCCAGTCCGTATAGTTGCTGCCATCATCTTTCAGCTTGGTTTTCTCTAGGAACGCGTTGAAATTGAGGACAACGTGGGCCATTTGATCTACAAGACATAGTGTAAAGATTTTAGACTAAGTTCATGATAATTAAGTTCATCTAATCAAATTACTCAATGAACTCCCACTCAGATAGACATCCCTCTAGTCACCTAAGTGAAACATGATCCGAGTTAACTAGGCCGTGTCCGATCATCACGTGAGACGGACTAGTCAAGATCAATGAACATCTCCATGTTGATCGTATCTTCTATACGACTCATGCTCGACCTTTCGGTCCTCCGTGTTCCAAGGCCATGTCTGTACATGCTAGGCTCGTCAAGTCAACCTAAGTGTATTGCGTGTGTTCCGAGGCCATGTCTGTACATGCTAGGCTCGTCAACACCCGTTGTATTCGAACGTTAGAATCTATCACACCCGATCATCACGTGGTGCTTCGAAACAACGAACCTTCGCAACGGTGTACAGTTAGGGGGAACACTTTTCTTGAAATTATCATAAGGGATCATCTTACTCACTACCGTCGTTCTAAGCAAATAAGATGCAAAAACATGATAAACATCACATGTAATCAAATAGTGACATGATATGGCCAATGTCATTTGCTCCTTTGATCTCCATCTTCGGGGCACCTTCGTCACCGGCATGACACCATGATCTCCATCATCATGATCTCCATCATTGTGTCTTCATGAAGTTGTCACGACAACGATTACTTCTACTTCTATGGCTAACGCGTTTAGCAACAAAGTAAAGTAATTTACACGGCGTTATTCAATGACACGCAGGTCATGCAAAATAATAAAGACAACTCCTATGGCTCCTGCCGGTTGTCATACTCATCGACATGCAAGTCGTGATTCCTATTACAAGAATATGATCAATCTCATACATCACATATATCATTCATCACATCTTCTGGCCATATCACATCACATAACACATGCTGCAAAAACAAGTTAGACATCCTCTAATTGTTGTTGCAAGTTTTTACGTGGTTTGTAGGTTTCTACCAAGAACGTTTCTTACCTACGTATGACCACAACGTGATTTGCCAATTTCTATTTACCCTTCATAAGGACCCTTTTCATCGAATCCGTTCCGACTAAAGTAGGAGAGACAGACACCCGCTAGCCACCTTATGCAACTAGTGCATGTCAGTCGGTGGAACCTGTCTCACGTAAGCGTACGTGTAAGGTCGGTCCGGGCCGCTTCATCCTACTGTTGGAAATATGCCCTAGAGGCAATAATAAATAGGTTATTATTATAGTTCCTTGTTCATGATAATCGTTTATTATCCATGCTAGAATTGTATTGATAGGAAACTCAGATACATGTGTGGATACATAGACAACACCATGTCCCTAGTAAGCCTCTAGTTGACTAGCTCGTTGATCAATAGATGGTCACGGCTTCCTGACCATGGACATTGGATGTCGTTGATAACGGGATCACATCATTAGGAGAATGATGTGATGGACAAGACCCAATCCTAAGCCTAGCACAAGATCGTGTAGTTCGTTTGCTCAGAGCTTTTCTAATGTCAAGTATCATTTCCTTAGACCATGAGATTGTGCAACTCCCGGATACCGTAGGAATGCTTTGGGTGTACCAAACGTCACAACGTAACTGGGTGACTATAAAGGTGCACTACAGGTATCTCCGAAAGTGTCTGTTGGGTTGGCACGAATCGAGACTGGGATTTGTCACTCCGTGTAAACGGAGAGGTATCTTTGGGCCCACTCGGTAGGACATCATCATAATGTGCACAATGTGACCAAGGAGTTGATCACGGGATGATGTGAGTTACGGAACGAGTAAAGAGACTTGCCGGTAACGAGATTGAACAAGGTATAGGGATACCGACGATCGAATCTCGGGCAAGTAACATATCGATAGACAAAGGGAATTGTATACGGGATTGATTGAATCCCCGACATCGTGGTTCATCCGATGAGATCATCGTGGAACATGTGGGAGCCAACATGGGTATCCAGATCCCGCTGTTGGTTATTGACCGGAGAACGTCTTGGTCATGTCTGCATGGTTCCCGAACCCGTAGGGTCTACACACTTAAGGTTCGATGACGCTAGGGTTATAGGGAAAGTATGTACGTGGTTACCGAATGTTGTTCGGAGTCCCGGATGAGATCCCGGACGTCACGAGGAGTTCCGGAATGGTCCGGAGGTAAAGATTTATATATGGAAAGTTGTTGTTCGGGTTCCGGGAAAAGTTCGGGTTTTTTCGGTATTGTACCGGGAAGCTTCCAGAAGGTTCCGGAGGATTCCGGAGGGGTCCGGAGGTCCGGAAAATGTTCCACCACCTCCAATACAGTAGCATGGGCTGTAAGGAGGCGCCCTAGCCTTAATGGGCCAGGGGCACCAGCCCCCCCAAGGCCCATGTGCATGGGAGAGGGGGAAACCCTAAGGGGGAGGGCCTCCACTTGACTTGGGAGGCACTCCTCCCCCCTTTGGCCGCCCCCCAAGCCCCATCTAGGGCTGGCTGCACCCCTTGGGGGGCAAACCCTAGATGGGGGCGCAGCCCTCCCCCTCCCCTATATATAGTTGAGGTTTGGGGCTGCCCAACACACGAGAACGTCTCCTTTTCAGCGCAGCCCTACCCCTCTCCTCCTCCTCCTCTCCCGCGGTGCTTGGCGAAGCCCTGCGGGATTGCCACGCTCCTCCATCACCACCACGCCGTCATGTTGCTTCTGGATGGAGTCTTCCCCAATCTTTTCCTCTCTCCTTGCTGGATCAAGGCATGGGAGACGTCACCGGGCTGCACGTGTGTTGAACGCGGAGGCACCGTTCTTCGGTGCTTAGATCGGAACCAACCGCGATCTGAATCGCTACGAGTACGACTACTTCATCCGCGTTGTTGCAACGCTTCCGCATCGCGATCTACAAGGGTATGTAGATGCACTCCCCTTCCCTTCGTTGCTAGATTACTCCATAGATTGATCTTGGTGATGCGTAGAAAATTTTGAATTTCTGCTACGTTCCCCAACAGTGGCATCATGAGCTAGGTCTATGCGTAGTTTCTATGCACGAGTAGAACACAAAGTAGTTGTGGGCATTGATGTTGTCAATCCTTCTTGCCGCTACTAGTCTTATCTTGTTTCGGCGGCATTGTGGGATGAAGCGGCCCGGACCGACCTTACACGTACGCTTACGTGAGACAGGTTCCACCGACTGACATGCACTAGTTGCATAAGGTGGCTAGCGGGTGTCTGTCTCTCCCACTTTAGTCGGAACGGATTCGATGAAAAGGGTCCTTATGAAGGGTAAATAGAAATTGGCACATCACGTTGTGGTTTTACGTAGGTAAGAAACGTTCTTGCTAGAAACCTATACAGGCCACGTAAAAAACTTGCAACAACAATTAGAGGACGTCTAACTTGTTTTTGCAGGATGTGCTATGTGATGTGATATGGCCAGAAGATGTGATGAATGATATATGTGATGTATGAGATTGATCATATTCTTGTAATAGGAATCACGACTTGCATGTTGATGAGTATGACAACCGGCAGGAGCCATAGGAGTTGTCTTTATTTTTGTATGACCTGCATGTCATTGAATAACGCCATGTAAATTACTTTACTTTATTGCTAAGCGCGTTAGCCATAGAAGTAGAAGTAATCGTTGGCGTGACAACTTCAAGAAGACACAATGATGGAGATCATGATGATGGAGATCATGGTGTCATGCCGGTGACAAAGATGATCATGGTGCCCCGAAGATGGAGATCAAAGGAGCAAAATGATATTGGCCATATCATGTGACTATTTGATTGCATGTGATGTTTATCATGTTATGCATCTTATTTGCTTAGAACGACGGTAGTAAGTAAGATGATCCCTCACTAAAATTTCAAGAGACGTGTTCCCCCTATCTGTGCACCGTTGCGAAGGTTCGTTGTTTCGAAGCACCACGTGATGATCGGGTGTGATAGATTCTAACGTTCGAATACAACGGGTGTTGACGAGCCTAGCATGTACAGACATGGCCTCGGAACACATGCAAAACACTTAGGTTGACTTGACGAGCCTAGCATGTACAGACATGGCCTCGGAACACAAGAGATCGAAAGGTCGAACATGAGTCGTATAGCAGATACGATCAACATGGAGATGTTCACCGATGATGACTAGTCCGTCTCACGTGATGATCGGACACGGCCTAGTTTGACTCGGATCATGAATCACTTAGATGACTAGAGGGATGTCTATCTGAGTGGGAGTTCAATAATCAAGATGAACTTCATTATCATGAACATAGTCAAAAGGTCTTTGCAAATTATGTCATAGCTTACGCTTTAGTTTTACTGTTTAAGATATGTTCCTAGAGAAAATATAGTTGAAAGTTGGTAGTAGCAATTATGCGGACTGGGTCCGTAAACTGAGGAGTGTCCTCATTGCTGCACAGAAGGCTTATGTCCTTAATGCACCGCTCGGTGTGCTGAACCTCAGCGTCGTCTGTAGATGTTGTGAAACATCTGACATACACATTTTGATGACTACGTGATAGTTCAGTGCGTATTGCTAACGGTTTAGAATTGTGGCACCAAAGACGTTTTTGAAACGTCGCAGAACATATGAGATGTTCCGAAGACTGAAATTGGGATTTCAGACTAGTGCCCACGTCAAGAGGTATGAGACCTCTGACAAGTTTCTTAAGCCTGCAAACTAAGGGAGAAAAGCTCAATCGTTGAGCATGTGCTCAGATTGTCTGAGTACCACAATCGCTTGAATCGAGTGGGAGTTAATCTCCCAGATGAGATAGTGATGGTTCTCCATAGTCACTGCCACCAAGCTAGTAGAGCTTTGTGATGAACTATAACATATCAGGGATAGACATGATGATCCTTGAGCAATTCGCGATGTTTGACACCGCGAGAGTAGAAATCAAGAAGGAGCATCAATTGTTGATGGTTAGTAAAACCACTAGTTTAAGAAGGGCAAGGGCAAAAGGGATACTTCATGAAACAGCAAGTCGTTTGCTGCTCTAGTGAAGAATCCCAAGGTTGAACCCAAACCGGAGACTAAGTGCTTCTGTAATGAGGGGAACGGTCACTGAAGCAGTACTACCCTAGATACTTGGTAGATGAGAAGGCGGGCAAGGTCAACAGAAGTATATTGGATATACATTATATGAATGTGTACTTTACTAGTACTCCTAGCAGCACCAGGGTATTAGATACCGGTTCGGTTGCTAAGTGTTAGTAACTCGAAATAAAAGGTGCGGAATAAACATAGACTAGCTAAAGGTGAGATGACAATGTGTGTTGGAAGTGTTTCCATGGTTGATGTGATCAAGCATCGCATGCTCCCTCTACTATCGAGATTTGGTGTTTGCGTTGAGCATGATTGGATTATGCTTATCGCAATATGGTTATTCATTTAAGGAGAATAATGGTTACTCTATTTATTTGAATAATACCTTCAATGGTCTTGCACCTAAAATGAATCTCGATCGTAGTGATACACATGTTCGTGCCAAAAGATATAAAATAGTAATGATAGTTCCACATACTTGTGGCACTGCCATTTGAGTCATATTGGTATATAACGCATGAAGAAGCTCCATGTAGATGGATCTTTGGACTCACTCGTTTTTGAAAAGATTGAGACATGCGAACCATGTCTATTGGTATATATGCATGAAGAAACTCCATGCAGATGGATCGTTTGGACTCACTTGATTTTGAATCACTTGAGACATGCAAATCATACCACATGGGCAAGATGACTGAAAGTCCTCGTTTTCAGTAAGATGGAACAAGAGAGCAACTTATTGGAAGTCACACATTTTGATGTATGCAGTCCAGTGAGTGCTGAGGCATGCAGTGGATATCGTTATGTTCTTACTTCACAGATGATTTGAGTAGATGCTGAGTGTATTTACTTGATGAAACACAAGTCTGAATTATTGAAAGGTTCAAGTAATTTCAGAGTGAAGTTGAATATCGTCGTGACAAGAGGATAAAATGTCTGTGATATGATCATAGAGATGAGTATCTGAGTTACGAGTTTGGCACACAATTAAGACATTGTGGAAATTGTTTCACAATTAATACCGCCTGGAACACCATAGAGTGATGGTGTGTCTGAACATCATAACTGCACCCTATTGGATATGGTGCATACCATGATGTCTCTTATCGAATTACCACTATCGTTTATGTGTTAGGCATTAGAGACAACCGCATTCACTTTAAAAGGGGCACCACGCAATTCCGTTGAGACGACACCGTTCAGAGAAACCTAAGTAGTCATTTCTTAAAAGTTTGGGGCTGCGATGCTTATGTGAAAAAGTTTCAGGCTGATAAGCTCGAACCCAAAGCGGATAAATGCGTCTTCATAGAATACCCAAAACAGTTGGGTATACCTCCTATTTCAGATCTGGAAGCAAAAGTAATTTGTAGCGACCAGACCTCAAATGGTCTGTGCTGCTGTGCACCAGTGTCATCCCTGGATCAGTAATGCTGACACGCACAGTACAAATGGAGGATTTATAACAGAGTAGCAATCACACACTTATTACATCGAATATCTCCGAAGAGAATAAGTATGATAAACATGGCTTAAGGCCATCTAATAACGATAACAGCGGAAGACTTGGAAGATAAGCGAGTCCATCAACTCCAGCGGCATCACTGAGTATAAGACCACGACCTAAGGCACCTGACTCGTCGTCTGAAAAGTCTGCAACATGAAACGTTGCAGCCCGAAAACGGGTCAGCACATGGAATATGCTGGCAATGTAACACATAGAGAATAATGAACAATAACAATGCTATACTACATGCATATATGGCTGGTGGAAAGCTCTATGGTTACAGTTTTGCGAAAAGCCAATTTTATCCTACTCCAAAGGAATAAATTTTATTTAACTATCATGGTGGTTGTGAAACATTGAGATGGTTGACAGCATCTCAATCCCAATTAAATATCATCAATAACCCAACAAAATTAATTAGAAGTAACATAGTGTTGAGATTCACATGATAATCCAAGTACTAGATACTCAAGTTGTCCATAACCGGGGACACGGCTAACCATGATTAGTTTATACACTCTGCAGAGGTTTGTGCACTTTTCCCCACAAGACTTGATCTCCTCCGTTGGATTACTCGCACTACATGGTGTTTGAGTAACGGATGACCAAGACACAGTCTTTCAGAAGTGTTTGCACCTTACGTATGGGTAGACAGTTAAACCTACTTTCCCCTACATCTGCTAGTCTACCACTGTAAGAGTTCACACAACTTAGTCAACTATGCTAGAGCCCATAATAGCTTGCGGCTGCACACGGAAGTTTCTAGCATGAAAAATCTCATGATCCCTTTGAACCTGGGTGGCGGTCCAAAGAAAAACAGGCAATCCTGGAATACCCAGGTACCTCAATCCACCCAGATGTGAGTTTAAGTTGCCACCTTAAGTAAACCATTAATTAACAATCTCACATCTGTCATGAATTTCACTCAAACCCAATCCACGTCTACGAGCATAGCATGGCAATAATAAAAGCAACGTAGAAGTAACTCCCAAGGGTTTGAATAGAAAACAGGTAATAGGTGCTACCTCAACTACTTCCCAATACCCACAATTTAATTAGATACTAACCATGCATGTTTGAGGATTGATCTAATGCAATAAAACTGGGTATGGAAGGGTATATGATCAAAGTGTTACTTGCCTTGCTGATGATCCGCAAAACCTAGCGATTCGAAGTAACAAGCGGCACACACCAGGTACTCTATCGCAAACAAACAAGCATACAATCAGTACTCATCTAATGCACAGGTAAAACTAGAATGAAAGATTCAACCAGAAAGTTCAACTTAAGAACTCCGGTTTGCAAAAAGAATCAACTCGAAAGAAGCAACGAAAGTCAAACAGTGAAAGAAAGAAACTTCGTTTACTAATCTGGATCTAGGTCAAATTTTACTGTAGCAAAAACTTGTTTGAGTAGGTTAAACGGAAAGAGAATTTCGAGACGAAACTCTAGGCGCTTGAATCACCTGATTCCGATAAACGAGCGAGAAGTTAAACAGAATCGAAGATTCGATCAGAAATCGAATCTGAGAAAATCGCAGAAAAAATCCGACGAAAAAGAAAAACGGACGAACGGTTAAAGAACGGACGTTCGTTAACAGAGAAAAACCGACGAACGCGTTTGTTAAAACGAACGGTTCGGTAAACGTTCGAAAAATAATAAAACCGAAAAAAAACCGATCTAGGGTTTTTTTTAACGAAGGGTTTTTTCTAAACGAAAACCGGCAAAGTCAACCGGCGGCGGCAGTACCTCGGGGACGAGCTCCGGCGAGGCTCCGGCGGGCGCGGGGCTTGGCGGCGGGGTGCGGGGCTCAGGGGGGCGCGGCGAGGCGGGGGCTCCGGCTCCTGGCGGCGGCGGCGAGGCGTGTTGCGGGCGGCGGCGGGGCTCGGCGGTGAGGGCTCCGGCGGTGGTGGTGGTGAGAGAAAGAGGGGGGGTATTTAAGGAGGGGGGTCCGGCGGCTTGGGAGAGGGGGCAAGCCGAGCGGCGGAGCTTCCCGTGTCCGCCATGGACACGGCGACGGCGGCGTCGTGCGGGAAGAGGAGAGGCGCGAGGCGGGCTGTCGGCTGGGCCTCTGGCCCAGTCGGTGCGCGGGCGTTTTTTTTTTAAATTCGTTCCGCGGAAAAATTCGTAGAAAAATAAATACAAATCAGAAAAATATGAAATAAATTTTCCCCGTCTAGTTAGAAAATCTAGAATAGGGTGAACATTTTCTTAAATAAAAATAAATATTTTGAAAACGTGCAATATTTTTAATGCAATAAAAATTGCAAATAAAATTCAAATAAATTCCAATAAATGATTTTAACATTTTTCCTCCAGTATTTCAATTGTTTTGGAGAAGTCATATTTTCTCCTCTCGTATTTAAAATGAAATATTTTTCCGGAGAGAAAGATAATTAAAACCAAAATCCTCGTTTTATAATTTGATAAAAATCCAATATGAAAATTCGAGAAATCCCCAACTCTCTCTGAGGGTCCTTGAGTTGCTTAGGATTTATCGAGGATTTGTCAAAATGCAATAAAACATGATATGCAATGATGATCTATGTATAACATTCCAAATTGAAAATTTGGGATGTTACATAATTGCTTCTAGAAACGAGTCCTTTCTCGAGAAAAAGTTTCTCTCGAAAGAATTGAGTGGGAGGATGGTGGAGACTTGATAAGGTTATTGAACCGTCACTTCAACTAGTGTGTAGCAGGGCACAGGAAGTTGTTCCTGTGGCACCTACACCAATTGAAGTGGAAGCTTATGATGGTGATCATGAAACTTCGGATCAAGTCACTACCAAACCTCGTAGGACGACGAGGATGCGTAATACTTCAGAGTAGTACGTGATCCTGTCTTGGAAGTCATGTTGTTGGACAACAATGAACCTACGATCGGTGGAGAAGCGATGGTGGGCCCATATTCCGACAAATGGTTAAAAGCCATGAAATCCGAGATAAATGGATCTTTGAGAAGAAGACGGATGTGGACGGTAATGTTACCGTCTATGAAGCTCGACTTGTGGCAAAGAGTATTTCCACAAGTTCAAGGAGTTGACTACGATGAGATTTTCTCATCCGTAGCGATGCTTAAGTCCGTCGGAATCATGTTAGCATTAGCTGCATTTATGAAATCTGGCAGATGGATGTCAAAACAAGTTTCCTTACCAGTTTTCGTAAGGAAAGGTTGTATGTGATACAATCAGAAAGGTTTTGTCGATCCTAAGGATGCTAAAAGGTATGCTAGCTCCAGCGATCCTTCCATGGACTAGAGCAAGCATCTCGGAGTCAGAATATAGGCTTTGATGGAGTGATCAAAGTTTTTGGGTTTATACAAAGTTTGTTAGAAACTTGTATTTACAATAAAGTGAGTGGGAGCGCTACAACATTTCTGATAAGTATATGTGAATGACATATTGTTGATCTGAAATGATGTAAAATTTCTGGAAAGCATAAAGGGTTGTTTGAAAGGAGTTTTTCAAAGGAAGACCTGGATAAAGCTGCTTACATATTGGGCATCAAGATCTATAGAGATAGATCAAGACGCCTGATGATACTTTCAAAGAACGCACACCTTGACATGATTTTGAAAGAGTTCAAAATAGATCAGCAAAGAAGGAGTTCTTGGCTGTGTTACAAGGTGTGAGTATTGAGTAAGACTCAAGACCTGACCACAGCAGAAGAGAGAGAAAGGACGAAGGTCGTACCCTATGCTTTAGACGTAGGCTCTACAGTATGCTATGCTGTGTACCGCACATGAAGTGTGCCTTGCCATGAGTTGGTGAAGGGGTACAATAGTGATCCGGGAATGGATCACATGACAGCGGTCGAACTTATCCTTAGTATCTAGTGGACTAAGGAATTTTCTCGATTATGGAGGTGGAAAGGAGTTCGTCGTAAAGGGTTACGTCGATGCGAACTTTGACACTAATCCGGATGACTCTGAGTAGTAAACCGGATTCGTATAGTAGAGCAATTATTTGAAATGGCTCCAAATAGCGCGTGGTAGCATCCACAAGATGACATAGATATTCGTAAAGCACACGCGGACCTGAAAGGTTCAGACCCGTTGACTAATAACCTCTCTCATAAGCATAACATGATCAAACCAGAACACATTGAGTGTTAATCACATAGTGATGTGAACTAGATTGTTGACTCTAGTGAACTCTTTGGATGTTGGTCACATGGTGATGTGACCTATGAGTGTTAATCACATGGCGGTGTGAACTAGATTATTGACTCTAGTGCAAGTGGGAGACTGTTGGAAATATGCCCTAGAGGCAATAATAAATAGGTTATTATTATATTTCCTTGTTCATGATAATCGTTTATTATCCATGCTAGAATTGTATTGATAGGAAACTCAGATACATGTGTGGATACATAGACAACACCATGTCCCTAGTAAGCCTCTAGTTGACTAGCTCGTTGATCAATAGATGGTTACGGTTTCCTGACCATGGACATTGGATGTCGTTGATAACGGGATCACATCATTAGGAGAATGATGTGATGGACAAGACCCAATCCTAAGCCTAGCACAAGATCGTGTAGTTCGTTTGCTCAGAGCTTTTCTAATGTCAAGTATCATTTCCTTAGACCATGAGATTGTGCAACTCCCGGATACCGTAGGAATGCTTTGGGTGTACCAAACGTCACAACGTAACTGGGTGACTATAAAGGTGCACTACAGGTATCTCCGAAAGTGTCTGTTGGGTTGGCACGAATCGAGACTGGGATTTGTCACTCCGTGTAAACGGAGAGGTATCTTTGGGCCCACTCGGTAGGACATCATCATAATGTGCACAATGTGACCAAGGAGTTGATCACGGGATGATGTGAGTTACGGAACGAGTAAAGAGACTTGCCGGTAACGAGATTGAACAAGGTATAGGGATACCGACGATCGAATCTCGGGCAAGTAACATATCGATAGACAAAGGGAATTGTATACGGGATTGATTGAATCCCCGACATCGTGGTTCATCCGATGAGATCATCGTGGAACATGTGGGAGCCAACATGGGTATCCAGATCCCGCTGTTGGTTATTGACCGGAGAACGTCTTGGTCATGTCTGCATGGTTCCCGAACCCGTAGGGTCTACACACTTAAGGTTCGATGACGCTAGGGTTATAGGGAAAGTATGTACGTGGTTACCGAATGTTGTTCGGAGTCCCGGATGAGATCCCGGACGTCACGAGGAGTTCCGGAATGGTCCGGAGGTAAAGATTTATATATGGAAAGTTGTTGTTCGGGTTCCGGGAAAAGTTCGGGTTTTTTCGGTATTATACCGGGAAGCTTCCAGAAGGTTCCGGAGGATTCCGGAGGGGTCCGGAGGTCCGGAAAATGTTCCACCACGTCCAATACAGTAGCATGGGCTGTAAGGGGGCGCCCTAGCCTTAATGGGCCAGGGGCACCAGCCCCCCCATGGCCCATGCGCATGGGAGAGGGGAAACCCTAAGTGGGAGGGCCTCCACTTGACTTGGGAGGCACTCCTCCCCCCTTTGGCCGCCCCCCAAGCCCCATCTAGGGCTGGCTGCACCCCTTGGGGGGGAAACCCTAGATGGGGGCGCAGCCCTCCCCCTCCCCTATATATAGTTGAGGTTTGGGGCTGCCCAACACACGAGAACGTCTCCTTTTCAGCGCAGCCCTACCCCTCTCCTCCTCCTCCTCTCCCGCGGTGCTTGGCGAAGCCCTGCGGGATTGCCACGCTCCTCCATCACCACCACGCCATCGTGTTGCTGCTGGATGGAGTCTTCCCCAACCTCTCCCTCTCTCCTTGCTGGATCAAGGCATGGGAGACGTCAACGGGCTGCATGTGTGTTGAACGCGGAGGCACCGTTCTTCGGTGCTTAGATCGGAACCAACCGCGATCTGAATCGCTACGAGTACGACTACTTCATCCGCGTTCTTACAACGCTTCCACATCGCGATCTACAAGGGTATGTAGATGCACTCCCCTTCCCTTCGTTGCTAGATTACTCCATAGATTGATCTTGGTGATGCGTAGAAAATTTTGAATTTCTGCTACGTTCCCCAACACCTACAATACCGCCGAAACAAGATACGACTAATAGCGGCAAGAAGAATTGGCAACATCAACGCCCACAACTGCTTTGTGTTCTACTCATGCATAGTAACTACGCATAGGCCTGGCTCATGATGCCACTGTTGGGAATCGTAGCATAATTTTAAAATTTTCCTACGCTCACCAAGATGCATCTATGTAGTATACTAGCAACGAGGGGAAAGGAGTGCATCTACATACCCTTGTAGATCGCGAGCGGAAGCGTTCCAATGAACGTGGATGACGGAGTCGTACTCGCCGTGATTCAAATCACCGATGACCGAGTGCCGAACGGACGGCACCTCCGCGTTCAACACACGTACGGTGCAGCGACGTCTCCTCCTTCTTGATCTAGCAAGGGGAAGGAGAGGTTGATGGAGATCCAGCAGCACGACGGCGTGGTGGTGGGTGTAGCGGGTCTCGGCAGGGCTTCGCCGAGCTTCTGCGAGAGGGAGAGCTGCAGCAGGGGAGGAGGGAGGCGCCCAAGGCTGTTATCCTACTGCCCTCCCTCCCCCCCCTTTATATAGGCCCCCTGGGAAGGGGGGCGCCGGCCAAGATCCCATCAAGGGAGGGGGCGGCGGCCAAGGGGGGTAACTTACCCCCCAAGTCAACTGGGGCGCCCCCCCCCCCCCACCCTAGGGTTTCCAACCCTAGGCGTAGGGGGAAGGCCCATGGGGGGCGCCCCAGCCCACTATGGGCTGGTTCCCTTCCCACTTCAGTCCATGGGGCCCTCCGGGACAGGTGGCCCCACCCGGTGGACCCCCGGGACCCTTCCGGTGGTCCCGATACAATACCGGTAACCCCCAAAACTTTCCCGGTGGCCGAAACTGGACTTCCTATATATAATTCTTCACCTCCGGACCATTCCGGAACTCCTCGTGACGTCCGGGATCTCATCCGGGACTCCGAACAACTTTCGGGTTTCCGCATACTCATATCTCTACAACCCTAGCGTCACCGAACCTTAAGTGTGTAGACCCTACGGGTTCGGGAGACATGCAGACATGACCGAGACGCCTCTCCGGTCAATAACCAACAGCGGGATCTGGATACCCATGTTGGCTCCCACATGTTCCACGATGATCTCATCGGATGAACCACGATGTCGAGGATTCAATCAATCCTGTATACAATTCCCTTTGTCAATCGGTATGTTACTTGCCCGAGATTTGATCGTCGGTATCCCAATACCTTGTTCAATCTCGTTACCGGCAAGTCTCTTTACTCGTACCGCAATGCATGATCCCGTGACTAACTCCTTAGTCACATTGAGCTCATTATGATGATGCATTACCGAGTGGGCCCAGAGATACCTCTCCGTCACATGGAGTGACAAATCCCAGTCTCGATCCGTGCCAACCCAACAGACACTTTCGGAGATACCCGTAGTGCACCTTTATAGTCACCCAGTTATGTTGTGATGTTTGGCACACCCAAAGCACTCCTACGGTACCCGGGAGTTGCACGATCTCATGGTCTAAGGAAAAGATACTTGACATTGGAAAAGCTCTAGCAAACGAAACTACACGATCTTTTATGCTATGCTTAGGATTGGGTCTTGTCCATCACATCATTCTCCTAATGATGTGATCCCGTTATCAACGACATCCAATGTCCATAGTCAGGAAACCATGACTATCTGTTGATCAACGAGCTAGTCAACTAGAGGCTTACTAGGGACACGTTGTGGTGTATGTATTCACACATGTATTACGATTTTCGGATAACACAATTATAGCATGAACAATAGACAATTATCATGAACAAAGAAATATAATAATAACAATTTATTATTGCCTCTAGGGCATATTTCGTCGAATTCGGAGCTCGTATGCGAAAGTTGTGGCTGTTTTGATATTGCCTGTTTTACATAGAGAGGTTGTACCGCCCCATAGAGAGGTTGTACCGGTTGACCGATACAACCGTTGTTTGGAGCGGCTATACCGCTCTAGAATTGGTCCGGAGGTTGTACCGGCCATGTACCGCTCTACAACCGGACTAGTTTCTGTTGTGGTGCGGTTCTTGGGAGGTTGTTGACCGGTTGTACCGGTTTAACCGGTACTACCGGTTCCCTGGGCTGTTGTACCACTTAGGGCTTTTCCTACAGGTTGGTTTTTCCAGTGCTTTGACCGGTTGTACCGGTTCGTGCACCGGTTGTACCGGTCCTACAGTTTTCTGCACATAACGGGCAGATTCGTGGGGACCTATAAAAGGGGGTCTTCTTCCCCAATGGTTCCCCAACTCTTAAGCTCATTTTTGCCCCCATTGTCGACCTTCTTTGAGCTTACTAACTCTCAATCCCTCCATGACTTCTTGCTAGTTTTTGAGGGAAAAGAGAGAGGAGATCTAGATCCACGCTTCCACCAATCACTTTCTCCTCTATGTGAGGGGAACCCCTTGGATCTAGATCTTGGAGTTATTGGTGTTCTCCTTCTTGTTCTTCCTCTCATTTTACTCCCTAGCATTAGTTGCTTTGGTGGGATTTGGGAGAGAAGGACTTGGGCACTCCGTGTGCCCTTGCCATTGCATTTGGTGCATAGGTTTGAGTTATCCACGGTGATACGTGCAAGTTACAAGTTGAGAAGCTTATTACTCTTGGGTGCTTGGTACCCTTGAGCTTGTTCCTCTTGGGTGCTTGGGCGCCCTAGACGGTTGGTAGTGTTCGGAGCTCAATCATTGTGGTGTAAAGCTCCGGGCAAGCGTCGGGGTCTCCAATTAGGTTGTGGAGATCGCCGCGAGAAATTTGACGGGTTTCGGTGACCGCCCCCAAGGGTTGCCAAAGTGTACGGGTTTGGTGACCGCCCCCAAGGGTTGCCATTTGTACGGGTTCGGTGACCGCCCTCAAGGGTCCCTTAGTGGAATCACGGCATCTTGCATTGTGTGAGGGCGTGAGGAGATTACGGTGGCCTTAGTGGCTTCTTGGGGAGCATTGTGCCTCCACACCGCTCCAAACGGAGATTAGCATCCGCAAGGGTGTGAACTTTGGGATACATCATCGTCTCCACGTGCCTCGGTTATCTATTACCCGAGCCCTTTACTTATGCACTTTACTTTGTGATAGCCATATTGTTTCTTGTCATATATCTCGCTATCACTTAGTTGTTTATCTTGCTTAGCATAAGTTGTTGGTGCACATAGGTGAGCCTAGTTATTGTAGGTTTATTCCGCATTTGTTTAAGCCTAAACCGTAATTATTTCAAAGCGCCTATTCACCCCCCCCCCCTCTCTAGGTGACATCCACGATCTTTCAATTGGTATCAGAGCCTCGTCTCTCTTTGTTAGGCTTAACCGCCTAGAGAGTAAAGATGTCGACTAGGGGATTAGGATTCTCTGATACTCTTAGTTTCGATGGCACAAATTTTGATGTAGTAATTCACATGCTTAATCTCTTTATGGTCATGGACCCAAATTTAGAGCGAATTGTAGATATGGGTTTTTCTCCTCCAAAGGATCCCCAAAGATTATCTTTAGAGGATGAGAAGAACTCTTATCTCAATGCTCAAGCTTCTGATGTGCTTTTCGATGCTTTGAGCAATGTAGTTATATTTCAACTCATGCCGTTCCGGGATGCTCATGAGTTGTGGACAAAGCTTCAAGATAAATATGGCGTGTCCAAGATTTGTGGGGACGATTGTTCTCCCTCCACCTCCGGCCGTATTGTGTTCTCAACTTCTTCTACTTCACCTACATGTGGTTTTCCACAAGGTAATGAAATGGTGAGTAGTGTTGGTCATTGCAATGATGATAGTATCCTTATTGTGGATGATCCTTCATCACTATCTTATTGCAATGCATCTTCTTTGCACTTTAACACTTCGAGCACCCTACATGTTTCTCATGCTTGTGTTGATAGTCCGTGCATATCTTGTCGAAATTGCTTGACTAAATCTCATGATGATATGCTTGCTATATCTTGTTGCCATGATAAAAATGCTTGTATTTCCTCGAGTTGTTGTGCTAACAATGTAGAGGAAACCCAACACTCCATGGAACAAGATGTGGTTTTAAATGGTGCTTCAAGGGATCCTACATCATCATCTATTGCGGTTTGCCTTATGGCCAAGGCTTCAAAGGTATCTCCTACCTTGAATCCCAATATGTCTCTTGTTGATGATGTTGGTGCTAATAATGATGAGGCTAATGATGAAGAGAATGATAATGTTGCCTCCTTAAAAATAAAGGGGGAAATGATTTTTAAAGCTCTTCATAAGAATAAAATTGCTCGTTCCAACTTCATGGAAATCATGTCTATTGCTATTGAGGGCAAGAAATATATAGAGGAGGTGGAATCTCATCTAGAGGAGCTTGAGGTCACCATTGAAAAAATGGAAGGTCATGAGCGTGATTACGCTAATGAGATTGCGGACCTCTCTCAAGCTCTTGAACTTGAACAAACCACCAAGGATTCTCTTGAGGAGACTTTTGCTCTAGAATTATCTAGAGTGAAGGAATTTCATGATAGATCTCTTGAGGTGGCCAATTATTTTGAAACTAAAAATGAGAATCTTGAAGTTGCGCATGCTAAACTTCTTGAGGACTTTGGGCACCTCGAAAATGGCTCAAGGGTCATTAAGAGTGAGCTCATCAAACTCACCGACTCTCATGCACAACTTGAAGCTTCATATTCAAAAGAGCTTGCCAAGTTGCCTTCTCCTCTTGCTATTATTGATGATGCTTGTGCTACTAACTCTATTACTTGTGAAGCATCCATTTTGAAGGAGAATGTTGAGCTTCGGGCTCAACTTGAGTTGCTATCTAGCAATTATGGGAAATTAGAAGAAAGCCATGAAAAGCTCTCAAGCTCTCATGATGATCTTCTAGTATCCCATAATGTGCTAAAGATATCTCATGAGGCCATGATTTCTAAGGTAACATCTAGTGAGCCTCATGTGGATACTAGCACTACTTTTAGTCAAAATGCTATATTGCCTTGTGCTAGTCCTCATAATTCATCTATGCATAACATTGGCACATCTTGTGATGAATTGCTTTCCTTGCCTTGTTGCTCTAATGATGAAGTTTATACTTCCTCTAGTGCTTGTGTTGAGACTAACCATGTAGAGAAAATCAAAGAGCTCAAGGCCCAAGTCACTTCTTTGAAGAAAGACTTGGAAAAGTGTCATGAAGGGAAATCCACACTCAACAATATCTTGAGTGTGCAAAAATCCCCCAATGACAAAGGTGGACTTGGATTCAACTCCAATAAGAAGAAGAAGTCCAAGATGAACAAGAAGAAGGGCCAAGAACAAGTCAAGAATTCGGCCAAGATTGTTTGCTTCAAGTGCAAAATTGAAGGGCATCATGTTAGATCTTGCCTATTGAAGAAGAAGGCCATTAGTGACAAGAAATAAGGGAAGCGGCCACAAGTTCAATCTCATGCTCAACCACAAGTTGAAGAAAGGCCTCTTCCCAAGAATACTCAAGCTAATGCTTCTCAAGTTGAGAACTCAAGTGAGAAGAAAGTGAAGAGTAGACGTTGCTACTTATGTCGTGAGAAAGGTCACCTCGGTTCTTCATGCACTAGTGACAACTCATCCAACCCAATTATTATTCATGATATGTATTCTCTTGGGAAGGATAAGGTTGGCAATGTGTTTGCCAAGTTTGTTGGTACTCAAAGTGGTGCCAAGCAAAGAACCATTTGGGTAGCCAAGCCTATTGTGACTAACCTCTTAGGACCCAACTTGGTTGGGGACCAAGTAGCTCAAACTTGATCAATAGGTGTCTACGGAGGGCATTGGAGACTTGGCTACATTATGAAGAATTAAGGGGATTTTCATCATTCATATTGTCTCAAGCCAAGTCATTCGGATTATCAAGTTTCTATCTTATCTCCAATGTTCCTCCTTGAGGTAACTCGTGCTTAAAGTGTTTACATTGATAGTTACTTGCCCCTTTGCATGTTTGGTTTCGTTCCTTGCATGTGTTTGTATATGTTGTGCTTCCAACTTGATTATCTTCAGCAATCAAGTATGTGTGTGTTGGTTTGCACATCATGTACGTGTGTGTCATGCGTTGAGCCTTTTGCATCTTGTTTATATCTTAATTGGCTCGTGTGAGAGATTAATGGAACATCCCATTTTGGGGAAGTGATGTGCTTTGTGCACCTCACGGTCCCACAAGTGTGTGTACATGAGGAATACCACCTAGTATTGATATCGCAAGCTTATCTATTCACTATGTGGTATGTCTTCTCATGAGAAATTCAAATTCAAATTCTAAATAGTCCATTAATTATCTCTTGTTGGATCCTCTTATTGCCTCTTGTTAAGTTTTTATTGGTATCACATTATGGGGGAGTAATATGCTATGTGCATATTACAAGCCTAGAAAATGTGTACATTTGAGATATTGTCACCTAGAATTGATATTGTAAATTATCTTGTTCCTAGGTGGCATGTTAGCTCTACAAGTTGCAATTTGCATGTGTTTGGTGTGAAGATGATGTTGGATATCCTTGCTATCTACCAACTGAATTATTTCCAAATACTTCTTGTCTTTTGACAATTTGTACTCACTTATGTGTGGTAGAAATTATTGATCATCTTTACATTGGCCTTTGCTTTTATTTGCCTTATCTCTTGCCTAGGATTGTGTCAACTCCCATTGTATTCCATACCACTTGTGGATCTTGTTATTTCCTTGAGATTGTCTAGTGTTTGTATAGATATAGTGAAAGTGGTGATCCCATCTTGTGCCTTTTGTATTCAAATGCAAATTCTCTATAATGCACAATGCTTTGGGGAGCTATCCTATTTTTCTTAGAATGCTCACCTTGTGATCCTTATCAAGTGTGTGTTGGTGGAATGCAAACCGTTTCTTTTTGGTACTTTGTGCCATCACGAAACTTTGTAGAGCACTTGGTTTGTTTGGAACAATTCTCTCTTTTGGGAGTTTGACATCATTCTTTTTGAGTGTGCCAATGGATATCTCATTCCTTGATGTATCGGTTAATGATATCTTCCAAGTGATGGTTTCTCCTTTTGGTATCCTTTTCACTTGGTATCACTACACCACAACACCGATGTAATGGCATGTAATCTGCCGGGAGAAAGCTCTTAAAACGGCATACGGACTGTCGGGATGTTAGTTCTCCCGGCAGATAGAACCGCCACGAGAATGGCTGCCGGGGATTACTTCTCCCGGCAGATAGATATCTCCCGACAGTTTAACTACCGTGACCTACATATTTCCCGGCAGTTAGTTTTCTCCCAGCAGGTTCCTTAGCGCAAAGGGATTTTAGTTATCGGCAGTGCAACTGCCGGTAAAAACTTGTTGGCCCGGCAGTTTGTATGCCATCACATTGATATACTAGAATTTTGGGCAGCATATATCTATAATTTAATAACAATTCACAATGTCTAATTTAAAATCCATGCACAATGTTTTAGCAAATCAGGACATCACATAATTTATGCATACACTTCAATCAGAGTTACATTTAGGCCTCATACTTCATTCGATAAACATAGGAAGCAAATATAACGAGTACATATATATGTTTCGAGATGGCACATAACCAAATGAAGTTGTGCCACAAAAGGGGAAGTGGCTTAACAACCACCAAAATGGGCAGAGCTAGTCTCCAGGTTTAACAAACAGTTTCTAGATGTGCCACATAACCAAAATAAAGTTGTGCCACAAAAGGGGAAGTGGCCATACAGTGGCTTAACAGCCACCAAAATGGGCTGAACTAAGTCTCCAGGTTCAACAAACATATTACATTATCATCCCAACACTGAAAATTGAAGGTCTTCCAGATCTTCAACCGCTTGTAGATCTTCGAAACCACCAACTTATTGTGTATGTTTGGGAAACCTGCAACGGACCGAAAACTCAAAACGAAGTTGTTGTTTCAGATTTTAAATGAACACATTAAGGATTATGACATAGCAAGGAATAATACATAATTATATCGAACAGGAATTCTTTGACCTGCACATTCAAAATTCTTCCATATTCAAAATTCTTCCATGGGCAAATATGGCAAAACAGGAACCTAAGTTGAGTTGTAAAAGGAGTATATAATGTGTAGTTTGAATGCTAATTTACATTTCACATGTTTAGGTACTGGATGCAACTGAATCATATATTCTTCCATGTAAAACATTTAGACTGGACACATGCATGTACATGATGCTACATTCCAAGAGCACAAGCTATGAAGACGTAATAATATATAATAGTCCAGTAAGTAACTAATTATTCTGGACTTTGCAAAGCAGAACGCCACTGGACAATGGACACATGCACTGAAAATAAAGAATGGCCACCAGTACACTTTGTACAAGGAGGTTTGAAAGATCACCATATATGTAGTCTCACCCAAATATTCAAAGGGGCTTAACGCCACTGGACAGGGGAAGCTTGATATACTTATACTACCAAAGTTGTTTTGTTGGCTATCTAATTATGACTCTTGAAATAGATTATTTGTATACAATGGTCTACAATAAAAATGGTTGAACAGGCAAAAAAATCAAGGTTGTAAGTTCTGATTGTAATGTTTATGTATTTTAACCAGCAAAATTATTATTGTTGTGTGGTGCAAAAGATGTGTATATTGATCTAATGTGCTCAACTGTTGGCATTTTTTGGTAAAAGGAAAAAAGAGCGACTTTCTCTATCTACAAAGAAAAAGAAAGAAGAATTGCAATTCTAAACAAAGTACAGCACTGTAGCTCAACCATCATTTCATATTTATCTCACATATGTGTGTACTGATCACTAAACTGGACAGCTGTGGGCCATACATTTACATCCTTTGTGAGAAAGCATCGAATGGAGGGAAAGTCTATGTCCAAAAGAACAGCTCATGAGAGCTCAGCCTTTCTAGTGACCCAATATGGTAAGAGAAATATGTATATTACCTCCTCATCTTGCTTATGGTCGCATTGCTGCATTTGCCGTTGACTTGTCCACTTCCAACTACATACATAGAAGCAAAAGAGTATTAAGCAATCAACCATGATAGTCATTGTAAATTTAGCAAAAGAACCCAAGCTTACATGCTTGTGAGGCCATGCGATACATCGCCCTTGAGCTTGCCCCATGGTTGTCATGTCCCCAACACCACGAGGCAGAATAGCATCCCTTTTTATTACATAGTTCACGACAACCTTACAATATTGATAGCCAAGCTCCTGACCACCTACCTCCTCTCTCCGATCAACTGATAGAATTGTAGCTTTTGCCACGGGGCTATTATGATCCCGGTAAACATTATAAAGTATCACATCCCTTCCTTGCTGGGGAATCATGAAAAAGAAGTTAGATAAGCGGAAGTGATTCTTTTCCATCCTATAGAAACTAGAGGCAAAGTATAAACATAGTAAAATCTGACCTGATGATTTTTCTGCATGATTGGAACTTCTTTCCGTAGGGATGTTGCCATCTTGTTTCGATGAAGTGTCACATCCTTATCTTGTTGCACTGTTGCCTTCTTCTTTTGGGAAATGGCAGCTGCCCTCTCTTGCAGCACCTCATATTGAGCAGGGGGGTTGGACATTGTATTCCTGAGTGAATGGGGATTGGACATTGTAATCCTGAGTGAATGTTGATACCTTCTTTTGCAACAGTGCCCCTTCTGTCTTCTTTTGCAAAATGGTTGCCTCCTTCTCTCGTCGCACCTCAAAGGTAGGGGTGGCAGATCCTACACTATCTTCTTGTCCATATGCACCTTCATGTCCATATGCATATGCATCTACCATATTCTGTGGCGAGCCATACCGTGGACTGAACTCAACATTTTGTCTAGCATTTGATTGTAACAACAATCTCTTCATTTGCAGAAATTCATCCTTAAGACTTGTAACTACTGATTGGAAATCATTCTCGAGTTGATCTACACGCTCATGTAGAAGCGCATTTTCTTGTCGAGCTTCTTTTGCTTCTTCCTCGGCCATTTGAAGCTTCATTGATTTCAGCTTTCTAGTTCCTGGCATGCCCAAACCTGCAGCACTTGGTCCTAGACCTTTACACCTGACATACCCATTCCTCTCCTTTGTAGTTACATGCGAGAAGAGGTCACCTTGTTGGATGGTTTTTTCCAAAAGTTCTGGACGCTCATTCTCCATATTTTCTATCTTTTTCTACAAGACATAACATATGATTCATTAACACAGTGATAATGTAGTGTTGCTTCAACTAATAACTTCAAAGAAAATAGGTTGCTAAAACTACTTCAAATACTTACAAACATATTTGTTGCAGCCACACTTGAAGGGGCACCGGTCTTCTTGCAATTGTGTGTTTCCATAAACACTTCATGTCTATGAGGGGGATATCCATTCTTCATATGCTGCCATTTATTTTCAAGTAGTTAGATCAGAATAATCTAGAAATGATGGCAAATAATTTGTGCAAGTAAGACTTATATGTACCATTTCATGAGAAACACGAGCATGACTTTTACTACCTGATGTATGCAATAATTCCATCTCCTTTCGGTTTTGTTTCCCTTGCTGGCTACGCTTCTTCCCTCTTTCACTTTTCCAAAAGGCAACGAGTTCTTCCCAATCTGTTGGGCTAACTCTATTATCAGGGACAACTTGGAGTTCCTCATCGGTCTTGTCATCAAAATACAAAGTCTTCAACTCTAATTTGAAATCCCTCCATTTCTTGGCAGCGCTTCCCATGACCCAATCCTTAAGTTTGTCATCCACAACGTAATACATCTGTTTTCAAGCATGTGTAAATGTATCAAGCATGTGTAATTATACAATGTAAGGGCGATGTATTAGATAAATGGGCACATTATATTATACCTTTAAGGTTGTCCATAATTGAATTTTTTGCTCAACTCAACCTTTCTACAATCAGTGTGCCTAAGAGATATTTTACTTTTCACAAGTGTGGAGATGAAGTTGGAAAACTCCGAGGCATTGTCCCCAACTGGTTGTCCATCTTCATTGTACTGTACACGAATTGGTGGCACTGTCCCCAATCTATCATACACATTATGCATTCTAGTGCGCTTTTTGCCCTTCTTCCCTTTTGTTTCTTGACCCAACTCATGGTCTAAACATGGACAATAGTTACTAGGCTATCATACATTTAACTAACAGACTATATGCACAAATATTAGAGCAACGCACCTTCATCCTCTTGGACGTTCTCACAAGGCATCTCTTCAACATCTCTAGTCGTTTGGGACCTAAGGACTCGAGTTACTTCAACAATAGGCTTTTCTGCAGTGCTCTACAAATAAACAAACAGGATGATGTATAAAGTTGTCATGAACTCAAAGCATGAATCAAAGTGCCTCAAAACTGAAGTAATAGATGCAGCAACCAAACAAAAGCATGATATATCACCTTCTTCCTTTTAGTTTGTCGCTGACTAGCTGGGCCTCCATTTTCTTCATTTATATTTGAAAATCTAAAGCGACCAAATCGTTCAAATTCCTCGTTGTTTCTTGCTCTAATTCATGCTAGCCTCTCTTCCTCTCGTTCTTGAACATTGTCCTCGTATCTTCCTTTTCCATTCTTTTTCCTGAAGAGAAAATTAATGGCACATTAGATGTCAAGTAGGTAAGCATATAACTGAAAAATGTAAGGAAAAGACACACACTTTGGTTGCTGAATTGCACGAACGAGTGTTCCATCTATATCTGTCCTACTACGAGGTATATTTCTAACATCAACACTGAGATCTACATTGGCATCTAGATCAGGGATTGGTACTCTAGGTGCATCATGCTGGTCATAAGCACCATCTTCCACTTCAAACATATCATAAAGGTCTCGTGGATGTGGAAAACTTCTAACAAAACACCAATCTTTATCAAGATCATCTTGCACATAGTACACTTGAGTTGCTTGAGATGCCAAAATGAAAGGTTCATCAGACTTGAATAAATGCTTGAAGTTCACACGCGTGACACCCAAATAATCAACTTGAACCCACTTGTCTTGTGCATGGTTGTCAACCCAATCACATTTGAAAAGCACAATACTTCCTTTGTTGTTATAATTTAACTCAAGAATTTCGGTTATAACACCATAATATATTTTATTTGTGACCATAAGATCTTCACTATCTTCACATGAGGGGGACAGAATTTGAGAGACAAGAGCAACCCCACTGCTTTGGGTAGATCTACCCTCATCATAGGACTTCGTGTGGAAATTGTACCCATCTATGGTATAGCTATTACATTTCCTTGCAGCTGAGAAGGGCCCATTAGCTAAAGTTCGAATCTCTTCGGAAATATCTTCACCATTCGCAATTAGTTGTGCCACATGGGACTTAAACCACTCATGGAATTTCACATGGCGAGTGCGACTAATCTCTAACTTAGTCCCATGGCCAATTGAAGACACATAGGCATCATACTTGCTGCAGGAGTTAAGTACAAAAGTTCAGCACTATGACAAATATCGTTCATAGGCTCAAATGATAACAATTCTTAGAATGACATACCTCAAGTATGGATCTATGTTATCATAATTAAACAAAACATATCGATGTGCTTGCAGCCATGACTTGTGATCCAAGGTCACTACATGCTTTCCAGCCAAAAATCGACCCTTGTTGGTAAAGAATGGCATAGTAGATACACTGGGCTCAGGGACATCAGTTCTGCATTTTCTGCTAAATCTAGTCTCACATCCCTGTAAATAACGGGAACAGTATGTAAGGGACTCATCAAACACATAGCCCTCTGCAATTGACCCCTCAGGATGGCTCTTGGTACGAACAAACCCCTTTAGCTTCATATTATACCTATATAGTATATACGTAACATATATCAGATTATTTTGGAGATGGGGAAGAAACCATATGATACCCAGAAAATAGGTTTAGGGATGACCTTTCTACCGGATACATGCTGTTGTACTTTACTGGGCCCCATAGCCTCACTTGGGTTGGAAGATGAACCATCAAGTGAACCATAAGATCAAAAAATGATGGCAGAAATATGGTCTCAAGAATGCACAAGGTCTCAACTATTTCTCCCTCTAGCTTCTCCATATCACTTATGGAAATGACAGGAGAATATATTTGCTTGAAGAATCTGCTGACACGAACCAATGGAATGGCGACTTCCTTTGGCAGTGTGTTCCGAACAACTAGCAGAAGCAATTGCTGCAAAAGAATATGATTGTCGTGGCTCTTCAACCCAGTGATCTTCTTCTGCTTGACAAGGACACTGCGGCGTATATCAGATGCACAACCATCAGGGAACCTAGCTCCCTTCAAAACTTGGCAAAACAATTTCTTATTTTCATTGACCATTGCATAGGGTGCAGTAGGCAAATCAAATTCTTCACCAACTGGGACAGGTTGGAGAGCGTTCCTTATTCCTAGATGCTCTAGATCTTTACGAGAAGCATAATTGTCTTTTGACTTGTTATCCATGCCTAAAAGTGTGTTAATTATGTTTTCACATACATTCTTTTCAATATGCATTGCATCAAGATTATGAGGCTGCAGCAAGTCTTTCCAGTATCGCAACCTAAACCATATGGATTTTCTTTTCCGAACTATTGGTGGTTCGCCAACCTTGCGCTTCTTGGTGGTTGTTTTCCCGGAAGGGTTCTTTCCAAAAACAGTCTTCATATTTTCAGTGAGGGACAAAACTTCCTCTCCGGTAAGTGGTACAGGTGCTGCCCCTAACTCCACACCACCATCAAAGGAGTCCTCATCAAATCTGTATTCATGGTTTGGATCAAGAAACCTTCGATGATTCATATAGCAAAATTTCTTGCCTTCCTTCAGCCGAAGAGAGCAAGTCTATGAGCCGCACAATGGACAACCAAATTCACCCGAGGTTACAATACCAGATAGAGTGCATAAGCCTGGGAGGTCAGATGTAGTTGATAATACAGCAGCATGGAGGTTGAAGGGTTTACCGGTCGAGGCATCATAGGTTCTAACACCCTCCTCAAATAGCGAGTTCAAATCATCAATAAGTGGTTCAAGGAACACATCTATATCTCTCCCAGGTGACTTTGGACCAAGAATTAGCAGAGATAGGATGAAATTTTGTTGCTTCATGCACAACCAAGGAGGAAGATTCAACAGAATTGCTACAACAGGCCAAACACTATATGATAAATTCATTGTCCTAAATGGATTAAAACCATCAACACATATAAGCAGCCTAATGTTGCGACTATCTTCAGCAAACTTAGGATATTTGGCATCAAAGTCCTTCCAAGCAGGTGCATCTGTTGTATGCCTTATTAGTCCATCTCTTGTGCATTCTTCATCATGCCGTTTGCAATCTGTTGCACTCTTCGGGGACACGAACAGGCGTTGTAGCCTCTTCTTTATTGGAAAATAACGAAGAACCTTCCTTGGGACCTTGTGTACACGTTTCCCATCAAGGCTGTTCTTTTCAGATTTCCACCGGGAAGTTTTGCATCTAGGACAAATATCTTTATCTGCATGCTCCTTCCAAAACAGAATGCAATCATTCTCACATGCATGAATTTTAATATAACCAAGCTCAAGACGTTTTATCATTTTCTTAGCTTCATAAAAGTTTTTGGGTAGCTTTGCTGTTGGGAAGGCCTCTTTTAGCAACTCTAGCATCATGTCAAAGCTTTTATCGCTCCAACCTCCAAGAGATTTGGTATGTAGTAACCTAACAACGAAACATAGTTTTGAAAAGGTTGTGCACCCTGGATAAAGCTCCTCGTTATCATCAGCTATGAATTGTCGAAAAGCATCTGCCTCATGCTTCTTTTTCTTTTCTAGAAGAGGGTCAACGCTCCCAGGCTCTACATCCTCGTGAATTGGATCCTCCCCGCCGCCACTATCACTCAAATCCCCAATTAGGTGTGCCATATCTTGAATCATTTCGAACATCTCATCATAATTATCTAGGTCATTCTCCTCTTGAACATCATTAGGTTGGACCGGATCATGGTCACTATCAGATGCAAGAGATGATGATGCCTCCCCATGATATATCCATCTTTTGTACCCACTAATAAACCCATGATATAATAAGTGTTCATACACATCACTAGCTTCAAACCAACAATAGTTCAAGCATTTTCTACAAGGACATAATATAGCATTCCCTCTTGCTGAATGAGTAAAAGCAAACTCTATGAATTTCACTACCCCGTCAATATATGCTTGTGTGTTTCTAGCTCTATCCATCCAACTCTTGCCCATTCTTGACCAAATTCACTATATTTACCTAACATACGAAATAAAGTATACTTCTATTAATGGGGGAAATCTAGTGACAAAATGCATGCCATTCATATCTAATACAAGCAAGGACAAATACAATACGGACCAAGAATGCAATCTGGCATAATAGAATAAATATTAAATTGAAAGATGTCATTTCAGGAACTGCAAAAACTAAAATAGTAGTAAGAATATTATTATCTATATGATAAAAACAAAGCACTTGTTATGTCCACAAATCTGATTTTTTTTTAAGGAATCCACAAATCTGATTTCATGAAACATAAAAAAAGAAGTCTTGTAGAAACAAGGGTTGAGGAGGCATCCATATGATAAAAACAGAGCACTTGTTCTGTCCACATGCTACAACTTTGCATCTATATAAAAACAGGCATCTATATGATAAAAACAGAGCACTTGTTCTGTCTACGTGCTACAACTTTGAGGCATCAACTAAACACAAAAAGAAGTGTTGTAAAAAATATAACTGAGTGCCAAGTACACAGATTAAACTAACCCATCTAACATTTTTGCAAGTTAGCATTGAATCATCTGCCAAGTTCACAGATTGAAATGGTAACAATTGTACAAGTCAGAATTGAATCTCATTTGCAGGTACACAATTTAAACCAAACCCAGGCAGCAAAGAAATCTCACCAAATGCTCAGAGAGAGGATGTTCAGGAGGCAGCCCTGTCCACAGAGAGGATGTTGATGTTGAGGTGGTAGAACTGCTCGCCGGAGAAGAGGGACGCTCCGCTGCTTCGGGGAATGGAGAGGATGTTGATGTGGCAGTGAGCTGCTCGCCGGAGAAGAGGGACGACCGCTGCTTGGAGGATCGGAGAGGACGTAGAGGAAGCGGTCCCGCTCAGTGCTCGACTCCTCGGTCCGTGGGGGTGCCGCGGCGCTGCTGTACAGTTGTTGGGGCCAAAGACTGACTCCGTCCGGGTGGACGAGGTCAGCGGCGGTGGGGTGGCTGGAAGAGGCGGCGGGGCTGTGGTGGTGGGGGGCGCCGCCGGCAGTACTAGGATTTACGGTGGCCAGCGGCACTGGGGTGGCTGGGAGAGGAGTCGGGGTGGCTGGGTGCGGCGGGAGTGGTGGCTCGGGACGGCGGCGGAGCTGCGGTGGTGGGGGACGCCGGCGGCGGCGGGGCTGCGGTGGTGGGGGACGCTGGCGCCGATTGGATTTGGGGGCACCGGTCGGATTTGGGGGCGGCGGCTGCGGTCAGGTAGGGCATGAGGGATTTGGGGTGGCTGCGGTCTGGAGGTAGGGCACGAGGTAGTAGTTCTTTTGGGCTTTTTTTTGTCTCTCGCGCGCTTTTCCACACTTGCGCGCGCTTAGGCCCAAACTATATTTTACTCTCGCGAAAAAAGCGAACCCCGGCAGATAATGCGCCGTAGTAGGCTTCTCCAAGCAGACAGGGCGCCCCCAAGTGTACCGACAGTTTGTTTTCCTTTGTTCCTCAAGTTCTGGCGGCAGTTGCATCGCCGTGAGCTAGTTCTACCGGCAGTTACAGATGCCCCGGCAGTAAATTTGCCCTTGTTTAGATACTTCTCCCGGCAGTTAACTGCCCTGAAACAAGTGTTGTGGTGTAGTGTATTCCGTTTTCATTTGGTGTTGGTTCTTGAAAGTCTTTAGCATGCATATTTACTTCATGTATTTTCTTTGGCATGCTTTCTTTCTCCGACCCAATATATAGGGGAAACTCCACCAAGTCTCAAATTGGATGAGATGTGCATGAAAATCATATCTATAAGCACATATTTATGTGGAGTTTGTCCTATGTATATTGGTGTTTCTAACTCTTTGGTCCCAATGAGTTTGGGTACCATTTTGTTTGTGCTGTTGTTCTAAGAACAATTGGAGATGCACTGGATGCTCGGCTCACTCACAAGGAAGGTGTTGTCACCATGTGCTTATTGGAGTCAAGCTAGGCTGATCAATGAACTAATTTGTACCTTCAATTGGTACCTACTACATCCTTCCAATGTTAACTCGGTAACAAGTATCTTCTTATACTTCATGCATGCACACATTTCTTGCATCAACCTTGTGTAGGTTGTATCATGGCATGTTACTCATTCCTTCTTGTGATACTTGTGTCCTTTCTCAAAGCATCCGAACAATGATCTCATGTTGCTAGTTGTGATGTTTTTGATGGTTGTGTGGTAGGATTTCATTTATATACTATAAGACCATATCTAGCCATGTGCTATGCTTCCAAGCAAATATCTTATTGGTATATGTATGACTTCCTCTTGGATATCTTGTGCCTTCGTGTTGTAACTATTTCGGGTGTACATCCTTCTTTGTAGATATATATCATCATGATCTCGTCCACCTAGAACCTTATACACTTGAGAGAATTTACATCTCTAGATGATATCCTTTCTTTCACATCCACCTTGTCTTTCTTGTTATTTCTTTGGTGGCTCCGTGAAAGCTTTTGCCTTGAGTGCGTGTCTTATCTCGTTGCATCTTGATGCACTCTTGTGTGGTGAAGATTATTTTCCTCATGCTTATCTCTACGAGGCTTTTGCCATCTTAGTTGGTATCCCTCATCTTGATGAGGCTTTCATCTTCTATCTTCACCATGGGTTGTCGCAAGCTTTGTTGTTATCTTTTTAGTGAGCTTGTGAACCCATTTGCTAGTGGGTGGGTGTGGGAAGGAATGTCATGCACCGTGTATCTCATTTATCCAAGACTATGTTGATGCTTAATGCTCATCCTTATTTTAGTCTTCTCAAGTGCTTTGCCATGACTCACATGTTGGGGAACGTAGTAATTTCAAAAAAAATCCTACGCACACGCAAGATCCTGGTGATGCATAGCAACGAGAGGGGAGAGTGTTGTCCACGTACCCTCGTAGACCGAGAGCGGAAGCGTTAGCACAACATGGTTGCTGTAGTCGTACGTCTTCACGATCCGGCCGATCAAGTACCGAACGCACGGCACCTCCGAGTTCAGCACACGTTCAGCTCGATGACGTCCCTCGAACTCCGATCCAGCCGAGCTTTGAGGGAGAGTTCCGTCAGCACGACGGCGTGGTGACGATGATGATGTCCTACCGACGCAGGGCTTCGCCTAAGCACCGCTATGATATTATCGAGGTGGATTATGGTGGAGGGGGGCACCGCACACGGCTAAGAGATCAAGCGATCAATTGTTGTGTCTATGGGGTGCACCCCTCCTCCGTATATAAAGGGGTGGAGGAGGAGAGGGCCGGCCAAGGGGGGTGGCACGCCCTAGGAGGGGGAAACCTACTCCAAGTTGGTTTGCCCCTCCCTTTCCTAGTCCAAGAAGGAGGGGGAGGAAGGAGTGGGACAGGGGAAAGGCAAGGGGGGGCGCCGCCCCCCCCCCCTTCCTTGTCCTATTCAGACTCAAGGGGAGGGGGCGCGCCTCTTGACCTGGCCGGCCCCTCTCTCTCTCCACTAGGGCCCAACAAGGCCCATTAGTTCCCGGGGGGTTCCGGTAACCCCCGGTACTCCGATAAATGTCCAAAACCTTCCGGAACTTTTCCGGTGTCCAAACATAGTTGTCCAATATATCGATCTTTACGTCTCGACCATTTCGAGACTCCTCGTCATGTCCGAGATCACATCCGGGACTCCGAACAACCTTCGGTACATCAAAACACATAAACTCATAATATAACCGTCATCAAACTTTAAGCGTGCGGACCCTACGGGTTCGAGAACTATGTAGACATGACCGAGACACGTCTCCGGTCAATAACCAATAGCAGAACCTGGATGCTCATATTGGCTCCCACTTATTCTACGAAGATCTTTATCGGTCAGACCGCATAACAACATACGTTGTTCCCTTTGTCATCGGTATGTTACTTGCCCGAGATTCGATCGTCGGTATCTCAATACCTAGTTCAATCTCGTTACCGGCAAGTCTCTTTACTCGTTCCGTAATACATCATCCCGCAACTAACTCATTAGTTACAATGTTTGCAAGGCTTATAGTGATGTGCATTACCGAGTGGGCCCAGAGATACCTCTCCGACAATCGGAGTGACAAATCCTAATCTCGAAATACGCAAACCCAACAAGTACCTTCGGAGACACCTGTAGAGCACTTTTATAATCACCCAGTTACGTTGTGACGTTTGGTAGCACAGAAAGTGTTCCTCCGGTAAACGGGAGTTGCATAATCTCATAGTCATAGGAACATGTATAAGCCATGAAGAAAGCAATAGCATAATACTAAACGATCGTGTGCTAAGCTAACGGAATGGGTCAAGTCAATCACATCATTCTCCTAATGATGTGATCCCGTTAATCAAATGACAACTCATGTCAATGGCTAGGAAACATAACCATCTTTGATCAATGAGCTAGTTAAGTAAAGGCATACTATTGACATTCTATTTGTCTATGTATTCACACAAGTATTATGCTTCCGGTTATTACAATTCTAGCATGAATAATAAACATTTATCATGATATAAGGAAATAAATAATAACTTTATTATTGCCTCTAGGGCATATTTCCTTCAGTCTCCCACTTGCACTAGAGTCAATAATCTAGATTACACAGTAATGATTCTAACACCCATGGAGCCTTGGTGATGATCATGTTTTGCTCGTGGAAGAGGCTTAGTCAACGGGTATGCAACATTCAGATCCATATGTATCTTGCAAATTTCTATGTCTCGCACCTGGACTAGATCCCGGATGGAGTTGAAGCGTCTCTTGATGTGCTTGGTTCTCTTTTGAAATCTGGATTCCTTTGCCAAGGCAATTGCACCAGTATTGTCAAAAAAGATTTTCATTGGACCCGATGCACTAGGTATGACACCTAGATCGGATATGAACTCCTTCATCCAGACTCCTACATTTGCTGCTTCCGAAGCAGCTATGTATTCCGCTTCACACGTAGATCCCGCCACAATGCTTTGTTTAGAGCTGCACCAACTGACAGCTCCACCGTTCAATGTAAACACGTATGTGGTTTGCGATTTAGAATCGTCCGGATCGGTGTCAAAGCTTGCATCGACGTAACCATTTACGACTAGCTCTTTGTCACCTCCATAAACGAGAAACATATCCTTAGTCCTTTTCAGGTATTTGAGGATGTTCTTGACCGCTGTCCAGTGGTCCACTCCTGGATTACTTTGGTACCTCCCTGCCAAACTTATAGCAAGGCACACATCAGGTCTGGTACACAGCATTGCATACATGATAGAGCCTATGGCTGAAGCATAGGGAACATCTTTCATCTTCTCTCTATCTTCTGCAGTGGTCGGGCATTGAGTCTTACTCAACTTCACACCTTGTAACACAGGCAAGAACCCTTTCTTTGCTTGATCCATTTTGAACTTCTTCAAAAATTTGTCAAGGTGTGTGCTTTGTGAAAGTCCAATTAAGCATCTTGATCTATCTCTATAGATCTTGACGCCCAATATATAAGCAGCTTCACCGAGGTCTTTCATTGAAAAAATCTTATTCAAGTATCCCTTTATGCTATCCAGAAATTCTATATCATTTCCAATCAGTAATATGTCATCCACATATAATATCAGAAATGCTACAGAGCTCCCACTCACTTCTTGTAAATACAGGCTTCTCCAAAAGTCTGTATAAAACCAAATGCTTTGATCACACTATCAAAGCGTTTATTCCAACTCCGAGAGGCTTGCACCAGTCCATAAATGGATCGCTGGAGCTTGCACACTTTGTTAGCTCCCTTTGGATCGACAAAACCTTCTGGCTGCATCATATACAACTCTTCTTCCAGAAATCCGTTCAGGAATGCAGTTTTGACATCCATTTGCCAAATTTCATAATCATAAAATGCGGCAATTGCTAATATGATTCGGACAGACTTAAGCATCGCTAGGGGTGAGAAAGTCTCATCGTAGTCAATCCCTTGAACTTGTCAAAAACCTTTTGCAACAAGTCAAGCTTTATAGACAGTAACATTACCGTCAGCGTCAGTCTTCTTCTTGAAGATCCATTTATTCTCAATGGCTTGCCGATCATCGGGCAAGTCAACCAAAGTCCACACTTTGTTCTCATACATGGATCCCATCTCAGATTTCATGGCCTCAAGCCATTTTGCGGAATCTGGGCTCACCATCGCTTCTTCGTAGTTCGTAGGTTCGTCATGGTCTAGTAACATAACCTCCAGAACAGGATTACCGTACCACTCTGGTGCGGATCTTACTCTGGTTGATCTACGAGGTTCAGTAACAACTTGATCTGAAGTTTCATGATCATCATCATTAACTTCCTCACTAATTGTTGTAGGTGTCACAGGAACCGGTTTCTGTGATGAACTACTTTCCAATAAGGGAGCAGGTACAGTTACCTCATCAAGTTCTACTTTCCTCCCACTCACTTCTTTCGAGAGAAACTCCTTCTCTAGAAAGGATCCAAATTTAGCAACAAAAGTCTTGCCTTCAGATCTGTGATAGAAGGTGTACGCAACAGTTTCCTTTGGGTATCCTATGAAGACACATTTCTCCGATTTGGGTTCGAGCTTATCAGGTTGAAGCTTTTTCACATAAGCATCGCAGCCCCAAACTTTAAGAAACGACAACTTTGGTTTCTTGCCAAACCACAGTTCATAAGGCGTCGTCTCAACGGATTTCGATGGTGCCCTATTTAACGTGAATGCAGCCGTCTCTAAAGCATAACCCCAAAACGATAGCGGTAAATCAGTAAGAGACATCATAGATCGCACCATATCTAGTAAAGTACGATTACGACGTTCGGACACACCATTACGCTGTGGTGTTCCGGGTGGCGTGAGTTGCGAAATTATTCCACATTGTTTCAAATAAAGACCAAACTCGTAACTCAAATATTCTCCTCCACGATCAGATCGTAGAAACTTTATTTTCTTGTTACGATGATTTTCAACTTTACTCTGAAATTCTTTGAACTTTTCAAATGTTTCAGACTTATGTTTCATTAAGTAGATATACCCATATCTGCTTAAATCATCTGTGAAGGTGAGAAAATAACGATACCCGCCGCGAGCCTCAACATTCATCGGTCCACATACATCTGTATGTATGATTTCCAACAAATCTGTTGCTCGCTCCATAGTTCCGGAGAACGGCGTTTTAGTCATCTTGCCCATGAGGCACGGTTCGCAAGTACCAAGTGATTCATAATCAAGTGGTTCCAAAAGTCCATTAGTATGGAGTTTCTTCATGCGCTTTACACCAATATGACCTAAACGGCAGTGCCACAAATAAGTTGCACTATCATTATCAACTCTGCATCTTTTGGCTTCAATATTATGAATATGTGTACCACTACTATCAAGGTTCAACAAAAATAGACCACTCCTCAAGGGTGCATGACCATAAAAGATATTACTCATATAAATAGAACAACCATTATTCTCTGATTTAAATGAATAACCGTCTCGCATCAAACAAGATCCAGAACTAATGTTCATGCTCAACGCTGGCACCAAATAACAATTATTCAGATCTAAAACTAATCCTGAAGGTAGATGTAGAGGTAGCATGCCGACCGCGATCACATCGACTTTGGAACCATTTCCCACGCGCATCGTCACCTCGTCCTTAGCCAATCTTCGCTTAATTCGTAGTCCCTGTTTTGAGTTGCAAATATTAGCAACAGAACCAGTATCAAATACCCAGGTGCTACTGCGAGCATTAGTAAGGTACACATCAATAACATGTATATCACATATACCTTTGTTCACCTTGCCATCCTTCTTATCCGCCAAATACTTGGGGCAGTTCCGCTTCCAGTGACCAGTCTGTTTGCAGTAGAAGCACTCAGTCTTAGGCTTAGGTCCAGACTTGGGTTTCTTCTCCTGAGCAGCAACTTGTTTGCTGTTCTTCTTGAAGTTCCTCTTCTTCTTCCCTTTGCCCATTTTCTTGAAACTGGTGGTCTTTTTGACCATCAACACTTGATGCTCCTTCTTGATTTCTACCTCCGCAGCCTTTAGCATTGCGAAGAGCTCGGGAATCGTCTTATCCATCCCTTGCATGTTATAGTTCATCACGAAGCTCTTGTAGCTTGGTGGCAGTGATTGAAGAATTCCGTCAATGACGCTATCATCCGGAAGATTAACTCCCAGTTGAATCAAGTGATTGTTATACCCAGACATTCTGAGTATATGCTCACTGAAAGAACTATTCTCCTCCATCTTACAGCTGTAGAACTTATTGGAGACTTCATATCTCTCAATCCGGGCATTTGCTTGAAATATTAACTTCAACTACTGGAACATCTCATATGCTCCATGACGTTCAAAACGCCGTTGAAGTCCCGGTTCTAAGCCGTAAAGCATGGCACACTGAACTATCGAGTAGTCATCAACTTTGCTCTGCCAGACGTTCATAACATCTGGTGTTGCTCCTGCAGCAGGTCTGGCACCTAGCGGTGCTTCCAGGATGTAATTCTTCTGTGCAGCAATGAGGATAATCCTCAAGTTACGGACCCAGTCCGTGTAATTGCTACCATCATCTTTCAACTTTGCTTTCTCAAGGAATGCATTAAAATTCAACGGAACAACAACACGGGCCATCTATCTACAATCAACATAGACAAGCAAAATACTATCAGGTACTAAGTTCATGATAAATTTAAGTTCAATTAATCATATTACTTAAGAACTACCACTTAATAGACATCCCTCTAATCCTCTAAGTGATCACATGATCCAAATCAACTAAACCATGTCCGATCATCACGTGAGATGGAGTAGTTTCAATGGTGAACATCACTATGTTGATCATATCTACTATATGATTCACGCTCGACCTTTCGGTCTCAGTGTTCCGAGGCCATATCTGCATATGCTAGGCTCGTCAAGTTTAACCTGAGTATTCCGCGTGTGCAACTGTTTTGCACCCGTTGTATTTGAACGTAGAGCCTATCACACCCGATCATCACGTGGTGTCTCAGCACGAACAACTTTCGCAATTGTGCATACTCAGGGAGAACACTTATACCTTGATAATTTAGTGAGAGATCACCCTATAATGCTACCGTCAATCAAAGCAAGATAAGATGCATAAAAGATAAACATCACATGCAATCAATATAAGTGATATGATATGGCCATCATCATCTTGTGCTTGTGATCTCCATCTTCGAAGCACCGTCATGATCACCATCATCACCGGCGCGACACCTTGATCTCCATCGTAGCATCGTTGTCATCTCGCCAACTTATGCTTCTACGACTATCGCTACCGCTTAGTGATAAAGTAAAGCATTACAAAGCAATTGCATTGCATACAATAAAGTGACAACCATATGGCTCCTGCCAGTTGCCGATAACTCGGTTACAAAACATGATCATCTCATACAATAAAATATAGCATCATGCCTTGACCATATCACATCACAACATGCCCTGCAAAAACAAGTTAGACGTCCTCTACTTTGTTGTTGCAAGTTTTACGTGGCTGCTACGGGCTGAGCAAGAACCGTTCTTACCTACGCATCAAAACCACAACGATAGTTCGTCAAGTTAGTGATGTTTTAACCTTCTCAAGGACCAGGCGTAGCCACACTCAGTTCAACTAAAGTTGGAGAAACTGACACCCGCCAGCCACCTGTGTGCAAAGCACGTCGGTAGAACCAGTCTCGCGTAAGCGTACGCGTAATGTCGGTCCGGGCCGCTTCATCCAACAATACCGCTGAACCAAAGTATGACATGCTGGTAAGCAGTATGACTTGTATCGCCCACAACTCACTTGTGTTCTACTCGTGCATATAACATCTACGCATAAAACCACGCTCGGATGCCACTGTTGGGGAACGTAGTAATTTCAAAAAAAAATCCTACGCACACGCAAGATCATGGTGATGCATAGCAACGAGAGGGGAGAGTGTTGTCCACGTACCCTCGTAGACCGAAAGCGGAAGCGTTAGCACAACGCGGTTGATGTAGTTGTACGTCTTCACGATCCGACCGATCAAGTACCGAACGCACGGCACCTCCGAGTTCAGCACACGTTCAGCTCGATCACGTCCCTCGAACTCCGATCCAGCCGAGCTTTGAGGGAGAGTTCCGTCAGCACGACGGCGTGGTGACGATGATGATGTTCTACCGACGCAGGGCTTCACCTAAGCACCGCTATGATATTATCGAGGTGGATTAAGGTGGAGGGGGGCACCGCACACGGCTAAGAGATCAAGAGATCAATTGTTGTGTCTATGGGGTGCCCCCCTCCTCCGTATATAAAGGGGGGAGGAGGAGAGGGCTGGCCAAGGGGGGTGGCGCGCCCTAGGAGGGGGAAACCTACTCCAAGTAGGTTTGCCCCTCCCTTTCCTAATCCAAGGAGGGGGAAGGAAGGAGTGGGAGAGGGGAAAGGCAAGGGGGGCGCCGCCCCCCCCCCCCCTTCCTTGTCCTATTCGGACTCAAGCGGAGGGGGCGCGCCTCTTGCCCTGGCCGGCCCCTCTCTCTCTCCACTAGGGCCCAACAAGGCCCATTAGTTCCCGGGGGGGTTCCGGTAACCCCCGGTACTCCGATAAATGTCCAAAACCTTCCGGAACTTTTCCGGTGTCCAAACATAGTCGTCCAATATATCGATCTTTACGTCTCGACCATTTCGAGACTCCTCGTCATGTCCGAGATCACATCCGAGACTCCGAACAACCTTCGGTACATCAAAACACATAAACTCATAATATAACCGTCATCAAACTTTAAGCGTGCGGACCCTACGGGTTCGAGAACTATGTAGACATGACCGAGACACGTCTCCGGTCAATAACCAATAGTGGAACCTGGATGCTCATATTGGTTCCCACATATTCTACGAAGATCTTTATCGGTCAGACCACATAACAACATACGTTGTTTCCTTTGTCATCGGTATGTTACTTGCCCGAGATGCGATCGTCGGTATCTCAATACCTAGTTCAATCTCGTTACCGGCAAGTCTCTTTACTTGTTCCGTAATACATCATCCCACAACTAACTCATTAGTTACAATGCTTGCAAGGCTTATAGTGATGTGCATTACCGAGTGGGCCCAGAGATACCTCTCCGACAATCGGAGTGACAAGTTACAAGTTGAGAAGCTTATTACTCTTGGGTGCTTGGTACCCTTGAGCTTGTTCCTCTTGGGTGCTTGGGCGCCCTAGACGGTTGGTAGTGTTCGGAGCTCAATCATTGTAGTGTAAAGCTCCGGGCAAGCGTCGGGGTCTCCAATTAGGTTGTGGAGATCGCCCCGAGAAATTTGACGGGTTTCGGTGACCGCCCCCAAGGGTTGCCAAAGTGTACGGGTTCGGTGACCGCCCCCAAGGGTTGCCATTTGTACGGGTTCGGTGACCGCCCTCAAGGGTCCCTTAGTGGAATCACGGCATCTTGCATTGTGCGAGGGCATGAGGAGATTACGGTGGCCCTAGTGGCTTCTTGGGGAGCATTGTGCCTCCACACCGCTCCAAATGGAGGTTAGCATCCGCAAGGGTGTGAACTTCGGGATACATCGTCGTCTCCACGTGCCTCGGTTATCTCTTACCCGAGCCCTTTACTTATGCACTTTACTTTGTGATAGCCATATTGTTTCTTGTCATATATCTCGCTATCAGTTAGTTGTTTATCTTGCTTAGCATAAGTTGTTGGTGCACATAGGTGAGCCTAGTTGTTGTAGGTTTTGTGCTTGACAAATTAACCGCTAGGTTTATTTCACATTTGTTCAAGCCTAAACCGTTATTATTTTAAAGCGCCTATTCAACCCCCCCCCCCCCCAGGCGACATCCACGATCTTTCATCGTAGAATTGACAATGACCTACCAAACGAATGGTTCCTATACTAGAATGTATGCCCGGACACGCATGAAAGCACCCCAGCATCTCCCATCAGCATCAGCTTCTACACACTCTATTCTTCCAATCGGTTTAGCAAACTCCATGCCCAGTTTGGTTTTCATCAATCTTGGCGGCAGGGCCATAATACGTTCCCAAATAGAGAGTCTTAAACTCCACTTGCAGCGGTTGTATGTTAGTATCAAAAACCTTGAGTAAGACAGCATGCTTGCCCAACATCCATGGTGAGCCATCTAGGGCATGGTCCCTATCCATCTTAGTACTGCTCAGCCACGAACAAGTTGTCGTCCGCTGGGTGAAACTCCAGACCCTAGGATTTCCCTAGGCCGGCCTCAATGTCGATGAAATAGTGTTGGTGTGAAGGACAGTAGGGGAGATGACCTTCCCAACCAATGCGCAATCCGGGGCAACCAGATCAACATTGTCATCGTCATCCACCATCACCGGTTGCGCCTCCACCGCCATGAGGCGTAGGCGCTCCAACATGTCCTCGACTCCAGTAGCGGGGCCAGAACTGCCCGCCTCCCATGCATGATCGAATGCCACTGCAGGGTCTTCTGAGGCGGATGGCGGTGGCGCTAGGGCGCTGCTTCTCCCAGCCTAGGTGATCCACCTCACACCTCCCCCCCCCCCCCCCCCCCACGTGCGCTGGTAGCCTCGACAAGAACTCGATCCGCCATCGCCAATTGTGGGAAACGATGCAAGGATTGCCCCTGAATCACCTAGAATGAAGCAGAGAAACGAGAAACTATCGATGCCACAAGATAACACAAGGCGGGAATAGTGGAAGGGAGAAATCTCACCGAGAAAATCCCCATCAAATTATGGTCTCAAAAGAGTCTCAAGTCCTAGGAACCGTCGCCGCAAGAGTGCCGTGATGCCCTAAGAGAGAAAACACGGTTCGCTCCTCTACTGCTCAACGTACTGCAAGGACCTGTGCCAACAACCAATTGTTGGCGTAGGTCCCTCCGACTCTTCGAGTACTTTCCTCTGATGTCTCTGGCCTAAGCTGACTTCCGGATGCTCAGCTAGCCGGTGCTTTTGGCTTGAACACACACGTACCAGAAGCTAGCTAGACCGAGCAGGCAGGCAGGCAGGCAAGCACATAGGTGGATTAATTGATCCTTACGTGAATGAAGGCTAACACATGCACGTATGAAACTACAAAGCCGCCGGCTTGCTTGATGGACGCCCCGACGCGACGAAACACACGCACACGTACAACTCCTGTTCGGTGATTGCTACGTACTAGTCCGTGTCGGACAGGGACTCCGCTACATCGTGGTTAAACCCAACACCCTCCTCATCTATATATTCGGGCTGGGCGCCGCGTCCACCCGTACTTAGATCAAATCAAAAATTGCAAGGAGCCGTCTCGATCGCCCATGTCGTACTAGTTGGACGTGCAGGCGCACCTGGCCCTGCCGTGCAAGACATAGTTTGAAAAATAGCACGCTAAAGGTTACAGCGGTGGTGCAACAGAGCTATTTAAAATGTTTGTTCACGTGTTTGGACGAAAGACCATTAGCGCAGGACATCTTCTAAACGCTATAGCGCGCTATTTAAAAGCATGGTGCAAGATGAGCGACTCCTCCCTTGCTCCGCCCGCGGTGTTCATGGAGCTGCACGCCGGCAACCGCAAGCGCCTCGTCGCCGCGCTCAGAGCCCATCTCTCCACCTCTGGCCGCCCTCTCCACGGCATCGTCCTTCTCAAGGCTCGTTCTACGCTCGCTCTCCGTCGATCTCTCCCTATCCCATTTGGGTTCCTACGTTTAATCTGGTACGTCTACTGCTGTCTCAACTCTCAAGGGCGGCGAGGAGCAGACTCTATACTGCACCGACCGCGTCCCGCTCTTCAGGTCAACGACATGCCTTTCCTTTTGCTGTTTCCCGACTTCCCCTTTGCCGTACGTTTCTTGCATCTGCATGCATGGCAGATTGAATTGATACATCCATCATTGGTAATGTCTCCAGGCAGGAGAGCTACTTCGCCTATCTCTTCGGTGTGCGAGAGCCGGGGTTCTACGGTGCAGTGGTAAGTTTTCTTTCTTGAGCTCCATGGCACATACGTACGTGTAGTTTCAATGCTTAATTATTTATTATGTAAATTCTTGCTTATTTGATGCCATGTTTTTAACTTGTCCTTCATTGTTCAAGGACATTGCCTCTGGACAATCTATCTTATTTGCTCCAAGGTTGACACTTGACGATGCAATTTGGAATGGTGAAAAAGAATTGTCTTCTTTCAAGGTATTTAATATTCTAGAGACCATATTGTGCATGTGCCGTTACACTCTGATTTTGCCTAATATTTCATTAAATCTGGACAGGATATGTACAGGGTCGATTTTGTCTTCTATGTTGATGATCTTGCACAGGTTCTCCGATGTCAATTTAGTGAGCATGGAGAGCCCCTTCTCTTTCTCTTATACGGAAAGAATACTGACAGCGGAAATTACTCAAAGCCTGCTAGTTTTGAGGTATGTGATATATAATTAGCCACACTAGCATGAAACAAGTTACGATGCTTTATCTTGTAGTTTTGCCAAACACTATCACTGGAAAGCACAAACATTCGTGTTAATATTGCATTTCCATGTTCTTTTGAACCTCAATGCTTTGTTTTATAGTTTTGTCAAATACTGTCACTGGAAAGCGCAATCACTCACATTAATATTGCATTACTATGTTCTTTTGGACCACAACTACATCTTGAAGTAAACTCTACATTTTCTGATATGGTATGCATACCTAATAAGTATAAAGAAGTAAATATCTTCCACACCTTTTGTCTTCGTTGTTAATTATGTATTTGGGTTACTAACTTACAATGCATTTTATTTGTCCATGCCAGGGGATAGAGAAGTTTGACACTGATTTAAGCACGCTTCATCCTATCTTAACTGAATGCCGTGTTATAAAATCTGACATGGAGCTTGCATTCATTCAATATGCTAATGATGTCAGCTCCAAAGCACACATTGAGGTATAAAGAGTTCAATGCTAATAGTGTGTTTCCAACTTCACTGCTGGTATTATTTTAGACATCCTATTCGTAGAAATATTCAATATGTCTATCTATCATTTAGGTGTTACTACTTCTAACTCACATACTTACACTTTTTTAGAGTTAAATTAAACACATCTGATTGTTAACTTGCACTTTACAAGGTTATGAGGCAGATAAAACCAGGCATGAAGGAATTTCAGTTAGAAAGCATCTTTATTCATCATGCATCTATGCACGAAGGCTGCCGACATTGCTCCTACACATGTATATGTGCTACTGGACACAACAGGCAAGTTTAAATATTATGTCTAATATGTGAAGCAAGTAATGAGTAGTTACAAATATGGTGAAATTGTTACTAATTGTTTTACTAATCATTTTCGTGTAACATATATGTAGAAGTTGTCACTTGAGCTAACAAACGGATATCGTAATACCAAATCACCATCCCGGTGCCAACAGTATACGTAGTTTTATGCATTGTTTCTAGATGAAGCTTAGAGAAAGAAATTCTTCAAATTCTTAAAACCATGAACTTCTGGTAGTATGGGATAGAGAATGGAGATAAACATCTTAGTATAGAGTTTCTTAGTGTCGGAATGAACTATATATACTCACTTTATGTAATTTCAGTACGGCTCTTTTCAAGTTCACTTATTTATATGCACAAGACTGCCTATTTGTTGACTTCTGTGAATAGATGAATAGCTATGGAAAGTTATGTAGGGATGTTTTCTTAGTTAGTTAAAAAATAATAGCCCCGTGCCTATCGTACATGAGTTGTTTCGAGTTGGACTATCTTATGTGCTATATAACTCTACTGCTTATCTTGCAGTTCTACTCTTCATTATGGACATGCGGGTGCTCCAAATGACCAGGTACACTTTTTTATGATGCTTATGGCCTGCAGCTTACTTGTTGGTGTTATTTTTACTTGGTCGAGCTTGTAAATCGCACCAGTGACAAAATTCAGATTATGTTGTCAATAGTACGAGCTCAAATATCGTAGGAAAATGATTAGTTTTCAATGCATACTAGCTATTTGGAAAAGGGCATGCTTTATTTTAGTTTTAGGCAGTAGAGTTCATGTACCTTTTTTTTTGTTAACTACTTGTTCCTGAAGAAAATATTTGTCAACTGTAAAGTTGTTGAGTACCATGAGATCTTGAAATTTGTAAGTTTGAGCAACAGTTTTTGCTCTGGTTGTTGTATGTGTTCAGAATTAATGCATATTGGAAAAATGAAAACTGTGATGAGAGGATCATAGGTTAGTTAGTATATCATTGAATTAATCAAATAGCATATGGCATTCATAAACTGAATGTCGTATGATGTCTGCTATCATTCATTAGCGTGTCAGCAGAAAATAATCTCTAATTGAAGCATGTGCGTGTCAGCATTGGGTGATAGCGTTCACAGTGAGAGTTCGACAATTTTGAACGAAACTTGTACAGTTGGATGGGTGAAAGACCATAATTTAGCCAACTTTAATGTTATGCTGGACCAATTAATCAAGTAAGGGAAAACAACAATACCAAACATATGAAGCAGAGGATAGAAATCGAATGAAGGAATAGCTATGGAGGGTCTTGAAGTATTATTGTGTGTTCATGACTTCTTTAGGGAAGGAGTACGTAGTTTTGCCTTTTCTCTCTGTACATACTTATATCTAGTATATTTTCAGACGCTGAATGATGGAGACATGGCTCTAATGGACATGGGAGCTGAATATAATTTCTATGGTTCTGACATCACATGTTCATACCCTGTAAGTCGTTTGGAATATTCATACGTCTATTTTGATGCACTCTTTACTAAATCAATATCAGATTTTATTATTTATTGGTAAAAGTATTATTTACACCCTCGGGTCCTTTTCTTTTCACTTCAGTCCAATGATATGTTATTTTTATTTAGCAAGTTTTTACTGACACAAGATCATAGCTAATGTAATTCTTGCATGGAACTAATTAACCTCGATATAAACTGTCACATTCTTTCATTTATCACATTTTAATATAGTGTTTGTCTTGTAATGTTATGTGAATGAGTTTATGTGATTTTAGATAAATGGAAAATTCAAAAGAAACCAGACGATTGTATACAATGTAAGTACACTGGTGGTAAAACTACCCACTTTGCTTTTTTTTATTGATGCAAGACTGACTGTATTTCACAGGCTATCCTCAGGGCTCATAATGATGTGATATCACATATGCAACCCGGAGTAAGATGGATCGATATGCACAAGTAAGAATTCTCTGTCGTCACTTATAAACCATGCAATTTTTAATGATGTTTTTTTAGAGTTGTCAAATTGGGTTCCTGAGAAATAATTATGCTTTAACGGAATACAGTTTACAATTTGCATACGGTCATAAGTGTTGTGTACTTGATCTAAAGATAATTCACAGTTGTATCTGTGTTGTCAAATTGGGTTCCCGATAAATACTTGGAAGCAATTTTTCAGATCTTTTAGCCTACTGTGTCAATCTGTTTAACTTTAACCAAATCACATTGTTTCTCCCTCTATTTGTCTACCATATTGTCTTCAATTGTTTAAGAGTCATATGAATTTTTTTGCAGGCTGGCAGAGCAGAGAATACTTGAATCTCTAAAGAAAGAAAATATTATACATGGGTGCGTGTGAAAGATAATTATTTGTGCTTATTGAATTTCAATATGTTAATATGTATAGCTTGATGCTGATTTATCAATTTTCCATAACCATTTATTTCAGTGATATTGGTGACATGATGAATCAAAGGTTAGGGGCTGTTTTCATGCCTCATGGTCTTGGGCACTTACTTGGAATTGACACCCACGATCCCGGAGGCTACCCTAAGGTTAGATTTTGACTATATCAATATCCATGCTTTCATTTTAATCATGTCATACTTACCTCCATTCAACTTAGACTAATGCTTGTTTCTCGACCATAGGGCTTAGAGAGGCCAAAGGAGCCTGGATTGAGATCCTTGCGGACAATAAGAGAACTTAAAGAAGGCATGGTAAGTAATTACCTTTATGGTTAATTTATTACTCCCTCCGTCCCATAATCTAAGAGCGTTCTTGACACTAAACTAGTGTTAAAAACGTTCTTATATTATGGGACGGAGGGAGTAAAATTTAGTAGCACACAATGCTCTTTCAATTTTATGCGCACTTGTTTGAGAAGTTACTAGGATGCCATGTCACTCCGTAAATTCACAAGCTCTTGTGTTCGTATATTCTCTTTTGCACAAACTAATGAAATTTCTTGTTCCCCATTTGGGTATTTAAACATTTTAATTATTTTTCTCACTTATACCTAATCTCGTGGATATACTTTAATTGTACATCATCATGTATAGTTAAATTGCTTGTTCTCAGTTTGTGTGTTCTGCTGTCTATGGAATTCGCACTTCCGAAAGTTATTCCCTTTTGTGTTCTTGTCAATTATTCATAGGTGAACTACTTTTGTGAAAGCATTGGGCATAAAGGCCCTGAGACCCATTCGGCTTGCCGTCTTTCTACTTGTCATATAATAAACTTAATGGACCCACACTTGCATGTGCACCAGACACTCTCTACTTTGAGGTCTTCAACTTAATAAAAGTTTCCTAACCTATTCTCGAATGTTGTAATGTACATACGCTCCTATTGTTTTGGTATATTTATGTCACTAAAAAGTGGAGCGAACAAAGTGAAGGAAAACATAGTTGTGTAATGAAACAATAGAAGAACATACTTTGTGCCCTGTGTTCAGAAGGGCGGGTGGGAATCTAATCTATAGATATAACAAAACAGTTGAGCTCCTGTGGTCTGTATTGCAGGTTATTACGGTCGAGCCAGGCTGTTATTTCATTGGCACTTTGCTGAGGCATGCCAAGGATGACCCGATTTCCTCAAAGTTCTTCAACTGGGAAAAGATAGAAATGTACAAAAGCTTTGGCGGTGTTCGGATTGAAAGTAATCTGGTATGTCTTGGTTGCTCTTTTCTGATATAACAATACAACTTAAGAAATGCATTACACAATAACGCTTTATATTTTAATGTTGGTGCACTCCTACTTGTAATGGCTAACTTTGTAGAGTGATGAAAATAACGCAAATACATTATATTATATCAGTTTCGAGTCGTTAGCCGCATCAGCTCTCTTTGTTTTTCCTTATTATTTTTAAGACTTTTGGCTGTGTGCATTCTCTATGTCTCGACTTTGGTCTTGATATTGTCCGTTGTAGACGCAGGGTGTAATTGGTCATCTTGATTGTTGGTTTCCAAGTAAATCAAACTGTACTGCAAACAACCCCTATTCTAATGCAGATATGTTAACTGCTAGTTCTCTTTCTCGAGTAAAAGTTACAGGAGCCAAACTCAACTTTACATTTATTTTATGCTCGTAGTGAAACAGAAGGATTCTCTAGAAGTAAAGTTAGTATAGACTCCACATTGTCAATTTCCACGTAAATGAATTGTACCGCAAACACCCAATTCTAATGCAGATGTTCTCTTTATCAAAAGTTCCATGAGCCAAGCTCAACATTAATTTCTGTAGCATCCACATTGCGTTTACCTTTACCTATTGTTCTTCATTTCCACACTAATAATGCAGTGTATGATTGCAGTATGTGACGGCGCAAGGATGCAAGAACCTAACAAACTGCCCCCGAGAGACCTGGGAAATCGAGGCGGTAATGGCTGGTGCGCCATGGCCTTCACGTGATGACTGTTCCAGTGCGACAACAACAAAGAATGGCCTTCCCAAGACCTAAGCACTTCAATTTGCCATACCCTTGAGAGACAAAAAACATAACAGTCATAATTTTATGAAATATAGGGTGCTTTGATGAACAGCGAGCCTCTCACATGCTGTTGGTTTGGTTTAAGTTTGATTATAAGATTTTTTAGAAAAGGAGGCTAAAGCCCCAGCCTCTTCATCAATCGATGGATACATCCATCTTTATTAATTATTACCAAAGATATGACAAGAATATACATCAAGCCACCCGAAGCCACCACTCACACTACAAACTCGATAGAGTATCTTACTCCCCATATCTAAAACCGGTGTCGCCGCCGATCCATCCACATAACGTATCGGAACCTACAGCTGGTGCAGCGAGCCTAAAGCGTACACCACATTTAGTGTCTCCTCTATTGTTCACTTATAGATCTGGTGACGTCGGTCACTTTTAGTGTCTCCTCTATGTGGACTAAAGGGTTCAAGGTCCTTGCAGATAGTTGAACCGTCTCTGTTCCAAACCAACAACTAGATTGACATGAAAGTTAAGTGAACGATCAAGCAGCAATTTGTTTTGTATCATCATAAATATAAGGTTCAAGGTCCTTATGGTTAATTAGTGTTATGATAATTTTTATTCATCCCACACAAAAAATTATAGTTTTTATGCGGGGTTTGTTGCACAAAGTTTAGAGCTTATAAATGTTGATGGAATTTTACAAGAACAATTCTCAACATCATACATGTCCTAAAGTTTTAGTCACTTTTGCCATGTAAATGTCATATATTATTAGACCTCTTCGAGACAATTTTGCACAAGTCCCCTGCCTTAACCTATGTGGTTGGCTCCTCTCCAATCGACTAGCATCTATTTTTGTTTTCCCGTGTAATTAGATTAGGAAAGTAATCAAACTGTGTTAGCTCAGAAGTTGTACAAGTTCGGACTCATAGGTGTGTGTGTGTGTGTGCGTGCGTGCGTGCGTGCGCGTGCGTGCGTGCGTGCGTGCGTGCATGTGTGTGTGTGTGTGTGTGTGTGTGTGTGTGTGTGTGTGTGTGTGTGTGGAGAAAAGTAGTTTCAAAAATAGGCACGACCCCAACCCTTCAACCCTAGTCCGAGAGAGCAGGCGTCTCGGACTCCGGCACATTTTTTTTTTTGAAACAAGGCAAAAACTTGCCATTTTCATTGAATAAGAAGAGGTTTCAGAACAGACATCGCCAAGCGGCGGAAAAACAAAACAATTACTCTCGCGGTATTACATTACGCAAATGCTTAGCGCCAGCAGTGACCCAAATAGAAACTGCGGGCGGACTCCGGCACATAGGAGACGAAGAGGCATGCATCTGTCTATGGAGGAGATGAGACTTCTAATAGACTCCTGGAAGAGAAATTGGAACACGAGAAGACAACAGGGAACAGTCCACAACCATTCGGTATTGTTTTCCACTGGCACAAAAACATTTCGAGGAGACAAATAGAAACAGTCCAACACGAGGAGGCGTGGCATGGCAACGAAGCCAATCCTATATGTTGGTCTAACACACTCTCCACAACTGGGGTGGGACTGAACTTTCCACACTCTCTTGTCATGCATGAATGGAACATATGAACATATGGACCTTTCAAACAAAAAAGAGTAATTTTCTCTCGGACGTTTTTGCAACGGCAACGAGGTTCTGACCTTCTTTTTTCTCCTCTTGGGTTTATTGCTGACGTGGCATATCGCTCTCTCCTGGTTCATAATAGACTCGGACGTATTATGGGTAGCAGTATATAAAGTCACTTATGCTCGAGACGAGACCAACATACGTACCGAAAAATGGCAGTATTGCTGAAAAGTGTAAACAGCTACCGAGCTCAATGGCTTTTGGTATTTGAAATTTTTGAAAAACACACTTCCTATGCTAAAAAAACTTAAAATAAATACGTGAATACATACACATATTCCTAAGGCCCGGTAAAAATCCGAAAAAGAAATACTCTGGATTTTTGGAAATACAAAAAAGAGAAATTTCTAACAGAAATGACACCCTTTTTCTCCTACATACTGTCAAAATTTTGTTTTTTTCCTATAGCCCAAACCAAAACGGGATTTCTACCGAACATTTCCACGGGTATCTAGAATGTGTATATGTATCCCCTGGAAAAAAAATCACATTTTTAAGAAACTTCAAAAACTCAAATTTCAAAATGTTCAAATATAGAGATCACTAGAGGTCGGGTGCTGCAATTCTGCATTCCAGTATTGCTGGCTTCTTTCGCTGACGCCAACAAGTTGCCGGAGAAGTTTGGCTTAAAAAAATTCAGGTCGCTACGAGTACGCCACATCACCAAAAACAGAGCAAAGCCCATTGCCTATACCTTCTCTGTTTCAAAGTTGCTCCCTAGCAGGGACCTCTGTCCTGAATACCCTGTTTTCTTTTCAAGGAATACAAAGCCCCCACGAAATTTTCATATGCGTGCTGCAAGCTCTCCTCTAAAGCCATAGCTCTATACATCGACTTGGCAGTGTAAATTTTGTTAGCAGTGAACTTTTTCGAGAAAACGCATGAGAGCGTGCGTTTCATTGCATTGTAAAGAGGGAGAGTTTGGTTACATTCCTCCTAGGAGGTTGTTTACAAAGACTGGACTAATGGACGTCCCAAGTCTGGGGGGTAATGGCTTTGAGCCCTAGCGCGCCTGCATTTGCCCAAAGGGCAGCCTCTTTCTTGATCTTCGCTACGAGGGTGTTCACAGATGGGCGCGCTCCGTTGAAGATGCAGCCATTGCGGTGTTTCCATATCATTCAGGGGACGAGGAGGGTCACGGTACCGAGGCCCTTGCGCATGGGGACGAGGAGGGTCGCGGTACCAGTCTAGAAGCGAGGGCTCGTCGTCGGGCGGGGTACACGGGGTCCGTAGCCAGCTTAGCGTCTCGTGCCAGGTTTGCCGGGCGAAGGGGCATGCAAGGATGAGGTGATGTGAACTTCACAACCCAATCCTCCCGATCAGCGAGAAAGATATTTTCCAGCATTGCACCAAAAGATTTTCCGAACTGCTCCTCTACATACCATTCAGCAACTAAACAATCTTGGCTTTGGGCTGCTTGGGACAGGGCCTGGCAAGGCGAGCATAATTTCCAGGTTATCTTCTGAATGCAACTTCTGAAATGTCAAGGTGCAAGAAATGCTGCAGGCTATGCCCTTCACTAAATCCAGTCAGCAATGGTCTTCACTGCTAATTACATGCTCCATCAAATAGTGGACATCGTAACCTAGAATGCTGTGATAAGTGTGCTAATTCACCCACTCCTGATTCCTGAACCTTTCTCTAACTGTATTTGTTAAAAAAAATTGCTGCCCATTGATGCCGCCATGGTAGTCACTGCCAAGCAAATACTACCAAAAAAAGAGATCTTATCAAACATTCTTGTAAACATCGCAAAAAATGGCTAACTATAGTGCGCTATGCAGGGGAGGTGGCGGAAGAAGGCCATGGTCGCAAGGGAGTAGAAAGAAGAGTGAAAAAGCAAGGAAATGATGACTTCCCAAATACGCTACCTCATAACAAGATGTGTCAGACAATAACATTAGTTCGAGTCAAATACGATAGTCAACACCAGACACCACGCGACACAAATGCAAGCAATGTCGATTTGACTAGTTCCACACAGGTTACTGAAATAACGGCAGCAGCAGTTATCGGAGGCGGATACAAATTCATTCTGACTACATGGGGGGCCAATTTCTACGCGGACCACAGCCCACGGCATGGACGATGGAAGAACCTGCAATAGTAAGACATCGCCACATCTCAGCTACCGGAACATAACTCTAGATACCTGCAGGAAAAATAAGTTAATCAGTCAAACCAAACTGTATTGTCCATTCAATGCACGGCATATCCAAGAAACGGTAAATGGAAATCATTGCCATTGTTCAACTTGAAAATTGAGTCTTTTCATACCATTAGATAGAGGCAACATTTCAAACAGAGTAGAGATAGAACAACACGAGAATGGATTATTTTTATTGGAACATTTCTATTGTTGACGTGTTTTAGCAATTAACTCCTACGGACACTTATTGCAGCTAGTGTTGGCTGGACACTCATTGTAACTACTACGATATAATATGGATCTAGTGATTATCTTGGCTTCCCTCCTAAGCCAAGGACTCCAAATTATGATATCAATTCATAGAACGCCAAAAATTCCCTCCTAAGCCAAGGACTCCAAATTATGATATCGATTCATAGAACGCCAAAAATTCTCAACAACCATATATATCAATGAACTCCGTAACATGATGCAAGTATATTTATCTATGAACTCCAAATTACAGCTATGCATTCAAAGAATTACTAAAGCAGTCAAAGAAATCAATACTGCAGCTATGCACATAATATTTATCAAATACAATATACACATATGAATATAAGCAAGAAACAAAGATTTAATGGATGAATGAAGAATAACACTAATAAGGATATAAAAGGCATTAATTCCAGCATCCCATTGTCCCATTATCAAAAAGCAAATGTATTTAGGTATGCCTGCAAAGTAATATAAGTATGTAAAGGCATAAGTGCATGACATTACCTGCAACACAGAAACTCTCAAATGGATGAAAGATACAAAGATCCCTCCTTTCATAAATCTTCTTAAACCTCAGAGGATTGAGATAGACCACGAAGATACCGATCCTAGGTGCCCCAACCACGAATGCATTGTTGCCCTCGGCGAACCCCAGCAGAGATAGTGGACCTCTATTGTGCTCAGCATTCAGTGAAAGAAGCTTACCCAGTTGAATAGTTATCCCCGGCACCCATAGAGCGACACCATTGCAGCCAGCCCCCCTCTTCCATAATTTGGCATAGAAGTCATTCACAAGGATCAAGCCAAGCCCACCATCCTGCGCTGGCATAGTCATGAAGGAGCTGGATTTGCCATGGTCATACAGATCTAGTGGCATCTCTATCACAGCTAGGTCTAGCTATCCATATCGAACTCGACGATGGTGTCGCCATTGCCACGAAGCAGCCAGTAGAGGGAGCTCCCAACCAAGGTACTGGGGACGTACATGTATAGCTCAGATGCAGTATACAGAGGTTCCATTGCGGCGGGTTGTAACTCTGCTGAAACCACATCGCTCCATGCGGCCGTCTACGATGAGTAGACGCAGATCGCTCCTAATCTAGTCCAAAATTTTGCTATCTAACAAACAAAAAATTCAGAGCATGAACATGACATGGTTCTCACAACACAATATAGCAAAAGAGCACCTCCTAATCCAGTACAAAATTTTGCATTAGAATAAACATGGGATCGACCAGCTCTACAGAGGAATGGAACTAGCTTCCCTGTTTGTTTTCCTTCTTGCTACCTCGCATCAAAAACATCAAGCAATGAATCAAATCCTAATAAAGTGAATCCCACTTGCAGTTTGTTCAATTCAGTCGAAGTGTCGAACTAACTACGAGATGCAGAAGTGTTTCAAAGTACTGAATTTACTTACTACTGAGTTGCTGCAAACACCATACATAGCAATCAAGCACACCAACCACAAGACTGAGACAAGTGGATACGAGGCGGGATAGCAACCAAACATGCATGCAGGAAGTCACGTGCACGAAACAAAAATCTTGGTCACAAACAGTCATGGTACACAGGATAGGAGTACCTGCTCCGGTTACATAGCATCTAATTAATCTGCTACAAGTTATAACAAAGATGGTTAGAATTGCCACCAATTAAGGAAATGCAGCTCCCTGTTCTTCCTGGTCGCCGGCCATCCAAAAGCTTGATGATATCCCCCTTCATATGGCATTTCTGTTCCAAAGAAAACAGAGGAAATGTCAGGATGAAGGTAATTTAGCATCAGAATATTTTTCTGCCACTTTATGCATCAAATTTTAAGTGAACTAAGATAATTGGCTACTACAACTATACTAAAACCGCGTGCTCGGAAATCGAATAATGATCTGCTACGACCATAGAGTTTACTTTTTTTACTACCAAAAATGCTACAACAGTACAGGTTAAATGGCATCATATCCCAGACGAACATGATTCCAATTTATAATCTGCATTTCCAGTTACAGCAGAACTCCATATATAAGGAAGATGCCACACAAACACAAACTACCCACTATTAGCTTGGACTAGAAACTTGCCAATTGTCATACAAAAGGAAATTTTTGACTGTTACATATCTGAATCACAAAGCATGAATAAGCTCAAGCATATCCACATAAAAGTTATGATGCACTAGTGTTCCAGAAAACGTGTACGACTCGCGAAGCAACATTCGGGAAGAAAAAATAAGTATTGACATCTCCTAGATAGCTTGGGTTTAACAGCTCAAAGGTAGGCAGTAGAAAACCATGCAATGATTATGCTTATGAAATAGGAAGCTGAATTCCAGGCTTGATGGGATGATACTGTTTCAAGAGAAGAAAAATATTGTTGTCAACATGGTAATAAGGCTATACATCTTCCTGCTCTTACTTCATATACATGATGTTTTAAACCGTTGTGGGCTCAATTTTTTTTGTTTTGCGCTAATAGTTCAGAAAACAATACTACAACAGAATGTGAGGTCCATGCTAAGAACACAAAAATAAATCATTTTTCAGTACCATCACAAACTGATATTATGAGACTTTATAAGGGGGGTGGCAGCTTGAAGAAGCGTTATGCTTGGTTCCATCACAAAGCTTTGAAAAAAACACAACCAAGGGTCCAATATTATGACCACATACAAACACTACCCCAGTAAGTGATTGCAAATCATTGCACACAAGCATTATCTAGTCAATTAACTAGTACTGTTAAAATAGCCTAAAGAATGAACCATACATACCCATAATCATTCTTGAGTGTAGGAAATGTGGGAGGCCAAATCATCATGAAAGGATGGATATCACCCAAATGTCGATCTTTTTCTTCCACATCATACACTTTACGCAGTTTCTTGTACTTGATATCCAGGTGGAGTGCGCATCGACTCATCTCCAAGAAAACAAACTCGTCATAATCCCCCACATGGTTTATCCGCAGAGGAGCAGTAGCCTCATTCTCATCCTCGCAACCTGTCATCTTCAAACCAGCAACCATCTCACGCAAACAAATATTGTGCACCAGCAACCAGTTGCCCCCCTTGTGGAGCCAAATGCAAAGTTCAAGCTTCTTGGCATGGATGAGATACACACCGGAAGCATTATTGGCCCGTGCCAACGTGGTGTCTCTATCACCATACTCCACCCCTTGTGGGAGCAGAATCGTGGAGATGCTTGAGCCCATCAAATCCAGGACAACAATGTCTCGCTGGGCACTCGCTATATAGATTTTATCGTCGGCGAGCACAGCTTTTGGATCAAATCGCGGACAAAGGAATCGGTCGGTGGCCAGGTCAAGATGTCTGCGCCATACAGTGTCACCATTTCGCAGCACATCTATGTGCACCATAGATTTGGTCCTCTCCATTGTAGACTCCACCAACACATAAATGTAGGACAAGCCATCGCCTTCCTCTTTGGAGAGGAGGAGATCATTCATACCACAGAAATAGCCGTCCTGAATTTGCAACTCTGGGAATGGCGGGAGGACCGCCAAACCTCTCTCGGGGTGCAACGGGCTGTGCACTCCAACTGTAAAATCTCTGCCGTCATACAAGCTGATGAGGACGTTGCCATTCCGGCAGCCCATCATGTCGGACATTTCACTCCGGTGGGGGTCCAAGCTGAATCTCGCACTGCGGATGACAGTGGCAAGCTCTGCAGGTTGAGGCAGCATCGGAAAGAAGTGTGCAGCCACGCTTGGGTCATCGGTGTCCTCGAGGTAGAAGCCTAGGAGGTGGGACGGGTTGCCCTCATGGAAACGGCTGAGGAACTTGCGGTCGGAGGCATGGTGGTACCAACACTTGCAGACGAGGGAGGCACAGACGAGGGTGGTCGGGAAGCCGACACAAAGGATGATCTCTCTGAGGAGGTTGTCATCGTCGAGCACCTTGGAGACAACATCCATGCCTGTCGTCGATGTCGTCAGGGAATGGTGTTGTGACTCGCCATACACATCCGCGCATGGTTTCTTCTCGGGGTCATCCCTGGAAAATTGACAAGAACGAACAAGTGAAAAAGCAGAGTCAATGCAAGGGACTAATTTCTTCAGTGGCCTGCAAAAAGCATCCATCCGCCCCTCCCCATCCAGCAGCCGTGGGACGAAATGAGCTGGGGGACAGGGGTAGATGGAGAGATTGGAGGGCCTCACCGTGGGGGAATCACCTCCAGAGCATCCATTGTCTGCCTTCCTTCCCACCTCAGCTGTGCTCCGCACTCAACAAGTCGTACGTAGATGTTTAGATTGGGGACAAAACTGTACTGTAGCAAGCTAGGGTTCGATTCCGCGAGCAGAGAAGAGAACGGAAACTGGGAGAGTACAGGAAGGAGAAGAACTCACATCGATTGAATCGGGAGGGGAGGAAAAGTCGTCAGATGCCGCCGGCGGAGATCGTCGGGGAGATCGCTGGGTGAAGTCGCCGGAGGCCAGAGTGCCGGGGAGTGAGAAACCAATGCGCCGCCTTCTTTCTCCTCGCACTGAAGGCCCATCCCAGTCCAGCCCAAATAAACATGTGACTAGGGATAAAAGGCCCACCATAACGACCCTGCAATGATTCCCTGGTCAGATGCAGGTAGGGCCTAGTTCTCAAAAAAAAAATGCAGGTAGGGCCTGACCATGAAGGAAAACACCATCCCCAGTCACATGACAACGAGTACAAAACTTAAATGAACTTGTGACCGACTCGGGAAAACATTATTCTCATGAGCCAAGTATATCAAAGCAACGCACCATGCATGATCCTATTTTTACATAGCATCCTAATCCACTACAAAATTCCCATGCACAAAAAAAAACAATTTTGAAATTCATCATCTCCAAAACAAAAGAAGAAACACAAATAATTCCACTTGTGGTTTCCTTAATTACTCTTGGGGCCTTGGATTCCATTCGTAGTTGAGTTTGTAGTTTGTATTCCTACACTAAGGAAATCTTGCCATCTAAGGTCAAATGAGATAATCATCATCATGTCCGATGCATGCCGGGGAAGGAGGTGGTGGCGACGAGGGAGAGAAGGTTTCAGTTGCAACAAGGAGAGTATGAAGAGTTAGAGAAGTGGGTTAGTTCAATTGCAGCAGTACATACATCTTTCGGGGTCGTAGCTTTCAGCTTGCCATTTGGCGGGACCCCACACTATCGGCTCCGCCAGTGGCAGAGCTATTTCAATCTCAGGGGGAGAGGGGGCGCAGGGCACAGCAATACACCATTGGCAGAGCTAAATAAATCTCAAGGGAGACAGGGTGCAGGGCACAACTATACGCCAGTGGCAGTGCTATTTCAATCTCAGGGGGGAGAGGGGGCGCAAGGCACAGCTATACCTTGCTCCAGGCGAGTTCGACCGTAGCCTCTCCTAATGCCAACGCCATACTGGGCTGGCCCATGCCCGCAAGGAGTCCACTGCCTCATTTTTTATTTTTCTTCACATTTTCTTATTTCTAATTTATTTTTTTTACTTTTCATTATACTTCCAAATATTCTAAACATATATCTAACAAAAATATACTTCAAATGCATTTTTCAAAAATGTTAATCATGCATTTGAAAAATGTTAAAAGTGTATAGAGAAAAAATTTGCGATGTACAAAAAAATATACAATGAATATGGAAAAGGATTGACAAAAAATATGTTTTAATTTTTTTAAATATTTTATGTGGAAAATTTTAAACATATATATAAGTTTTTTCCTAATGTATAAAAATATATAATGTGTATGGAAAAGACTAGACATCCATATTTTTTTAATGTTAATCTTCTATTTAAGAAAGGTTACACTTGTATAGAAAAATGTTCCATATGCATACCAAAAATGTAGAACGTGAATGAAGAAGATTAAGCATAAAATATAATTTTAAAAAAATGGTTGACAGGAAAACTCTAGAAATCTTGGATATTGCGAGTACATGGGGGTGTTGCCGTGAATGTTTCAGCATCCATTCCTAGAAGAACTTCTCCAACGCGATGCCGATTCCGCTTTGCTGAGGTTTGATCAATTAGTTCTGACACTAGAAGTGGTGGATTAGAGCTTCGGCAAACATATGGCCTCACCATTTCCTCTCGTGGCAGCCACGGATCATTTCAAATATTTGTTGACTCAGCCATTCTTTGTGCGCCATACCAGACCTTGTTTGAGAGTATCCCAGCCTTCTATTACAGCTCTCCATTTTTGGCTTTGATGTCCTCCCAAAGTTGCTTCCAAGATTGAAGTGTAGTGGTAGTACACGCTTTTGAGCAGCCGAGCGCTCAAAGAAACCACTATGTCCATGGATGTAGATGACATTAAGATATAGTAAATGTATCGTATCAAGGGATAAGAGAATGATTTTTTTTAGGAATAAGAGAATGATGTCATGACAATCTTACTAGTAGATTTAATAATAAGGAATATATATATAATTTAGGAGTTCTAATGAATTAATAAAACTACAATTGGAACTCACCGCCTAAGAATAAATGATGCTTTGATGTTTTTATGCAAGGTTGAAGGGAAAATAAAGCTTGACTTTTCAAAGCTTATTGCAGCAAACCGAAGTACAAACAAGAGATTTTAAGTTGGAAGGAACATAGTATTTGTGTAGTTAGGCACATAAATTAAACAACGATAAGGAGAATATACAAGACATACTCCGATGTAGAGGCAATATTGCGTGGAAGTATACCCTCCATGATCACATCTGACGGTTAAATGTATTCTAGTTGTCGATGCTTAAGTGAAAACATAGATTTTGGATATGGATGCTTTAGACACATTAATGGATAGAGATACATTATTTCCTCATAAGCCTGTTAGATTCCACTAGTAGATCTGTCACATTCTGAAACAAAGTGCACAAAGCTACAAGAGCAACGTGTGCATGAGATGACCTCCAGCACGAGATGTAATATGGAGTGTATCACAAGCTGTGCTTGCACTGGAGTTTTCGCCATCGATCTCTGACAACTACCTGAGATTGAGAGACCAACGAGAAAGTAACATGTATCATTGGGAAGTTCATGATTAAGTAGTGTGTTCAACTAAAGTGGTGATTCTTCCATTCTCCATGCCTCCCATGTCTAGAGACTCTAGATGGTTCTTGATTGCAGAGAAACTGGGAGAAAGCAATGTGATCTTGACCTATAGGTCAACTTTGTCCAAATGCATGCCAAGCACTAACACAAGTGTAGTAGTTCTCCCGAAGAGCTCTTCGATGAGGCCCTCACTCTCTTGCTTCACACAATTCATGTATGCAGAGCTAATATGAACATGTAAGGAGAATCTACTAGTTAGGAGGAGGTCATGATAAGAAGTGGATGGAGTTAAGTGCTCTAGCAATGAATTTCACATGGGGAGTGCATATGTGCTTAATTCTCGCACATGCAGCTAATAGGCCTTCATTCATCCCAATATTCGGCCTGTCATCCTCCCCCAATATCCATCAAAACCAGCACATGCAACATTCAACCGCCACATCTGTTCTCTTTGGTTGTGTTGTACATGCATGCCAGCATGGATGGAAATGGTCTGCCACATTCATTCACCGGTGAGACGCCATTACTTACATTGTGCATCTCGGATCAGAAACACAAACTCGGATAGCAAACGGTAATCAACTTTTTTTTAATCAGAAAGCATGCATGCATGTCATTCTACTAAAAAAATCAACATGTGGTTGAGTTGGTTAGGTGGACAGTGGTATCCCCAACCCACCAGGCTTCAAATCCTGGTGCTCGCATTACTCCTGGATTTATTTCAGGATTTCCGGCGATGCGCTTTCAGTGAAAGGAGACGTTACTGTCGACGACGAGGCGCCTACGGTGACTTCGTAAATCTCAAGATGATATGCCGGCTCAGTTTCTCGGAGATGCTCATAGGGGTAGGGTGTGCGTGTGTGCGTTCATGCATAGGGATGAGTATATGCATGTGTATATGAGCGCTTGTGTCTGTAAAAAATATCCAACGAGTATGTTTTTGTAACAATGGGTACGTTTCTTTTTTCATTTTTCAAGAGGAGTTTTCTTTCCCTATGTCAGAGAGGGGTACGTTTCTTTCTGAGACACTGTTGTTCTCAGTGGCGGCAGACAGATGTGCCGGGCTTTATGGGCCGGAATTGGATATGCCTTCTTGATCTGGGCTATGCGAGAGGCGAGGGATGCTTTCAAAAGAAAAAAAACCTCAGTTCACCTCGCGCAGCTCTCACCCCGCCGTACCGGGAGGAAGGAGCGGCGGCGGCGGCGGCGACCTCAGGCGTCCGTCCCCTGCTGCGGCCATCGACCGATTGATTCACTCGTCTCCGGATCTTACAGATGCGAGTGCCCTTCTCTCCCTATTCAATTTAGCTTCTCTCTCGCGGGATTAAACCCTAGGTAGCAAGAATTTTCTCCCCAAATTGAACCCTGCCTACATCTGCTTCTTGTTCAGCGGGGAGACTCCCCACCAGTAAGACCATCCAATCTTTCCATCCCATTAGATTCTCACCCAGATCTCATCTCCTGCAGCTTCTGTATGTTCTGCTGGACGGATGTGTGCCGGCCGTTTCACAGCACACATTTGGTTGGTCATGTGCCTTTGTTCATCGCTGCAGATTTTGATTTTTCAGGGTGCTGCGTACCAACGAGACATCTGTGGATGACAAGAAGACAGAGCCGTGCTGTTCCATGGCGGCGAGGCATCTAGGGCGCTCGACGACGACAACCTCCTCAGGGAGATCCTTGTCCGAGTCGGCTTCCCCACCACCCTGGTGTGCGCCGCCCTCGTTTGCAAGCGTTGGTACCACCACGCCTCCGAGCCCGCCTTCCTCCGTCGTTTCCGCAAGCTCAACCCGCCCCGCCTCCTTGGCTTCTATCTTGACTATGGGTCGTATTCGGTGCCGACCACTCCATGCTTCGTCCCGATGCCGCTTCAGGCCCCAGAGCTCGCAGCCGTTGTCCGTCGCATGTCAAGCTACAGCTTCAGCCACCACGACCTTGTGCGGATCGAGAATTGCCAGAACGGCATCATCTCCACCTCATTGTTCAGCTACAAAAGCGGCCGCTCTGAAGGAATGCACAGCCCGCTGTGCCCTGAGAGAGACACCTTACTTCCACGTCCTCGAATCAAGGACCAGGATCGCGTCTATTATCATCAAATCCTTGCCAGAGAAAAAGACGAATTTGAGTGTGTAATGCTTTAGAGTGGCAAATATCACTTTAGCATTGTGTGATTGTGGTTCCCTGCATGTTGTTATCTGTTGCAACACTCGTTTGTTGTTATCTGATGCTGAGTCATGTATGAAATGTATTGATATTCTTTTTTTAACTTGAATAAGTCTTGCTCTGATTAAGCAGGTTATTAGAGTCCTTGCTTCTTTGCTTTCTATGTTGAAAACTCACATAATAAGTTTGCTTTATTTGAACTATGAGCCCAGTTCTGCATGAACCTTATGTGTGGCTGTAGGCATGCTGAACCATGCTCCTCACATGCTTATGTACTTCACACCAGCATGCTTGAGTTATTGCAGTTGTTTCTAATTTACATAGGACGAGCAAATCTATTCTCACAGCATACATCTTAGTGGTATTTTTCTACTCATGTCATCTGCCCTTTTGTTGGTCAGAGTAATCTGTTTTGCTGGACTACCAACTACGTAGGTTAGTTTTGAAATAACCCTAATAGAAGTTAAATATATGCTCATATATTGCTGGAATTAACGAATTACTTTTACTACTGTTTCACACTTAAACCTACAACATGGGCTCTCCTTTCTCTTCATGTTACAATGATGATTATTTCCATCTTGACCATTGATTGTTTTGCTTGGCTGGAAGTTGTGTGATTGTGCCGGGTCCTACAAGTTGTGTGTGCCTTTTAGCTAGGGGCCTAGGTCTTCTTGTTTTTTTTCGAAAAGGGGATCTCCCCGGCCTCTGCATCAGAGTGATGCATACGGCCATCTTATTAACGAAAGAAAAGGTTCCAACAAGGTTCCATAGTCTCCGACTGAAAAGTAATAAAAAGACAGCTCACACAGAGCAAAAGAGGCTGGACACACAGACTAGCCAAGATAAGACGCCACAACCGGCTGGCTAAATATAGATAGGTAAACTAATTGCCTATCCTATTACATGACCGCCATCCAAACCGGTTGAAGATATCCCGAGCTACCATCTCCCAGCGGATAGATCCAGTAACCAAATGCTCCCTGGCCACCATCGGAGTGAGTAGCGACCATGAACGGATCATGGCCGTGGCTCGGAAAATAACCTGCAAAAAATGAATACGTGATGTTCTGTTAAAAACCAAATCATTTCTGCAAGTCCAGATAGTCCACAACAAAGCGCAAACTCCAACACGAATATGTCTCGCTAATTCAGGCTCAACCCCAGTGAGCCATGTCCCAAATAACGTAGTGACAGAATTTGGTGGAGTAATATTAAAAACAATGTGAACCGTCCGCCAAAGTACTCTGGCAAGCGGGCAATCAAAAAAGAGATGCTTGATCGTCTCGTCCCGATCACATAAGCTACACCTTGTAGGTCCTGTCTAATTACGCTTCATCAAGTTATCCTTGGTTAAAATAACCTGTTTATGGACAAACCACATAAACACTTTTATTTTCAAAGGAATTTTGACAGCCCAAACATGCTTGGAGGTAGGAATGGAGCTCGAATTAATCACATCAATATACATTGATTTAACCGTGAAAACTCCAGACCTAGTCAGTTTCCAGCGCAATTCATCGGGTTGTTGAGAAAGATGGACATCCATTAGTCTCCGAACTAGACGGAGCCAATCTTCCCAACGATTGCCCACTAACGACCGTCTGAACTGAATATTAAGGGGGTTGGATTGAAACACCGTAGCAACGAACACCTCACGTCGTTGAACAATACGATATAAAGACGGATATTGAATGGCCAAGGGTGTCTCACCGAGCCAAGTATCCTCCCAGAATCGTGTACTAGCGCCGTTGCCAATAATAACCTTTGTCCTATTAAACATAGATTGTTTGACTTTCATCAGGCCTTTCCAGAACGGCGAGTCATTTGGCCTGACTGTGACCTGAGACAAGGACTTTGTCTGTAGGTACTTGCTGCGAAGGATTTGGGCCCACATGGCATCAGTCTCAAAAGAAAGCTTCCACAGCCACTTGCTAAGAAGGCATCTGTTCTTGACTTCAAGATTCTCAATACCAAGACCCCCTTGGTCTTTCGGTCTACAGATGATATCCCATTTTGCAAGTCTGTATTTTCTTTTTAGATCATCACCTTGCCAAAAGAAACGCGATCGATAAAAGTCCAGTCTTTTCCTAACACCAACTGGGACTTGAAAGAACGATAAGAGAAACATAGGCATACTCGTGAGCACCGAATTAATCAAAATTAATCGGCCTCCATATGACATGAGCTTGCCCTTCCAGCAACTCAGTTTCTTCTCGAACCGGTCTTCAATGCACTTTCATTCTCTATTGGTCAGCTTTCTATGGTGGATTGGAATACCTAGGTAAGAGAAAGGTAAATCCCCCAAATCGCACCCAAACAATTGCCGGTAAGCTTCCTGTTCGTCTTTGGCTCTACCAAAGCAGAACAGCTCGCTCTTATGAAAGTTAATCTTTAACCCAGTCAATTGTTCGAAAAGGCATAACACCAGCTTCATATTTCTCGCCTTGGCCAGGTCATGCTCCACAAAGATGATTGTATCATCAGCGTACTGAAGGATGGATACACCTCCATCAACCAGATGAGGTACCAAGGCACCCACTTGACCATTCTCCTTAGCCCTTCCTATCAAGATGGCTAACATATCAACCACAATGTTAAACAAGATAGGGGACATCGGATCTCCTTGTCATAGGCCTTTATGTGTCTGGAAGTAATGACCAATATCGTCATTCACTTTAATTCCCACACTCCCTTTCTGCGTAAATGATTCAACCTGGCATCGCCAGGCTTCATCAAAACCTTTCATACGCAATGCCTGTTGGAGAAAGGGCCATTTAACCTTATCATACGCTTTCTCGAAATCCACCTTAAAAATGACACCATCTAACTTCTTGGAATGGATTTCATGGAGTGTTTCATGAAGGACGACCACCCCTTCAAGGATGTTGCGATCCGGCATGAAAGCGGTTTGGGAGTGCTGCACCACAGAATGCGCAATCTGTGTGAGCCTATTAGTCCCGACCTTGGTGAAGATTTTAAAACTAACATTGAGAAGGCAGATCGGCCTGAACTGCTCAATTTTCACAGCATCCGTCTTCTTCGGAAGCAGTGTGATAGTTCCAAAGTTCAAGTGAAATAACTGAAGCTGTCCAGAGAACAGATCATGAAACATAGGTAGCAAATCCCCCTTAATAATATGCCAGCACTTTTTGTAGAACTCCACCGGAAATCCATCTGGTCCGGGAGCCTTATTATTTTTCAACTGTGCTATAGCATCAAACACCTCCTTCTCCGAAAATGGGGCAACCAGAATATCATTTTTAGCTGCCGAGAGTTGACGCACATCCTCAGTTCTGGACTCATCGAGAGATACACAATTATCCTCCGGAGGGCCAAACAACTGCCTATAATACTCGGTTATATATGTTTTTAGGTTATCCTGTCCTAAAATAGTGCCCTCATCTTGCTCAAGTTGGAAAATTCTCTTCTTTCTGTGCTTACCATTAGCAATCAGATGAAAGAATTGAGTATTCGCGTCCCCTTGGACCACTTTGCGAACCTTAGCCCGCAAAGCCCACTTCAATTCTTCTTCGCGGAGAAGTTCTTTCAACCTCTTCTCTGCGTCAGTTTTAACCTGGAGCTCAGCAGGCATCAAAATCGTTGATTCAGCCTTAACATCCAGATTCTGTATAAGAGAGAGGAGTCTGTCCTTCTCAACCTTATATACCCCACTAAGGTGCTTAGCCCAGCCCCGTAAGAAGCTTCTCAAACTCCTAATCTTATTTTGCCAACGCTCGACCGCAGTCCTACCACCTACACCCTTCGCCCATTCCCTAGCGATCAGGTCTAGGAATCCTTCGCGTTCGAACCAGGCCATCTTAAAAGAAAAGGTGTTTTTGTTTCCCACGTGGTTCGGCTCCCCTGAGTCAACGAACAGGGGTGTGTGGTCGGAAAAACCCCGTGAAAGAGCTTGAACCGTCACAAGCGGGAACTTCTGTTCCCACTCCACACTCGCAAGAACGCGATCAAGCTTTTCGTAAGTCGGGTTGGGCAGAGAGTTAGCCCAAGTAAACTTTCTACCAGAAAGTTCTATCTCTCTCCTCCTAATGATGTTGAACATGAACGACCATCTGCCGTCAAAATTATCATTATTCTTCTCCTCTCTCCTCCTAATGATGTTGAAGTCACCCCCAACTAAGATTGGAAGCTGCTCGGACCCACAAATCCGAACAAGATCCGCCAAAAATTCCGGTTTAAGCTCGGGTTGTGCGGCACCATAAACCGCCACCAACGCCCAGTTAAAACCATCAACCTTAGACCTGACTCGAAACTTAACGGCGAAGTCACCCATCACTACACTCCGAACTTCAAGCGAATCGCATCTCACACCCAGCAAGATACCACCCGATCTTCCTCGCGGAGGGAGGCAATGCCAATCAAAATCAACACCACCCGCAAGAGAGGAAAGGAACTGGGGCGCAAAGTTGTCTCTACCAGTTTCCGATAGAGCAATAAAATCTAAACGATGCTCCAGAGAAGCCTCAGCAAGAAACCTTCTTTTAGCCAAGTCTTTCAGACCTCTGCCATTCCAAAAGATTCCTTTCATCACTCATCATGAAATTTTTTAGTAGTCCGAATCCTAGCACTCCGACGAACTGCAGAATCGGGATAGATTTTCCGTTTCCACTTACGCTTGGGTTTACTTGGTCCTGACTCCCGATCCTCATAACCGGGCTCATTGGAACAAAAAACTGCATTCTCTATGGGCATATCATCGTCCTCAGACTCATGATTGGATGGTGCTAGATCCACACACATATTATCGAGCACTCTAACCCCTAATGCATCAATCTCATTGTCATTCATTAGTTTAACCGCGGCAATATTACGAATAGTTTCTAAGGCACGCTCCGCCTCCAAATCTAACAAATCATTCACCGACTTGGAAACCTCACTATATGAATCCCCGAGTGAAACTCCCAATTGGTTTGCATTATTATAATCTCCTCATTAGAAAAATGCAATAACGAGTTAGATATGTTGACGGACGTACCAGCAGAGATAGCAGCGTCCTGAAGCTTGGCGGCCCTCATAGCACACAGCTGCTGCATATCATCCATCTCCGGAAGCTCGTGGACTCGCTCACTGAACCGTCTCCCCGTCGAGACAGGGTCTGGGATCCCGCCAAAAGCAACGACCTCCTCCCTGGTAAAGCCTCGCGCTGAGTCCCTCAGAGGATCAACCGAGGATACCAGAGGAGGTGGCTGCGGGCTCCCAAACCCCGCCGGGGGATCCACGTCCACGGGGATGGACGGATAGGAGAAGGCGAGGGCCGCCTGCCCATGCCCTCCTCCCACCCCCCCTGCCGACGCAGAGGGAAGAACCGTCGGCGAAGGAGTGGCGGTCCTCCTGACCGCCGGAGAAGAAGGGAGAGCCAGGGCCACCTGCCTCGCCCCCCCCCCCCAGCGCAGCAGCAGGCTCGGGTGGCACCGCCCCAACCGGGGAGGCAAGAGCCGAGGCCGCCTGCCTCGGGCTCCCTCCCCCGGCGCTGGGCGACCCCACCTGAATCGGCGTCCCCACAGGGGGGAAGGATGGGTCCGCCTGACCCATGCAACCCTCCCCACAACCGACCAACACCGGCGTCGCCGGTGTCACCGGTGCCAGACTAAGAGAAGGAGAGACCGGAGCCACCTGCCCCCGACTCCCCTCCCCAAATCGAACCACCAAGTCAGTCGACGCCTGTCGGCCCGAGACCACTGAGATGGTAGGAGAGGTCGGCCCCACCTGAGACTCCACCTCCCGAACCCCTCCCACGGGCGTCCCCAACAACCCATCCTCCATAGGACTAGCCACAACATCAAGCTCCAACGGCGGAAGCATACACTCAAAACTATCATCAGACTCCACCCTGTCGCTCCAGAGCCTGGGAGGAGCAGATGCTGGCTCGAAGGATCCAAACCGTAGCGTAGTCATGGGTACCGCCGGATCCGAGGGAGACTCCACTCCAGGACCATCACCTGGCAACTGAGCATCCTGACTCGACCCCTTGGTCTTGTCACGACCCGCCTCATCATGCGGGTTCCCACGAGCACCGGCATCATCATCCCCCTCGTGCATATCCATAGCATCATCGGAAACCACCTCGGCAAACAGCTCGGAATCCTCAAACTCGATCTCAAGAGGAAACACCTCTCCCCCATAGAACCAGTTGACCCTATCTGGGACAAAATCGATGTCCAAAACACCCACTAAGAGCCGGGCCACCCCATGTGAGCGGGTGAAAGCCATGTCCACATCCTCAGTCTTACCAACCATCATACCCAAACTCGCCACAACGCGAGCATTTGTCAGAGCCTCAGATGGGGCCCCTGAAAACCGCAGCCACATCTGAGTGAGCGGTTTGCCCTTAGGTTCCACCTTTTTCCACTCGTGAAACTCTAGGATACACTTAGTACCCGGCACCTTACACAACCCAAAACTCAGCAGCTTCTGCAAATCTTCCACCGAGGGGAAATCAACCCTAAACACATCGTCCTCAATCTGGACGAGCTCCCACTGAAAATCACCTGGAACCAGTTCCTGGAGTCGCTGCACAATTTGAGCCTCAGAAATCACTTCGCAGGTAGCTTTCACAAGTCCAGTTGTAAAACTTTGAGTCTCAACTCGAATCTCCCTCGCCACCGGAGACTCAAAGAACGTGAGCTCGGCACATTACACTCCGTACATCGTGAGAGCAGGAGCCTGGTCACGCAAAACCGGGCAATCCCCCATAATATGAGCAGTCTTACCACACGTGTTACAGAGTTCCGCCATGCACTCAGCAATAAAGTGGCCCTTCTCACCACGGCGATAGCACAACATCTTTTCTTTCTTACGCGCCCATTTGGACGCCCTTTCAGACTCAGCCCTGTACCCTACCTCCGCAGCAACTCCAGATGCAGGAACCTCCACGTTGGCTAGAGCCGTCACAACATCCAAAGCCTGGCTAGGCAACTCAGTCGACCGAACGGGATCAACAGCCATATCCGAAGCCTGATGGTCATCCACAACCGGTGGCGGGGGCGGCTTGCGAGCCCGACCACGTCCACCACCACGGCCACCACGATGGCCACGGAATCCACCTCTCTGCCGGTTGTTCGGGCCAGTAACCCCTTCGACAAAACCGCCCGCCGGACCCAGGAATGGTCTTTCGGCAGAACCATCACTCTGCCAAGCGTATCCGCGTCCTCCACCCATAGACGACGAACCACGGTGCTGGCCTTTCCCGTAAGCATCAACACCATCATCCCCCCACTGTCCTCTGGGCGGCCCAGTTGATCCACCGTCCCCCACGTCAGTCCTTGACTGCAATGGGCCCGAACGCTTTTGCGCCGGTCTCGCGACATAGTGTGGCGGTGGCGCGGCACGAGGCACAGTCGGCGCGACCCCCTGCCCCACGGAAGCCGGCGCCGGAGGTCTTGGGGGAGGGCACCTCTCCCCGCTACTGCAGTGACTGGCTTGGAGGGCCTCACTCCACCACATCCTGCATGCGGTAAAGATCCAGGCTGCACCGCCGGGCGCTGAAGCGGCGGTCGGGCACCATCGCCACCGCCCCGACTCGCGGCGGCAAGACTCGCCGGACTTGGCGGACGGATGCTCCCACCCCTGCCCGCGACAACAGGAACCGGAGCAGGCGGGCGGACGGGAACACCACCACCGCGGCCGATGGGCGAAGTAGCCCCAGCCGGTGCAGCGCCCCGGGCCGCCGCCGGCACTCCACGATGAGCTCCACCGGCACCAACCAGCGGCACCACTCCGGCACGGGCAGACCCGGCCGGCTCCGCCGAACCCTTCCCCGGGGGCCCCTGACCCGCCATGGGAGACAGCGGAGGAATACGCCGGGCGCGGCCTCCACGATCTGCGAGACGATGAGGAACCCGACGACGAACCCTACGGCGCGCGACGGGACTAGATGGAACAGACAAATCGATGCATGCCTCTCGCACGTAACCAATCGTCTCGTCCAAAACGCCCACAAGAATTGGCCCAACAGCGATCTCTTCGGACTAGGCCTCATACCCAGCCGAAGGCGGCCCACTCTCCTTCTGTGTCCCTGCAGCGACGCAGAGGGCAGTCGACGGCGCTGGCCCACTCGCAGGCCCGCACACACACGTCGCGGCCTCAGCCAGCCCATCTGGGCCAATCAACCGATTCAAACGCGCGATCCGCGCCTCCCGGATCACGGCATGACTGGTGGCCGCCGGTGCCGGCGCCTGCGCCGCCGATGGCCGCCGCTTCTTCTTCCTCTTAACGAACTTCCAAGAATCCTCGGTAAAAAAATCGGACAAAGTAGGTTTTGGAAGACTAACCTTAGGTAGAGGACCCTTCCAAGGTCGGATCGCCGTCGTCGCCGTACGCCGGTGAACTACCCGCCTGACGATCTCGATCTTGTCCTCCGCCCGTAGTCCCATCCTCGCCGGATCATCGGAGGGGATAGCCCGATATACGAGCAGAGCCACCTCGTCCTCCGGGTACCCAAGCCGAAAGGCCTCGCAAATGACGTCGGAAGGAGAAGGAGACGGAACGCCCGACGGCCCGACAAGCAGGTCGCCGTCGTCGTCGTCCGAGTCCCCGGCGCCTTCATCGGCTAGCGCCCAGAACCGGCCGCCCACCCGCCTCCTCCCGCTGGAAAGGGCAACGCCGGCAATCCCCGGAGAAGATCCCGGAGTCGCCCCGCCTGTCGCCCCACCCTTCTTCATGCTCTCATTTGCCAAACTCATGGCTCATGCCCCGCCTGTCGCCTAGGTCTTCTTGTGCCTTCGTTTGAAATAGATGAGATGAAATTTTGAGCAATAGCTAGGGACCTAGGGCTTCCAATGATAGTAAGAGTTGTCCTGATTATTCTCTGTTGTTGTGGGTGTACACCAAAACTGGTCGTAATCTGACCAACTTGTTAGAATTTAGAAATTTGAAATATACTACTCCATGACAGTGTTATGATGGCCATTTGATTCATTGGAACATATAATATTGTGTGCAGTTACACACACACACACACACACACACACACACACAAGAGAATTGGCCTATGCCTATATGCAGATTAGGTATGCGTGTAACTTAATTCCTACTGTTCTTGTCTCTGCATGTTCCTTACAAAAAGGATCAAACTCAGGGTTCTGCAACTCAAACGGCAATAAGAAAACAGTAGTCATAAATGGTTGACCGAGAGGAAGTATAGTGCTACAACAAGGCATTGTTTTACTACAGTATCAATCATGTCTAATATTTCAAATCAAAATCTGGTATAGCATCTAGTTGTAAGAAAGAGAAATTTTGCTGTGAATAGTACCCTGGAGAGAGGAATGATGAAGGTACTATCCACGGCAGAGTTTCTCCTTTTTGTTACTCTTTACATGTGTTGTGTTTTGAGTTTGATTTTTGTAGCATGCTAATTATATTAAAATCTTAGAAGAATTATATTTTTAATCACTTCTCGATAGTGCTAACACGCGACCAGCATTGTAGCACTAGAACTTCTTTCATGGTTGACCTATTATAATCGAGTAGGTCAATTATACTCTTATTATGTAGTTAGTCACCCTTTAGTGTCAATGATGCCTTTGCTAGTAACTCGTCAGGGTAGTATGTCTCCTTTTTACGCCACAAGTGTTAGTTCTGTGTATAATTTGCAAGTATTTCAACATTATGACTTTGCATCAAAAATTATGGAGTGGACGGAAGTAGAGTTCTTTCTTCTCTCATAAATGGGCCAGCCAGACACCCCAACAAGTCCCTAGTTAGAACTGTTGAGCATTTGTTAAATGACTGGTTATAAAAGACACTTTCCTCTACTGTTTCGCGACTTAGTTATAGGAGGGTACTATGTCAAATAAGCTGGTCATTTCTGACTTGATCTTGTTGATTTGTGCAGGCCAGTCTCTGCCGTCAGTATCAGCATTGGGACACCAACAGACATTGTTAGGTCCACAGTTCCTGTTTACCCCTGATTTCACCGGGATGGGGCTGATTTTGGAGACCGCCGAAAGCATGATGCTCCTGCTTTGTGTAGCTAGGAAGAAGATGGGAAGGAGATGTTTGTACAAGAACACATTTTCGTGGGGTATGTACAAGAACAATCTGAATTGATTTTTTCTGACCAACACCCGCCCCATAAGAAAATGTTGATTTCATTGGTTATCATGAGTTAGTATTTTTATTGTTGTAATAGGGCCATGGTGATTAGAGTGCCCGGCTGTAATGGCATTCTGCTATATTCTGTGTATTTTTTAGTTTTTTGGATGAATCACAGTGTCCATTGCAGTTTTGCTTGTGTATGAGGCACTTCTCCTTGTGTCATTTGTTTTATTTTAGTGAAATACAAACTATGAAATGGAAACAAGTGGGTCTGCAATACGAGGGCGTTCAAGTTGTACTGACTGTAGCTTTTGATAAGAACATATGTTTCTGGACCAAGTTGATTATCTTGATTTTTGAGTGTTTATAGCATGGACCTCTAGTTCTGTTGTATCACTGTTTTCTGAAGTGTCAGTGCAAACAACAGATTGGGCCTATAAAAATACCCCTAGCCTTGTTATCATGTTGCCCACTGTATAGGAGTTGAAAGATGCTCAATCTTGTTTATATACTGCACACTCTATTTTCTTGCCTTGGTATATTATTGCAAACCCAACAAACGGGGAATTCTGACTTCCTATTTCTCGAATATAATCCCAGTATAAATTTTCTGTTACATACCTTTGAATTCCGAACCTGCAGATATGTACCTTTGAACTCTGAACCTGTAGCTATTTGAGATTGATAACACTTGTTTTTTCATGAATGTTACTTAGTGGATCGTATAATATATTTTTTGAACACAAGCTGAAAGTAGGTACGCAGGGTATGCTTGAGCTGATCCTTGATATGTGATTCAGATATATAATAGCGGCTAGTCCAAGCTAACAGTGGATTATTTGAGTTTGTGTGGCATTTCTCCTTCTCGGATCAGTATTTGTTTTACTTGAAAACAAAATATAAATTTGGAATACGTCCGTCTAGGATATGAAGGCATTTGATTTGTAATATTGTAGCTATTTTGAAGAAAAAAAAGCTATAGTTCTGAACCAAATTCGTTATTTAGATTTCTTGGCACAAAATATATTATATTGACAAACGTTGTTTTTTTTCTAAAAAAAGGAGGATGCACCCCCGGCCTCTGCATCTGGACGATGCATACGGCCACTTTATTAATTATTAAGCACAAAAGACCTTACAAAGTAGTACATCAGTAAGCCTGAAGCCACCATCTAGGCAACATCTGTCGCTACTCCTACCCCCTTGATGCAGTGGTGCCGAATGTCCGAGCCTAATACCAAACAGACATCGCACCAAATCCTAACATCTAATGCCGGATGCCCCATCCTAGCCACATACCGGGACTGGGTCACACGCCGGTCCGGCGCACTCACCAAGGCTGCCGCCGCCTTCTTCCACCGGTCCATCTCCAGAGCAGGTACTGACGCACAGACCTTGCCAGGCCTGCCGTCGACGTCACCATGGCGCCAGACAGCTCGACCACCCTGCGCTCGTCCATCCAGCCGCATCCGTCGTCGATATGCAGCTGCACCATGCCGTCACCACTCCAGAGCAGGTACTGACAAACGTTGTTAGACACTTTTCTTTTTAGTTCATCTGATATGTTGATGCTTGAGGGTGAGAAAACAAAAGGATGCTATCCTGAACCTCCTCTGCTTTCTCTGAAACAGGATTGCCATGTGAGGGACAAGGATATCTGGCAGCTTTTTGATGGTCGGTGACATAGGCGCCGGCAAGGAAGAGAAGAGAGCTGCATTTACTTGCTTGCAGTTCCAGTAACTATTTTTGTTATAACTTTTAGAGTAATGTATTAATTAGGATGCTATGTAACCGGAGCATTTACCCCTATCCTATGTATCATGACAACTGTTTGTGACCGAGGTCTGTGTTTCGTGAAGAAGACTCCGTTTGTATGTTTATTCGTGATATTGTTTGATCCGCTTGGGTTGCAGTGTTGTGTTTGCTCTACTGGCGATGTATAGTATTTATGGAATTGGTCTTGTTGTTCACCATTGCTGAAAATCTGTTTCAGTTAGCGATACTTTGTAAGAGTGGATTTATAGCGGACGAGCCATAGGCGAGTCGGTATCCTGGTCATCCGTTTGGGCCTTGGGATCTGCATCTCGTCCGCGATACGCCTAGGATATTGTGTGCGGCCCATCGCCCCTTCTGTTGCCTGGGCCAAATCGCGGCCCATGACTTATGTTCGAAACAGCACAGGCAACAGAATCATGCCCTAGGGACGGTGCACAGCTAGGCGTGGAGGCGGCGGCGGGCAAGGTGTGCTCTGAAGCCACCAGTGGCTGGACACGCAGGTCAGTGTGCTGATGCTCTGCCACAATTCTTCTTTGGAGTGCCGTGCGAAGTTAGATCTGAATAATGTTTAGGTTGCTAGGGGACAGAAGAGTTGATTCAGATTTCTGCAGCGATTCATGGTATGTTATGCACATATTTGTTCTATTTTCGGTAGTGTGCTAGCTTTATGGTGTAAATTGGGTTGTCGGAGTAGATAACTTTTCTTTTCTTGGGCCAATGGAACATTTCTAGCTTAGACTTTGGGGGTTTGTGATGTTGGGTTCAGAATAGCCGTATTTATTTGACGAGTTCGCTAGAGTGGAAGCCACAGGATTTTTTTTATTCGTACGTGATAAATTTGGAGTAAAACTTTTGCGGATGGTTGAGTGGGGCAATTGAAATAAAACTTTCGAGGATTGTTTAGAGGCAAGTTGGTAACCATATTTGTTTGATGAGTTTTCATCCGGTGCAAGTCAAGGGAGGATTGTTTTTCATTCTGTGAAACACTCTGCCCTGTGAGCTATAGGCAATTGGAAATGCCATGTTAATGTTTTTCATTCGGTTTTAAGAACCTCTGCAAGATATATTCAGTTTGGACCGGGTGTGCGGGGTTAATTCAATGCAAATGCACTTTAATTCATGCAGCTCCCACCAATACATTTTTATACTATTTACTAGTGCAATCACTAGGATAGACAGGTTTACATGTTTTGGAAGGCACCAGCAGCACAATGCTGATGGAAATTCAGAGAGGAAATTTTCACTCTACATGCACAAACACTTGTACACTAATGCTGCAATGGACACTGCCACTAAAATGTTCTTCAGATAGCACCATCTTTGGCTGCCAGGGAGATAAGGTGCAGGAACAGGTGGAGCTTGTAGCTGGCTACCTTGCCGTTCTGGCACAGTCTTCCTCATAGAACACCTCGCCGACCGATAAGAAATAAACCTCGACGTCATCTGGCAGGGAGAAGGTGCTGCGCCTTGCTCGGTGTTTCTTCTCCGCAGAAGAAGAGAGAGACCTGGCGGTCAGTGTGGTGGGTGGAGGGAGATGACAACACGAGAGGGGTGATGTGAGAGCATAGCAAATTCTTAGAGGTGACAGCCTGACAGGACGGCGGAAAGTGAACCAATGCGCGCCGCAGGTTATGATAATTGACGCACCGCATGCGTCACTTGTCGCAATATGAGAAGGTGAGAATGGTCTTTGGAAAAAGCGCCTTTTTTTAATGTATGTAAAGAGCACTCCTTAATTAATTAGTTAGTGATTTTGAGATATAGATCGCGCCTCATGCCGCCTGTTTATACGCGTTTTTTTTTTAGACAAGCCCGTTTATACACGTGCCAGGGTAGACCCGTGATGGGCCGACCACGCGTTCTCACGGGCTGGCCCGTGGCCCATCTGACGGGTGTGCAAGCACACCGGAGCACTGTTGGCCGCAACAGACCAGGCAGGACCTCCCCTCTTCTGCCGGTCACGCCTTCGGTCCAGCATCCGGGGTGGACGGTCGCCGCTGCCATGGCCGGACCTCGAGCACCAGCTGCTCCACGGCGACTGCCGCCCTCGCCCTCTCTCTCCAGTGCCCGGCCTCATCGTCTCTCGCGGCGGGTGGTCACGGCGCCACATCAGGAGGCCATTCTGATTCTGCTGGTCGCTAGCGCCGGGGAATTCATGGCGGTCGACTGAAGCTTCTGAAGAAAGTCCACAGCGGACTGAGTAAGAGGGGGCTTGCTTAGCAGGTATGCCACTTCCACCTCTCTATCACCACCTTGCTAAGATCGTTATTACCGTGCTGTCTGAATTATTTTGTACACACAGTAAGTTAGCCACGCTCATGCATTCAGCACCTAGTATATCCTACTGACGAAGAAACCTTCACATTAGCAACTTTTCTTTTCATGACTGACAACCCAGAGCGTTCAATTCCAAAATAGCGCGTTTCTGACCCTATTGGCTGGCATCCATGGTCCATGTTTTGTCATCAATTTGATGTCTATGGCTACCCACCAAAGGAGACTTGAACAAAATGTTACTCGGTGAGTCAACACAGTGCCCTTGGCCACAGGTAAAGTTGCTGTCCAAGCATACCTCCTACCATGGACCACAACTTTGTTTACCAAGCAAGTGTATTGTATTTCGTATAGCAGGTGTATAAAGGAGCAGAGAGCTTGCTCTCAAGCCCACACCCTAGAACACAAAGATATAGTAGAAGCTTTTCTCCTTCAAATGGGCCGCTTCTTGCCATGGGGATGCTTGCTCCTGGTCCTGTGCGTAGTTCACTCCATGCTTCCGAGTTCTTCAGGCTGCTTCATGGAGGAAAGGGCGGCCCTCATGGATATTAGCTCTTGGTTCATGAGCGCACACTCCGAGGTTCCCACTTCGTGGGGACACGGTGATGACTGCTGCTCGTGGAAAAAGATCACTTGCGACAACATCACACGACGAATATTGCGTCTCGATCTTTCCTATCTCTACCAGGAAATCCCTACCCGTAATAGTGATGGTTCCATGTCAATCAAATTTACGGAAGTTGCATGCTGGAACCTCAACTTGACAATCTTTTCTTCTTTCCGGGAGCTTCAGCTGCTAGATTTCTCGGCAAATTTCGCTTGCTTACAAAATTTCGACGGTATGTGACTTCTGTTGCATGCATGCAACTCTATAGTAGTATCCTTCCAATAAGTTTGATTGCAAAATTTTATTCTGAATCGAGCAATTCCTCAGGTCTACAAGGATTGAGCAAGCTCAAGTATCTCAACCTCAGTGACAACAGTTTCATAGGGAATATCCCAGAATCTCTCAGCAACTTGGTTTCTCTGGAGGCCATAAATCTCAAGGAAAATAACATGAGTGGGGCTCTTCAGAATATAGGTACTGAAACGAATAGATTGAACATCCCTTTTCAGTTTGGTGCAATTAAATTTTACTTGCTATAAATAATGTATACATGGCAGGTTTAGAAAATCTCCAGAACCTGCGAGAATTGCATTTGGGATCCAATCGATTGAATGGTAGCCTCCCAGCATCCTTATTTGCCCTTCCATGCCTTGAGTACCTGGATCTTTCAGAAAACCTTTTTGAAGGACATATACCTATAAACTCATCTTGGAATTGTTCCTCGTTGCTTCAAACTATCCGGTTATCCGGAAACAAGCTAAGTGGTAAATTTGATTTCTTCTGGCTAAGAAACTGTGCCGAGCTCAAACAGATAGATCTGTCAAGAAATACTGATTTGGTTGTTCTAGCGAAAATGCATGGTTGGGCACCTAAATTTAAATTGAGAACACTAATGCTTTCTTCGTGTAACCTTGATAAGAGCATGATTACAGAGCCACATTTCCTACGCACACAGCATCATCTGCAGTTTCTTGATTTGTCCAACAATAATTTGCCTGGAAGCATGCCCAATTTTCTGTTCACAAATGAAGCGGCACTAGTTTACCTGGATCTTTCAAACAACTTCTTAGTTGGATCATTATACCCCATTTGGCAAAACCAAACTAATCTTCAACTAGTGAACGTATCTCTGAACCATATTGAAGGACAGCTGCCAGCCAATATCAGTTCCATGTTTCCCGAACTGTGGATTCTCGATGTTTCTCATAATAATATATCTGGAGTTGTGCCATCTTCATTGTGCAACATTGGCAGCATTGGACTTATGGATCTGTCAAATAATAAATTTACAGGAGAGGTACCATCTTGCTTGTTCACTGATTGTTCTGCTTTGAATGTATTGAAGCTTTCAAACAATAACCTCGGGGGTGTAATACTCAATGGGGTTAGTAACCTGTCAGTTGCGGCAGAAATATACCTAGACAACAACAAATTTGAAGGGGCTCTACCTAGAAATCTGTCTGGTAATGTCCAAATCATGGATTTACATGATAACCATATGTCAGGAGCACTGGACATTTCATTATGGAATCTTACTTCACTGGCAGCTTTGAGCCTAGCTAGAAATAGTTTAACCGGTGACATTCATCCAGAAATTTGTGAATTAACAAGTCTTCAGATGTTAGATCTATCGGATAACTATTTTCTAGGGCTTATACCACACTGCAGCAGTACATTACCACTCCGGTTTCTGAATATATCTGGGAATTCACTGTCAGGCTCTCCAAATGCATTTTTCAACAGCTCCTTCATTACAGCTTTGGATCTAAGCCGGAATCAGTTCGCAGGCAACCTTGACTGGATACGATATCTTTCTGAAATCAGTCTACTGTTGTTAGGAAGAAATAAGTTTGAGGGACAGATCTCATCAAATCTCTGTCGTCTCCAATACTTGAGTATAATTGACATCTCTCATAACAAACTCTCGGGTTATGTACCACGGTGTATTGGTGGCATCCCATTTGTTGAAGCTTATACATTTTACTGGCCCAGTATCAACCATAACTCTTTTGGAGGGAACTTTGGTGTGTTCGATGATATGGGCTTCTTATATAACAGTGATTACGAACTCCAAGGCTTCACATTTACCACTAAAGGGAACCCATACACATACGGACAGAACTTCTTCATGTCGATGTCTGGCATTGACTTATCTGCAAACATGCTGTCAGGAGAGATTCCGATGGAGATGGGGAATTTGAGCCACATCAAGTCTCTCAACTTGTCGAACAATTTCTTTACTGGCTCTATCCCTGCAACCTTCGCAAACTTGAGCGAGATTGAGAGCTTAGACCTATCAGAAAACAGGCTGAGCGGATCAGTGCCATGGCAGTTAACTCGGCTATCATCCCTAGAGGTGTTTTCTGTGGCATACAACAATTTATCGGGGTGTCTACCAGCCAGCGGTCAGTTCAGCACATTCGATATGGACAGTTACAAAGGGAACAACAACCTTAGATCATGCACTTCAAGTTCAGGTCCCATGGCACCAAATGGTGTTGCAAGAAGTGTGGCTGATGATTCTGACCCGATCCTTTACGTGGTCGGTGCCATTTCATTCGTCTTGGCATTTTGGGCCACTGTCGCATTCGTATTTTGCCATGCATTTGGACGGCGTGTTGTACTCAAACTGTAATAGGTAAAGAGACGGAGGGCTAGCAAATACTGGTGAATGGCGACGATTTACACAGCAGAAATATTTGTAAACTATGCTTTAATAATCTGCTTTCCTGGTCTGTTGTAAACTATGCTATCATTTGTTGCTTTATGGAAGCTTTGTCTCAGCAGATATATTTCCAATTTGTTCTTGTGTATGAATGTGAGTAAGCCTGTTGAAAATATGAACTTGAAAAGAGACTGGGGTGCTGAGGAGGTAAGAAGATGCTGCCCTCTGGGGTAGAATGGTGCTTAAGGGTGTGTTTGGTAGCATTCTCAACCTAGAAAAGAACTTGCATTTGTTGTTGTCTGATAGCGGTGTTGAGACATGCTGAGTTGACACTTTGTTTGGTAGCATGTATCTGTTTACACATGCTGAACAATTGTGAATTCCCAAAATAAATAAAATGGTGAACAAAATTTTAAAAATGTGAACAAAAATATTGAATATTTTCTAATTTTAATCATTTTGGAATTCTGAACATTTTCTGAAACTTTCAATAAATTTTGAGAAATTCTGGTTTTTTAAATATATATTTTTTGAAAATCTGCACATTTTTCTAAAATTTAAATAAAATTTGAATCTTTTGTGGAAATTTATTCAAAATTTGAAATGCTGAACATTTTTAGATTTTTTTGGAAATTCCGAACAGTTTTGAAAATCTGAATACTTTTTGACTGTTTTTTTTGAACATTTTTTGTGAAATTCTGAACATTTTTTATAATTTAAACAAATTTTGAATTTCTGAACATATTTTGAAATACGTCGTCGCTCGCATCACTCGTGCATGCTGACCAGCGAACGGCTATTGGCGTGTTCCCTTTTCGTGCATGCTACGAGGGTATTTGGGCTAAGCTCGAGGTGGTCCCGTGCAGGCTACCAATAAACCAAAAATGGATTGAGTAGTAAATTTACCCTCATGCACCCTACCAAACACATGCTAACTATCACTGGTGCGGATGTAAGATGGTTGGATTTCTTGAGAGCCCATGATTTCTTTTGAGAAAAATTCACTACAGGGCCTATTACTTGCGCTGGTGCCCACTTTAGTCCCTGTGGTTACAAATACCCGAAATACAGTCACCAAACTTGCATTAGGGGGTCACCGGTCCGTTATACGGTTTGGTCTACGTACATGCTGATCTGGCCCGAGTCAACCGCTGCCAAGTGTGCTTTGACTGCCACATCGTCTCAGCCGCTCGAATATGCAGGGAACCAGGGGTCTTCTGCAAAAACGACGCAATCCCCTCGCTCTCTCCTCCCCTTGTTACCTCCGCTTGGTCAACAGACCAGCTCTTCCTCTGCTCTACCTCCCGTCCAGACATGAGCCTGCTCCGCCGAACCAATGGCCACGCCGTCGCCGTTGGGGGTCTTTTGCAAAGCACGGGAACGGCAGCGACGACGCGCCATGCGCCTTGTGCCAGAGCTACAGGTCGAGGCCGACGGAGTGGGGCTGCGCTGGCTGCTGGAGGTCGGCGTACCTCGGGCTGCTGCTGGTTGCCGAGCTAGATCGCCGGCACGATGAAGCTGGTTGTGGAAGTCGCGGACACGGCGGAGCTATCCGCCAAGGATGGCGCGGCGTCCTGCAACGCATTTGTGGAGGTGGAGTTCGACGGGAAGCGTGAGCGCACCGCCACCCTCCCCCAACCCAGAGAGCAACAGGTTCGCGTCTCCGGCGACTCCGTCGCACGCTTCCCCGATGAAGCCGTCGTGGTACGCTTCCCGCTAGATAAAAGAGGGTTGTTCTCGCCGTGTCCGGGGACATCGAGTTGGGACTGTACCTCGTCGCCGAGGAGCGGGACGGTGATCGCGTCGCGCAGGACCATGCTGCTGCTGACGGCGGTGAACGCCATGGTGGCCAAGGCCAGCATCGATTCCGCGCTCGCCCACGCCATAGACACCGAGTTCAGGAATGCCATGCGGGCGTGCCTCCAGCTCGGAGGGTTCCTTCGTCGAGATGAGGTCACCCGCCGGGCATCCACCTCTTCTCATCCCGCCGTCCGCGTGCGTGTGTGCATGTTCGTGCCAACAGTCGCTGTCGCATGCCCTGCCGGACATAAAACCACCGGCCACGGTCACCAGCAGCCCAAGAAATGGGTGACGCGTCGCGTGAGAAGTAAGGTATGTGATGCGAGGGTCCGAATGTACGGTGGCATGTCAGCGGCGCCGCCGGAGCCGGCCATCGCGCAGGACACCGTCATTAACCTCGAGCTGTGCGTGTTCGCGTTCTGTGTTTTATAGCAGTACGCGATTACGTAAGGTATTTTCAATCTGACAACGTGTTTCACCTTACTGCCGGCTTTGGTTCTGCGTGCAGCGGCGACCCGACCATGTACGAGGCGTTCCGGGGGGGTGTCGGGGAGCAGGCGACGGTGGTGATCAGAGCCTCTGCTGGTTCCTCCACCTGGAGTTCGAGCACGAGGTCCGCCGCGTCCATCGCCTCGGCGGCAACGTCGGGGTCGATGATGGCTACCACCTCGTGGTCGGCACCGGCGCCACCCAGCTCTTCCAGGCGGCCATGTACTCCCTGCCTCCCACCAGTGCCGAACAACCCGTCGGCGTCATCTCGTCGGCGCCCTACTACTCGGTAATTAAGATCAAACGACAGAACAAATCCAATTAGAATTTTCAATCACATTCACGGTCGTGAGTGACCACCGCCGTAGACAGTGGCGTCTCGCCGGAGCCCTACTACTCAGTGAGCTAATCTACGGCGGTGGCGTGCTAGTCGTATCCGCCGCAGACAGACCTGCTCCTCTCCGGGTTCTACTGGTGGTCCGGCGACACCAACGCCTTCAATGGTCGGAATGGACGGAGCGGTTCCCCGGCGGCGGCGGCGCCGATCGGTGCCACCATGACGGAGCGGCTCGATCCCTTCTTCATTGCGCTCTTCCTCCCCGTGTATATGACGCTCGCCGGCTACCGCACAGACTTCTTGGAGCTGGGCGTCCACGAGGAGAAATGGCGCGCGCTGGAGCTATTCGTGGCCCGATGCGTCGCCGGCAAGATGGTGGGCTGCAGCCCACAGTCACGGGGGAAGGCCATTTCCGGGAGGAGGTCACCAGCCAGGGTGCGGTTGTACGCGATGTAGCGTCCGGCAGGGCGTGCCATGAAGGCGATGAAGGAGGCGAGGATCTTGGCCGTGAATGCCGACGACTTGGCCTCCGTGATGAGGAACGCCGCGGCAAAGCAGGCTCGGAGGAACCAGGAGGTGAGAACGGTGATGAGGGACGTGGTGAGCGTGATTAGAAAGATCTCAGATTTGAGGAGGTCGAGCTCGGGGAGCGCGTCGGCGATGACGAGAAAGGAGGAGACCGAGAGGCGGACGGCGAGCTCGGTGATGAGCGACGAGACGCGAAGGTCGGCGGGAGGTGGAACACCACCAGGTGATGGTGAGCGGGACGACGAAGCAAGCGAGGCCAACGGCGACGGCACGGCCACTGGTTCGGCAGATTTTTTAATAACTGGCAACTTTGCAAAAAAAAAAACCTTGCGTGCGTGCATATTCAAGCGGCCTGGCAGATATGGCCGTCAAAGCACACTTGGCAGCGGTTGACTCGGGCCAGATCAGCATGTACGTAGACCAAACCGTATAATGGACCGTAGATGATCCGCTAGTGCAAGTTTGGTGACTGTATTTCGGGTATTTGTAACCACAGAGACTAAAGTGGACACCAGCACCAGTAATAGGTCCTGTAGTGAATTTTTCTCATTTCCTTTTGCAAGAGTTACCATCTAATGAGATGAAAGGAAGTTTGTCTTCGTGAATAGCAGGGCGGTCTATGGTTTAAAGCTCTTTTAACACGTGGCCTAGTTTGGCAACACAGTTTTTCCAAAACCATGGTAATTGAAAATCTCGGTATTCCAATATGTGGGCAATGAATACTTCGGTTTCTAAAAACCGCAGTTTTTCTCAGTTTAAGCAAAACTATAGAGATGTTTGGCAAGTGCAGTTTTTCTTAGTTTCTTGGTTTTGACCACTCGTTGCATGGATAATATTAGATACAGCTAGCTGAACCAAATTGAGCTACAACAAAGGAGTTATACAACGACGTGATCAGCTTGTGCTAATTAACGGCTGGTGCATGCGGCATGCCTATAGCCTTGTCATGCACGCGAACATCCTCTAGATGCTAGGATATGTTGTTGAATAATCTTGTATCTCTGGCCACATGGAATCGATCAGCTAGCTAGCTTAGACTGCTGTGTATAACTTTGCTCATTATCAATCGATCTACTCCAGGGTCTAAGCCTTCGCTAAATCTTTTGTAGGTGTACACGCACCATCCGATAGGACTGAACCTCTAGTACTATCTAATGTACAGGCTGCTTCTTGTTGCACTAGAACAATAGCCAACGATTGAAGACATCAGCGACAGAGTAGTCAAGCTTCCTAGGTGGTAATCTTAATTTTGTGGCTGCGGAAGAGATGGGTGAGGAGGACCGGAAAAAGATGGACTCGAGCAAGTGTTTCTCAGTTTACAAAAAAGAGGTTGAGACCTCTTTTTTAGATACATCAAAAAAACCCATGGTTTTAGATATACCACGGTTTGTAAAACTAAAGTATTTGTCGAAACCAAACACGTCAAAGTATTTAAAACTGGGGTTTCTCCAAAGGGTTTGTCTATGTCTCAGTCGACTGAGACTTCGCGAAGTCTCAGTCGGCTGACGTCACCTGTACCAGATTAGGCCTGTTTTATTTCCCTCCCTGTTAGGTCTTATTTTTCCCCATAATGGGCTTGGGGTGTGGGCTTTGTTTGTTTGTCCTTTTTAAAGCAGTGATGACCGTACATAGAAGAGGCATACACAGCACACAAACAAAACTTTGTGCGCCTCATATCATCACACTATTTTATGTTTCACATTTTTTTCAGAAAAAATTGATGTTCAGAGCTAGCTAACTGAACCATGTTGTCCGCTGTTCGTGGAGTTGTTCAGAGCAACTTATGGTTGTTTCAGACCTCTTCCTTGTTTCAACAAGAGTACATAGACACAGTTGACTTTGATAGTTAACTTCCCTGTATTAATTAGATATAGTTAACAAACTTCATGTATTAGCTAGTTAAAAACGTTAGCAATGAGTACAGAGCCACCACGGGGACGTAGCTAGTCAACTTTCTATGCTAGCTAGTTAATTTCCTGTATCAACTAGAACTCAAGAAAAAAAAAAGATCACTATATGTAGAAAAAGGTTACAAACCTTCTTCAAAAGAGCAAAACGTGATATCGTCTCTCTTCTAACTCTCGATCTTCAAGACACTGATCTCTGCCTTCTCCATTGTCTCTGTCGTGTTCAGGGCTCTGCGTTCTGCATTTCTATTGTCTCTGTCGTGTTCATGGCCCTTCCTTCATCATCCATGTCAATGCCCATGTGTTGCTGTATTCACAAATGTATATAAGACATTAGTGTTGTAAACAATGGGACTGGACAACATAAAAAAGGCAGAAAACTAAGGCTAGAAACCGGGCGAACATTATAGCCACTTTCATTGTCAAGCTTAGACGTGACGACCAAAGGTACTTTGAAAATTTTGGCAAATCAGACAGTTTTAGTTCCTTTCATCAACGGTTTTTAGCCGCAAAAATAAAATAAAAAACAGAACCACCAGCATATATCACATGAACAAAATGCAGGTAATATCGGAATTCACGACAACAAAACTTAAAAGCAGTTAAAATAATACAGATAATATGCCACATGTTGGTTGTCAGAAAACTTTTTATTAGGTTACATAGGACAAACAAACCTCACCAGTTACTCTACATTGTGCACAAAAGAGCACAGACTTGTAAAGGTCCCTTCAACAAATGGAATCTTCCTGCAGAACATCCAGGCTAACACACATACACACACGCACACGCATCTACTGCCATCTGACAGTCTAGGATTTGGAGTCAATTTTTAGTAGCGATTTGCTATCCATTATCTTAGGCAGGGCATTGCCAAGCCTAAAAAACCAGACTACCGAAACAGGGGCATCGTCGGTGTCATTATTGCAAAACTTTACCTGGAACAACCACAACCATACCAGCTGAAAAGATGATGGATTACAAGGTAACTGATAAAAACATTTGAACTAGAATGTGCAACTAAAAAGCAAAATCTTGAAAACTTCACAAAAAGTCTGACAACAAAACCGTTAGAAATGAACTTGAACACAAAAAAAGCTCACGGTTCCTCATATATTCCCGAGAGTATGTTGTGATCCACTGTATTTAGCTGACATGTTCTCAACTCTACTTTAGGAATACACAAAACTTTAGTGTTTGCTTGTGTTAAAAAACAGGACAAAAAGAACAGCAAAATCATATAACGCACACACACACATGAACCTACTCTAAACAAAATCATCATTGAGCCGTTCAAATCCTAATTCATGCCTACATGCATCAGGTTTTGGATGGATTTCAGCAGCCGCAATTCAATTCAAATTTGAACATGGTCATGCAATATGGCTGTGAGAAAATAAATTCCAAAGTGGAAGTCCATCAAACATTACTGACCTGCACAAAAGCTTACAATCAAACCAACTAAAAAATGTCTCTAGCTGCTCAGCTTAGCAATGAACCCAAGTGCATCAAATATAATCCGGTTTGGTTCTCAAAACAGATGCTACTGCTATTACAAATACATACAACTCACCACTACCAGGCATATGAAACGTGTCGTACTTGACCCCCCACCCCCCCACAAAATCTCCTACCCGATCCCATATACCTTGCTTATCAACCCCGCGTATCAAAAAATGTTCCTTCATTTCACATCAGAAGGTACAAAACTCGCGCCAAAAACACAAAATCACCCCCTCAAAAACTTGCAACTCCCGTTAGAAAGTTATTTTGCAACAAAACCACTAACCCTAGCCAGCAAATCACTACTAGAAAAAGGGTATAGATGGGATTGACACTAATGGCGCACCAGACAAGCGGTGCGTCATTAGTATTCCATTAGTATATACTAATGGCGCACCACCCTCTGATACGCCATTAGAGTTGAAACTACTAATGGCGCACCTGGCTCAGGGTGCGCCATTAGTATCAATTTTTTTTTTAACTAGTGCGCCTGTCCAAACATACTAATGGCGCATCCAGACACAGTGCCACATTACTAGTTGTAACTAGTAATGGCGCACCTGGCCCAGGGTGCGCCATTAGTATCAAAAAAAAATTAACTAGTGCGCCTGTCCAAACATACTAATGGTGCATCCAGACACAGTGCGCCATTACTAGTTGTAACTAGTAATGGCGCACCTGGCCCAGGGTGCGCCATTAGTATCAAAAAAATAATAATTAATGCGCCCGTCCAAACATACTAATGGCGCATCCAGACACAGTGCGCCATTACTAGCTGTAACTAGTAATGGCGCACCTGGCCCAGGGTGCGCCATTAGTATCAAAAAAAAAAATTTTAACTAGTGCGCCTGTCCAAATATACTAATGGCGCACCTGGCCCAGGGTGCGCCATTAGTATCAAAAAAAAAATTTAACTAGTGCGCCTGTCCAAACATACTAATGGCGCATCCAGACACAGTGCGCCATTACTAGTTGTAACTAGTAATGGCGCACCTGGCCCTGGGTGCGCCATTAGTATCAAAAAAAAAATTTAACTAGTGCGCCTGTCCAAACATACTAATGGCGCACCACCGGAAGGTGCGCCATTAGTAACCTGGATTACTAATGGCGCATTTAGAGTTGGTGCGCCATTAGTAAGTGGGCAGCAACAAGATATTTTGGACAGCCTCTCCTACCCACACTCACTTTCTCCCCACTTCATTCTCTCCACCTCCTCCTTGTCTCGGGTGCCTCCTCTTTTTCACCTCATTTCCACCATAGATTCATTCAATTTAAGTGGTTAAATTACCTTGTTTTGATAGGTAAGTAAGGGGGGAAGCTATATTTATGTTGTTCTCCCTACAACAATGTGCACATGCACTTTTTATGGCCTAGCTAGATCTATGTATGTTCGTGGTGTTGCATATGTTTGTGGTGTTGCATATGTGTGTGTTTGGAGGTGTACCGGTATTTGAAATGCGATAGTTGCCAATATTTTGCCGGAATGTTGATTCATTTCCGTTTCGGCGAGAATTTTGGCATTAAGCATTCTTTTTGGTCCTATTTTTAGGGAAAGTCATGCCAAATTTTTCTTGGTTCTAAAATATCGTTTTGCTCTACCCCGCAGGCGACCATGGTCCGCATGATGACCGAAGGCATCATGAATAGGTTTTTGAGGTCCGCGAAGGCCGAGATGCTTCAAAAGAACGAGACGGAGATAAGATGTCCGTGTCGAAGATGCAAGCTGAAGAGCCTTATTGCGGACCCGGAATCCTGGCAGGTGCGGGACCACCTGCTCTTGCGTGGTTTCATGGATGGCTATCGGTGGCAAGGTGATGAAGATGACTACGAAGTCGTCCATGGGGGCCGGGCAAGAAATGAGGAAGGGCAGCAAGACAACCACCGCGGCTCGGGCGGGCGAGAAGACGAAGAATCCCCAGGAGATGATCACGACGGTGATGCTGTACACAGTCATCATGTAGAAGATGCAGGACATGATGATGAGGAAGATGCCGGAGCAGACGACGGGCATGATCATGAAGATGATGATGCCGGCGGAGCAGACGACGTTGGACCATCGATGGGCTGGGTGCAGGACCCTCATATTCAAGAGCTGCTTCTCAAGCAGACGGATAACGCAAGAGCTGCCGCCCGAGAGAAAGCCAAGCTGGATCAACTGGAGATAGACGCGATTACTCCATTGTATGAAGGATGCAGGCCCGAGGATACCCGCCTGAAAGTAACGCTCATGGCTCTGGAGATGAAGGTAAAGCACAAAATGACCGACGCATGCTTCGACGAGAACATGTCATTCTGGCACGAACGTCTTCCCAAGGGGAACAAGTGCCCGACCAGTTTCGAGGAGGCGAAGAAAATCGTGTGTCCTCTGTATTTACCGCACGTGAAATACCATGTGTGCATGAACAATTGCATCATTTATCGGGACGAGCACACGGAGTCTACCATATGTCCGGTGTGCGGCGTCACTCGATACAAGAAGAGGAAGAAAGCTCCTCGAAAAGTGGTGTGGTACTTTCCGATCACTCCTCATCTGCAGCGGTATTTCGCGGACCCTAAGGTAGCAAAGCTCCTGCGTTGGCACGCGGATAGGGAGGAGAAGAAGCGAGAAGATGACGCAAATGATCCGGAGATAGATAAAAAAGACAAGATGCTGAGTCACCCTAAGGATGCGAGCGAGTGGAAAGCGTTGAACTTCGAAGACCTAGAATTTGGGAACGATCGTAGGAACATCGTGCTGGGCGCGAGCACCGATGGAGTCAATCCGTTTGGCAGCCAGAGAAGCACACATAGCACCTGGCCTGTGTTTGTGTGGATGTACAACCTTCCCCCCCGGTTGTGCATGAAGAGGAAGTACATTCACATGAGTATGCTAATTGAAGGACCGAAACAACCAGGGAACGACATCAATCTGTATCTGGGGCTGCTGAAAGAGGAGCTTGACACGCTGTGGAAAACGCCAGCCAATACGTGGGACGCCGCAGAGAAAGAATATTTCCCTATGAGAGCCGCGCTGCTCACGACGGTGCACGACTATCTCGGTTACGGATATCTCGCAGGGCAGGTGGTCCACGGATTTTCTGGATGCGTCAGGTGCATGGATGACACAACGTATCGCCAGCTAGATAGAGATCCCGGGTCTTCGAAAACCGTGTTCATGGGACATCGAAGGTGGCTTCGCGACGATGACCCGTGGAGAAAACGCAAGGATCTATTCGATGGTGAAACCGAACCCCGAGGACGCCCGCGTACGAGGAGCGGCGAGGAAATAGACGAGCTGTTGAAAAATTGGAAAGACTGCCCACTGCCGGGAAAGAAGCAAAAGGCGCCAGAGCCGGGAAAGAAGCGAAAGGCGCCAGAGCCGCTGCTGAAGGTATGGAAAACGAGGTCTGTTTTCTGGGACTTGCCGTACTGGAAGATCCACCGTGTGCCTCACAGCCTTGATGTCATGCATATCACGAAGAACGTGTGCGAGAGTCTGCTTGGTACCCTGCTCAACATGCCAGAGAGGACCAAAGATGGGCCGAAAGCAAGGGCAGACTTGAAATCAATGGGCATCAGGCAGGAGCTTCACGCTATATATGATGATGATGATGATGATGATGAGGCGAAGCAGGACACGGAAAGTCGTCGCAAAGGCAAAAAGGCCAAGAAGACCGGAAATGACTACCCTCCCGCGTGCTTCACTCTAAGTCAGGAGGAGATCGAGCAGTTTTTCACCTGCCTCGTAGGAGTAAAACTTCCTTACGGTTACGCGGGGAAGATAAGCAGATACCTAGACCTAGCGAAGCTGAAGTTCAGCGGGATGAAGTCTCACGACTGTCATGTGCTGATGACGCAGATACTTCCAGTTGCAATCCGTGGGATCATGGACGCGCACGTCCGTGAAACGCTATTTGGCCTATGCAACTTTTTCGACGTCATCTCTCGGAAGTCTGTTGGCGTGAGGCAACTCAGAAGGCTACAGGAAGAGATCGTGGTGATACTATGCGAGCTTGAGATGTACTTCCCGCCCGCATTCTTTGACGTTATGGTGCATCTGCTGGTCCATATCGTGGACGATATCATCCAACTCGGGCCGACGTTCCTGCACAGCATGATGCCGTTCGAAAGGATGAATGGTGTCATCAAAGGATATGTTCGCAACATGTCACGTCCAGAGGGAAGCATAGCCAGGGGCTTTCTGACCGAAGAGTGCATCTCCTACTGCACGAATTATCTAGGCATCGAGAACCCCGTTGGTTTGCCCGTCAACAGGCACCTCGGCAGGCTCGCTGGATGGGGTCACCGTGAGGGTCGCCGCGAAATGCATGTCGACTTCGAGGGTCGACTCGCCGACTTTGAAAGAGCAAACCTAGTCGCGCTACAACACATAGACGTGGTCGATCCTTGGGTGGTAGAGCACAAAACCTTTATTAAGAAGACGTACAATGACCGAGGCCAACAGAGGACGGACGGAGATATACCCAAAGAGCACAACTCATGTTTCACGCGTTGGTTCAAGCAAAAGCTTCTGTCGTACCCTTTACATGAGGATTCTTCCGCGGAAGAACAACTCATATTCGCCTTGTCACAGGGCGCCGAGCACAACCTGATGACCTATGAGGCGTACGATATCAACGGCTACACATTCTACACCGAGGCCAAGGACATGAAGAGCGATGGTTATCAGAACTCCGGGGTAACGATGGAATCCTACACCGGTAACGACAAGGACAGATACTACGGAAGGACCGAGGAGATCTGGGAGCTGAGCTACGCTGGAGAGAAGGTCCCGATGTTCCGTGTCAGATGGGCCAAGAGCGTCCTAAAAGAAGACCGGTATTTCACCACCATGGTTATACCCGAAGCCAAATCCAAGACCGCAGGCGCAAACGTCACCGCGGAAAATGAGCCATGGGTACTGGCTTCCCAAGTGGACCAATGCTTCTTCATTACCGACCCGTCAAAGCCCAGTCGTGTTGTCGTGAGGAGAGGCAAAAGGAAGATCATCGGAATGGATGGAGTAGCCAATGAGCAAGACTTCGACAAGTACGGCGACCCGAGAATCGAACATGACGACGATGATGAAGTAGCAGCATACACCACAAGAAGAAGCAGGACCACCCTACCTAAAGGACGTCCGTTCCACAGAAGAACTCCATTTGCGAAAAAGAAGGGCAAGAAGATTGTGAACAGATAGCTAGCTAAGATCGATTGTATTAAAATCGTAGCCTTCATTTCTCGATTGTATTTCATGGGCACTTTTTGAACTATCATGAATATTTTTAAATTTCATGGACACTCGATCTCGATCCCCCTCCATCTCGATCGCTATCCCACCTCGCCAGATCCGGTCCCCCTCGCCGCCGAGCACCCCCCGGTCCACCGGCCCCCCGCACCCCGCGCACCCTCCCCCGCTCCACCGGCATTACTGTTTGATGATATTTTTAAAAAAATTATTACTGTCTTATAAAAAAATATTACTGTTATGATTTAAACAAGTTTGAACATATTTAAACACAAATAAATATCAAACAACATTTTAAATGCATAAAAAAAATTGTGGAGCCTGGGAATCAAACCCAGGACCTCCTGGTGTGAGAACTGGCTGCTGACCAGTCGAGCTAGTAGAGGGAACTTGGTGTGGATCAGGTCAGGTGGAAGATAACCTGTTGGCTCGAGCAGAAATAAAAAAAATACTAATGGTGCACCAGGGTGAGGTGCGCCATTAGTATGGATGTACTTATGGCGCACCGAGGGGTGGTGCGCCATTAGTATTGTGCCCTCGCCCTCGATCCCCTTCCCCTCTCCTATCCCCGGCCCAAACCTATCCCCTCTCTCTCCCTCGCCCTCGCCCTCGATCCCCTTCCCCTCTCCTCTCCCGACGCCGCTGCCCCGCCGCCTCGATGCCGCCCCGTCGTCCTCGTCTCCGCCTCGACGCCCCGACGCCGCTGCCCCTTCCCCTCTCCTCTCCCGACGCCGCTGCCCCGACCTCCTCCTCGCCCCTCGACATCGCCCTCGATCCCCTTCCCCTCTCCTCTCCCGACGCCGCCGCCCCGTCGTCCTCGTCCTCGCCCTCCTCCTCGTCCGCGCCACCGCCGCGCCGCTCCGACCTCCTCCTTGTCCCCTCCGACCACCTTCAACTGCGGATATCTCGAGGAGGGTGCATGTGGCGGGTAGGCCGATGCTACCGAGAAATATGCTCGATGCTGCAACCGGTGCTATGCGGAGTCTGCATGACAGTGTTCTTTCTTTGAAGAAGCGGCGTCTTCGAGAGAAGGATGTGGCATACCCGGTTTTCGCGGCCAAGGTGCCAGAGGGCAAGGGCTTTGTGGATAACTCCATCGGGGGTACGATCGTCCTGCGGTTTGATGACATCCACGCTATGTTGAACCTTCATCCGCTGCACTACACCTTCGTTCGGCTATTTTCGCTGAGTATGGAGATGCGGATCATTCGCGACAAGACCCCGGACATCGTGATAGTCGACCCATTCTACATGCGTGCCAAGATCTTGGGCAGCGCTGGGGACCGGCAAGTCGCGAGTTCTTACATCGAAGGCGTCATTCTGGCAAACCAAGATAAGGATAACTTCCTCGTGCCTTACTTTCCCGAGTAAGTCCTCCCCTCAACCGCCCCGTAACATATGAATTCTTAGATTTCGATCGTTTTTCTTTTAACATTCCGTGTTTTCTGCAGTGACACACATTGCACGCTCATCCTCCTAAGCCCCAAATATTCCATGGCCACGTATTTCGACCCAGACCGTCAGTCGAACGTAGACTACACAAATGTCAAGAAGGTTCTTGATGATGTTCTCCCCGGCTACGTCAAATCTGGAGGCACCTTCACCAGGCCTATTCGTAAGTACGGCAAGCACGTGTTCTCCCACAATACGACGTTCTGCTGCGTCAAGCAGCCGCCTGGTGGTCAGAAGGATGCCTACTACGCCATCCATCACATGCGGGCGATCGTGCGGGACCATAATCACCTTCTCCTACCAAATAATCTCAAAGATTGGGCCGCAAGCTTGGGGGCAATCCAGGACGCGGACATCAGACAAGAATTCTTTCGTATCCAGTCGGAGTTTGCGAAAATCATCCATCAAGATGTCCTTCGTACCTCGGGGCAGTTCTACCTCAGAAAATCAACCGTCCAACAGTGACATCGACACAATCCTACAAATGCAGGCTGACAACGCCCGTTGTTTCATGACTCCCACGATAGAGGGCGGCTTCATCCACGCTCTGGTCCCTTGAGTCGAGTCGAAAGCAGTGATGCTGTGTCTAGTTCTGAAACATCGATTGGCTCATGTTGTAATTAAACTTTAATGAACTTGTAGTATGTCTCTTTGGTTTCGAGAGTCGTTCAACTTAGATGTAATCGATGCTATTAATGTCTTGCTTTTCTCTTTCGATCGTTCTGTTGCATACTTATATATTGCTTATGTATTGTCTGTGAATTGGTACTAACGTTTCGTTTGGCTACTGCATAGCGATGCCGTGGTATGTCGTGTACAAGGGTAAGGTTCCCGGAGTCTACGACGACTGGGAGGAGTGTCGGAGACAGGTTCACCGATTCAGCGGTAACAGTTACAAAGGGTACGCCACTAGGGCCGAGGCCGAATCTAGATACGACCGCTATCTAGCGTGAGAGGTGAGGGAGCGTTGGAGGAACCGGATGAAGACGAGTTTCATCGTGATGATGCTCATCGTGATGACCGCAGCTCTCTTCTATGTGATGGTAGTTTAGATGATCGATATCGACTTGTAATGTGAAGACAAACTCGCGGTCTCGAGACTTGTAATATAATGTTCTATCTTTGTTCGGTCTTTTCAATTCGGAGACTAATATGATGAATTGTATTCGGAGACTAAAATGATGAATTGTATTCAGAGACTAATCTTCTATTGTATTCGATGAATCTGTTGTTGATGTGTGCTGTCTATATTTTGTCCAATTATACATTTTGTAACCTGTGCAAAAAACAGAAAAAAATAAATAAAAAACTAATATTCATACTAATGGCGCATCACATCATAGTGCGCCATTAGTATGCCAAAGGATACTAATGGCGCATCACTAAACAGTGCGCCATTAGTATGCCGAAGTTACTAATGGCGCATCCTGTTGTTGTGCGCCATTAGTATGCCAAAGCACCTGGGTATAGATGGCCCCCTGGGAGGCATACTAATGGCGCACTGTTGTATATACTAATGGCACATCTGGGGTGATACTAATGGCGCACCAGTGGTGCGCCATTAGTAAAATATACTAATGGCGTGCTACTAATGGCGCACCACTAATGCGCCATTAATGGCCAAATTAGGTGCGCCATTAGTAAGCCTTTTCCTAGTAGTGAATTGAGAACCGCAGCTCGATTTGGACTCGTGGACATGTGCAATGGGGTTGATTTGGGCTCAAGGAGCCTGGAGGCATGCCGGCGTGGCCAAGCATCATGTCGCCAGCGACTTCCGCCGTGTGCCCCTCTCTCTCCCTCTCTCCCTCTCCCTCTCCCGCTACCTCCCTCCCTTCCTCTCTCCCTCTCCCTGAATTTGAAGAGTACTGTGGGGAGACCTCTAGAAGATGTTGAGCCTGGGGCCACATTCCATAGACTTCAGAAAAAGAAAAATATACAAAACAATTGATGTTACTTCTAATTTCTTAGATAAAGAAGCTTAGCTTTGTATCGGGTTTATGTGCATGGAAAAAATAAGTTGGTACTTTGTATTTGATTTAAAAAAATAACAAAAGCAAACGAATCTGGTTGAAATCTTCCCCTCCGCCGCCCTTTGACAAAAAACATAAAGTTAGTTGCGGGTCCCATGGGGGCATGCATTTGCAGTCGAGGACAAACACTAGCAATTTGCAGTAGAGCGCGACACTTGTAATTCCGAGCCTAGTGTCAAACATGTGGCTGCGGACGGGAGCGACACTTACAAGCCTAGTGTCGGGCATGGAACTGCCCATCACCCTCTCCCGCTATCCACTGACAAAACAAAAATGTCAGTTCCAGCCAGGGCGCGACACTTGCAGTTGTAAGCCTAATGTTGGACATGCAACTACCTATCACCCCATCTCGCTCCTCTCCCGCCACACACTAACAAAACAAAATGTCAGTTGCAGTCGTTTGCTAGACATGCAGTTGTAGTCCAGAGCAACACTTGTAGTTGCAAGCCAGGTGTCAGACATGCAACTACACATCACCTTCTCTCGCCGCTCTCTCGCCGCACACTGACAAAAACAAAAAACGTTAATTGCAGTCTGGGCCAACACTTGCAGTTGCAAGCCTACTGCCGGACATGCAACTACACCCCTCTCGCCGCCGATAAAAAAAGAGGTCAATTGCAGTCGGGGGCGACACTTCCAGTTATAAGCCTAGTGTCGGACATACAACTGCGCCCCCTCCGACAAAAACACCAGGCGAGTTGCAGTCGGGAAGGAGACATCCAGCTGCAGTCATGGGTGACACTTGCAGTTCGAACTCTAGTATCGAACATGCAACTCCCACCCCTCTCCTGCCGCCCAAATGTCAGTTGCATTCGCGTGTGTGGGCATGCTGTTGCAGTCGAGTGTGTAGGCATGTAGTTGCAGTCGACACTTGCAGTTGCAAGCCTAAAATTGGACACGCAACTGCCCCCCTTACAAAACACACAAGGTCAGTTGCAGTCGAGTGGGTGGGTATGCAATTGCGGGCGAGGGCGACACATGCAGTTGCAAGCCTACTATCGCACATGCAGCTGCCCCCTCCTCTCCGACAAAAAACACAAGGCTAGTTGCAGTCGGGAGGGAGACATACAGTTGCAGTCAAGGGTGATGCTTGCAATTGCAAGCCTACTGTTTGACATGCGACTCCCCCCTCTCCCAGCACCCATTTACAAAACAATGTGAGTTTGATTCAGGTGTGTGGGCATGAAGTTGCCGTCGAGTGTGTAGGCATGTAGTTGCGGGTCGAGGGAGACACTTGCAGTTGCAAGCCTACTGTCACACATGCAACTCCCCCATCCTCCACCCCCCTTGACAAAAACACAAGGCCAGTTGTAGTCGGGAAGGAGACATGTAGTTGGAGGGTGACACTTGAAGTTGCAAGCCAATTGTTGAACATGCAACTCCCACCCCTCTCCCACAACCCACTTACAAAACAAATGTTAGTTGCATTCGGGTGTTGGGCATGCAGTTGCCGTCGGGTGTGTAGGCATGTAGTTGCAGACGAGGGTGGCACTTGCAGTTGCAAGCCTACTGTCGGACGTGCAACTACCCCCCCCCCCCCGACCTCTCCGACAAAAACACAGGGCCAGTTGCTGTCGGGGAGGAGACATGCAGTTGGAGTCGAGGGCAACACTTGAAGTTGCAAGTCTCGTATGGGGCATGCAACTCCCAACACTCTCCCACCGCCCACTTACAAAACAAATGTGAGTAGCATTCGAGTGTGTGGGCATGCAATTGCAGTCGGGTGTGTAGGCATGCAGTTGCGGTCGAGGGCGGCACTTGCAGTTGCAAGCCTACTGCCGGACGTGCAACTTCCCCCCTCTCCGACAAAAACACAAGGCCAGTTGCCGTCAGGAAGGAGACATGTAGTTAGAGTCGAGGGCGACACTTGCAATTGCAAGTCTTGTGTGGGACATGCAACTCCCAACCCTCTCTCGCCGCCCACTTACAAAAAAAGTCTGTTGCATTCGGGTGTGTGGGCATGAAGTTGTTATCGAGTGTGTAGGCATATAGTTGCGGGTCGAGGGCGACACTTACAGTTGCAAGCCTACTGTCACACATGCAACCCCCCCCCCCCCCACCCCCCGACAAAATCACAAGGCTAGTTGTAGTCGGGAAGGAGACATGTAGTTGCAGATGAAGGTGACACTTCCAGTTGCAAGCATACTATCGAACATGCAACTCCCACTCCTCTCCCACAACCCACTTATAAAACAAATGGCAGTTGCATTCGGGTGTTGGACATGCAGTTGCAGTCGGGTGTGTAGGCATGTAGTTGCGGTCGCGGGCAGCAATTGCAGTTGCAAGCCTACTGTCGAGCGTGCAACCCCCCCCCCCCCCCCCCCGGCCTCTCCTACAAAAACACAGTGCCAGTTGCTGTCCGGAAGGAGACATGCAGTTGGAGTCGAGGGCAACACTTGCAGTTGCAAGTCTAGTATGGGACATGCAACTCCCAACACTCTCCCACCGCCCACTTACAAAACAAATGTGAGTTGCAGTCGGGTGTGTAGGCATGCAGTTGCGGTCAACCTTCAACAATATATTCTGTGATGATGAGTATAAACTAAAAAATAAAGATCAGAAAATGAAAAAATACAAATAAAAAAGAAACAGAGGCTGCGGATTTACCCATGTGTTTTTGAACTCCTTCCAGAGGTACATGCTGATGCCGCTTCCCTTGCTCTAGCGGTTGCAAGGGCTCAGACAAATTCTGCAAACCATCTCTTGTGTATATAGAAAAAGGCGCCAAACATAAATTTGTGCTAGTGAGAGGCATACATATTCAGCTAATGATTTCAGTCAGATACTTGTATGCTTCCGAAAAAAAAGGATTTCGGGGTAATGATGAGTTATCATTGGCGTCGACGTTGATGACGAAAAGATATATTTACATTGGGTTGTGGAGATAAAAAAAAAGATGAATCTATCAAAAGACCATATTAAAACAAAAAATGTGTGGAACACATGGAAAAAAAGACAGTCAACTTCTAGTGATGCATTCAGTAATCATTTATCTTGATTCATATACAAAAAAATGAACATCATGCCGATTCATAGGGTTTCAGAAAAAAACTGAAAAACATGTTGTTGCTAGAAACATAGTTTTATTAATCATTCTCTTTTGATCCCACAAAAGAGAGATTCGAACATGCTACTGATTAATAGAGTTTCAGGAAAAAAATCTGACAGAACAAATAAACATGCCCTCCATCATGAATTGGATATAAAATCATTCTCTCGTACAGTCATAAGTCAATCTCGAGTCTGAATCATGCATTAGACAGAATCAAAACAAGTGGAGCACTAGCTTGCACAATGAGTAACTAGCACGTACAGAAATTTGCCTAATTGTGGGCTGAATACCGAAACACAGACCCCGTGCATTCAGTTTGAGACCCCTAAAACTAAATTCCAGGATATCAAACATTCATTCTCTCTCTCACTTTTCCACTTATGACACACACACAGAGTAAGAACAAAACAAATCCGGGTTCTGAATCACTACTAGTGCAGCAGATCCTTCTGCTGCAAAAAAAGCCTATATACATTCAGGCCAAATGAAATGGCTACTACAAACATACTTTAAAAGAAAACAAAACCAACCACAACATACTCTAGACTAGATGTAGAAAGAAAAAAATAATGGCTAACAAAGGTTATATATTAACAAAAGAAAGTCAAACATAGGAAGCCTAAAAACATGCTCCTATCTCTACAGAGGGAGCACTGCGTGCTACCGGGACTCGACGCCTAACCCTCCTTTGCTACTTAGTAGGCTCATTTTATCCGACTGTAACTAGTGCTAATCTGTTTCCTTGCCACAGCCGCGTCAAAACAGTTTCAGGGAGAAGAGCGCAAAAACAATCTGAACAAGGATGGAAGTTACAGAATGGGAAATTCATTTTCAGAACTTGACTGAATCTAGCTAGAAGCAAAGGAACCATTTCATTCCTTAATCACTCCCAAAATCAGGATCGGTTCTTCACTAGATGCTCTATGTATTTATTCTAGGACAAGGAATAACTCACTCACCCTCAGCCAGGGACATTGTCGATCGACAAGGGAAACGTGACTGAATGCTCTCTTGAAGCAGCTTCAGACACAAAGGGGAACGCAAAAAACAAACTGAATTGAAGAGAGGTGCCACAGAAACATAGTTTTATTTATCATGGTAAGTGAATCTAGCTACAAGCAAAGAACCGGTTTCATCCTCAATCACCACGGCGACATGCCGATCGACGCGGTCAGCGAGAGACACTATTATGCATGAACGCACAAATGAAAATCTAAAAAAATTAACTCTAGGGAGATTCTCTGCTTGAAACTACTAATCAAAAACTTGATACAAACAAATAAACATGCCACTGCTACAGAGATAAGTTCAGTGAATCATTTATCTTTGATTCCAGAGAAATAGATATGCAACATGGTACTGATTAATAGGGTTTCAGCAAAGAAAAATCTGAAAAAGAAAACATGCCACTGCTAAATGATAGGTTCAGGAATCGTCCTCTTGTTTCTCCAGAGAAATGATATCGACATCCTACTGATTCGCAAAAGGTTTCTCAAAGATTTGAAGATAAAAATCACACACAGAAAAGGGGACACCCCCTACATGCCACAGCTTGAAGAAAAATGACACGGAAAAAATGGCTAAAATCCTGGAGCCGATTATATGATTGAAGCTATTTATCTACACTTAATACAAACAAAAAAACGACCCAACCCCCCTCAGATCTACAGTGTAGCACCAACAAACAAACAAAAACAGATGGAAAAAGAAGGTAGGGGAAACTTACTCCACAAGCAGCGTCAGCCATTCTCTCTCGTTGGGCATGCAGTAACAAGTCAATCTGTTCGTTGGAGAAGCCTTGGAGCTCGGCGGCCTTGGAGCTCGGCGTCTCTTCTTCCCGTGCGGAGTTCTTCAGATTTGGGACTGGGGAATGGAAAGAGACGAAGTGGAATTAACACGGGTGTCCGCCTCCCCATCCCCTCCTTGCGGCCCCAAAAAACAGAAAAAGCAAAAAAAAAAGGACAATAAAGCCCACTCGAACACTTGCCCAACCCACCGCGGTTCGACGAAAAATAACTGTAAACGGGCCGGTCCGCGCCTTAGACAGGCCGAAACAAGGGACAAAGCGCCCCAGCGCGAATCTACAAGCAACCAGAGATCGAACGGCTGGGCAGTCGAAGTCTCAGTCGACTGATTTTTAGCAGCTCCGTTCTCCAAAAACCATGGTATTCTCTTAAAACTTCAAAAATACTGAGTAGCCAAACAACGCAGCCTGAACTTTCTTTTGGCAAACTCGGCACTGTAAAAGTACAATCTCAGTTTGAGGACGACTCCCAAGGTTGGTGAATCATGACTTGTTTTTGGCTGGGAATCATCAGAGCTGGCGATGTTTATTCTTTCTGCATTAATTTGGCGGGCTGTAGGTGTGGAATGGTGCACAGTTCATATTATTATGGAGAATGATGGAGGTCCTCGGTGCTTTACATTTTTCTCACTTGTGAAACTTTTGAGAGTGTACATTTCATCTCTCAGACTTTAACATGGTAAACAAGACAATGCAATCATGTTTGGTTACTTGGTTAGAGTCCCAATAAATCTGAAATTTATTTTCCTTCCTACTCCTACTAGTTTTTTTTTTTAGAACGACTACTCCTACTAGTTAGTCCGTTGAACGTACAATGCCATTAATCTTTCTGCCGGCGTCGAGGAAGAAGGCCGCCACGGCAGCCCACTCCTCGAGCAGCTTCTCCTCGCCTCCGTCCTTGCACAGCGGCGGGAAGAAAAGCCAGAACGCCGTGCCCGCGACGAACACCACCACAATCACCGTCGCCACGGCACGCGGCGGCGACGGCCACCCCCTCGCCGCCCACCGCCGCGCGCACCACCCCTCGGCGACGCAGCAAGCGCCGTGGAGCAGGAAGAAGGCGGTCATCCCGCCGTCCGGGCGCCGGAGGCTGAGGTAGTACACCATGCCCTCGTGCATCAGCCCGGACACCAGGAAGGTGGCCAGCACGCCGGCGGGGCTCCCGGCGCGCGCGCGCACGGGGTCGTACACCGACGGCCGGAGGACGGCGGAGACCATGAGGTTCCACCGGCGGCCCCAGAAGTCGCGTAGGGAGGAGGCCAGGTACGGGCGGTCGAACTGCGGCTCCGTCTCCATGCCGAGCGCGCCGGCGGCCGCCGCGATGCAGGGGAAGAAGAGGTCGAGGAAGCAGTATATGTGGACGCCGTACACTGCCCGGCGCGCGTAGGGGTGCAGCCGAGCGTTGTACTGGTAGAGGCGGAGGATGGCGGCTATGACGGCGACCTTGGCCGCGCAAGAGAGGAGCGACGGCAACGGCTTGGCTTTGGGCGCTCCGGCGCCGGAGGGCCGGAGCTTGACGGGGAGCAGGGAGGTGAAGACGAATGGCAGCACGGGGAGCGCGGGGTCGAGCGGCCCGCGGCCGGCGGCGAGGAGGGCGAGCTTGAACGCGCAGAGCCAGGTGAGGAAGAAGGCGGCGGTTCCCCGGACGATGGCGGAGGAAGTCAAGGCCAGGGGCGCGGCGGCGAGGAACGGGAAGAGCGGGAGCAGCGCGACGAGGCGCGGGAGGCCGGGGCGGAGGAGCGACGACGACACGCGCGCGTACAGTACGGCGACCGCGGCGGCCAGCGACACCATGGGGATGCTGTCCAGAAGGAACTCCATGGCCGTCGCGACTTGCCGCCACCGGCACTGCACGGCCGGTGTCTGTCTTTCTGTCACTCGATCTAGCACTGCACTGGAGGAGGATGGATCTGGCAATAATGTTCGCTGGCGCGCCCGCTGTGGCGGTCTGGAGTTGTCAGTGTATTTTAACGACAGTGTTCGTGCCCACATGTGGTTGTGATATAAGGTAGTAATAAATTGTGGATAGACAACTTGACAAGACGGGCACACACACTTATAAAAAAATGCTCCACAAAATCATATTTTTGAAGTTTAAAAATAGTCACATCATTTGATGGGAAACGTAGAGATTAGGCAGAAACTTATCCTTTGAAAAAATAGTATGATCACTCGCGAGGTGTGAAAAGGCAACAACCTGCAGTAATCAGTAACTTCTGGTGGACCAGGTATTAGAGAAACAGATGCCAGGAAAAGCCTTTGTCTTGGAGCTTGGAAGGACATTTCCAATTCCAAAACAGAAGGAGGGTTAGGTATAAGGAACTTGAAGGCAATCAATGAAAGTCTCATTTTGGCTCTGCCTACTGGTATGAGAGCAGGAAGATTCTCCAACCATATTTCTCAAATTTGCTCCAGATGTACTCAACAAGAGGATGATTTTCATCTCTTTTTCCTTTGTCATTTTGCTAGAGCTGCCTGGTTTGCTCATCCTTGGTATATTAGATCTGATGCTCTCGTTCATAATCAGGACTCTTTGCTTACCACCATTACTTCTTTAATGACTTCAGATCACCCTTATGCTTCGCTGCATAATATTTTCAATTTCTTATGGTCTTTATGGAAAGCTAGGAACGATTGTCTTTTTGAACGCAGGAAAGGGCATCCTAATAGGATCCACGTTATGGCTGCTAGTACGGATTGTGCGTTGCAAGCTGAGGCACTTTTGTCATCTTATGGGCAAAATAGCGTTACTAACAATCTTCATAATGAACAGCAAATTCCTTTGCAGGGCAAATCCATTCAATCTGATCTCATCATTAAGGGGGCGAAGATTTATTCGGATGCAGCTTTTCGAACTTCAAAAATACCAGGTACTCTTCGAGGACAGGTTGGTACAGGTATTGGTATCTACTTTTCTCTTCCTGTTGATCATGGGGAGCTTAATATTCAGATTCAGGCTTCTGCCCCTGCAACCATTGATCCCATTCAGGCAGAAGCCACAGCCCTGGCTTGCGCTGCTCTGCTAGCAAATTACTTGAATGTGCAGCAACCTACTTTTTTAACTGACTGTCTTTCGCTTGCTTCTGCTGCTGCTTCTAAGAATATCTCCCATCCTGCTACGCCTTGGAATATCAGAAATGACTTAGCTTCTTTTATTAAAAATTACACTAATCTCAATGCTCAGGTCTTTCATATTTCCAGGAATCTAAATGGAGTAGCTCACAACCTTGCTCAGCAGGTGTATCAGGCAACAAATCAACCTATAATGTCTTGCTCAACTCGATCACATGCTGCAAACTTCTGTCCAGTGGCGGCTGCTTTAGCTCATTTCTCTGTCACAGGCTACCGTCTACACAAGGTGTACTGTTACTAAACTCGGTGGACAATTCAACAAATTTGTGATCAATGTGCTTCTTCTTCAAATCTTTCTTCAGAATTGGGGACACCTTGGCACTGCTACTTACTTTCAAGATAGATCTCTTAAGTGCCCTTTCTGGCATTCTTTTAGCTGCAGGTCACCTGGTTGACTTGTTTTCAACCTATCTTTAATATTCCATTCAGCTTCTTTTTCTGGCTGTATCTCCTGCTCTGTATTCTCTGGCCTCTCAACCTTGTAATGCCTCTTTAAGCTGTCAATGGAAATTGGGCACCTTCTAGGTGCCTTGCTTTGTGCAAAAAAAAAAGCAAGAGCATTCGCAACTCAACCATCAAAGCTACCATTTTGTCCTGGCGAAAAGGCCGAACATTGCTCGGACAAAACATGATAATCATGTCAAACAGTACATCCAAACACAGCTTACTTGCTTGGGTTAGCACCTCGCAAACCCCAACCCATATATGAGGCAAGCCAAGGCCACCCCAAATTGCCCAAATCGACCGGCTCCCTCACCGCGCAAGTCCTCCGTTTTTTGCGTCTTCGCCATTGCCCTCCTCCTCTGTCCTAGCCATCGACGTCTGCTCACCGCCATGGACCCTGGGTTGCAGGGTTAATCGGGGTCCCGGCCATTGCGGCAGTGAACACGACAAGCATTGCCCATAAGAACTTGCATGCCCGGAAGCGCACCCTCAAGAAGGCCGAGAAGGAGGTTATCGACCTGGAGTCTGTCGCGTCCACTCCAGCAGCATCCGCCACACCCAACGACCGAGCAACTCGGATGACTTGGAAACCGATGAAAAAAAGACCAGCAAAAATGAGCGAAGAACCGTGTCAATCACGATGATCTTCTTGTTCTGGTCGCTCCCATCGTGTATAGTGCACAGGTAATTAAGAAGAGGCGTTTGCATCGTAGCTACGTCGCATGCATGAAGGCCAGTAACATCATGAATCTCAGGTGACTAATAATCGGTGTTCTATCTATCTTCGGCTGCTGCGTAAGACAATTTATTATTATTATTATTATTTAGACTCAAACCTGCCATAAGATGCCTCAGGATAGGGCCAGGTCCAGTACGCATGCATTCTCCAGTTCGCCTCCAAGTTGGGCCAGCGGAGGAAGAACCAGGCTGCACGCAAATGCGGCCCACCTAGCCATCCCGCGGTTCCTGCGGCTCGCTGGACACAGCAGCGCACCCCAGTTTAGTCCCACATCGCCCAGCGAGGAAGCTCGTTACCTGTTTATAAGCTTCGCTCTTCCCTCCTCATCGTCCCTTCTGGGACATCCGATAAAATTGGAACGATACAGAGAAGATTAGCATGGCCCCTGCGCAAGGATGACACGCACAAATCGAGAAATGGTCCAAATTTTTTCGAGATTTTGCGCGGCGGTCCCTGCGCATTTTGCAGATACGCCCCTTGGCCATCTTCTTGTGGGCATTGTTCCCTGTTTTGCAGTTACGCCCCGGGCCTTCTGCCTGTGTGGTTGACTGGTTGTGGCTTCTGCCCTTCTCTTTGCAGCCAGGTCCTTCCACTTTTTGTCTCTTCTAAACAAGTACTTGCCTTTCTGTACTGTTCTTGTCATGTTTAAATTTTGCATTTTGGTGGAACCTTTTTGCATGATGGTTGTTTCACGTCTATTCAGCTATGTTCCTTTTTCTTTTCTAGATCAGAGACAGTTCAGCTATTTAGTGTACTAACCTCCCATCAAAACAAAAAAATGTAGTGTGCTAACTTTTATTGAACCTTGATGTACTTGTGCTGGCTCCCTATTAATTTTTTTACTAAACCATCCAAGCATAATCTTCATCTCGCAGCAACTTCTTCTTTTGCAATGTAATGTCTTTTTAAAAGCACATTCCATAATGTAGTATATATTTCCACTAGTACTTCTCCTAGCATTTTCCACAAAACACATGGTGTGTAAAAATACGAGTCTCTGTTCTAACTGACTTGATTGTTAGTGTATCAGTCATATCACTACTCTTCAACCGTGCATGTGAAAATGTAGGCATCTGCTCGGGTATAGCTAGTCACAGTTTTATTTTCTTTTTTTCATCCATGAAACCTAAGTATATTTCTCTTCTCAATGATTTGGACTGATGTAAAGAATGCACCAAGATAGAAAAAAGTTCACTACCGCCGAGATGCAATCCTAGTTGCCAGAGAAGACGGAAAGTTCAGGGAGCTACGATCTCATGCGTTCCAGGCCACGTCGCACGCATGAGCTTAATGAGCCGAGCATTTAACTAGTTGAGAAAGTCATTAATCCACCCCTATAGATGTGGGTACTTGTCGAGCGAATTCTTGCATACCTAAAACTGGGAGTCGCCGCATCACTAGGGCGTTCGTCACTAACTCATTGATCGGTGTAATCGATTGCCTCATTGTCAGCCCGCGTCCTCCATTGTGCGCACTCCGCACTAGGCAATGACACGACACATACATTAGCCATCCAGCAGGCAAGTCGCCAACAAATATCAATAGAGAATAAAGGATAATCTTCATTTTCTAAAATTTGTTGATTGGTCCATTGAGTCATTTAGTTAAATTTATGCATAGTTTGCATTGGTTCGCTGTAAAACTTGTTCTTACAATGAAATTAGATTATATTATGATTCTTCCCTTGCTCTTAAAATGATACTAAATTATTGGAGATATTTTAGCTTCGCCGAAAAAGATTTTCCCCCGCTTTGTATTACAAAGCAACCAACACCGATACGACCAACGATAGGTGCTGGGGGTGGAAGCAGCACAGTCACGCCCCAAAGGAACGAAAGAGAAAATACAAAAGAAACAAATGCCGACAACGGCAGATTAACCAAACGAAGAAGCCTCGCGACCGCTGCGCCCACCGGAGATCTCCCACCAAGCTCCTAGACTCTGAAGCGCCGGTACCAATCAGCACCTCCAAGAAGGGACGTGACGATGACGACGCTGCTGCCAAGGCCCCCAGTACGCGGCGAGTAGAAAGGAAGGGTAGCCCCCGACGCCCTCCAGGAAGGTTTGGCGGCACCCTCAGGCACCACCACGTCAGAGTCGGCCAGGCCGACAGGGATTTCTCCCGATCCCAACCTTCACCTCAGGCACTCTGGAGCTCGCCACCAAACCGCCCACCACCCTGCACCAACTCGGTCTTGAAGCTTCCCACGCCGTCATGGCTAGCTACAAAGAATAATTTATAGTTTTTCATTGTCATTATTATGAACTTCTTATATATTATATCGTTGTATTGTATAGAAAAAGCTTTTGACCCTACCTACCCATGTCAAAAATCATGGCTCCTCTGGGTCACCACCTTCATTGATAATAAACACCATGAGTAAAATCATACCTATTGAGCCATCTCACCATCACATTTTTCGCAAAAAAAAAAAGAACCTCAGCATCACCGAACAGAATGAGTAAAACGTGAAGTCGCCATCACATCACTGCTGGTCGTCATATGATCTATGTTAGTGTGCACGGCAACGCAACCTAGCACCTAGGTACCTAACGAACACTATTTATTTCATGTGCCAAGCCACATATGTATGCACCACTGCAAGAGACCAAGCGAAAATATGTAGCTCGTTACCATTCCTCCTCCACTACGTGGTGCACCAGCAGCATGCACATGCAGCGTTCGTCGCCGGCCGACACCACCGAAAGACGTGTTCCCGCGCTCCACCACGAGCACCATATAAACAAACAAATCTACAAATCGATCCATCGATCGATATGGCTTTCCCCCCTGGCAGATGGCCGGCGATCACTACTGCGATCTCGCTGGCATGGGCATGGGTGGCGGCGAGCGGCCGCGGGGTCGACGGGGGCGACATGCTGATGATGGACAGGTTCCTCCGGTGGCAGGCCACGCACAACCGATCGTACCCGAGCGCGGGGGAGAGGCTGCGGCGCTTCCAGGTGTACCACGACAACGTGGATTACGTCGACGCCACCAACCGCCGCGGCAACCTCACCTACCGGCTCGGCGAGAACCAGTTCGCCGACCTCACCCGGAAGGAGTTCCTCGCCAAGTTCATGTCTTACGACGGCAACGATCGCACCGAGGATGATAATACGGTCATCACGACGGCCCAGGGCGCCGACGCCAACATGTGGTCGTCTGGCGGCGTCAATGTCTCCTTGGATCCGGCCAGCGTGGACTGGAGGGCCAAAGGAGCCGTGGTGCCGCCCAAGACGCAAACCTCATCGTGTTGTACCTAAACGTCATCCATTTTCAACCTTATCAACTTATCAAGTACTCCATCCGTCCCATATTATTTCACATACTATGGGACGGAGGGAGTAGTACTGAGGTTTAACTAACTTTATTTGACACATGCGTGGATGGATGTAGTCAGCAGCTGGGCGTTCACGGCGGTGGCGACGATCGAGAGCCTCCACTCGATCAAGACGGGGAAGCTGGTGCCCCTCTCGGAGCAGCAGCTGGTGGACTGTGACCAGTACAACGGCGGCTGCAACCGCGGCTCCTTTCGCAGGGCCTTCCACTGGGTGCACCAGAACGGCGGCCTCTCCACGGAGGCGGAGTACCCATACAAGGCGGCGCAGGGGACCTGCGACACCGCCAAGTCCGACCACCATGTCGCCGCCATCACTGGCCACGCCTCAGTCCCAGCCTCGAATGAGCTCGCCATTGCCAAGCAGCCCGTGGCCGCGGCCATCGAGCTCGGCAGCGACATACAGTTCTATAAGAGCGGCGTCTACTCGGGCCCCTGCGGGACGCGTCTCCAGCATGTCGTCACCGTCGTCGGCTACGACGCCGATGAGTCCACAGGTGAGAAGTTCTGGATCGTCAAGAACTCGTCGGGCCAGACGTGGGGCGAGCGCGGCTACACCCGTAGGGAAAGTAGTGGCTGCACCCACTTTCGGTGCACCCACGGTGCACCCACGCAAGAAAACATATCAAAACATTTAGAAAAAATCTGAAACTTCGTAGAAATGATCATCAACAAATGTTATGAGGGCTTGCAAAGTTTGGTGGTCAAATAACATTCGAGAAACGCTCTACAAAAAAGACAAAATTGCAAAATCTGCTCAAACAGTGCACGTACATTTTGACTAATTTTCAGTGATTTTGTCTTTTTTGTAGAGAGCTCCTCGAATGTTATTTGACCACCAAATTTTGCAAGCCTCCATAACATTCGTTGATGATCATTTTCACGAAGTTTCAGATTTTTTCAAAATGTTTTGATATGTTTTTTTTGCGTGGGTGCACCGAGAGTGGGTGTAGAAGAACCACTCTCCATGCAGCGCAGAATCCTGGGCCCGGGGCTCTGTGGCATCATGCTCGATGTCGCCTACCCGACCATGTCAATGTGAATGTAGCTAGTATACTGCATCAAGCAATCATCATTGATCTACTTCACCCTGTATCTATTAATTAATTGTAACGCGTCCCGCACGTACGCATGTACATCGTCGACTCCACCGTAAGACTACATATCACTACGTCGATGTGTTTATTATTATTAATTAGTAGTACCCCAAATAAAGTTGCCAAGCACGATGGCGCCAAGCTTGTTGTGTCCAAATTCATCCTTCCTCACCCAGTTTAGCGGCACGTCAGTTGCCTGAAAACGCATTTTTGGTTAGTCAGATTTAGGAAGAAAGAAGCAGTGCAAATTGACCCAAAAAACTGGTGGTCACCGGGATTAGAAGGATTTGGGGGGGGAGCGGAGGCCGGGGCAGCGAGGCTGGCAAGGGAGCGCCACCGGCCATGGACAGCGGTGGCTGGCCATCCGGCCGGTGGTATGTTAGGTGGTTGGGGAATAAGAAGAAGATGGGGACTGGAGATTGAAGAAGAACCGCTTGTTTTGCATTGGACGCTTGAGACAAGTCAAGTGACCCAAATAGAATTTTGTCGACTTACCCCTATTCAATATCTTCCTCATCATTCTCCTTCGGTGACTAAGGGTGCTTAATTGGAGGAGGGTGTCTTATGGCGCGCCTACTCCTAAGAGTTAAGGATGAGAACGCTATTTTAGATTTTCAACAATTATGCAATATATGCTCCTTTCAATTATGGAGTTACTTGATCGGATCATATGGTATTCCACAAGCATAGCTATCAAATTGGCGGCCTTCGTCTACATATATAAGGGCCAAACAAAACCCGATAAAGGGGCAAGTTGATGCGGGGGCAAATACTTGCAACTAGATCATTCGATATGTGAAACGGTGATGGCTGGCCAGCCGGGCAAAGACGACATTGTGCTGGCTGAGCTGGGCCCCACGATGGCCATGCCATGGCGGCTCGGGACGACCAGCAGGTGGCTGCGGGATGTGAGGAGGAGGAGAGGAGACGTCGAGTGGTGTCGGGGCCTCGGTGGCACTGAGGTAGCGCGGCGGCTAGACGGGTGAGGGGTTGCGGCGGGTGACGCCATGGCCACGGATTGGCGCGCGAGGCGAGCTCGACGGCATGAGGCGCGAGGAGGTGAGTAGAGGAGGAGGCAGTGCGTAATGGGGTGGACCTCTGGCGGCACGGTGACAAGGCCGGGTGGACGGGTGGGATTTGGAGCTGCTTCTCCCTGCCGGCGGTGGACACTTGCTCACAGCTCAGGCGGTTGTAACACACATGGTGTTCGGTGGAATGTACTCCCTCTATTTCTTTTTAGTCCACATATAAGATTTGGTCAAAGTCAAACTTTATAAAGTTCGACTAACTTTATAAAATTTGACTAACTTTATAGAAAAATATATTGACATTTACAATACTAAAGTTATATGTTATGAAAATTAATTTCACCATTGATTTCATAATGTGAAAAAAATGAGACCAACCCAAGGGCTAACCCTCATTGGCATTTTTTTATAGGAGAAACTCCGCGAACACCATGGGTCCAAGCCGGGACTTGAACTCGGGTGGGCTGGCAGCAACCTCAGCTGTCCAGCCAACGGGTCGACGCCCCGTCCTCTTGGTTTCATAATATGAATGTTGATATCTTTTTTCTACAAAGCTAGTAAGTTTGCCTTTAACCAAATCTTATACGCAAACTAAAAAGAAACGAAAGGAGTACAAAGAGGAGAGAAGTGTGTGCATGCTGACAGGTGGCCCTCGTCCAGTTTAATGACCCGGTGGCTCTTACAGTCGGCCCCGTCCTTCAATAACGGTGTTAACATGTGTTTAATGACCGACCAGTGTTCGAAAAACTGTCAGTACAATGGTGACATGTTTCTCAAAGAAGTGAAACATGGTGTTCCTTTTTATCTAGGATCAACAAATATGTTTTTGTGATTTACTCATAAAAATAAATAATAGAATACACAACAAAAAACAATACATCAAAGACGGATGATTCATGCACGGGATCTCCCGGAATTGCTTTTCTCCAGACTACAAAAGCTGAGCATTCGATTTGTAATTTTGTATACGTGGGGTTGATCTTTCTAACTTTTGCTCCGTTGACCATACGACGGAACTTTCCCGCCGGCGTCGAGGAAGAAAGCCCCCACTGCGGCCCACTCCTCCATCAGCTTCTCCTCGACCCCGGGAAGAAGAGCCGGGAAGAAGAGCCAGAACGACGTGGCCGTCACGAACAGCCCCACCAGCGCCGTGGCCACGGGGCGCTGCAGGGGCGGCCACCCGCTCGTCGCCCACCGCCGCGCCCACCACCCCTCGGCGACGCAGCAGACGCCGTGGAGGACGAAGAACGCGGCCATCCCGCCGCTGGGCGGCCACCGCAGGCTGAGGTAGCACACCATGGCCTCGTGCATCAGCCCGGACACCGCGAACGAGGCCAGCACGCCGGCGGCGCTCCCTGCGCGGGCGCGCACGGGGTCGTAGACCGACGGCCGGAGGATGGCGGACACCATGAGGTTCCACCGCCGGCCCCAGAAGTCGCGCAGCGACGAGGCCAGGTACGGCCGGTCGAACTGCGGCTCCATCTCCATGCCGAGCGCGCCGCCGGCGGCCGCGATGCAGGGGAGGAGGAGGTCGAAGAAGCAGTACATGTGGACGCCGTACAGCGCGAGGCGCGCGTAGAGGTGCATCCGGTCGCTGAACTGGTAGAGCCAGAGCAGGACGGCTATGACGGCGACCTTGACCGCGCAGGAAACGAGCGACACCGGCTTGCCGGCCTTGGCCGGCGCCGCTGCTCCGCGGAGCTTGACGGGGAGCAAGGCGGTGAAGAGGAACGTGAGCACGGGCAGCGCTGGGTCGAGCGGCCCGCGGCCGGCGGCGAGGAGGGCGACCTTGAATGTGCCGAGCCAGGCGAGGAAGAAGGCGGCGGTGCCCCGGACGTTGGTGGAGGAAGTGCACGCCAAGGGCGCGGCGGCGAGGAACGCGAGCACCGGGAGCAGCGCGACGAGGCGGGGGAGGCCGGGCCGGAGGAGGGACGACGACGCGCGCGCGTACAGCGCGGCGGCCGCGGCGGCGAGGCACACCTTGGGGATGCTGTCCTGCAGGAACTCCATGGCTGGCTGAACTGGATGGATTGAGTTCCAAGAGCGAAGACCCGATCTGGCAATAGAGAATGAAGAGAAAATTTGTTCAGTAAGCAAGTGGCGCTGTCAGATTATTTAACTGAGCAGTGTCAGATAACACATGTGATATGCTAATTAATTCTTCATCCAGAGTTTGACGTTGAACTACTGTACGAAACACGCCGTAGCGTGTGATAGTACAAATCAAAAGTAGTGCCCAATAAACTACTACCGCCATTTCAAAATAATTGAAGTTCTAGCTTGTCCAAGTCAAATTTCATTAAGTTTGACAAAGATATATCAATTTCTACAACACCAATATATAGTGTTACTATTCATCACCCAAGGTGCAGAATAGGTTATTCTTCACCCGAGGTAATCTTACGACCATTTCATAATTAAATTATGTTTGGAATTCAAATAGTTACATTCCTATTGATTTACTACGTAAAATTTGGCAAAAAAAATAAAAATATAGGTCATAAGACAAGAAAATTTGCAGTTTATGTGTATTCTACACTATGTTTTTACGTTTGTAATTTTACATAACATAAAATATTTTTTACGATGATTATTTTTTTATGGTCTCTTTTTACATCGAAAATAAGACAAAACTTACGGAACGTAAAATTACGGTGCATTGATGATAAAATAAAGGGGGGGAGGGGGTGAAAAATAACTATTCCTCACCCAGGGTGATGAGTAGTCAATCCCTATATATATAGTTGATATTCTAGATTTTAATAGATTGTTCTGTAAGTTTAGTCAAACTTTCAAATGTTTGACTGAAGATAATTTTATAACTTCAATTATTTTGAAACGGAGGGAGTAGCAAGCAACTCCTATGTTTTTTTTACATTCCATTAAATTTCAACTATATTTATTGGGCTTCCCGCAGAAAAAGAACTCTATTTATTGGGCGTCCTGGGTTGGCCCACGTCACACGTCAGCCAACTAATTATGAACAAGGACAAGTCACGTGTGTGTCATCCGATCAGGGAGCCTGGTATTTTTCTTCTTCTTTTCAAAATAGTAATTTTTTATGTCACAAAAAATATTTTTTTCTACGTGTCTACAGATGTGTTGTATGTGGGTGCACATTTTCATCAGTATACGATCGAGAACTATACAAAAACACATGAACCAAAATGGGCTTGTATTTTGTTGTTTTTTGGCCAGAATGTTGTCTTCTTTGTGTAGCCCACAATTTGTTTTATTATGTTGAAACTTTGCAAATACCTAGAGAACATGCGTGTGTTTGCAACACAAATATTTTACTGTAAAATGTCAATTTTGAGTTTTGCAAAATGTTGGGCTCCTTGGAGCAAGGAGCCCAGGACCCAAAACATCGCTCCCTCCCACCTCCTCACATGGCCATCCTATTGCCCACATCATCTCAACCTACCAACATGCTCACGAAGTGCCTGAGATATTCTCCTCCCTTCCCCGAGTTTAGTGCACCAGCGTCGTACCCGTCGAGCTTGCAACACATCTGGCCTGCTCGCTCGCAATGTCACTATCCTACTACAACGCATGGTCCCCGTCCTAATAACCCACTGCCGTCTTGTAGCATCCAAAAGGATAGTGCACAACCGACCTCGTAACACCTAACTATCCGCCCTCATAGCACATTGTCCTTGTCGCATCATAGTCTTCGTCCTCACGGCATGGATGGTGCCCTATAACACCTCAACCCCTCCCGTGAGCACATTGAAGCACCAACGATTTACTTGCAACACGTGTGGTAGGGGTAGTCGGGCATGAACTCTTCCAGCGCCCAGTAGTTGGCCATGCACAGACCCGCCGGCTTGCAGCATGTGGACGATGCTTGAAACAATAGCGAAAACGCGGTGGCGGTGTGCTTTGCAAATATGAGTGGCATGCTTGCAACATGTGGCTGGCGGTACAGTAACAATAATTTACGACGTGGTCGGCGGTGGTGAAATCGTAGTGTCAACCATGAAGAATGAGAGGGACTTTAGATAAAGAAGATAGAACTGATAGAGTAGATAGGAGAGCTTGGCGATGGATGAGCCAGAATTTTTCTGGGAGGGAGCGAGGTCCACAAGGGGCACGTGGCAGACGATGAGGGTGGTTGATGAGAGTAAGGAATGAGCTAATGGATTTTATCATTTTACAAATTTATTTAGTCATTTTGGTGCATAAGGAAATAAACGCGTTTCAGTAAAAATATTTCACCTATCACGGTAGTATACACAAATTGATTTTCAAAAATATTCAGTTGGATTTTGATGAATTCAAACGGAAATTTTGGCCCCTTTGGCCGAAATGAGATCCGTAATAACTGAAATTCAGAGAAATTTAGTGTTTCAGTTGCAGTCAAAATATTTTGAAAACTAAAGTCAAAACCATGGTGGTATTCATATTCTGCATGAACGATTGTATTTCTATTTTTACCCTGGTTCTGGTAATACTAACATTGATAACTATTAGGGGACAAATATTCTTGAGAGAATGATTACATTTTCAAATTACCATTAGCTTATTTAAACAATGTTACTCCACACAAGTTTTTTTGTGGGTAAAACTCCACATAAGTTTGAAAGAGAAAAAAAACGTTGGAAGCCTCAAATCAGCTACAAGACACACAAAATCCCTCTTCATCCCGACCTTGCATCTTGCGTGCTCCGAAACTAGGTTGATGACTTTTGGAGGGGCCAAATATGAAAAATGACCATTTCAGAAGAAAAAAATGAACCTAGTTCTTCGGATCGGAAGTAACCACTTCTGAAAGGGCAAATGGGGGGAAGAACATAGGAAAGAGGGATGCTTTCAAAAAGTTTCTTTTTCAATTCGATCCTTTTCAAAAACACCACATACAACGACAATTTGTTTGAACAAGCATCATGGTCAACGGCATTTTTGCCCTTGCTCGGTCAGTCGCCATTATACCTGGCCATACCTCGGGCCGGGCCTAGCCAAGCCCGACGAAAAAAACCCAGGCCCGAGCCCGGCCCGGCCCGGCCATCGGGCCTATTTTCTGGGCCCGAGCCCGGCCCAAACACGTAAAAGCCCGTCGGGCTCCGGGCCGGCCCGGCCCAACCTTCAGAGAAATGCAAAAATGGCGGGCCCAGGCCCGGCCCGGCCCAACCTTCAGAGAAATGCAAAAATGACGGGCCCAGGCCCGGCCCGGCCCGGCCTTCAGGCTCAAGATCTAGGCCCGAGCCCGGCCTGAGGGCAGCGTCGGGCCGGGCCGGGTCGGGCTTTTTCAGGCCGGGCCGGCCGGGCCGGGCTTCCCATGGCCAGGTATAGTCGCCATTGAACATGCTGATGTGGCCCCAACTGAAAAGCCAAGGATTCAACATTTTCACAAGCACAATGAAGGAAAGATGGTTTATGAAGGTTGTGTTAGCTTTATCTGGTCGTAGGAAGATAAATCATTTGAGCCTAGCAATTCTCATGTGATGCACTAGTTGATAATTTCACCTATAATTCCATGCGCGCGAAAAGAACGGGGCATACGTCCATAGTTGCTATAAATCGACTGACCGTCCCCTCATAATAAAAGAGGGAAAACAGTTCCCTAGCTCGGAGAACAGGCAATGCAATCGATCCCCCCGCTCAAGGTGATTACCGATAAGGTAACCGACGCTGCTAGAGACATTGGTATCAGTGTTGATCAACTCCTAGGCACCGAGGAAGTCCTCGTGGCTGATGTAGCATGGCAATACGCCCCCGGGAAAACTCTGGCCAGACCTGAGCAGGTCCCACATCTATCAACACAAATGCGAAGATTGCATGAGTGGTACATGAAAAAAAGTAAAGAACGGGTGAGAGATGCTCATGGTGGAAGTCAAGGAAGAGCATTACTTCTATGAAAACGAGATATGCATTGAGTTTTCAGCAATTTTTCAGTTATACAATCAAGACGCACTCGACAAATCTATCGTCAGTTGCTATTGTTTGTAAGTGATTTCTTTCTGTAATTTAAGTCTCTAGCTCAGCTCGTTCATTGCCTGTAATTATCTTCACTATATTCTTTTATACGCTATTATGCAAAATGAAGATTCTCGAATGCAGAAGAGATGGAATCTATGACATTGGGTTCGTTGACCCATATATCATTAATGAAAAAATGATACAAGACCACCCCAAAGACTCAGAGGCTAACTTGCTAAGGTTTATGAATGCACAAAATACCAGAATAGAAATACTATTTCCTTACAACTTCAAGTGAGTGTTACTGTCTTGTACTACAAATTCTATTTTGCATACTCGATGTTAAGTGTAGTTGATGAGCTATGCATGCCTGCTTATATAAACGTGTGCGCAGGTTCCACTGGATCCTGCTAATCATTAAAGTTGACGATGGAACTATTGAAACCCTTGACTCACTAGGGAAAGACCCTTGAGAATACACCGGCGTGTTTAGGATGCTCGACATGTAATGTCAATCATTATCGCACTATATCGGCCTGTTGGAAATATGCCCTAGAGGCAATAATAAAATGGATATTATTGTATTTCCTTGTTCATGATAATTGTCTATTGTTCATGCGATAATTGTATTAACTGGAAACCGTAATACATGTGTGAATACATAGACCACAACATGTCCCTAGTAAGCCTCTAGTTGACTAGCTGGTTGATCAATAGATGGTTATGGTTTCCTTACCATGGACATTGGATGTCATTGATAACGGGATCACATCATTAGGAGAATGATGTGATGGACAAGACCCAATCCTAAGCATAGCACAAGATCGTAGTTCGTTTGCTAAGAGCTTTTCTAATGTCAAGTATCATTTCCTTAGACCATGAGATTGTGCAACTCCCGGATACCGTAGGAATGCTTTGGGTGTACCAAACGTCACAACGTAACTGGGTGGCTATAACGGTGCATTACAGGTGTCTCCAAAAGTGTCTGTTGGGTTGGCACGAATCGAGACTGGTATTTGTCACTCCGTATGACGGAGAGGTATCTCTGGGCCCACTCGGTAATGCATCATCATAATGAGTTCAATGTGACTAAGTAGTTAGTCACGGGATCATGCATTATGGAACGAGTAAAGTGACTTGCCGGTAACGAGATTGAACGAGGTATTGGGATACCGACGATCGAATCTCGGGCAAGTAACATACCGATTGACAAAGGGAATTGTATACGGGATTGATTGAATCCCCGACATCGTGGTTCATCCGATGAGATCATCGTGGAACGTGTGGGAGCCAATATGGGTATCCAGATCCCGCTATTGGTTATTGGCCGGAGAGATGTCTCGGTCATGTCTGCATGGTTCCCGAACCCGTAGGGTCTACACACTTAAGGTTCGGTGACGCTAGAGTTGTTATGGGAAATAGTATGTGGTTACCGAAGGTTGTTCGGAGTCCCGGATAGGATCCCGGACGTCACGAGGAGTTCTGGAATGGTCCGGAGGTAAAGATTTATATATGGGAAGTCATCATACGGTCACCGGAAGTATTCGGGGGTATGCCGGTATTGTACCGGGGCCACCGAAGGGGTTCCGGGGGTCCACCAGGAGGGTCCACCTGCCCCGGAGGGCCTTATGGGCTGTAGGTGGAAGGGAACCAGCCCCTAAGTGGGCTGGGCACAACCCTCCCCCTAGGGCCCATGCGCCTAGGGTTTGGGAAACCCTGGAGGGGGCGCCCCCCTTGACTTGGGGGGCAAGCCACCCTCCCTGGCCGCCGCCCCTCCCACCAGATGGGATCTAAGGGGCCGGCCCCCCTCTCCCTTGCCCCTATATATAGTGGAGGGGTGGGAGGGCAGCCGCACCCCCTGGCCTGGCGCAGCCCTCTCCTCCTCCAACTCCTCCTCCTCCTCCGTAGTGCTTAGCGAAGCTCTGCCGGAGAACCACGAGCTCCATTGCCACCACGCCGTCGTGCTGCTAGAGTTCTCCCTCAACTTCTCCTCTCCCCTTGCTGGATCAAGAAGGAGGAGACGTCCCCGGGCTGTACGTGTGTTGAACGCGGAGGCGCCGTCCGTTCGGCGCTAGATCGGATCTTCCGCGATTTGAATCGCTGCGAGTACGACTCCATCAACCGCGTTCTTGTAACGCTTCCGCTTAGCGGTCTTCAAGGGTATGAAGATGCACTCCCTCTCTCTCGTTGCTAGCATCACCTAGATTGATCTTGGTGACACGTAGGAAAATTTTGAATTATTACTACGTTCCCCAACAGTGGCATCATGAGCTAGGTCTATGCGTAGATTCTATGCACGAGTAGAACACAAAGTAGTTGTGGGCGATGATTTGTTCAACTTGCTTGCCGTTACTAGTCTTATCTTGATTCGGCGGCATTGTGGGATGAAGCGGCCCAGACCGACCTTACACGTACTCTTACGTGAGACAGGTTCCACCGACTGACATGCACTTGATGCATAAGGTGGCTAGCGGGTGTCTGTCTCTTCCACTTTAGTCGGATCGGATTCGATGAAGAGGGTCCTTATGAAGGGTAAATAGCAATTGGCATATCACCGTTGTGGCTTTTGCGTAGTTAAGAAACGTTCTTGCTAGAAACCCATAGCAGCCACGTAAAACATGCAACAACAATTAGAGGACGTCTAACTTGTTTTTGCAGGGTATGCTATGTGATGTGATATGGCCAAAAGGATGTGATGAATTATATATGTGATGTATGAGATTGATCATGTTCTTGTAATAGGAATCATGACTTGCATGTCGATGAGTATGACAACCGGCAGGAGCCATAGGAGTTGTCTTAATTTATTGTATGACCTGCGTGTCAATGAAAACGCCATGTAATTACTTTACTTTATTGCTAACCGTTAGCCATAGTAGTAGAAGTAATAGTTGGCGAGACAACTTCATGAAGATACGACGATGGAGATCATGATGATGGAGATCATGGTGTCATGCCGGTGACGAAGGTGATCATGCCGCGCCTCGAAGATGGAGATCAAAGGCGCAAGATGATATTGGCCATATCATGTCACTTTATGATTTGCATGTGATGTTTGTCATGTTTACATCTTATTTGCTTAGAACGACGGTAGCATAAATAAGATGATCCCTCACTAAAATTTCAAGAGACGTGTTCCCCCTAACTGTGCACCGTTGCGAAGGTTCGTTGTTTCGAAGCACCACATGATGATCGGGTGTGATAGATTCTAACGTTCACATACAACGGGTGTAAGCCAGATTTACACATGCGAAACACTTAGGTTGACTTGACGAGCCTAGCATGTACAGACATGGCCTCGGAACACAAGAGACCGAAAGGTCGAACATGAGTCATATAGTAGATACGATCAACATGGAGATGTTCACCGATGATGACTAGTCCGTCTCACGTGATGATCGGACACGGCCTAGTTGACTCGGATCATGTATCACTTAGATGACTAGAGGGATGTCTATCTTAGTGGGAGTTCATTAAATAATTTGATTAGATGAACTTAATTATCATGAACATAGTCAAAAGATCTTTGCAAATTATGTCGTAGCTTACGCTTTAGTTCTACTAAGATATGTTCCTAGAGAAAATTTAGTTGAAAGTTGATAGTAGCAATTATGCGGACTGGGTCCGTAAACTGAGGATTGTCCTCATTGCTGCATAGAAGGCTTATGTACTTAATGCACCGCTCGGTGTGCTAAACCTCGAGCGTCGTCTGTAGATGTTGCGAAACATCTGACATACACGTTTTGATGACTACGTGATAGTTCAGTGTGTGATGCTAACGGTTTAAAATTGTGGCACCAAAGACGGTTTTGAAACGTCGCAGAACATATGAGATGTTCCAAAGACTGAAATTGGGATTTCATACTAGTGCCCACGTCAAGAGGTATGAGACCTCTGACAAGTGTCTTAAGCCTGCAAACTAAGGGAGAAAAGCTCAATCGTTGAGCATGTGCTCAGATTGTCTGAGTACTACAATCGCTTGAATCGAGTGGGAGTTAATCTTCTAGATGAGATAGTGATGGTTCTCCAAAGTCACTGCCACCAAGCTACTAGAGCTTCGTGATGAACTATAACAAATCAGGGATAGATATGATGATCCTTGAGCTATTCGTGATGTTTGACACCACGAAAGTAGAAATCAAGTAGGAGCATCAATTGTTGATGGTTAATAAAACCACTAGTTTCAAGAAGGGCAAGGGAAAGAAGGGATACTTCATGAAACGGCAAATCAGTTGCTGTTCTAGAGAAGAAACCCAAGGTTGAACCCAAACCCGAGACTAAGTGCTTCTGTAATGAGGGGAACGGTCACTGAAGCAGAACTACCCTAGATACTTGGTAGATGAGAAGGTAGGCAAGGTCGACAGAAGTATATTGGATATACATTATATTAGTGTGTACTTTACTAGTACTCCTAGTAGCACCAGGGTATTAGATACCGGTTCGGTTGCTAAGTGTTGGTAACTCAAAATAAAAGGCTACGGAATAAACGGAGACTAGCTAAAGGTGAGATGACGATATGTGTTGGAAGTGTTTCCAAGATTGATGTGATCAAGCATCGCATGCTCCCTCTACCATCGAGATTGGTGTTAAACCTAAATAATTGTTATTTGGTGTTTGCGTTGAGCATAGACATGATTGGATTATGTTTATCGCAATACGGTTATTCATTTAAGGAGAATAATGGTTACTCTGTTTATTTGAATAATACCTTCAATGGTCTTACACCTAAAATGAATGGTTTATTGAATCTCGATCGTAGTGATACACATGTTCATGCCAAAAGATATAAGATAGTAATGATAGTACCACATACTTGTGGCACTGCCACTTGAGTCATATTGGTATAAAACGCATGAAGAAGCTCCATGTTGATGGATCTTTGGACTCACTCATTTTTGAAAAGATTGAGACATGCGAACCATGTCTATTGGTTGATATGCATGAAGAAACTCCATACAGATGGATCGTTTGAACTCACTTGATTTTGAATCACTTGAGACATGCAAATCATGCCACATGGGCAAAATGACTGAAAGGCCTCTATTTCAGTAAGATGAAGCAAGAGAGCAACTTGTTGGAAGTAATACATTTGATGTGTGCAGTCCAATGAGTGATGAGGCACGCAGTGGATATCGTTATGTTCTTACTTCACAGATGATTTGAGTAGATGCTGAGAATATTTACTTGATGAAACACAAGTCTGAATTATTGAAAGGTTCAAGTAATTTCAGAGTGAAGTTGAAGATCGTCGTGACAAGAGGATAAAATGTCTGTGATATGATCATAGAGATGAATATCTGAGTTACGAGTTTGGCACACAATTAAGACATTGTGGAAATTGTTTCACAACTAATACCGCCTGGAACACCATAGTGTGATGGTGTGTCCGAACATCATAACTGCACCCTATTGGATATGGTGCATACCATGATGTCTCTTATCGAATTACACTATCGTTTATGGGTTAGGCATTAGAGACAACCGCATTCACTTTAAATAGGGCACCACGCAATTCCGTTGAGACGACACCGTATAGAGAAACCTATGCTGTCGTTTCTTAAAAGTTTGGGGCTGCGACGCTTATGAGGAAAAGTTTCAGGCTGATAAGCTCGAACCCAAAGCGGATAAATGCACCTTCATAGAATACCCAAAACAGTTGGGTATACCTCCTATTTTAGATCCGGAAGCAAAGTGATTGTTTCTAGAAACATGTCCTTTCTCGAGGAAAAGTTTCTCTCGAAAGAATTGAGTGGGAGGATGGGGAGACTTGATGAGGTTATTGAACCATGACTTCTACTAGTGTGTAGCAGGGCACAGGAAGTTGTTCCTGTGGCACCTACACCAATTGAAGTGGAAGCTTATGATAGTGATCATGAAACTTCGGATCAAGTCACTACCAAACCTCGTAGGACGACAAGGATGCATGCTACTTCAGAGTGGTACGTAATCCTGTCTTGGAAGTCATGTTGCTAGACAACAATGAACCTACGAGCTATGGAGAAGCGATGATGGGCCCGGATTCCGACGAATGGCTCGAGGCCATAAAATCCGAGAGAGGATCCATGTATAAAAACAAAGTGTAGACTTTGGAAGAACAACTTGATGGTCGTAAGGCTGTTGGGTGCAGATGGATTTTAAAAGGAAGACAGACAATGATGGTAAGTGTCACCATTAAGAAAGCTCGACTTGTCGTTAAGATGTTTTCCGGCAAGTTCAAGGAGTTGACTGCGATGAGACTTTCTCACTCGTAGCGATGCTAAGAGTCTGTTGGAATTATATTAGCAGCTACTGCATTATTTATGAAATCTTGCAGATAGGATGTCAAAACATTGTTTCCTCGACGATTTTCTTGAGGAAAGGTTGTATGTGATACAACCAGAAGGTTTTGTCAATCCTGAAAGATGCTAACAAGTATGCAAAGCTCCAGTAATCCTTCTAAGGATTGGAGTAAGCATCTCGGAGTTGGAATGTACGCTTTGATGAGATGATCAAAGATTTTGGGTTTATACAAAGTTTATGAGAAACTTGTATTTCCAAAGAAGTGAGTGGGATCTCTATAGAATTTCTGATGAGTATATGTTGTTGACATATTGTTGATCAGAAATGATGGAAAACATACAGGGTTATTTGAAAAGTGTTTTTCAATGCAAAACCTGGATTAAGCTACTTGAACATTGAGCATCAAGATCTATAAGGATAGATCGAAAACGCTTAATAGTACTTTCAAATGAATGCATACCGTGACAGGATTTTGAAGGAGTTCAAAATAGATCAGCAAAGAAGGAGTTCTTGGCTGTGTTACAAGGTGTGAGTATTGAGTAAGACTCAAGACCTGACCACGGCAGAAGAGAGAGAAAGGACGAAGGTCGTCCCCTATGCTTTAGACGTAGGCTCTACAGTATGCTATGCTGTGTGCCGCACCTGAAGTGTGCCTTGCCATGAGTTAGTCAAGGGGTACAAGAGTGATCCAGGAATGGATCACATGACAGCGGTCGAACTTATCCTTAGTAACTACTGGACTAAGGAATTTTCTTGATTATGGAGGTGGTGAAAGAGTTCGTCGTAAAGGGTTGCGTCGATGCAAACTTTGACACTATCTGGATGACTCTGAGTAGTAAACCGGATTCGTATAGTAGAGCAGTTATTTGGAATAGCTCCAAGTAGCGCGTGGTAGCTGCATCTACAAGATGACATAGAGATTTGTAAAGCACACACGGATCTGAAAGGTTCAGACCCGTTGACTAGTAACCTCTCTCACAAGCGAGATATGAACAAACCCCATGGGTGTTGGATTCATTATAATCACATAGTGATGTGAACTAGATTATTGACTCTAGTGCAAGTGGGAGACTGTTGGAAATATGCCCTAGAGGCAATAATAAAATGGTTATTATTGTATTTCCTTGTTCATGATAATTGTCTATTGTTCATGCTATAATTGTATTAACTGGAAACCGTAATACATGTGTGAATACATAGACCACAACATGTCCCTAGTAAGCCTCTAGTTGACTAGCTCGTTGATCAATAGATGGTTATGGTTTCCTGACCATGGACATTGGATGTCATTGATAACGGGATCACATCATTAGGAGAATGATGTGATGGACAAGACCCAATCCTAAGCATAGCACAAGATCGTGTAGTTCGTTTGCTAAGAGCTTTTCTAATGTCAAGTATCGTTTCCTTAGACCATGAGATTGTGCAACTCCCGGATACCGTAGGAATGCTTTGGGTGTACCAAACGTCACAACGTAACCGGGTGGCTATAAAGGTGCATTACAGGTATCTCCGAAAGTGTCTGTTGGGTCGGCACGAATCGAGACTGGTATTTGTCACTCCGTATGACGGAGAGGTATCTCTGGGCCCACTCGGTAATGCATCATCATAATGAGCTCAATGTGACTAAGTCGTTAGTCACGGGATCATGCATTACGGAACGAGTAAAGTGACTTGCCGATAACGAGATTGAACGAGGTATTGGGATACCGACGATCGAATCTCGGGCAAGTAACATACCGATTGACAAAGGGAATTGTATACGGGATTGATTGAATCCCCGACAACGTGGTTCATCCGATGAGATCATCGTGGAACATGTGGGAGCCAATATGGGTATCCAGATCCCGCTATTGGTTATTGGCCGGAGAGATGTCTCGGTCATGTCTGCATGGTTCCCGAACCCGTAGGGTCTACACACTTAAGGTTCGGTGACGCTAGAGTTGTTATGGGAAATAGTATGTGGTTACCGAAGGTTGTTCGGAGTCCCGGATAGGATCCCGGACGTCACGAGGTGTTCCAGAATGGTCCGGAGGTAAAGATTTATGTATGAGAAGTCATCATACGGTCACCGGAAGTATTCGGGGGTATGCCGGTATTGTACCGGGGCCACCGAAGGGGTTCCGGGGGTCCACCGGGAGGGTCCACCTGCCCCGGAGGGCCTTATGGGCTGTAGGTGGAAGGGAACCAGCCCCTAAGTGGGCTGGGCACCAACCTCCCCCTAGGGCCCATGCGCCTAGGGTTTGGGGAAACCCTGGAGGGGGCGCCCCCCTTGACTTGGGGGGCAAGCCACCCTCCCTGGCCGCCGCCCCTCCCACCAGATGGGATCTAAGGGACCGGCCCCCCTCTCCCTTGCCCCTATATATAGTGGAGGGGTGGGAGGGCAGCCGCACCCCCTGGCCTGGCGCAGCCCTCTCCTCCTCCAACTCCTCCTCCTCCTCTGCTTAGCGAAGCTCTGCCGGAGAACCACGAGCTCCATTGCCACCACACCGTCGTGCTGCTAGAGTTCTCCCTCAACTTCTCCTCTCCCCTTGCTGGATCAAGAAGGAGGAGACGTCCCCGGGCTGTACGTGTGTTGAACGCGGAGGCGCCGTCCGTTCGGCGCTAGATCGGATCTTCTGCGATTTGAATCGCTGCGAGTACGACTCCATCAACC